>NC_046337.1:21204179-21859015 GCF_000738735.6 Corvus cornix cornix
CTTTGCATTGCTATGGGATCAGAGGTCAGCGCTGCAGGGGACCAGGGCTGGTTTATTAAACAGCCAAGTCTGTTTAAGGTGTAGTTGCTCAGGAAGAGCAGTGTGCTTGTGGCCATTTAAACCAGTTAACAGAGCGTGCCCGTTCAAGCCCGTGTTTGCTCTTCCCCAGGCACAAACCCCAGCTCCGTGGGCGGACGCCCGGGGTTGCCGTCGGCCGAGTCGCCTCAGCCCCGCAGGTCTGTGACCTCTGGCTCCTGCCCATGACACACCGCTGTCCTCCGGGTGGAAACTGCGGACCAAAGTGCAGGATGTGCCTTGGTTTTGCTGACACCGCTCCAGCCGCGCTGGCTCCCGCGCTGGTAATGACCGGGCTCACCCAGGCGCCCGAGCGGGAGGCTCCGGGTCGGGGGGCGGGTTACAGACTCTCCCCGCCGGTGCCTGGGTGTTGGCAGCGGGTGCTGGGGGTGCGGCCCCGCGTGGGGAGTCCCGTGCGCCCCCACTCCAGCGTTAACACGAGCGTCTGCGAAGGGGACACCTCCCGTGGAGGCCGGGGCCGCCATCCCACCCCCGCAGCGCTGCCCGGGGTCAAACGCGGAGGGTACGCGCTCCTCGCGGGGGCTCCCCCGCCGGGGCCGGGCCCAGCCCGGGCGCCCCCCGAGCCCGCCCGCGCCTCGGCACGGCCCGCCGGGGCAGCGGCCGGCAGGGGGCGCTCTGGCTCCGGGAACGCGCTGCCGGGGCCCAGCCCGCCCCGCCGCCCCCGGGCACGGGCACGGGCCGCTGCCCCGGGCGCCCGGCAGGTACCGCGGGGCCGGGCCGCCGCCGGGCAGCGAACAGGTGTCGGCCTCCCCGGCAGAGCCGCCGGCCTCGGGGCACGGCCTGGGAGTTGCAGCCCGGCCCGGCTCGGCGCCCCGAGCACACCTGGGCGGGCGCGGGAAGGCGGCGCCGCGCGGGTGGAGGGGCCGGGCCCGGCCGGGGGCCGCAGCGGGCTCGGCGGAGCCACAGCCGGCGGCAGAAGTTGGCGACAAACGTGTTGTGGCCGTGGCTGCAGCCGCGGGTTTCTTTGTGCGTCTGTCAGCACTTTGGGTGACGTTCCCTCCGCCGCGCGGGTGGCTGGCGGTATTTCCCCTTTTTATTGCTGGAAGAGGTTATTCTATGCAAGTGAAAAAGAAGAAAAGCCTTTGTAATTTTTACAGAGGTTTTTTAGAATATACTGCCGAAAAAGCAATTTTTTTTTTCGTAATTGGTGAGTTTCTTAGCATTCAGGAGGATGCTCTTTAATACAGACTTGTGTTCCAAAGAGATACTTGATTTCTTTGACCGTATCTTTGCTCACAGCTTATAACTATTACCTATATACACCTGTGTTTGTAAGTATCTTTTAAGAGTGAATAAGAAAAATTGTTTTCATTAAAAGCCTTCCAAAGTAAAAATTAAACGGACAGAGGAAAATAATGATAGTCTAGCAGCCAAGCCACGCTTTTCTCTCATGTACGATCCAAATGTTTTGGACCAAACCCTTAGGAATATAAATTGGTGTAGTGCACCTCACTGATTTACCTCAGCTGAAGACCTAATTCCAGTGCACTGCATGCTCAGAATATATAAAATATATTCCAGAGACACAAACCCACATGGTTGTGCATCTCAAGATAAACCAAACTAAGCTAGATGAAACCAAAATAAATTCTTATTCTGTACTACAGTAATTACCTGTAGTGACTGCAAATTCTTCATTTCCCATGCACACGGACAGGTACTTAGCTAGAAACTGTATGTGATACTTTAAAACTGAAAGAAGTAGTTTCTTGTTTGATTTTTTTTTTGTGATGATAGATGGCAGTCAGTCTAGGATATGTGAACAAATCTTTAAGAAAAGAAATTTATTCTGCTTTATTATTGCATATCCTGTAAAGGCTTTTAGTGACTTACTGTTTCAAGTGGCTTTAAAATGAGAAGTTTAATACTCATATTTTTAAAGTTTTGCTTCTGTGGTGTTTTGCTTGCCTGGTCAAATTTATCCAGTGCAGCATGGTGATCAGGCAGTAATACAGGTAGTGGCTTATCAGTTATTTTAATGGGAGGTTTCCTAAATCCACTCTGGAATTAGATGTGCTTTAGGGAAAGGAGCAGGTTCCCCACACTCAAAACCAATCACCCTGCTGACTTCCTTCCCTGGTTTTCTTCAGTAATTTCTCTAATGTGTCCAGCCACTTTACTGCAAAATAAATATTCAGAGATAAGGAGGGAGAGGGGGGAGAAGGGAGGGAAAAACAGGCCTCCCAGTGAGCTATTGATTTGAAATTTGAAACATTTTATTGATACAAGAAAAACCCAGAGATAAGGAAGCAGTTTGATATTGCACAATATTTGAAAAAAATTGTGTGCATCTGTTTAGCACAATACACTGCATAATGACAGCAATCTTCCCTGTTTGTATCTATTCATCTGATTATACAGCGTAACAATTCTTTTTGCTACACATTTATTTACTAAAGGATTTTTTTTAATGGATAATAAATTAGTAAATCAGATATCATGTGCTTGGGAAAATACGTTAGTTGACTCCCTACATGCAAGATAGTTGCAATACATATTTTATGTGATATTCAGCGATACTCACATATTCAGATGAAGTTACGTGCTTCCCTTGTGGCAAAGACAAAGGAAGTTTTAAATCACTATTTAGTATTTTTTCATCTAGGCACACGTTATTTCGAAACGCTTCAGTTTTTAACACCGCAGTGCAGCACTGATGTAATGAAGAGCTTTGACTTACTTGAAGTATAACCCAGTGGCCTTCTTTTGATGCCTTTTCCATAGCTATTTCTGCTGCAGCTTCCTGTCCTTGACCCAGCGATACATTGTGAAGTTCTCCTGAGTCAATGGTAAATTCAAACTTGTTCCCTAAACAGAACAATATACTGTACTACTTTGAGCCAAATAATGAAGTGTTCAAACAAGCATGTGTTCTACACACAGTGTTTAAGTGGCACCACATCACGTGAGTCACCAAAGGAAAATAACAGCCCTCAAAAATATAGTTTCAATAAATCAGCTGAGCTAGGATATTGTGCTGCTTTCTGACTAGGTATTCTGTATTAGCAAAATGCTCCTGTGTCTGAAAAGCATCCCAGAGTGAAACAATTGATTCCTGCCGATGGCTTCCCTAAATATTGCCTATATGAATATTTTAATGCACACTGAAGTGGATATGTTAGAAATGTATCTAAAGAAAAAAAAGAAGTTAATGTCTCACTGAAGGTGACATTGCACACAGGCAATGAAAGGGGCTGAACAGAAGTCCTTACGCTGGCATTAGGAACTGGCTGGGTCAGAGGAGGGTTAGCAAGTTTTCAATAGGATCAAATCTATTGCTCAAGCATACTTGTGCAAGATTGATGACTTGTGCAAATACACAAGAGCAGGCAGCTACCTCTGATTTCAGAAAGCAGCGAGTGTTCCCCCAGGCAGCTGCCTGAGCCAAGCACTGTAACTTTCCTCAGACACTGAGTGTTGGAGGTGTAATGCCGTCCATGTGTTAACATGTGACAGCACTCAGCAGTCATGGAAAGGCCTGGTTTATTTCTCTCGTTGTGGTAAAATTTCTAAGACCAGTGGTATTGCTAACTAACTTGGTAGAAAGGTCTTTTATTTCATGATAAATGTACATTTTCTCATGATTGTTAGTAATAGCATCTAGCCCAGACTGATCTAATAGTTCAGAACCGATATGGGAACCTGTCCAGGAGATAAACACTACTGGGGAATAGCACTGCCTTCTTTGTGAACACTGGACACGTTTAGTTCCAAGTTACATTTGGGCAAAGTTCCCATAAATTAAGAATTACAATTGACAGAACCCCATGAAAAACAACAGTTAAGGTGTAAGACCTATCTATGGTGCATAATATTTTATCATGACTTCTGTTTGGTAGAGATCCAAATACAACACACATTATGGTCACTCACAGTACAAAATCTGTCCTTCAAAGGGCTAAGACTGGTAATACAAACTGACAGGACAAGTCATCCTGGAAGTTCTGCTAGCTTACAAAAATATTAGGTTGAGGAGAGAACTCTTCACTTTTCATGCTTTTAGAAATTTCTCCTTTCTGGACATTTCAAATACATTTCTTTTGCTTGTTCTATCCAGGAATCTTAAGTATCTCTGTTCAAGTAACATAATTTATTTAACATTGTCCACACTTGAAAAAATACTAAGTAGAGACAGTACATTTGAGCACAAGCATGTGAATTTTTAAAATCAATGTAACTGAAGTTTTTTATTTTAAAAATAAATACAAAATACATTTAAAAATATAAAAATGTAGAGTCATTGTTGTAGACACACCATACCCTGATTTCTCTTCATGGAGAGTTAAAGAGAAAATCAAGTAAATGTTGAAACAGTGATCCATGTAAGTTCAGAATATTCACAAAGCGTGAGTTTGTTTGTAACTAAAAGCTTTAGAACAGAACAACTGTGAAATTAATAGGAATTATTTGTAATATTTATCAGTGGTTATTTTCTCAAAAGCTTTGGGGTTTATTTGTGGCCAATTTCCTCATTTAAAACATTTTAAAATCTTTTAAAACCATGCAATACAGCTTCTGAATATCATAAGCTTAAATCATACATATATAGAAGCATTCCTTAGAGTATATGAACATGTTCACAGATGATGATGAAGTGTGTCAATTTATAATACTAGCTAAGCCTTCACCAAAATATGGACAAAATTCTAAACATAAAGCTTTTCTGAACTTTCTGCCTTAACAAATTAAATGTGGACTTTTGTGTGTAAGCCTTTTAGCATGTCAACAGGACTAGAAACACTGAATTGTGCTGAGAAAGAGTATTAATACAACATTCCAAGGTCATTTGAACTCAGATTTCCCTAGAAGAGGAACAGTTTCTATTAAGAAATTGCCAGATCAAAGTTATATGGTGAAATGCTTAAAATTTTAAAAGTCTGTAAGAACCAGACCTAAATTTTCCACTGTTGTAAGAAACAACAAGAGAGCTCCACGCCATTATTTATTGTGTTGTACAGGGATGTGCTGGGTTCTGTTGCTTGGTATTTAATCCAGAGGTGCATTCAGCTATGTATTAATAGTGAGCACTGAGCCATTAGAACAGCAAAAGATAGGACAAAAATAAACTGTTAGCTGCAATTGCCCCTTTGGAAAAGAACAGGAATTTTGAGAGGGGAGAGAAGGAGTTTCCTTGGCCTCAGTGGAGTTTATTATTCTCTGGAAACAGGTAAACCAACCCTGGCTCAGGAAGATACTTTAGAATGGGAAATGTTTTGCCTTTGAAATGTACCAGATTACATGTCATTTCAAATAGTGTTCATGGCAAAGATACCCCTGGGACCACCTTACAAGAGCTTTATTTCTTGCCTGCAAATTAGTCAATTCAAAACACTTCTCCTCTCATCTCTGCCTTCAGCTCTTAATACCACACACACCATTCGTAAAATAGCGGAGAAGAATGAAAAGACCCTGAATACAATGGTACAATTAAAAAAATAAAACAAAAGATTGTAAAAGCAAGAACAAGATGGGTTTCAGCAGACAAGGGGAAGAATGAAATTTTGGTGCATTTTTGGAGGCATTTCAATAAACCCTTTTTCTTCCGTTTCAGCAGGGGCTCATTGAAACAGCTATGTTTTCCAAGTGCAGGCAGACAGACAATAGCATCTAAATTATTTTTAAGAAAGCACTTATAGCACTAAGCACTCACTACTACTAAATCCATCTTAGAGGAGAAGGGTGGAGGAAGAAGAAAGGTCAACAAATGTATCAAGTTCTTTGTGTAATGCCTCACTGACATTTTCCAACTCCCTCAGCTGGCTTTTATTTTTTTATTTTTTATTTTTCAGAATCCTGGTAAAATGCAGTAAAGGATTTAAGGTTATCGTCTGTCTCTCTCTAACTTCTGACATCTCTTTATAACAAGAAAGAGTCACAGCCAACTGTAACAGGAGGGCAACACAATGAATCCTGGTAAGACAGGGAAGGGGGGAGGTTCAACTTTTCTGCCCCTTTGCCCCTATTTCTTCCTCACAGAACAGAAGTGCCATCTGTTACTAGTCCTAACATGCATGCATTTGATTTCCATTCAGTAATAACTATCACAGGAAAAAGATTACCAAGTGATCTAAAGCACTATCAGCATTAGCAAATCTTCCCATCCAGTGTTTTGTTTGCGCCTCCAAAGATCTTGCAGATGAAATGGATATGGGCAAGTGTCTTAATTGCCTAGAATAATTCTGTTCTCTGGTAGAGGACCATATGGTCAAGGTGTGGACCATGACCAGACTTAGGATATTTAGGTGCTTAGGTCAGAAAGAGATGTAGGAAAATCAAACAAGAGGACCGATATTTAGATTCTCCAATCTGAATTCCCTACAGTATTTGTTACTTGGTGTTGTAATACATCATCATCATAACACCAAATCAAATCACAGCATGTTGTGTGAGGCTAGACAGTGTTAAAGTATAAGCCTGTTTTAAAGCAATCTGTAAAAATGTTTCTTAGGCTTCAGTCAAATTTGTCACATTCACAAGTAAAAATCCCAACACCACCAAACACCTTCCAGTCCAGCAAACTCAGTTTAAGATTGTGCTAGTTTTGACTGGGGTAGATTTTCTGGGTTAATTTTCTTCATAGCAGCTAGCATGGGGATTTGTGTTGATAATTCAGAGATGTTTTAATTATTGCTGAGCAGTGCTCACACAGAGTCAAGGCCTTTTCTGCTCCTCACACCATCCCACCAGTGAGGAGGCTGGGGGTGCACAAAAACTTAAGAGGACAACAGCTGGGGCAGTTGACCCCAAATGACCAAAGGGATATTCCCTGCCATATGGCATCATGCTCTGTGTATAAACTAGAGAAGGAAGTTGGCTGGGGACTGTGGCTCAAGGACTGACTGGGCATTGGTTTGGTGGTGGTGAGCAATTGTTTCTCATTGGCATCACTTTTTCTTGGGTATCATTTCTCTTTTTTTGGTATTATTATGGATCCCTCAGCTATGCCGAGTTCTGCCTGATGTCTTACAGTTGAAAGAAATGGGGTGCAGCAGCAGATGTCTGCGAATGAAAGGTGCCTAGAGTGTGGTGTTTGCAAAGCAGGGTAACGATTAAACAGTTGGTGCAGTGGGATTTCTCTGTCAGAGCCCTTCAGGTGTTTCGGTGCCCTTTCCTCTTCTGTCTATACCCAATTGTTTTAGCAGTCTCTCATTTCTTCAACTTCACATCTTTTCCCCCTTTGCTCTTGCTGTCTGTACGCCTTGTTACTTAAAATATTTCTATGACCAGGAATTGGCCACCTTGTCAGATGCCAGCTTTCTTCCCAGAGGCTAGGGAATGACCTCAAACATGGGAGACACGTAGCCAATGCTGTTTTAATGTAAATAAACTTGTAAAATGGTTCAAGAGGAAAAAGCCAAGAAAATGACTAGCAAGTAGCTTGTGCTTTAGACTAGCTTAATTTGCTCAAGTCAAATCTGAAGCTGATCTGTCTGGCAAACCTACTGATGTCTACATTGTCAAAATACATGAGACAACATTTCATTTCTCCAAATTTCCATTAATTTCATTGCCTTATTTTCTTTCTTTTCCTCCTACACCAGGATGACATTTTTGAAGTACACTTTTAAGAGCATAATTTGATCAAATGATCCAAGGGAACTCCCTATAGATATCCATGATTTAATGCTATATTTGTTCTAAAGGTTAGCATGCCTGACAATGGCAATTGGTTTAACCCCGGTTAATTTTTAGGGAATTAATATAGTGTGTTTTTTTCTGAGAAGAACTGTATCTTGCTTACACAGCTCAATCAGAAATGTATCAAACAAAGGCAAGGCCCAGCGATGTGTGGTGGTGAGCATTCTGAGCATTCCAACCTCAACCAGAGCAGGTCTTTGTCACCTTGCTGAAGTCAGTCACTGCATGTGTCCTCGTGCAGGACATTTGTAGGTGACTTCCAGATGACCTTGAGGATACTGGGCAAGAATTCACTGGTTGGCTGATTTATGTTTCAGTATAGTAGATATTCTATGCTCTGAAAACAAGTAGGGTCAGCATTTGAATCTGGATTTCTTTGTCTTCCCTTTCTCTTCTCCATTTGGAATTTTACTTTCTTTTATCAGATTAATATTTTCATCCTAGTCCAGGTTCACATCCATGTAGGCTTTGGGCTCCTCTGCTCTGTACCCATTTGTCACTCTTTTTAGAGGGAAGAAGGAAACTCCTGGTATGGGTGCAAAGCTTAGAAGAGATCTGTGCCGAATAAGAGCGAGAGCACAGCTGCACAAGACTCAGCATACTTCTCACAGACAAAATGCAGTGAAGGAAAAGATGACACTTTAAGCTAAATGAGAGATCATTATACAACACTCTTTCCATTCAGTTCATTCTAGGAGGAATATATACATGTGGCAGCAGCACTCAGGACATGAAGAGCTACTTTGAAAGTTGGTGCATTTCCCAGTGTTTGAGATGAAGATGGAAAGTAGAGAGTGGGAAAATTGGCTGTCCCTGCAGAGGTGCCCCCCAGCCACAGCAACGTTTGTGCAGCCATCGTGCTTTTCTATCCTTAACGAGAAAGCAGCCTGGACTGGTTCAGAGCAAATGCAGTTTGTAGGAAGCCTTTCAGATGGATGTTCTTCCCTGAGGAGGGAGTTTTCCAGGGGCCTGGCAGAGCCAGCTGGCAGCATGAACAGCTCAAGCTACAGCAAGGAGACTGAAGCAGAACTACACAAACTTTTCCATATTCCCTTCTACTGTGCTGAATTGGGAAGGCATGCAAGGCAAACCTGAAAATCTATGTGTGGCTGCTGGGCCGCACATAGAGCTGTACATACATAGAGCAGTAAATGGGAGCTCGTGCAGGGTTCGTGCTGTACTGGGAGAGCTAACTGGGCTGTGAAAGTAAGCTTTACCTTTAAACAGACCAAGGTAAATGACAGCTGAGGGTGTTACACAGGCAGTTGGGTTCTTTACACTCGGCCTCATGTTCTCAGAAGGTTTTGCTCACTGCACTGCCCTGGGAAATACAGCAGTAAAAGCCTGTGACCAGAGGGAAAGTGGTAAGCCAGTGGTAGCACTAGATTAAAACAGCAGCACGCAAACACACTGACCTCTTCCTGAGTGGTAACCTCGAGTGAGAGCTAATTCACCGGATTGATTTTATTCAGCTTGTCCATGAGAAAATAGAGCACAGCAGCATTGACTGCAACTGGCCAAAAGTGCTTGTGAGCTTCAGTGATCTTTATAGTGATTGTTTCAGCTTCCAGGTCCTTAAAGATGTTGGCAATGTTATGATGTGCTATTGCACTCAAAGCCTTCTGTTTGGCAAAAATGTACTGGCAAAAGGCACAGAATATAAATGAATCTAAGAATTTATTGTTAGTCCAATTAATGTTTTAAACAGTCTAATAGTCAAAATTACTTAATGAATACAGGAAGACCTCATTAAAAATAGAGTTAAAATTGCTACACTAAAAATTCCCTCTTCTCTGGTGTTGTGCTTACTCTTCCAGTTCTCCTTTGGGTCTTAAGATTGGTATTCCTCAAAAGGAATGGGGGAGTATTATGATTAGTGTGATACTTATGGAGAGGGGTGTCTTCCTTCTCAGCCTGGTGTCTCCTTGGATTTAGTTTTATATGTTTTCTTAACACTATCATCTAACTATGATTAAATGGCTGATTTGTGTCAAATGTGTCTGCACTCTTCCCCGTGACTGCCCCTAGAGTTGTAGGCAGTTTAGTTCACAATGAATAATCATTTGTTATTACCCTAAATTAGAGTTAAACAAATCTAGTCAAGAGTGCCTCAGAGCTGGACAACTGCTGTCACAGCTAAACCAAGTTAAAATCTATCTAGGCCCAGAAAAACCCAGAGCACTGCCAAGTCCGTACACTGTCATGTCAATACAAACCTTGTTGGTTTTTACTAATAATGGCAAAATCACATTTATCTGGCTATAAAGTCACTTTGAATAGCCTGTGAAATACAGAGCAAGGATTTGCAAACCCTGCTGAGACTGCAGAGTCATGAATGAGCAGCAGATCTTGGAAACATTCACACTTTGCTACCTTCTCTTAAATTAGAGTAATTCGAAGTCTGATTGACTTGTATTTCTTCATTGCCTTCAGGAGGCCAGCTAACAAAAAGTATTTGATTTTCATCACCAATATAATTCGCCCAATCAGCAGGAATACTGTGATTATTAAACTGAGAGCTATAGTTTGTAGTGCTAAGTTAAAAATTCTTGTAGCTGCAGGAGACCATAGTGTTACCTGATAAAGGTATAGGATAATTAAGAAACGTGCTTGAATCTAAGATATCTCAGACATACACACACACAGACAAGCACTGTCAGGCAGGTGTTACATGAGGTAGTTCACAATAATTTCTGAAACTGGGTCTGTACACAAACACAACTAGATCTCATATATATGATTAAAGATAGATTAGAAACAGAATGAGAGATATCATAGTCACATCTGTTTAACTTACAAGCTAAGTAATCATCTGAAGACTGGAAACTAATATCTTCACATCTCTATTAAATATTTCAATGCTATTTGTCGGCATTCTTCTGAAAAGACTCACTGAATATTCCATTTTCTTTGGCAGACTGTGTTGACAGATGCACATCTTTAATAACAGAAACACTTGTTATACATTTCCAAAATTATCTGATCAGCTTTGTACAAACAAGAACTTTTCCATCAACTTGATACATGACTATGTATTTTACATATATGCAGTTTTCACCATGTACAATATTCAAGATGTTTTAAAATATCTCCCATACAATTGTACATAAATGTTACATTTATTTTTAAAATGTGATTTTTCCATGGCAAAAAAAATACCCTGTTGATCCATCTTTTCTTTTATGCTTTATAAGAACTCAGTTTCAACTGTACTTGTAAATATATGTATATTTTAATGTTACAAGTATAGATATTAATATCTAGGTGATCTGTTAAGTGCAGTTACTCTCAAGGAGAGGACATACAGACCTCGTCATCTGGAGATGAGAGAGCCACAACCTTCCAGGGATCCTCTGCCAGTATTTCACCACCCTCATGGTAAATAATTTTTCCGAATCCCTGATCAGAATTTCTCTTGGTCTGACTTCTGCAGGTTGCCTCTTTCCTGTCCTTGTGCACATCTAAGAAAAACCTGTCTTTGTTTTCTTTGTAGCCTCTTGTGAAGTATTTCCAGGCAGCAGTAGGTCTCCCTGCCCTCTTGGCCTTTTCAAGGCTGAAGAACCACAGTGCCCTCGGCCTCTCCTCACAGGTTTCCTGCTATAGCCTCCACTGGAGTAGTGCCAGTAGGTTAATGTCTTTCTTGTACTGTAGGAGATGCAGTAATTAAATTAAAATTTTTCATTTATAACATCTATTTTTTGTTCATACACCTACTGATAGTGTAACACCTGTTATGTCTTCTACAGCTGTACCTTCTTTTTGGGTTTTGTCCTGTTTGGTTTAGTTGGATGTACTTCTACTGCAGCTTTCCGTTGTGTTCCTCTGAAGTCCAAGTTTCTCCTTGCACTGCCAGTTCTTTGGTTACCTTACTTGCCACTAACTAGACAACCCATGTTTCAGCATGTTATAGGCTTTCCAGGTGACACCCCCCCCCCTTTTAATTTTTCTTCTCTTTTCTATTTTCAAAATCTTCTTCTACTTCCTGGATACATTTGGAAGAAGCTGGAACCCAAGGGTATAGTCCCCTCTGAAGAGCTAGTTAACACACTACCCTTGGACCAACAAAGTTTAGGACAGACAGTACCTAGAGGAGAGGATCCAGGGTTTTAAAATGACGAGATTAGGAAAGCTCTTCTGAGTTTGACTCTGTAAAATTTCTGGCAGCACTTGGCTCTGTCGTGCTGCTGTATGGCGTGTTTCTGAGTTTCATCTGCAAGTCACTGAGAACAGAGGATACTCGGGACTTAGCAGAAATTATTCTCCCTTTTGAAGGATCAAGCTCTTGAGGAACCCCCACTGTTAGGAATATGACCTCTTCAGGTACTTAAAATTACTTAATTAGCATTATAAACATTAGAAAGAACAAGATCATTCTAGCAAAGGTAATAGAGCTGTAATTGCAGGTGTTACAGAATTTAGTACAAAAGATGGGTGTTTCCAATATTTGTTTTAAAGTCTTTTAAAAGGCTATATAAAGAAGGGAAGCAAGCAAGCTATCAGGTAGTGGGTTTTTCCCCTCTATGTTTTTGTGAACTAGGATTAAAGGGAACACCTAACAAGCATCTTGTTATTAAATTTGCCCGTGACAAATAGTGCAGCTGCATGTAGTGTGCAAGAACATCTGTAGAATCATGACACATGCAGAATTCCCCCACACTGAGAGCGTGACACTATACTGAAAACAATTGAGTTGTAGAAGCAATATAAATACATTTTATATAATCCTTCTCCACCTTCTCCTCCCCCTTATCTTTTGAATCATGTTAACTACAGGATTCTGTCATTTCTCCACAGGATCAGTAAAAAAAGTATAAAAGTGACTAAGCATTTCAGAATTATCCTCTTCTCTCATTAGCAGCATTTCTTATCTGAAGAAACAAAAAAGAAAGAATAACCAGTGGCAGAAATGCACTAGACAGACACCAAAGCTTACTCCAAATGGAACTTGACATGGTTTGCAGACGCAATTTAACTCTTGAGAAATCAAAGAGTGATTTTCTGTGTCAGCATCTTGTGTGGTTGTTCAGTTCAAAGTGAGCAGTCGGATTGCTGCCAGTCTTTACTTCACCCATGTAAATGACAGCACAAAGTACCGTGATATGTGATATCACAAAGTGCTGTGGAAAAATATGTCTAAAATCTATCGATTTCTAAAGTAAGGGGAATCTCCTTGCCTGGGATTTTGTGAGTTCCCACAGTTTACCGTTCAAATGCAGCTATGGTAGAACTTGGTAGATGACCCTTCTGGCTCCACATGGTCATAAAGAAGGACTGTGCCTTTTTCAAAATCCTTGAAGGCTTTTCCCAAAAATTATTTTAATAAAATGTTTGCTTCTTTCTTCTAATGTTCTGTTGTTTGCCCTCTGAAATAGTTTCTCTGCAATCTTTAGATTTTAAAAGTAAGACATTTTGTAATTGCAATGCAAACACTGATTTTTGTAATGTCTGAGGTTGTCTAAAGACTATGTGATGATAATACCATGACAAGGCAAACACATGCATGTTATGAACACCTGGATCATCATCAGTAGATACAAAAATGCTGCTAGCAAGGATTTTCTTGCTATTTTCTAAGTCCATGAGAGACTTTTCTCTCACGCAGAAGAGGTAGCAGGGAATGTAAACAACCAAGCCACCTGCAACCTTGAAAAGTCTTGTTTATGGTATAGTAGAAAAATATTTTGACAATGGATGTTTTAGGATTTTAGCCAATCACCCCCAAGGGGTGGCTGGTCCTTTGTCCAATTAGACTATGAAGAAAAAAGTCTATGAAAGAATTTGTAAAATAATTAAATAAATCAATCTTGCTGCACAATTCCTGCCTGCTGGATCTTCTCTCCTCCTCCTCCCTATGGCTGCGGGACATGGTGATATACCCTAGGGCCCAGGCCTGCAGTAATAATCATCAACTTGTTTCTTTGAAACATCTTACTTTCAGTCATGTTATCAGCACAGGCCTGATAACCATGTGAAGCTCCAAGTTAATTTCCAGATTTTTTATGCAGACTGCAAGGCAAGCATGAAGCTACAAGAGCCAGCCATCTTGATCGTAATTTTCAACTCCTTGCCCATAAAATTCTGCAACCCAACTGCAAAAACACTATGCTTATGACATATTCCTGTAAGGATTTTATTGATAGCGTACATTTTTAGTTAACTTGCTGATACTCTTTGGTCAAGTCCTTTGAACTCTTGCTTCATGCACCACCTGAAAAAACCTTGTTTTCCTATTTCAGAGAAACATACTGTCCATAAATGAGAATGGTTTTAAAGCACTCTGGTGACTGGAAAGTATGCAAATACAACTCATATCACCTGATGACATATGCTTACTAGTAATGGTATATTTATCTCTTACTTAAATTAGATATGATTCATCATTTAATAATACAATGATTTTTAACATCCACTTCCTGGTTTGCATGTCCAGTAACTGCTTGCACAAGGTACTGTGCACAAGGTCATGTGCATCAGCATAGCAGAAAGGAACAGCATACATCCTGCAGAGCTGGAAAATGCTTTTATTAACTTTTCAGTGTCTGCAACTTTCTCATGGAGAGGGGCACATCCGGTGGCCAGATGTAACTGCAATCAGCTGTGGCCACTCCAAGCTAGAAATGAGTGTCTGAGCATCATGCTCACTAATCCTTCCACTGCAGTGCCTGTGTTCTGGCTGGTCTCTTGGGTAAGTGCCTCAACAGCTCCTTGTAGTCCTGGGCTCTAGTTAATATAAACAGTGGCACAATTTTTAACAAGTTAGCACTATAAGGAGTTGTGGAACAATGTACCAGGGAAAGCTACATTTATATGATAAGTAAAATGGAGCACTAGAATTCCCCTCTTGCAGATGTTACTTTAAATAAATGAAAGAGTTTTGTGGTGATTTTAAAAGTTTTATTTTGTTTTCCTCATGATGAAGATGCAGTGATTCATGGAGGGAAAACACATACACATAGATATATTCACTGTGGATAAGTGAATTGAGAAATAAAGATTATGAAATAAATACTGTTCTTTTGGTTTAGACCCAGAGGAGTGAAATTCAGCATCAAAATTATAAATGTTATAGCCGATCTAATTCTTTTAGTTGTTTTTCTTTGCTTGCATTTTTGCTGCCATGTCTTGTTGTTTACAGCTTCTCAGCCAGAAGAATATCCCTAAGCAAATTACTGTCAGAAGCCAAAAAAAGTATCCATAATTCATCCTAAAGTGCTGTCAACTTAATTTTAAAGTAATTTTCCTGCTTTATGAGTCCAGGCTGAAATGGTAAGTTTGCAAATCCATAAATCAAACGACAGGAAATAAAGGAAATATATACCTTTGTTTAAAATATTCTGTTTTCCTAAAACTTCATTGTAAGCATAGTTTTTATTAATTAAAACTTCAATTACTAGAAAGAGAAGAAAGAAACAAAACTGTGAACTGTATTCTGTACAACTGTACACATCTGTGTTGTGACTCCAGAGCCATCTCCTGGGCTATAGAGAAGTTTTTCTAGATTTATAATAGCAGAAAATAATTTAGATTGTGTATTCCTCTGAACACAATGAGGAGCACGTGTGTGTTTGTGAATTAGGCTAAGCCTGTTGAGGCCTAGGCCTGTAAAAGGCACACTGTCCTGTGAGGTCTCCTGCATTTGCAAGTTCTGTTCTGGGGCCCTGTGCAGGTGTGCAGACACTCACAAAACGTCCTCAGTTTCCAAATGGTTCCAAACTGACCTCACACATCTCGAGTAACAGTGAAGCTGATTCAAGTTCTTTAGCTGTAAGAGACACATTAGAGAGCAGGTGTGAAAGCCTTCTGTGGAAAATCGTTCACTGAAAATCTGCTGAAACCTGTGTCCCTGAGTGCAAGAACAGCAGTCTGGCAGCGAGTGTGAGCATGGTCTTGTTTGTGCTCTTCTGCACACTGGGGGAAATTGTGCAGAATTCCTGGTCCCAGGACTCAGTTTACCACCACAGAAGGAGCGGAGCCTCAGTGTGTGTTCCAGCTCAGAACTGCCACCAGCAGCTACTGAATAGCAGCCATGTTCTGAATCTCAACACACCATGAAAATCCTCCTTTAATCAAATACTCCTGGGGGAGCGAGAAATTCAAGATGCACTTCCAGCCTGGGAAGTGCATCCACACCACTAGGTCAATACTTGGCATAAAGAGCTTTTTGCTTGTTGATGTGGTGTGGGGGCTGGGGGACAGGACAAGCAAAACCAACAGGCAGCACATGAGGTAACATGAGGGCAGCAAGAAAGAAGAAAAGGTACAGAACTGAGTGGGGCACTGTGGTGGCTGGGTTAGAAAGCATTTTGCTTCTCAGCTTGAACTGTTTAATTAGGGAATTTCACAGTAATTTTGACTAAGCTTAACGAGTAACAAATTCAGTGCTCTGGCTCACTAAATTCTTTCTTGCAGTCTAAATAAGGTGCAAAGCTCAGAGCTGAAGGAATTCAGTGCCTTAACAGCACTTTCTCTCCAGCCTGCACTGTAGGTAAGTGCTGTCCTATGGCAACCTTTTTGGGGTCAAGTGATTTAGAGAGCTTAGATGAGGCTGGGGTTCAGGATCCCTATATTCAGACACAATCCTGATAGCAGAGGCTGTGAGGAGATGTTTTCTGACATTCACTAGAGGGGCAGGGGAGGGAAGGGAGGACTCAGCTCTAGGAGAGATAGTAGGTACAGCTAAACTAGAAGGAGGGGAAGGGCTCAGGAATATAATGAGGAGGTGGGGGAAATGACACTGGAATAAAAGGGTGAGTATATGAGATACACACTCATCCCGGCCTTCCTCTGTTCAAAGCACTCCCTCCAAGGGTGGGTACAAGACTTGAATAGAGGGGATGGATGTCAAAATATTTCATAAGGAATATAGTGCAATAAATCAGAGAAAAAGGGCAGAATGGAGGTAAGGAGCAAATGGTAGGAGAATTATTTTAGTTCTAAGTGAATGATTATGTCTCCTGAGTGATTACACATCAGGATGGTGCTGTGTTGGGGAAGATTGTTCAGCTAGATAGGAAGGAGTACTCAAATTACAATCATTGAACTGTAGTAAATGCAAGGGTGCAAATAAGATAAGAAAAATAGACAAGTAAAAATCCAGCTGGAGTCAACGTGTCTCGGGCACTGCAACCCTTGGGAGTTAATGTAACTATCATACAGGTGTAAGAAGAGTTTTCAGAGGAAGCTACTTTGAATACTTGTAGAACATAATCAGAGAGAGAGCTGACTATTAAAAATACTCTGAATGTAACTTGCAAGTACTGGGTTAAGTACAAGATCAGTAATTTCTTCCAGGTTTGTGCCAGAACAGGACCACCAGCAAGAAATACCTACAGTATGACATGCACCTATAGAGTCATCCCAGTATGGGGCTGGTGAAGGACAAGAGATACAATGCCAGTATGTGGTATCCCATTCATTATACTGTGATTAATTGAAAGTTGGAAAGGGCTTGAGCAGAGTTGTTATGGTTGCTGGGGCATTAACACCTTGGGCAGCATCAGGCATTCAGAAGAAAGAGAGTTGCCGTGTTTCCTTCATAGCTCCACGTCAGTTTTTACTCACACTAGCACTTGTCCCTTTTTGATTCAAATAGATAATTTACACATTTGAAACAGATGTTGACTTTTATCCAGTTGTTCCCCAGTCCTGAGGTTTGATCTTATGCCAGTGATGACTGTAAATATAAGACCATGGACTTTTTATGTGGCCGTAGTATTGCCAGGCACTGCTGTCACTTTTCTATTTAGCAATTGTTGTAGTATCCATCCACTCACTGACCAGATCAAGACCTTTTGTTCCTGGAATAGGGACCTGGAATAATAAAGGTTAAGTTTTAAATTTCTACTTACAGAAGCTAGTATGTCCCAGAATTCACTCACTTGTTTTTTTTGTAAAAAAATGCAGCAGCACTGGGGAAAAATGTATTTGTCCTTACTTCACCCAAAAGTCAAGGGATAAAAAAAGATGAGGATTCCTGCACTGAATCCAACAGTCCTTATTTAGTGTCCAAGAGGTTACTGGGAACTTAGTACTGGGGAATTTCTGAACTCATCTTTGCTCCATGTAGAGCAAGGTCAGGAATTACTATGCAAACCATTGCCAGTTATTCTTTCAGATGTTTAAAATTACAGTTATATTGCTTTATTTATATACTTGTATTTTATTTCCAGGTCTGTTGTGAGAACATGGAGCTGCATGTCACAGCACGTCTTTTCCGTGGGTTAAGGGAGACTGTCCTAACACTCCCAGCTTCTGCTGCCCAGGTACCTTCTGCTGAAGCAATCCTTTGGTACCATGGAGGGTTAGTCACACAGTGCTGGTCGATTATGTGCCACCTGTTACGTGCACAAGTATATGAGAATATAGCAAGGAAAAGAGAATAACAAAGCTTTAGGGGTTTTCTGTCCCTAACAGTCAGTGTAGTAAGTTGGAACAAACTGCAAAAACCCCGAGTTATTTTCCTCAGTAGTTCGGTGTTCAGGGAGACCCAGAGCATAGGGACAGTTGCTGCCCTTCCCCAGATGCCATTCCCCCCTTCCCCAGACTGGCTTTCTGGCCGAAGTTAATGATTCATAAGATTCTGCACTGATTTCACTGTGAGCTTACACATTTGCATAAGTAAAAGCTTCTGCAGCTTCTGTAGAGAGATTCTTAGTGAAATTGCAGCACAAAACATTGATATTATGTAATTATGGTAGTTCATCTTAACTTAAATGAAATTGTTACTTTAAACTTGCTCTAAGTGGCTCACAATGGAACTTTTGTATGACACACCTACAAAACAAATGAGTTAATCACAATATGTGTCATTTTTAATTTTTCTCTTTCATTTTTCTTTCAGTCATTCTCTCTTTGTAATTAGCATGAAGACTACCCTTCAGTCAAAACTAGCCACCTGGAAAGTTTCAGCTTGTAATATGCAGCTTTTTTTGTGAATTATGAATGTGCAAAAAGAGACCTTTCTCCTTACACCCACTTCCTTGTATAATTCAAATATGAATGAATTTTATTCAGGCTTGCCAAAAAATCATATTTCAGCTGATAACAAGCATGAAAAATTTCAGATGAAAGGGATTTTTTAAAAAAGAAATAGAATATTCTGAGCATGGGAGAACAGCAGGTTAAGACAGAAGTCTCAGTGCAGCCTTAACTGTAACAATTGCTATCAAGCAAATACTATATCCAAGCACTAAATCTTGCTTTGTGCTGCCCTGGTGCACGGTAGCAGGGACAGAGTAGAATAATAAAAGCTGGTCCCCTTATGCAAACAGCAGGGCACAGCACTTGACAGAGTACAAGAAGGTGAGCCTGCCTGCTGTCCTGGCTTGCTAACCACATTCCTAGGGTCTGTGGGTTAGTTGTCAGCTCTAGCTCCAGTCAGATAGCAAAATGTACTTCAAGCACGAGCAAAGGGAATGTTTTGGCCCTTTCCAGAAGAACATTGCCTCCAAATATACTGTTCTATTAAATAAAGTATTTGAAGGAATTCGTGTAAGCCACATGATGGTTCAACAGGTCAAAAAGGGAATGGAATCAGTGCCAGGCTTTTTTCTGATTAACTGTGTATTTAAAAATATATATATCTGTGAAGAAGGTATTATCTCCACAAAGCAGAATAAAATTTGGGCTCATGCCAGTACCACTTTGAAAATAAACTATAACAGTGAGGAAAAGTTACCATCTGGAACATTTCTGCATCATATTTTTTCTTTGGTGATAAGTCCAGCTCTCCTACCCAGAAAACAGGATTAAAACTCCCATTCATTTACTATGGGTTTATTAAAAAAATACACATTACAGTGGCTAAACAGTAGTGAATGCTAAAGTATTACCTTGTAGGTTCACAGATCCACATCAATTAGAGGATCAACTGAGAGGATTTGCAAGTGGCAAGCTTGGACATAAAAAATCCCCTTCCAGTCTGACGTAAGTTGACTGTTGCAAGTTGAGCTTGGCAGCAAGTGACCAAAATTGAGTTGTCAGCATCCTCCTGCATAGTGGAAGAAGTTGTTGCTTTCTCTGCAGATGCAAGAGTTTCTATGGGAAAACAGAACATAATCATGATGCTGAATGTTTCTGTGGATTGGTAATGTCTCTAATACATAGATCACTTGTGCAAATTCAGTCCCAGCTGGATGGGAAATTATTGAAAATGGTTGTTGTTTGATTGATATAAAATGAGTTGTCAGCTTGATTCAAAGCCTTCAAGGCAGATGTCCACAGCATTATTGGCACCTGTCAGAAGCAAAGGATTCCTTGGTGCAGAGTAACAACTACTCATGCAACCACCCAAAACAGTCCTTGTGTGCCAGGGCTCAGAGAAGAAGGCAGAAAAAAATAATCCTTACTTCTGGCCAGGGTCTTTTATGCCATAAAGTCAATAAGAGATTTGACATGACACAAGCTTTTCCCTGGGATCCTGGCTAGACACTATCAGCTCTTCTGCTGCTTGGTCAACACTTTCCCTAAGAATTAGAAGAAAACTCACACATTTGGTTACTTACTATTATTGTCATGGTAAAGGTGTATTTATAAAGACCAGTTAATAAAGAAATTTTTACATGTTTGCTTATAAAAAATGCTGTGAATAATTTTATTTTCCTTGAGAAATTGTCCTTACAAAATACAACTACAGAAATAAGAGAATGTCTTCTCAGCAAAAACTAAGACAAAGAAACAGCCAGTACAGCAGTGTCAGTATTACACTGCTTGCTAATAGTAAACAGTGACCTACTGTTTACCACAGAGCAGATTAAAACGGATTTTTTTCCTGTACATCACTAGTTGTCATATGGTTATTACTGCCTTTGACCAAGTGTGGTACAGCTAACAACAGGAATGAATTCTATTTCCCATTACCAATCTGTCGAGCTGGCCGCCTTCTTCATGGGGCTGGTGCTTTGGGAGGTACTAGCTGAAGGACTTTCCATTAAAACTCATTTTACTGTCTTCATCTAGCACATGGCTCAACTTTCCTTCTTTCCTTTCATCTCTGTTTCCTCCTTTAGATTATTTTTCATTATGCCTCCCCCCCAGCATACCCACACTTTGCCTTTCATCTCTCTACGTATGCTATTCCAGCACTTGTCAGGCCCAGCAGGAGGCACATGGGAGAACCAAACAATATGATATGTTAGGTGGAAGAAAATATTGGAACAATCATTTATTGTCACACTTTAAAGAGGCCTTCTATGTTATTTATTTTATTATTCTGTATTAGGTACATGGTTTAGTTTTACAGGCATTATTAATCACTAAAATACATTACACTTTCAGCCAGGATGTTAACGTTCTAAATGCATTCATCTTGCTTCTTCAAACAGAAACAATGGGCCTTCTGCACTGCCCTCCCTCCCCTTTAGTCAATAAATCCTTTCTATTGATTCAGGAAATAAGTCTTAAACCCTGTTTTATATTTTAAGTTCCACTAGCCACACTCAGCCATATAATTTTGCTTAATAACAAATGGATCTTCTATTTTTGCTGTTTATTATGTGTTTGGTTATCAAACTCAACTTGAAAGTACTGGGTAGAAGAGGACAAAACCTATAATGGCAGTAAGCCACCGCAAGAGATTTCCTAAATGAATGTTGCAATAAAATAAAGTTATCTATAAAAAGTGTACAAGTGTGTGTGTATAAAAAGCAGTCTCATCAGTAGATGAATGATAAATGAAAAATCCATCAGTGAGTATGGATTCCCTTGAGCCAGACTGGATCAACAGACAATATGGATTTTTGAAAATTCATGGCTTTGCCATTATTTATTCTCTCCTGAAATACCCATTGCAAATCTCAGACAGATAATTAGAGAATTATCATATTGCTTGACTAAGTAGTGCAAATTATATTAGATTCTATGTATCCCAACCCTGGGCAGAATCATTAGTGTTGTTTAATTGTTACAAATATAGTCATCAGATTTTAATAAATTGCCTTCATTGTCAATATCCACAATTGACTACTTCTCTTAATGCTCGTGGATAGGTTAGTTACCAGGTAATCTTACAGTTAATATATACCACAATGAAGCAAAAATGTAAGAAAATGCAAAGGTCAAAACCATGTTTCTATTATGAAAAAAATGAATGATAATGACATAATTTTTTCAGCTCATCAGGTTCTTTGCTAAGTGCCTCTGTTATTGCCAGATCAGTAGTGTATAACAAAGAAGTGCTTTCTGTAGGCTGCTTCATTAGCCTGCCCTGTAGGACCTCACCTCAGACCTTTCACTAATCTGTTGGCCAGCTCAATAGCCTTGTTAGTTCTATTCACTTCTTCCTGGCAGCGGATTTTCTCAGCTGTAGCTCTCTCAAAGGCAGTGGTTAAGGCAGCCAGGATTGTGTCTAGTTCCTTCAAATAAAAACAGTAACAAACAACTTTGGACATTGTAAGAACACATAAAAATATTTCTGCTATCCCATTTTATATTGCTGAAAGTTAAATTACACAGTGCAAGTAAGGTGTAAACATTAACTGCACTCAGAATTTTGCTTAGGTCATGGTCCAAAGGTGGATTCAGGAAAACCTGGGGAAAATGGGACCGGTGTTCTCATTTCCCCCAGTTGTTCAGAACAGCCTTCAAAATGAAATTACTGACGTGATCTTATATCAGTGAAAAAGGAATGTCCCCTTCTCCCTGAGGATTCTGAAATGAAATATATTTATTATTACAGCCGTATATCCTCTCTAGGAGATCCAAAACTTGAAAAGACAGCTGTTTGGAAACTAAAGAAAACAGAAGGGTTTAAAGATGATAGATAAAATACTTGAAAACGCACAAGTCGGTGTCCTTTGCTGACTGTCAGTCAGATTATGCTTCCCAGTGCACAAACTGTTCTGAGAACAGCCTGAAATCCCCAGCCACCTTAGATTTGGGAGCAAGCAGCTCAGTGTCTGGTACATCAAAGCATTTAAGCACACAAACAGTCCCACTAGGTCAAAGCCTTGGTTATTCCCTGAGGGAGGAGTGGAAGATAATTCAGCATGGATGACTGAGCACGAAGACAAGGCAAGAACGACGTGCAACTCCTGAGACTCACGGCCGGAGCACCCAAATGACTCTGAGTGCAGAGGATGAACTGGCTGGGGAGCTGATAAAGGAAAGGTCAGAAGGGTGCTGCACAGCGAGGCACTCCAGAACTGGTGTCACTGGGTGCACATGAACAGAGCTACTGGCTGGAGCTGGGGCCATCCGAGTAGCCAGAGAAACAATTCCCTCCAGCAGCGAATTTGTATTCCCTTCAGCTTGGCAAATGTGTATCCATGCAGCTCTACTGAACTCTCTAGTATTCCCCAGAAAAGTCAGAGCTGAGCATGGCTCCTGGGAGAGGGCTGTACTTTATCCCAACTGTGCTCCTGACAAGCTCTGTGCACCTTGGGGAAGGCAAAGGGCTGCCCCTGGGAATCTCTTTAGAGAAATGCTGAATGGGTGCCTCAAGTCTTCCTGCCTTGAGGACACCATGAGGTGGAACCTGTGTGTATTACAGGACATTAAAAAGACAGATAGCTGTTTTATTGGGAAGGTTTGGAGAAATTTGGAGTAAATTACAGCACAAGCATTTCTAAATGGGGCCCAAAGATACCCTTTAAAGAAGGGCCCAGCAGTTTTGCAGCACCCATGCTGAGCAGCCTGAAGGGGCTCAGGATTGGGCAGAGTGGGGCCAGGTTACCTCCTGCTGCCGTGTGCCCCCACGCGAGGAGGGCGCGGGCAATGCGTCTTAGAAACGTGTCCTGTTGGCCAGGCTGAGGCACACTGACTGAATCCTGCCTCTCCTTCCTGCACAGGGAAGAGCCAGGCGCCCAGAACTCGCCATGCATGAAGAAAAGAACCTGCTGTGGTTCCAAGGCACATGATGTGGCTGCAGAGGCAGGGGATGTGATCCCATCATTTACCTGAAACTTAAAAATGTTAGTGAGTGATAAATTATACTGACAAATACCTTTGCCTGTATTACAATGAATCATGTAGGAAATACCTCTGACAGAGGAAGGTATTACAAATAATTGAATTAGAGAGGCTTCTAAAATGTCCAAAAAAGTATTTTTTAATACATCTAGCGGTCCTGACTCTAAAGTTCATGTCTTTGAGCCTATCAGGATTCCAGCTTTTCCCAAGATTTCTGTCTTCCACTGCAGTGCACTCCTACAAAGCTTGTTGCTTGATGTGTATATACATTGCCTAAACAGAAATGAAGGATGCCAAATGGGTAGCAATAGGTCTGTCTGCAGGTGAGATCAAGGACCAGCACTTAGTCACTGAAGCTAAGGGGATGCAGAGAGAAAAATGTGGAAAAGCTACCTGCTGTTCTGAGCATGGATGTTGCAATGCTCATGGTGGGGAGCAGAACGTACTTGAAGCTTTTTTTAGAGGTCGTTCAGGACTTAGGAAGGATTTTTTACTGCAGTTTTGGCTCTACTGAGCCAGGCTGAAACACACTGTGTGCTTCTCTGCCCTTGGACCATTTAGTGTTTGGCAAACCTTTCTCTTAAAAAAAAAAAAAATTAAAAGGCGGTATTGGAAGCAAAAATTCAAGTGGAAGACAGTGACATAAAAAACCACATTTGTGTATATGTATATATGTGTGTGTGTGTGTATGTATGCATATATTTATGGTTGAACAATAGAAGAACAATTCCAGTTCATGAAGGTCAAACCTAGAACTTGTGAAAGGTGCCAGAGGCAGTGAAAGTTCTGGCAGGAGCCATATGGGGAACTGGAAGTTGCCAGCTCCTCCATGAATTTTTTCAAGGTTTTATCATATGAAACACTGTGTGCCAGGAAAAGTATGTAGCAGATCACTGTTGGGTACCACTTCTTCCCTCTCATGCTTTTCTACCTCATTTGCAATACGAGCACCCCTTCTCAGTACCTTTACTCAGCTGGCAAGTAATCTGTGATGTGGAACTGATTTGGGCAAGGACAGAGAGGCCAAACTGCAGGTGAATAGCAGAACTGCACAGAATTACTTCCTATTCAAATGGAAGCCCAGAACAATCAGGCCCTTAATGTGTTACAATTCATTTGACTATCCACATTTTTGACTTTCTGTAAATAATGTGCTAAATGGATAAAAGAATATACCATTTTTCCTTCTTTCCTCTGAGTTACTGATAACAAGACAAGTTCCTTCCCTTACAGTTTGTGCATATAAATGTGATTAATGTAAAAAAAAAAAGTGCCAAAATCTCTTTATCTTTCTCTCTTTTTTTTAAAGCATTGCCCTTTTCAAAACAAGGGGAAATTCAGTATAGTTTCAGTGCCACAGTGATCAAACAGTGTCACATCACTATGGCAATTGCTGCCCAGGCCAGGAATACAGATCAGCTTTAATTGTGCAACGCCTTATTGCTGGTGCATGTCAATCAGAACCTATGAATTGAGAAAAATTTGCTCTGTTCATTCTGTTAAATGATGTATCCAATTAAACCTGTTAGAATTCATGATCTTCAGTCAAGGTTAAATGAAAGTAGTTACTCCTGTCAGCTAGGTGATTAAATGCTGCCTACATCAGGCACATTTATGTGCAAAATTAAAATTTTGGTATAAAGCATGAATCTTTATGCATGCCAGTTAATTATCTTGCAGTTCCTCCATTTATTAAATGCCCACTGCATTTCTTCTTAATCATCAGCTTCCTTTCAAAACTTATTTCATACACTACATTATACCAAATTTCAATGTTTAAAATGAAACGCTTTCTCAATGAAAACTTCCTCTTTTCAAGGGTTTGGCTGTTGCTATGTTACTAAAGATGGCCATTAACAGTTTTTCAGTCATTATGCAGAAGGCCTGTTCGTGTTGTTTTGCTCGATTCTGGGAGAGCGTTACAGGAATCCCTCGAGCTGCTGCTGTGGGGCAGTCGCTCCTCCCCAAAACGGAGTTCTGCTGCACATGAGCCAACTTCAGGCAGCAGTAAGGCTGCCGCGGCCGTGCTGCCTCTGCCAGCTCGCACAGGACAGGCAGGGCAGCGCAGCACCAGGGGCTGTGCCCCGCCGGGCTCCCGCTGTCTGCAGCGCGGGGGCCAGCAAGGCTCTGCAGTGGGGCCAGCAAGTCCAGGTTGCACCTGCAGGTACCACAAACACCACAGCCTCCAGGCGGGGCACCGCTGGTGCCCTGTGCCAAGGGCTCAGGGGGTTGGTCCCTTCCCCTGCCAGCCTTCAGAGCTGTCTCAGAATTCCCTTTGGCTTGGCAATCTAATGCGTCCTGTCTGCCCCAGGCAGCTCCCATATTGCAATATCATATTTTAATTAGAAGAAAAATTATGTGTTGCATGCTTGAATTAAATTAAATTGCATATTTATATTTATAAGACACAGTATTGGCAGGATTTAAATGCTATATGAATTGAAGAACCAGAATACAGGTGTATTACAGTGATTTGTAGCTGAAACATTTGCTAGAAATGCACACAAAGCAGAGCAGTACCAAATGCTAATTTAATACCCTAAGACAACACTCTGTGCTCTTGCAAGCACAATTTCCCATATTCCATGTGAGCATTTATCCCCTTTCATTATGAAAAGGTATTAAGAACCTTTGTTACAAACAAGCAACATTAAAAATATGTCATACCACTTCACAACTACTAATGAATAATATCATTTAAAACAGACTGGGAAATAAACTAGTATAACACATTCTACTCTACTAGTACTATAAATATTCGCAAGGTTGTTATTAAAGTTAAATGCACACAGTAATTTTCTACTTGTAGGTTTTACAGGTATAATTTTGAATCATACAATATTTTTTAAAACACATCACAAGGATGGAAACCAACAAAAAGACTGACTGGCAGTGATTCCTTGTGATCAATAGCTGACGTCTCCATCTATCTTTGAGGGCCCACATAAATTATATAGTGGCAGTGTGAACCTTCAAGAGGAGTGATGTGATTAACTTGTTCAGGGTCACAATGGGGAGCACTGATCATAAGGATTTTACACCTGTGGCATTGCCGTTCTGTGGCCACATTTGCAGGATACATTCTGCAGGTGTCAGTGGCTGCCCTGAGGTGCTGCCAGAGGGAAGGAGGGCTTTGGACACGTCAGCCTCAGCTTCATATTCCTGAGGGGCAGCTCATTTTCTCTTCACTGAGATTCAAAGCTGAAAACTCTGTTTCACAGCAGGTGAAGGTATGAATGTCACACACAGATCCGTGCCCGGCCTGAGCACGGAAACCCTGGTGCAATAGCAGCAGTGGCTGCTCCAGCCTGCCCTTCCCAGACCACAATAGCCTCCACTCCAGGCCTTGGAAAGCAGACAAAAAGACCCCTCCTCTGCTGCTCCCCTAGAGCTACAAATAACGGATTTCTCTTTCTTGGCAGCTGCAGAGAAAACCACAGATATTTTTTCTTGTTTTGTTCAGCAAATATAAGCCGTAAGTTAAAGCCCAGTATCTTTAGATACCTCAACAAAAGAGGAAAAAAGGGAATCCACACTTAAAGAGAATAATTCCTCGGGGGCTCTGACAGGAGGTGGCGATGCACCAGGGAAGGTGGTTGGAGAATAAGCCTCTTTGCAGGATTCTGGGATGTCTATTGCTGAACTGCTTCAACTCACTTGAACAATCTAGAACTCATATTTAATTCTTCTTCTTTCTCTACATGTTCTTACTTTCACCCCAGTCCTCCAAAACCAGATATCATAAGCTGTGAACCCCAGGCCCAATGTGCCTTAATGTTACCCCATGAAACAATACTGGCAGGACAATTTATTTCTGCTCAAAACAATTTCCCTGTCCTAAAATTGTGATTGTTAGGTTAGCATCCCATTGAGATGAGAAAAGGAAAGAGCTGCACTTTCAGGTTGTGCCTAAAATGTTAAGGAAGGCAAGCTGCACCGATTTATCCTTGGCATATTGTTTTATACCCATGAGAACAAAAAACTTATTTTTAGTGGCAGATTAAATTGTGCAGAAACAGACTGACACTGAGAAGGCAAACACTGCAGTCCGCTTAAACAGGCTGAGTCTCATATCAAAGGCTGCTTGGCCACGAAAATATAAGTGTGCACACACACAGACTCTTAGTTTATTTGATGTCATAAGCAACTTTATATTTAAAACACATAAAAAGATATAAAAAAATGAAACTGGCATGGAATTATATATTTTTAGTGATAGATTTTCAAAGAATTTGTGATTTAGATTATATTAATTTTCAGGAAACTTGCTTAGAAAGTAATTAAATGTATTTTACCTATTAATTCTCTCTTTTTTGTTGTTTTGCATTGTGCTACTGAAACAAAAATAAAAACTAGGGAATGGAAGAATTTTTTTTTTTAACTGAATATTATAAATGAATAGAGCAAGGGATGTTAATGTTTGTCATTTTCCTTATCTGTACACATGAATATGTTATATGCTCATTTCCATTGCAAATGGAACAACAGAATGATCATTGCAAACTGAAATATACTGTACATTTCATTTCTTCATTTCTTTGAAAATACCACTGACAAAAATAATCAATTGCTAGTATTCTTGTTCTAAAGCTCTGCATCTCAATGAAAATTGAAGGAATTAATGGTGTCCATCTGGAATAAAGCATGCAGTGTGTTCTGGAGGGTCATTATTATTCACTGCTGAAACAAAGTCAGCCTATGGAGCCCTGAACCATGACTGGGCAATTGTGCAAGGCACTGTACAAACATGTAGTCTTCCTGTTTCTTGCACACCTCTCCTCCACCTTGCTCACATTTAATGAAAAAAAAAGAAGGCAGAGAGGAGATGTGACTCCTTATCACAGCTACATTAGTGAGGAAATACTGAAGAAGGAAAAGAGCTATTTGAGGTAAAGGATAAGCTTGTCACAAGAACAAACCTGAACAGAATGTCAGTGGTATAGTTTGAGTCACAATTAGGAGGTTACTATCCTTCTGAGCAGTGAGGTTCTGGAGTAGCATTCCTGCACAAGCCATGGGGCACAAGAAACCTCCTGAGGGTTAAGAAAAAAATCAGTCTCTGAATTTTTTAGCTTTCTACTGCTCTGTGTTTACTTTGCAAAGTATAGTAATGTCTTCTCATTTGGTCCCAGAGATTAAAAAATACAGTGAGAGGTAGTGTGTAGCCCAAAGGACTTTTTTTATCATCATAGACAGCACAAATAAAGGAAGAAAGATCTGTAAGTGCAGGCATCAACTCTGAGCTCAAAATGACATTGGAAGATAAGTGAAAAAAACCGCTCAGGAAGGCAGGAGGACTGGTACTTTTCACATAATGATGAGGCTCAGTGGGACAGAAAACAAAAAATATGTAGAATAAATAGGCAGGAATAAAACCATAGGATGAATATAGGACAGGAAGGTAAACTGCATCCTGCTGAATGGAGTGGGACTGACATCCATGTATGCTTGGTCTTACTGCTAATGGGACACTGGGTCACATCCTGAAAACCCTTACTTATGCAAGTAATCCCACTAAAATCAATGGGAACCATGACTGTAATGACTGCTTCCATGTCTCCACTAGGGATTGCAAGGTCAGGTCCATTTTCTGTGCAATATTGGATGAATGCTAGAAAATCAATATCTCTATTGAGACTTCTTCTTTTGGAGTAAAAATAAACCTGGACCATTTTGAGTTCAGATGTTCATTGTTCCTGGGTGTTTTTATAAATTCCTTTTGAAAGCAAAATGGTCAAATCAAAATGGAGTGAAATGCTCATCTTTTTGGTGTGTTTTACAGCTTGTTGTTATACCTAGCTTTGTAATGCCATAAAGGTTAAAGGCAACTTTGTAGTTTCTTTGTATTTATTCTTTATCAGTTAAAAAGAGACATTTTAGTTTAGCAATTCCCTCTACTCAAATAAGTCAGGGCTAAGTGGGGAGAAAGAGAATGCCAGAGTCTATTATTTTAGGAATTTTGTTATTTTATGGAAAAATTTTTGGTCTTTTTGCCATAGAAATTTCAAAGGAAGAAGTTTTTTTTAGTAAAAAGATTTTGGTGCAGTCATAGAAATATAACTCATTGCTATAAAGCATTGCTTTGGTAGCATGGAAAAAAGCCCTACTCAATTCTGCTCACATTACAGGTTATTATCATACTTCAATCACTATGGAGCACCTTCAACCATCATTTTGTTTAAAATGCCTAAACCTAGCTTGGTATATTTGTTCTTAATTTGCTACTAAACTACAATTACACCTACTTGTAATTGTGTCCAAATTGAATTTTCATACTGAAATGTGTTAAATTCCTGTGTTTGATTCCTTTCTACTTCAATTGTGGTGGGTCAAAAGGAAATTATGATTAATCCAAGGCATACAAATGAACTATTTTAAGGATTTGCTAATAGATTTATGTTTTTCTGCAGGCCCTTGAGGGCTTGAATGAAATTTTAAGATGGATTTCATTATGTTGGAGATGTGATCAGCTTCATGTCTGGCATGAAAAGTGGTTTACAAAAGAAGTCATCTCACAGAAAAGTACCACTAATTCCTAATACGTTAGAGGTGTAATATCCACCAATTAAGAGACAAACAAATAGGAATTGGTGTGCTTTCTCTCAGACACAGTTCCTTGAAATTTTGAGAAAATATATCCCAAATCCATTCTGCACCTGATGCATTTGGTTGACCCAACTCAGATATTTTTCCCAAGAAATTTCATTCAACAACAATTAATGGAAAGATCCATTCTCTTTCAATCCATCTTAATAGGAATTATGGATGATCAAGAAACAAAAATGCTTTGCTGCCCAGGTTTCAGCTAAGGTGACTGTATTTTTTCTGGGACCAATACAAAAATATGGACTTATCCTGGGATTCCAGCTCAGCTGGATTTACTGGCGTACCGGGGAGCAAATCCAAGAATGTGTTCAGTGCTCAGTCCCTTTTACCCACCTCTGCAGGGCTTGTTTCCCACCTGCTGTGTGACACATTAGCCATAACTTCTTCCCCTCTTGCACCACTGCACAAGGGACTGTGGTTTGGCTCTGTACTGCTAACAACATTATTGACAAAGCGATGCTCCTAAAGTATAACAACAAGCTGTTGTAGCACTTATTTATGGAATAACGTGCACTTTTCAGATACTCCATGCTTCTATTGGTTTTGGAGCTGTGTTATTCACACAACATAGTTAACTAGCACTAACAGCCTTAGAGTACAAAAACCATGTAATTGAAAATCCAGGGGAACAATTGGCACCATTTCAACCTCACACAAGCACAGCACAGTACTACAGTGAGTAGTATCTGTGTCTTCATGGTGTGCCCTGCTTTACTTCGTTATCTGATTTTTATGTTATTATTGCAAATAAAGTTAACCCAAACCTCAAAGCAATGGACAACACTTTACAGTCTGTTTTTTAACTAACAGTGCTGCCTACAGGATAAGATTAAAAATATTCCAGGTCTTGGAAAAGTATAAAAATTAGGCATCAAAACAGGTCAGATATTTACATATATCTTTTTGATGTGCTCATGTGATAGGAGAGCAGATTGATAAAGGACAGAAGAAATGCTAAATATGCACCATGACAAACAGTGAAAAATTAAGTACTGTAACTAACATTAATTACACTCTAGTAAGATGAATAGGCTGCTCATCATTAATGAGAATGTACACCTTTGTCTAAGTTTCACATCTACCTGTGATAAATGTGCTAACAGCGATAGAATACATCATAGTAACATTTGAATTAACAGCACACTAATAGATTGACATACAAGTATGAATAAAGCATTTAATCATAAACATTTTACCACACCCAACAGCAAATTTTCTTTTTTGCACATATATCAAGTAAAATGTATAAACATTACAATTTTATTTCAGTTTATGCTGAGATAACCTAATGGTATTACCTGATACTATCCTAATATTTGTAATTCAGACTATTAGATACTTACATAGTAGCTTTTGGGAGACATCCGGGCAGTTTAGTAACACAGTAAGGGGGATTTCTGGAGAAAGGGTGGGGCTTGATCTCAGGACAAGCTACCCACTGACTCTTGCCCACGTGGCAGGGATGGAATATTCAAACAATCTTCATGATGGGTTGACTCCAATGCTTATTAAAGGAGTGCTTTAATTCACTCTTAATGAAAACTGAAGCAAGCCCGCTAGCCTACAGTTATCATCTATATCTTCAGTAGCCTTCTCTCCTGTGTTTCCAGTGCCTTTTTCCTGGCGGGGAGGCAGAGGAGGGATTGGGCCAGGCTTAGAGCCCGAACGGCCAACACTGCCTCCCCAGAGCCCAGAGCTGCGGGCAGCTGGGGCCTGCCCGTTCTGGAGGAGCTGGGATGTGCGGATGCCGTGCCGTGCCGTGCCGTGCCTCCGCGGCAGCCCTGAGGGGGCGCTCCCGCAGGTGACAACGCCAGGCCACTGTCCCTGTTCACCCAGGGCCCTCTGAAGGGCTCCCGAGGCACCTGGGCCCTGCAGCACGGCTGTGCTGCCTGACGCCACCGCCCAGAAAGCCGGGGAAGTGCCCGTGCTCTGGCACGGGGACTCGGCCAGGGCCGAGCGGACGCTCCCGCTGAGGCGCTGTGCTGGGAAGCTGCAAGTGCCGCTTGGTCACACTGCTCCAGCGCCTCCCTGTTCTCCCTGGCCGAAGAGACTGTGGTGCCCTGAGTGACCAGCGAAGCATGTGTGGGACAGAGCCGGAGTGCACAGCAGTAGCTGGCACAAGCATTCTTCCTTGCTCAGGGCCAAGGCTCCAAGCGTGGCTGGCAAGGGAGGGCTGGAGTTCACTGCCCATCTTCTCTCGTGCGCTGCTGCCCACGTATCCACTGTGATGAAGAGCTTCACAGGCAGAGATGAGAAAGCAGAGGGAAAGAGAACAGGAGGAATCTTCTGGCTCAGTAGCAGCAAGCAGGGCTCTGCTACAAGTAAGACTAACAAATGGTGTAAAGACCAGACGTAATTCACAGAACACTGTGAATTAGTTAAACATTGCCAAGAGGGAATTGTTTTAGCCTAATAGTTTCCTGAAGATCATTCAAACAGTGCATTCAAACAGTGTATTTTTAATGCAATTAAGCAGATGGTTTAAAATACTTTAATTACTGCCAGGGCTCACCTAGGCTGCACAGTAGATGACACTGGACTTGTGTAGTGCCTGATATAAAATGCCGATATAAAATACTGAGAGATATTATACAAGCAATGTATGAATACTCAAGCTCAATGAATCCATCTGCATGGACCACAAAAAGGCTCTGCAGGTCAACAAGCCTATGGACACAAGTGAAGAATCATGTTTGCTGTCATTCTTGTAAAGCACACTGTGCCAAGACAGCTTGTGCTGCTGATCTGCTGGGGGAAAGCAAAGCAGCATTCCAGGGGGAAGTCCCCACATGCAGAACAAGGCACACACACGTTGTCAGAGCACTTAAGTCTAGCTTTTCTCTTCTGTCTAAGGTGACAGATCTCTCCAGGAGAACTGGAAGTCTTGAAAACTAGCATAGGGATTTCAAACTGTTTGTATGTTTTATACTCTTCTACTGCCACACCAGTGCATAAGCCAGCAAGATAATACAGTATGACTGCACTGGTAGCTGCCATACTCACACTGAAAGCATCTATTTTCTTCTCTGTTACACTAAATGGTACATTACCTTGTTTTCCTTTGCATTCCAGCTGGCAACTTATTGATTAGGGGAACACTTCTGGGCTTCTCCCTCCTATGCAATAATCATTATAATTTCACATTTTTAAATGCTAAAAGCACACTAATGCAAGTGGGAAGAGTTTCCTGTGTTAGTTCACATACTTGAGGAGAAGATGTTATCGATTCATATGCTTTAGTCTGTAAGTCCTTTGCAAAGGCAGTAAGTATTATTATTTCCATTTTAGCGAGAAGGAAAATGGCACACAGACTGCCCAAGGTCACCCTGCAGATCAGTGTGAGAACCAGAATTAAATTCAGATCTTCTGGGTCTCTGTGCAGAGACTCTTCTGGTGAGCTATTTTTGGAAGCCTCCAAATGAAGCACGGCCATGATACACAACCCATTCTCACAGTCTAAAAATAATTTATGACATTTAAAACATTTTTTTCTCTAGTATTTTTTAATGTCTGTAACTATGAAGTGAGTTCTTTGCAATAGCAAAAGAAGAGCTGAAAGAAGCAAAATCTTAAAATTTTGAGCTGAAGAAATTTGCACCAGTTCGACTCCTACCTCCTGGACTCTAATGATAACAACTCAAGCACTGTGGGCAGCAGCCACTGAAATTTTCTTGCACAAATTTTGAGTTGAACTCTGGGTCATGGAGACAATCTTCTTTTACAGTTTAAACAATAACTACAGAAATGTATTCCTCATCAAAATTAATACAATTTTGCAGAAATCAATCTACCTAGAGGAAAAAAAGGAAATGGTTTGTGGAGATACAGTAATCAGGTAACAAACTCTGAAGCTTGTGGAAATTTCTATACGTTCCACAAAAATACCAGCTTGCTAAATCCTGAGTCAGTACCAGAAATGGAAAAAAAATATTCAAAACTGTTTTTCATATATATTTTGATTATCAGTTTGGATATTTATTCTGACACTAAATCTACTCTTCTTTCCAAACCTTCCCTTTACTGAAGCTTTTTATTATCTGCAAACACAAGTCTTTCTTTACCAATAAATTGTCTGCCACTCTTTGTCCCTATCTCCTTTACATAATCACAGTATCCTGGGGTTTAACTAGTAAAATCTAAAAATTATATTAGTGTGGGGAAAATTAAATAAGTGACCTTACACAAAAAGAAAGCAAAATATAGTCACATAATTATTTTTAATTTTTGTTACAAAGAAAAAAGTAGTTACAAATTTGAAAGAATAACCTGGGGGATTACTGCAGTTTTACTTCAGTGGGACTGTCAGCATACAGCATGTAACACTCAGTTCTGGCCTTTACTTTGCATGAGCACCTCCCACTGATATCAGTATGTTCAGACTAAATTCAGGATACTGTTTTCCCATGGCTCCTATTTCTATTTTCAAATAGATAGATAATGCTTGATTTTTTTAAGCCCACAGTTGTGAGAATCTTTAGTATTAGGCATGACCTTTTAATGCAGGCTTGGTCTGTGATCTCAACAAATCTGAGTAATCTAGCAATTTGCTAACAACAGCCCCAACAGAGAAAAAATAACACAAAATTTTCATTTTACGAGCAAACTATGCCAATATTGTACATCTCAATAATATGTTTTGCAATTACTGTTTTAAATGTCTGTGATCCTGGAGATATTCTGGTTGTTCCAGGATATGAGAAACAATTCCTTTCTGGACACAAACAGTACTTAATTGGACTGATGGGTGATTTACTAACATGAACTCCTCTTAAAACTTGCAGTAATTAGTTTTTGTTATTCACCAGGGACTGTTGCTTTTCAGAAATTGATCAGTAAGAAACCAAAATGACAAAATATTTTTAATGCATTACTTTGCAGAAGCACATCTTCTCAATGTTTAATCTAAATGAGGTATTAACTCCAGTGGGTCAATCACTAATTTAATTTTAAGCAACAACTTGATTTGTCTTGTTTTCTTCATTGATCAATAGCTCAAAATGAGTCTTTCAAGTAGTGGCATGAATTCCCTAGGACAGAACTGGTTGTAGAACTATTAATGAGCAATAACTTGGGATAAACTAAAACTCCACCTATGGAGTAGTCAAGATATGATCCTCATACATAGGGGTTCTTGACTTGCTTTGTATCCCTCTGCAGGACTTGTGCAGAAAAGAATGTGTGCAACCCTGCCCTGACACTGCCTTAAAGCATACAGGGAGACAGACAGCTGAAACCCCATGCTCTTTTGGGACATTCAGCAGTTTTATGGTCAGCTATGACTGTTGATTATTTTACTTTTTAATTTCAGTATGTTGTTACTTTGTGTGACTACCAACAGTTTTCCAGTCACTCCTTTTAATTGAAGACTGAGGTTGTATTCTCAAAGATACAGATAGTGACACCTGGACATGTTGAAACCTAAACCTGTGTTGCCCCACACCACTGTCTCAAACACTTTTAGAGCAGTAAGGACCAATATCACAAGCCTTTGATTTTCCATTTCCCCAAGGAAGACAGAGAAATCTGTGAAGTGTATATTAGTATCTTTTTCACTTCAGAGCTGTCCAACACATTTTTGTAATTACTCTGTCTTTTAGAATACCATCAAATTAAAGGGGAAGAGCTGGTATGTTTATATCCTAAATCAGAACAGAATCAGAAATTTTGCAGTCTAATATGATGGGAAGTGTGTCTTTTTCCTGATGTGTTTTGAACTCTTTCTATTTATACTTTCCAGTCATTTAAGTTTAGATAACCTGGGATAGGCAGTGCAGAGCTGGAGAAAAGAGCAGAGACTGGAGGCTGGAACACGGCCCTGACACTGAAAGTCTGCTATGCTGTGATTGCAGTATTGCTACTGGGAACTGTCACAACACCACTCATGGAAACTGTAACTTCACCCACCTGAAGGCATCTAGTGCGTCATCCTGCCTTGTTCTCAGCCAAACCCATGGGCAGGGCTTGTGCAGTTACACTGCTCCTGGCAATTAGAAAAGAAATCCACAATATTTTATCTCCCATGAAAGCTTTTGAAAATGTTTGCGTGTTCCCTTTCAGGGATGTGGTGAACAAAGGAAATGTTTTATCTTCTAGGAAATATAGTATCTATATGTAAAAGATCCATTTAGCATTAATGAAAAAAATATTTTTCTCTCCACAATTAGCAGATATTGATATATAGCAACTGAAAGGCTTTGAAACCTTATTCTCTGTTCTGTATCTCATCAGAGATATTAAAGAATGACCAAGAATTGGAACCTTTTGCTGAATAGGTAGGATTCAATCTACCTGTGCCATCTCACCAAGCAAGGCTTCAACTTTAAAACGTACTGGTGCTTAACTGAGCCTCGGAACTTGCAAAAGCTGCAAAGAAGGCTGTGTTGAAACCGAATCTTTGGTGCCTGACACTATCTGGTACATGAAATTCATCAGCATGATAAGTGGTCCTGCATGCAGTATCAATAGCCATCTTTCTTACATGATATGAAATTAATCCTTCATGTGAAGCGACTTTCTCTTGGTCACTATATCTTATTTCTTGGTGACAAATGGACAGGATGTGCTACAGAGGAATTCAGCACAAAGGAGATGAGGCAAGCAAACAGACATGCTGTAAACCTCCCACTGCCTACCTCTTTGGCATTTCAGCACTGCTGTCACCAGCTGCTCAGACGAATGATAAAAGTTAGTATTTTCCAAGCCTCAAACAAAGCAAACAGGAGCACATTTTCCTTTTCACATATGGGCATTATTTGGGAATTGCTGGCCTCCAAGGTATGGCAAGAACAGGGTACACTGTTGGATAGTCATTGGCTCCTCTTTTGAATGCCTAGTTAAGGTACATTAGAGCGAGTAAAGCTAAGCACTGAGTTCTCAGCCTGTGGTTGCCTGACACAGTCCAGTCCAAACAAGCCTGATAATGACAGCTCTCTTAAGAACAGTCACAGCATCACATTAATAGCACACATTAGAATGAAATTTCTGAAGCTTCTTTGGAAAAAGATTTTCTGTGGCACCCATCTGAGGAATCTGGTTTTTTGACATACATCTTGGAGCCTGTATATTTCTTAAAAACATACTGACATTTAGGAAGTGTATTCTTTGGCAATATTTAAATATGTCACATTTTGCAGAAATAAGATGGTAAAGGTGCTTGCAATTCACTTGGGAACATTTTTTGAATTTGAGCTATTTCTGTGATCTTTGATATTTTCTTGAAATAGCACTAGAAAACCTATGCCTAGCAATAAAACCTCATTTAGTTGGACTGTTCAAATAAATCACATTTCTTAAATGTGCTCACAACAGATTTTCAATTACCTTCTCCACGTATAGATTTGCAGTTTTCCAGCCTCGGTCCTCTGGACTTTCCCCCTTGGAGACAGACACGAGGCTCCACAGTGCTGCATCACACTGGTTATAGCTTGAGTAGGTTCAGAAAAGTTCCCAACTCCATCAGGTTTACCTAAAAGCTGACAGGATTACAAAGCTCCACTGTAAGAAGTATAGATCCAGAACTTCCAAGTGAGGAGAAAAAAAACCTGCTAATTCTACCACAGCACAAGAAAGAGAGACACATTACTATATTTAAAATATTTAAAGCAGCATTTTCTGCATTAAGAGCAGAGTCAGCTTTAGCAAGGTCATCTTCAGACTCTTGTTGCTGTTTCTAACTTTTGCCTGACTAGCAACAATCTGGAAAATATCACACTTCCATTTTCACACCCATTGCAGTGGTGCTACGTGGCAAAAATGATTTAAAAAAAAAAAGTATTTACAGCCCAATGAAACCAACATATTTACAACCTAGTCCAGCACAGGAACCTCCTCAATTTCAAACTCACACAGGTGCAAATGACAGCCTATTTAACACTTGATTTAAATGTCTTATTAAATCTTATTTATTATTTATTAAATATGCCATACTTCTGGCTCTGAAGGATACCTTTTCTATATGAAAGATTCTTGAATACTCTATGCAGTTAAAAAAACCAAATAAATTTGACATCTTATAATTTAAGCATCATCATTCTAGGAAAAATTGAGGCATACTAAGTGTCCGTCACAAATAGGATGAATTTGTATATCTGTAAATGAACAGGTTATTTGTTAATGCAATAATGCAAGTATGTGAAATCTGTAACATACTGGCTTCTCTAATACTCTGCATTTCTTATTTCCATTAACACTCAATGAATGTGCAGCCCAGAAGGACAGAGCAGCACTATGAGGATGGCCGTCACCAGCATCAGTATTGCTAACAAATGCCTGGCATTTCAAAGGCAAGGCATGCACTGGGCAGAATGAACCAATGGGAACTGATTCCCAAGCGATGCTGTGCCAAATCGCTTGAATTTCTGCCCAGTGGCGATTGTGCAATAGCTGGAAGTTTGGATGCACATCCCTCATTGTGACCATGGTCATACTCAAAAGGGTGAATTAAATCAATACAAAGCTGCTTTCAGTTGGCTGCGAGGGCTAACAGGAATGTGTTCCAGTTCAAAGCAGGGGAGCAGACAGTGACACTTGTTACGAAACACTGGCTGGCAAACACAGCACAAAGAATAGACCTGAGGCAGCAGTCTCCGTGTCGATGGGACACATATCACTGAGGGAGGAAATCAGGAATCTACCATTTTTGAGATTCCTTGTGTTTTTTGGCAGCAAAGGTAGAAGGGGGAAGGGAGTGAGGGGACACAGCACAGAGAAGCCATATGCTCTGCTTTCTGCTTTAACGTAAGGAGAGTAGACATTGAGGGTACAGAAGCTTCTGTTAATCAGTCCAAAGAAACAGGTTTTTTCAGTACAATGTTACTTTAAAATTGCTTACCAGGAGCTTTATTTGGGGTACAAAGCTGAGGCCCTCTCCCTGACCTCATACCTCTGATACAGAGGTAAACTTGCCATCGTGACCTCTTCTATCAGTCATGGAGGAAGAGAGCAGATTATCTTGTTCAGAAGTGCAGCCTTAGAAAGTAGACATGGATCCACAGGTATTCATACAGTAGAAATTCCTGATAAAATGGGCCTACTCCACGTATCACCCAAAGCCTGTAGACAGGCCAGCTTTAAATTTAGAGTTACTCACTTCTACACCTGTTCTGAGCCGCCATCATCTCCCAGAAAACAGCCATGGAACAAAGAGGATGAAAGCACTGGTCCTGCAATTCCCCTCCCAGGTGGATACAGCTTGAGCTATACCAACATTAATGAATAAATCACCACCTATATATAAGTACGTATGTGTGGATGTAAATATTATTATGTAGATTTTTATACACTCCAGTGTATTTATATTTCTGTCATACAAGACATAAGCTCAGTTCCATTTTATGGATGTTTGCTCTGGGTTTGGCTGGAACAGAGTTAATTTTCTTACTAACAGCTGGTGGTTTGGATTTACTATAGAATTCTTGTTGACAAATTCTTGTTGGTTGCTAAGTAATGCTTATCCTAAGTCAAGAACATTTTGGTGTCTCGTGCTCTGCCAGAGAGGAGCTGCACAAGGAGCTGGCAGGGCATGACCAGGGCAGGTGACCTGAACTGGTCAAAGGGATATTCCCTAGCATAGAATGTCAAGTACAGTGTATAAACTGGGGGAGTTGGATGTGAGGGCCTGATCACTGCTGGAGATGGGCTGGGCCTTGGTCAGCAGGTGGGGAGCCATTGTGTTGGGCATCACTTGAATTTCTTGGGGTTTTTCCTCTGTCCTTTCCCCTATTATTATTATTATTATTATTATTATTATATTTTAATGTACTTAAATTATTAAACTATTCTTACCTCAACCCACAGGTTTTACCTTTTTTTATGATTCTCTCCCTGTTCTGCCATGGGGAGGCAGGAGGGGAGGGAAGGGGATGAGCAAGTGGCTGCATGGAACTTAATTGTGGACCTGAGTTAAACTATGACAATGTTAATAGGTAGATGTATATTCTGTTTTTCCTTGTTATCTGTGATGACTTTACCAAGTTTTTCTGTGTACTGTCTTATTTTGTCAATCTGTGCCTCGGTGTCTTTGTTTCTCAGATGAAGTTCTCTATCTCAAACAGCAAGCTTAGACTTCAGCTCTTCCACCTAAATTATGGAAGAGAATTGGTAATTAAGTTTTAACAAGATTTAAATTATATTAAAACCAGACTGTTAAAAGGAGACACTGCCTTGGGCTTTGTTGTAAATTTGTATAATTATTTTTAGTCCTCTGGAGGATGCGTGATTGTGTTTCTGTATTTATAAAAATACTGCCCTAAAGGTATGAAAATGAATTTTATAGTCCACTGATTTGCATATTAATGTCAGTCTTATGGTGTCAGATGTACTTTTTAGCAAATAAATGTCCATGACAATTATCAAAATTTCCAAAGAATTTTATACTATATTTGACCTGGATTACTTAATTATTTTTTTAAAAGATGTGCTGTAAAGACAAAATATGAAAGCCAGTACAGCCCAGTGATAAAGATACAGGAGAGGAATGAACCAGATGAACTAAACAAAACAAGTATGGATTTTTAACAGTATGACCTGTAATTGTTTTGGTAAATAAGTATTAAGTGTTGACTCAGGTTCTGATCCAAAGCTCTTTAAAGACTCTTGGCCTGTAGATTTTTGCCAATACAGTTCTGTATGTTTGCTTGCCTACAGAAACATAATCACTGTGAAAATCATTCTCTAGATCAAATGTCCTTGTATACTTTTCAGACTGAGAATGAAAAACAGGGATATAAGATGTGACTTGCTATGGTCCAAAATCATCATAAGAAGCCGGAACTATGATGTTCAAAGCCTGTATCACCAGTAGAGCAAAAACTATGGCTAAATGGTGGAAGATCATGAAAGTAAAGCCATTTCTTCCATGCTGCTACATACAGGAAACAGTAGTTAGGTTAAGGTTTGTTGTTCTCATCTATAAATCTACCCTGTTATATCCTAATAAATTCACAGTTGTTCTTATCCCTCATTTGTCTTGCATTTCATAATTTTTAAGAGGCATTTTGAAAGACAGAAATCCTATGCCTGAAGTGCCAAGTAAAGCTATAGGCTTTTGGAGCAAGTCTAGACAATACAGAATAACAGTAACAATATTGTTCTAGTTTGGAATCCGGTCTTGTTACATACATGTAGATGAAATTCTTACCAGCACTCAGCCAAAAGACAATGAACTCAATGGGAGATTTCTTTGTGCATGGATGGAAAAATTACCATCATAGTTAATAGTAATCCATTTTGTTATCAAGATAAATCCATTGGCCTTGCAGTTTATCTCCCCATGGAACTAATGTATTGTCAGCTGAAATAATGTGTTATTATCACTACAATAATTATCATTGTAATAATCTTAAACAATTATTTGGATTAGAAGCCTGGCACAAGTTTATGAGGAGAGCTAAATACAAGTTTTGTGATTTTTCCTCAGAGAGAGTAGAGATGCTTGTTGTGTGCCAAAAACTATAGGCGAAAGTGCCGTCTCAATGTCTAATAGTAGCAGACAAGGTGTATTTTATAAAAACGATAAGTGCCAGTCAACTGCTGGCTCAGGGAAACACTTGTTAGGCCATAAATGAGCTGATTGCATGTTCAGAACTACAATTTCCATAAAGTCTCATTCAAGGAGATATTAATGATCATTACTTAACTGTGACAAAATGTTGTCAGAGAGGGAACATCCACCTGACATTCTCCACCAGTCCCTTGCAAACATAACTGCTGATATACAAACTTTTCCCCATTGTATGTTAGCCAGAATATTTAAAGGTAAAGCAAAAATACTTTAAAAATAAAATAAAATAAAATAAAATAAAACAAAAGCAGTCAAAACTGAGCAAAATGTTTCTGTAATGCTTCAATGTTGATGGCCAATCACTTATATAATCTTGGGAATAAAATAAGGTAGTCTGAAGAAGCAAACACAGAAGATTCTTGGTTTTCTTTTCTTTTTTTTTTTTTTAAATCAAGGAATCTTTGGTAGGTATTGAGATCTTTTGCACTCGGAATTTTGTACCCGCAATCAATTTTGTACCCACAACTGCAGGAATTACAGACGTGATTTTAAAGAACTTGTCCTTGCAAAGTGCTAAGCACTGGCTTCGAGATGAATGGCAGGCGGGGGGGAAAACACCCAGCTCCTTGGAGTAGCAAAGATGAAGAGAGCACCTGGTAGTACTGGCAGTGGATCAGACATGAGCGCGCAATCTCTACCCAATCCTGCATGGAGTCTGCCAGGCAAGGCTCCTCTTCAAAAATCCCTGATCAAATCTGAACTAGCAGAGTTCTATGGGTATGGACCTCTGTATATATGAGACTGGAATGTTTTTGACTCAGAATCACATGCTACGAAACCATATTTAATGTCTTGTAGTCCCATGATTTATAATATTTGACTACAGTCAGAAAAGCATACTTACTGTTAGTAAAATATAATTACTGTTTATTTGCAGTACAAACCTTCCATAAATAAAAAGTAAAATTTGAGGGTAGGACCCATTTATCTTCAAGAGTTTGCCAAAGATATAATGATGTTTATATATCCAAAATTATAAACAGTACTGCATTTAACAAACGAGGTATTTGAAAGAGCTGCAGTAGAGATATAGCACATGATTTTAAAAGATTATTTTTCAGTTTTTCTGTTTTGCCATGGTTGGCCTAGGGTTAAAAAAAAATGCAGAGGAAATACTTTTACACATATACAATCTGCTTCATCAATGAGATAAAGTTTTGTTGGCAAGTATTCAGAATTGCTATCTGTTCCAGTAATTTTCTTTTTAATTGATGATGGTAATTAGGGATCAATTACTGTTTGGCCTGACTCTTTGTGTGTGTGGCAGGTGAAAGATAAACAAAGAAGGGATGAAGAGATGGCTAAAAGAGTCTTTCTTGCCTTCAGGATTTGCAGGAAAAGTCAATCACAACTGCAGTGCTCTGGGCCAGCCCATTCTGTCCCTTTAGGATGCCATACTCCCATAAACATCAAGGGGGCCATTCCCATCTGTGCCATTGCCATGGATGGGCTTAGTTCACTAAAAGAGTAGCATCCGACCGGTTCTGACAGTACCCCAAGGTGAGGAGGAATCCCAAATATTCGAATTTGTTGAGCCAATATAATTCTGCTCTATCCCTTGTTCTGGGTTACTTGAATTGTGAACTGTTTAGTTGCAAGAAGAGTGAAGGTAAAACTGCTGCTAGGGTTATCTTTGGTCTGCACCAAACCAGCACCACAGAGACGCTCTGGAAATCAGACCACAGTGTGTACCTGTGCAGCCACATAGCTAATGTAGTACTATAGAAAGCTGATTTATTACCAACATCTTGTTCCAGGAGTTTGCAGCCCTGTTTCATACTTTGAATGCCTCATTATACAGAATCTGCACCTCTGGACTCTTCCTTTTCTGGGTGGGGTCATTTTGAAGTAATACATTATCAGTTTCCATCATCTGGTGATGCATTGCAAGAACCCATCAGAAAAACAGCTGGCTCAGTCTCTCAATCCTTAGCGTCCAGCAACTGCTGCCTGTGATGATATATTACATGAACTCTTCAGTCTATCATTGTAATACATCAAAACAAGGCACTGGTCTGAAGGTGTATTACTCAAAGAAAGGCAAAGCTGAGTGAACCTGTCCAGGAGAGGGGTTCTGGTTTAATTATGGAACAGAAGTTACAGTACACTGCTCAGAGAAGGTTTGTTAGCTTCAAATTTTTGGTGCATTGGTAAAACACATTTTTCATTCCTATAATTTGTACTGTAGGAGAAGGTCACATTGCTGCTCAGTTTGGAGACAATCTCAACAGAGTTCTGTCAAAACACTGCAATGTGTTCTGTATAAGACAGGCTGCACATGTAAGGGAGTCAGGCAGGATTTGAGTTCAACCATAAGCACCAATTCCTATTCTTTTCATTTCTTGATGGAAATCCCAGACAAGAACCCGATATTTGAGAGTGGTAACTGAAAGCATCTCACCAGTGGGTTCTCACTGCTCCTTCATTTGGTGGCACTCTTAGCAGATGATGCTGTGAGTCTGCAGAAAAGCAGCAGCAGAGAATAGGGCCTGAGGCATTGTCAGAGAAAGAGGTGGAGCTGAAAAAAAAGAAAGTGAGACAGCCATCTGCAAATAAATATAAAAGATTATTTAAGTAAAGTCTTTTCATGACAGCTTAATTGACTGTGGCTACTTACATCAGACCTCACCTTGATGGATGAGCAAGAATCTCCCATTGATCAGGACTGCAAATTTGACATAGGAATATCTTGGGCTGTTAAACTGAAGACAAACCTGTTTCCTCCTCTTGGGTCCGAAGGGGTGGCTACATTTCTCTCTTCATTTAACCAGGGCTTCTATTCTGTCCAAAACACAGGAAATGGTCCCAAAATGTTCCCTCTGGATTGGGTTCACACAGAGAGTTGAAGTATGAACTGTGTTTTTCACCTGCAAACCCATGGGTGACAGACAGGACATGATATGAAGTACAACCAGTTAGAGCTAAGGCAGTGAAAAGTTCACTTGCCTGTAATGCAGAAGTATTGTTTCTCAGTAATTTTTCAAAGATTCAGCTGCCTAACCATTTTTCTACCTATTTCAAGGTTCAGCTTCTTTATAATGGCGCTCAGGATAGCTCCTTCAGTGTATGCTACTGACTTCACATTGCAGTTTTCTTGGTGTTGCTGCAATATTAACCTCCACGGTCCCTTCCTTCTCCTGTCATGCTGCTATATGCTCAGTAATGCCCTGAGAATTGAATACTTTCCTGATGAAAATTCCTGCAACCTTAATTTCTATCCAGTTTCTCTAACTCCAAGTAAACTTTGGTGGGTTTGATTCAGATAAACATGCTAAAATCAGTGCATGCTATGGTATTACTTCAATCTGTCTTTTTTTCTTTCCCTGCTATATTTCATTGCTCTATTATAGAATATTTTAGTTGGAGAGGACTTATGACAATCATCTAGTTGATCTAAATATAGAAAAAGCTTTTTTAAGTGAGAGTTGCAGCACCTGAACTTACATTACTAGCAGAATAAAATCCCCGGAATTTAACTTCATGGTGAATTAAGAAACAGAGGGACATACATTTTTGTGCTCAGTAGACTTTTCTGTTCAGTAGAAGCAGTGAATATCTTATGTTCTTAGGAGGTAATTGAGAACATAAGCTGATCTGAGATGGGGACAATGGACAGCTGTTTGTTTAGATAGCATAGGATATTATGAGAGTAATGAATCAAAGACATACCTGAGAATGAACGTTTCACCAATATGTTACATTAATCGGAACAATTTTAGCTCCTTGTTAATGTTTACAAGAAGATCTAAACAGTCCTAAACAAGACCAAAGAGATGGTTCACAGTGATATGTGTGACAAGGGTCCCTGAATAAAACATGCAGCAAGAACAGATTAAAAGGGTGATCAGTAATGAGAATACATAGGGCTGTTACACACACTTTTGTAAACCTTGAAAAGGATTCAGCATGTCATAGGTTTAGTTGTGAATGTGGCTGATGTGTCCTTTGCTGCAGTATCTTGCTGTATTGCTGTTGTGGGAGGGTGTGAGAACAATAAGGACAATAGAGACACAGGATGACACGTAAACACTGGTAGCAAAATAGCAGGAAGGAGAGGAATTGATTAATGGATGATATCCCATAAGGATGTCTTGATGAGGGGACAGGTGAGACAGCTGCTGAGATAAAGAATGCCTCAGTAAAAAGATCTTCTTTCACCAGCTTGCTGGTTTTTAAAATATCTAAGTCTTGCAGGATTCACCTTTCCAGTAAAATGTGAAAGAGCAAATCCATAGCAACATGGCTGTCTGAGGCATATGCTCTCTTTGTCCCATGATGTGGGCACTACTGTGACCTCCCCAGTTTTCCTTACTGACACAGTGAATCCATCTGTCCCAGATAAGAACACTGATATTGTCACAGGAACATACCAAAGTAAGCACACTGTAAGAATCAGAAATGCTGTGCCGTCAGCCATTGTCCAGTGTTACTTTCCTGGTACTGAAAGCAGAGTAATCAGAAAATAAGAATAAGGTACTGTTTTAAACACATCTTTCAAGGAAAATCAGCAGATTAAGAATTTATCCTCTGGTAGCACTTGGAATATGTATCTTTCCCAGTGGGTGTATAGCTGAGCTGTGTAACTACCTGTGATTTATTGGCTGAAAGGACTGGATTTAGAAGTAGTAAAATAGTCCATGATGATCTGATCTAGTTGCAGACATTCCTGCTTATTGCAGAGAAGTTGGACTAGATGACCTTTAAAGGTCTCTTCCAACCCAAACCATTCTGTGGTGCTCTGACTTGGGCCCACTGATACCAGGCCACACATTGCCTGGTGGAAGCCTCACACAGGGCTACAGACCAAAGCTGGATGGAAACAGCCTTTGCTCACTAACCCTCTCCCAGTCCTTGTGCTTTACCCTATGAATTCTGAAGGCAATGATACGTGAAAAACAACAGTTGCTAAAAAGCGTATCACACTTCACAGACAGGAAAGGCAAAGTATCTATGTTCAGTCACTTCAGCCTCCCTTAGACGAGATACACAGGAGAGCTTTTGGAAGAAGAAATTCATTGCTCTACTTCTTTCTCTGGTGGATACTACCAAATTATGACCTGGGCAGGTGTTTCTTGGGATCTATGGAAAAAAATGATGTTTCAATATATTCTTATGTTTACACACAGCAGCATTTTTAACCTGAAAAAAAGTGATCCAGCCAGTCTGTGAACTCCATGGAGGACTTAACATATACCCATGAATTATACAAGAAGCTCCTGTATTCTGTTACAACAGCCAAAGCTAGGTGGCCAGTTAATAACCTCAAGAGACATGACAAAATAATTTTTTTTTCCTTATAATTTTCTGCCTGTTTATCCCAATTGTCTTATGTGACTTCAGGGCACATGTGGTTACTTTCCTAAACTGGTACCTAATACTGCAAGTTTTCTAGAACATAAAACTTTTCTGTTTCCAAGCACGATGTCCCTACCAACATAGGGATAAAAATGGTGATTATTGTATGCACCTGTTCACACATATGTATAAATAAATCCATTTCAGTAAGCTGAATGGACCCATTTGTCAGCCCAGGGCACACCCACACTGTAGGTCATTTTTAAGAGGCACACAGAGATGAAAGAATCAAAACCCAAAAACTCTCCTACAACTGAATTTTGTTCTGACTTTTACTAGCCAGTGAATTCAAGACAAAAAAGAACAAATAAAGATTGACCACTACCTTGTGTACCTTCCTTCTTCAAGGAACTCAGAGCAAGAAACCCTACAGAGAAGATCACTATTTTTTTAAATCTCATCCAGGAATCTACTTGAAGTTAGTGTAGCACTTGATTCCGGCACTCTCTGAAATATCAGTGTTCTACTGTCAATTAGTATTTGGACAGCAGAGTTGCTAAGCTGTTCTGCTTCTGTGAAAATAATTTCTTGTGTTGACTACACTTATTCTTTTCCTCTTCATTTCTCTATTATAAATCATCTTAAGCTTCTCAGGGGTATTATTAACCATTTACTGTTACCTTTTTCAATACAACTTGAAGACCAACATTCCCCAGCCACAAGTGTCAACATATTAAGTACTGTTCAGACATTTGAACATAATATACTGTTTCTAAGCCTTCCGTTGTATTACTAGTAGGATAATTATTACAGCAAATGATAAAATACTGCAAAATTGTTTTCTCCCCCCCTTAATAACATAAATAAAAGAAGCAATTAATTTCCTACAATAAAAACAGGCAATACAATAACGTACAAATGTGGAGTTTCTTCATTATTGCATCAAATTGCAAAACGGAAACATATAATTTCAAAAGGCTCATAAGCAAAAATGGAAACACAGCTGATGTTGCGTCAGCATGTAGTACAAAACTGTGAAGCTTGCACAGCTCACAGCTACTCTCCTCAAATGAAGCAGTTAGCATTTCTAAACGAAAATACATAATACAAAGAAGCTTCTCCTTTTTTTTGAGGCCATACTTCCAGAATTTAAGGCAATTTTGCAGGATATTACTCTCCATCCAATACTATAACGTTATAGCATCACCAGTTATTTTAAAACCTATCACACAGGGCTACGTCTATAGCTTTATTGACACATCTTGTGACAGACAGCAATAATGTTTTCAAATGGAATCAATGTACCTCTAAACTGATACACCTTCCTCTACACCCCATACATTTATCAGATGTGTTTTTATACTTCTTTCTGCACTGGTATTTTAGTTTGTTTGGCTTTAGGCTGCTGAGAAAAGGTAATACATTTTCTTTGACATCTTGTGCAATTTTACAAGTATTCAGGGCACATTCCCTGCTTTGCATGGAAAATGTATTTGCACAGTTGTCAGAATGATGGACAGGGGGAGAATGATAGGAAGGAGCACTGATCTTTGCTTGTTATTACATACAATAGCCCAGTAGGAATCATGATGTGTTGGTGAGACAAACTGTGTCCCATTCTGGAACATATTAAGTTTGTCTCCAGGACACACATGACTTCACTAGGGTGTCTAACCTCATTCATAATAGATGCTAATCTTTTCAGGGCTGACTGATGACAGCACTTCCTGCCCTTCACGGAATTAGAGCTGGGTTTTATCAAAGGACTCAAACTGCCTGCTAATTAGACTAATTCCCTTCATCATGAATTATTTATTTCCATTGGTAACCGACCACTGTGACATTAATGGGTTCTGCTCAACTTAGTTTCATACTAATATACACTATAAGTTAAATGTTTAAAAACTCCTGATACTTCACTCCAGGTCAAGTGTATCTTCACATAACTCTTGATGTTTTCAATAAAGTTTTGGTAATTAAAGACAGTTAGAATAAAGTGTTCATTGCCAAGAAAAAAATAAAAAGAAAATAAAGCATAATTTTAAAATTCTGGACTCAAGTTGTTGGTTTGTTGTTTTTTTCCCCCAAATGTGAAGCAATATATACATATTTAAGACTGATAATAGGAGTCCTCTACTGCACTAAGAGGGTTTCAAGGCAATTCACAGAACTGGATCCATACCCTCTGCAAGAACATGTAGTGCCTCTGTATTCAAAATTCTCACTCAGTTCAAGGAGGTTTTTGTGTTTAGTATCAAAAATAAGTTCGGTACTTAGGTAGCAAGTATCAAATATACACGCACAAAAAAGAATACTTGGCAGACAGCAGCACTGCAGGGTGGAGAAGGCCAAAGGCAGAGTGTGGCCAACACTGAGATGAAACTTGGAAAAACATAAAGCACCATTCTGGGATGTCTTAGCAGCAGGATCTGAGTAGGGTAACAGAGGTCAGCTATGCAGTATGTACAAGGTCTCAGCAAGGGAACTGATGGCTGGTTTTTGGCATCACTGTTCACAAGTTACATTTACAGCAGAGAAAATCCATGGAAGAGCAACAAAAAATTAGAGCAATTTAGAAAACATGGCCAATGGGGAAAGATTGGTAATAATGTTTAGAAAACAGTATGATGATATCTTCACTTATGCAGAAAGATGTTATGGTTAGGCTGATGATCAGTTTCCTACAAGTCTACAACAAGCAGAACAAGAAAGAACCATTTCAGTCTGAAGGCATGAAGAAAAATTGGGAAAAGTTTTCCCCAAAAGAAAAACACATGTCCAGCCTAGATAAGAAGGTTGTAGAATTCTCAGCACTAAAGGGATTTTGGCTTAGACTAGATAGGCAGATAATTATTAGGGAAGCTTTAGGTGTATGTGAACTCACAAAATTATTTTCTGAGGTACAAAAAAATTTCAGTTTGATTACTGGAACATAAATTTACCTTATAAAATTCTTCCGAATTTTGCCATTTCTAAAGAAAAAACTTCTACTTAAAAGTTGTGATTACTTCTCAATGTAAGAATGTCTATTTTAGGAGCATTATATGCAGAACAACATTTCCGTTTTCTAGAACTTAACTGTTAGTCTTTTCCACTGGCAACACAGAGAGTAAATTTGTTCTATTCCAATTAATTAATGGAATTTTTGTGACTCATGCACAGGATAGTATAGTTGAGGCTGTATGTTTTACAATGAATTTGTTTCCTATTGCAGTGGGTTGACCCTGGCTGGATGCCAGGTGCCCACCAAGCTGTCTATCACTCTCCTCCTCAGCATGCCAGGCAGGGACAAAATAAGACAGAAGAGAACTCATGGGTCAAGATAAAGGTAGTTTAGTAAAGCAAAAACAAAGCCCATGGGGAAGCAAATGAAAAAAAAGATTTATTCTCTACTTCCCACCAGCAGGCAATGTCCATCCATTTCCCAGGAAGAAGGGCTTCAGTGCGTGTAGCAATTGTCCTGGAAGACAAACCTCATAGTAACAAACGCTCACCTCATCCCCACCCTAACCCCCTCCTTAGCTGTTATATCTGAGCAGGCATCACACAGGATGGAATATCCCTTTGGTCACTTTAGGTGAGCTGTCCTGGCTGAAGCCCCTCCCAAGGTCTTGCCCACTCCCAGCTTCCTGGGTGAGGGGGGAAACACTTGAGAGACAGCCTTGATGTTGTGTAAGCACTGCTCAGCAGCAGCCAAAACACCGGTGTGTTATCAACACCTTTCCAGACACAAAGCAAAGCACAGCACTGTGGGGAAAATGAGCTCCACCTCAGCCAGACCCAACACACTTATTTACCTGAACTCTTTGGAAATCAAGAGACAACATACTACTTGCTCATGGATGTCACCTTTGAACTGCTTCTCTTTCAGCAAAATTGAAAGACTTTCCACATATTACAGAGCTGGGCTCGAAGCTCCAATGCATTTTATACAAACTCATTACTAAATGGTGCATATTCTCACTCAGTTCACAAAATAGGTTTTATTCCTGTTTGATTATTCTGTCTGTGAAAAATGAGAAAGATGTATACAACACATCAGTAAGAGGCTTGTTTGGGGTAATATTTGTACTGATAAGGTGAGGTTAAAATAATAAACAGCAGAAGACAGCTGGACACTTTATATCCCTTAGCCTAATAAAGACCTGGACTACGATATATTTGATAAATAGTCTTTCACTTGATAGCCATAAAAGAACACATATCTCTCTAAACCACAGTGATAACATTACCTAGGTGTTGGAAGCTCGATAGAAATGAACAGAGATGAGATTCAATAAGCTCATGTACATTTCTATCACAGTGTGAGATACTTTGGCTGTGAAAATAAAGGTGTTATTTTTCCACTGTTGAAATAATACAGAATCAATAAGAGGTAACTGTGAGCTCAATAGCATCAAGGGGTTTCTGTTGACATTCACAAACCAAATGAGCAGAGCTCTGCTGGATTGAGATGTCACTAGAAACCCCAAGATGGCATTACAGCCTTGTTTTTGTAAGTTGTGACTTTTTGCAATAAACATCCAACTGCCTTTTCATTTTAATTGAAAAGTCGCTTTTCACAACTTTTTCTGCTTTTTCTCCTCATCTTTTTTTTTTCAGGTTATCTGCTCTGGTCTACCTGCCTTCCTCCTTTCTTCCTACCTACTGTCTCAGCCAACCTCTTTTTGTCTTTCTCTCTTTTCTAATTTACTTTCTTTCTTTCCTAGTTCTTTGAATTCCCAAATCCAAATATATCTGGACTTTGCTCAGTGTGTTATCAATGCTCCCTAATGTCCCTGCACTAGCGCACGCCCTTCCTTCGGCACTGTGGACAGACTATCCTATTAAGCCAAAGAAAATGTCAGTCAGATACTGCTCATTATTTGTATGGAACAAGAGTGTCCGAGTAGTTTCTGATGCAGCAATATAAAATAGATTTAATTTGAGAGCTGACACTTGAACAGAGACTTCTGTCCAATGATCTCAAACCATTTCACAGGCATTAATGAATTACATCTCACAAGTGTGCTCTGACAAACAGGCTGTTCCCATCTCACAGGTGGAGATAACTGAGGGGGAAAGAGAGAGGTAATTTGTTATTGCAACATCTCTCAGGACCAAATTCTTCACTGTTGTATTTAAAGGGTTTCTGTTACTGGCTTCAAGCCAACACTGAGTAAATAACATTAAAGAGCTCTCAGATGTTCCAAGCATTAGTCCTTTAATATGAGATCCCTTCTCTTTATGTAGCAGGGTATGTTCTCCTTGCAAACTGGCATATAGACACCTTTGGGGACATTTTATTTTATAATGTCAATTCATAAGTAACTAAGGAGAAGGACATTGTGTATTAAATGGCTCTACTATCATAAATTAAACCCAGGAACCCACCTTTTGATTCTTTACAAGCCTTTTTAAAGAAGGAGGATTCTTGAGAGGGAGCTTTTTATAAAATGGGACATGAAAGTGTATTCTTTTTTAAATAAATTAAGGTGTGATCAAAAATATATCTTTCAGCACCATGAAAACCAGCTAAGATCACAAAATAAGAGGTGAGTGAGCAGAGAGCCCGTACAAAATGCATGTCAAAGAATTTGGATAGACTGATAACTACAATTTGTTTGAATTGACAATTAATGTTATGAGCATGTGCAGTATTTACTTAAACTGTTTCTGAACTATGCTTATCAGAATTGACTGATATTATGAGATGTGACAAGAAGATATCACTCATATCCTCAATAAAGGTCAGTTCTTTGTAGTTATTTGTAGCAGTTTCTGCTTGTTTGACAAATTGATAGAAGAAAAATTACATTAAAAGATACTAAGATATATTTTTAGATACAAAAGGGCAACAAGACTTGGTGACTTGCCAAGGGAAGGCAGAACAATAGGTTGGGCCATCAAGGACAATGTCTTTAAAACAAAGAGGTTTTCACTATGTTCATGTTCCCAATTTAAGGCAGGATAAAAATGCAGGATTCCTTGTGGAATAGGAGAAAAGGGTTGAACAGAAAAAAATTGTTAGTTTCCTTCTTAGAAAATTTATTTAATTAAAATTGCTCTTGATCAAAGATGAGAGAGCTAATAGCTCCTCCAGTTTCTGAAAATAAGCACAGTAGGATGATATAATTATTCACAGATATATTCCGAGATGGAAGGGAACCACAAGGATCATCAAGCCCAGCTCTTGAGTAAATGGCCCATATAAGGATGGAACCCACAACCTTTGTGTTGTTAGCACCACTAGCACCAAAAAAGAGCAGAAGGAAATTAGTACTGTGGGCCTGGGAAATCATATGTGAGGGGCAGCAAGGGACAAGACAAAAAATCAGCTAGGTTGAATAGCCAGCTATCCTGATTTGCTACAGGGGAGCGATGGAGGATCACTGGAGGGAGCACAAGGGAAGCTGTACTGGACCGGGCACTTCCAGCATTTGAAAACTATTATATTTGGCTTGATCTTCACCAGTGTCATTATGCTTGTGGCACATAAACGCCTCCAACTAGGAAGGGAGATTATCCCTTCTTGTTTGTGGGCAATACCTTGAAGTCAATGCTGACCAAATCACTCCTGTATTATGACACAGTCTACATCTTGTCTTAAACTTAGCTTGAATAAAGTCCCCTGCAAATATGAGGTGCTATGACACTGCACATATAAATTATCCATCAAAATAAAACCAATATCTCTAGTACCAGCCCACAAGTAAACCTCCACATTAAGCACACCCCACCCAAACACACTCTGCCATAAACAATAAAAATGAAAGTAGATATAGATGTAGATAAAGATATGAATATAGGGGCCTTGTGCTATTTACAATGCTTTCATGTTTCCTATCTGTCTAGAGGAACATCCCCATCCAAATTCCAAGCTAGAAGTTAGAAAACAAACATTTTTGTTTGTATGTAAGATGCATGTGAAAGACTAAGGTTACCCAAGTCCCCACTCCTGGTTTCTCTCAAGTCTGGCAGCTAGCTCATCCACTCCATTAGCAAAACTGCTCTCCTCTTTGGAATAGATGAGGGATTTATAGACACCTGCCTAACTACAACATCCAACTGCTGCTTTTGAAATAAAAGAACAGGTCTGTGATTTTTTACAAGCCACCCACATGCATAAAAGGCACCCCTGCAAATTCTGTCACTGATGGATTCTTTGCAGAACATTGGTTTGAAATCAGCCTCCATGCTAAAATGAACAATTAGACAGCTGCCACAAAGCCAGCATCATTTTGGCTCCACATCTTCACATCACTCATCACAACAGAGCCCATGTTTCACTGGACTTTTGGACATCATCTAAACAAACCTGTACAACAGTATGAGACACCTGTGATCGCAAAGTACTCATGATTGTACAGAGTACTGCCAGTCACAGCCATGATTTGGAGGCAGCAACAAGCATTTTCAGAGTGGTCTTTATGTGTGGTCATATGAGAAATAGAATTGACTGACAGAAAACTTCACAGAGGACTTTCAATTATTATAGTGGCCATTTATTAGAACAGCATTTAAGATCACCAGAAGTCCAGTGCCCATTATACTTATTACTTTATCTTGATAATTTACAAGGCCAATAACTTTGATAATTTTTTTTTTTTTTTGTTTTTGGTGACAAGAGATTCATGCTCAGCTAAAGCTATGTCTCTGATAGTCCCAGAAGAAAGGTGAAAGTTAGGCACATGATGAGCACTTTGAACAAATGTCCATGGGTAAATTCAGCAAATAGAAATGAAACCACTTTTCCCAGTTCCTATAACTTTCCAATTCCAGGAACCTAAAACTAAGAGATAGCAGCTTTGTTTCATAACATCCAATTATGTAACTACCATTATTTCTAGAGATGCCGGCCCATGAAAATTACTCTTTCAGTATATGAAGGAACCAAATAACAAAACCCAAACAGTAAAACTTTGCTGTTTATGCATGAGAAGATTTTTGAACCACTCAGTGAGTCATTTTATGAAGCAATTAACTTTCCTTTTTATGCAGATATTTTTTCTTCGTCTGCCACCTTTTTAATAGTCCTTTGCATAAATTGTAAAATAATTTCTCATTCCCTCAGAAACAACAGCTGCATTGTGAACTCCTGAATTGGCATGTCTTTGGAATATATTATAATAATTCAGAAACTGCTGCCATTTCTGTCAAGCTTTCATTCATATGAAGGTTGCTTCAAACATCCCATCCTCCCTCCCCCTTTCACTGCTATAGCTGATCTCAGATTGTCCAGTCACTTCCCCTGCTCTCCCAACTCCCTCTCCCGCCTCCAGTCTCAGCCCTTTCTCTCTAAAGCTCGACACAAATCTCCTTCCCTTGCCACTCCCTAGAACTGGCTCTCTGTAGCCTTCTCAGTCGAATTAGACACAAATGATTTGTCTTGACTTCCAAAGCCCTTTGTGGCCTATCTGCTCACCACTGACCCTCTCATGTTCAATATCAAAGGTCAGCGCTCGCTTCCAATTAGTCTGTGAGCCAAGGTACCTTCCTCTGACTGCGATGCTTTCAAAACAAGCCCAGTCATGCTCTTTCCTCTGTTGCCCCTCACACTTGTGGAAGGAATTGTCTATCAGTATCTGCAAAGCCTTCACATTCTGCCTTTTAAAATCCCCCTCAGATCTTCACTTTGCCTTCAGAAACTGCAGCAAGAGCCTGACTGTTCATGTGTCAGGGCAATGCTCAGCTACACAACAGGAGCTTCCTCACTGGTATCAGTATGCTACAGGGAAATGCAGTTTTTGTGTGCCCTGTTCTGCAACTCAGTGGAGGAGATGTGGCTGATAACCTGAACTTTGTGGGTGCTGAAAAAATGCAAAAAATAATGAACAAGAGAAAACATAATAAAGAAAGCACAGATTATTGTTTTCTAGGGCCCAGACTCAGGAATTGCAAAGCTCACATCAACTGAAAGTTGTTACTGAATGAAAAGTCCTGGTCTATCACCTACAACTTCAGGGTGAACCTTTCTCATTTCAGATAGAGTTGCCAAAGTCTGGCCAAATTATACACAGGTTACGTGGCTCCAACCAAAATAAAGCTTGTAGAATTGCACAGATTTGATGATATGTTTGTTTTCTTGATCAATTCAGACTCTTGCCTCAAATACTAATAATTTTTACATGTTCAAGAAAAGTCACCAGTGTATATTATCTTGAGCAAATTCACTCACCTTGGTTCAGCATTTCTGTTGCAAATGGCTGGTTTGGCTGCAGTTTTCCCAAAACTTTAGACTGAGGTATGCACACAGGAAAAAGTCATTCTGATAAAGGTTATAAGTAACTGAAATTCTATTAGGTATCTGAAATTCATTCATATGAATAACTGAAAACAAGGCCATACAATGGTAAGTTTGCCTTAAACTGATAGATGATGCTCCCAGCTCCATTATTATAAACACAGTGGTTTATTATGGAGATAATTGTGGGTTGTTCAAGTGGAGGATGGAGATGTGTGTGTGGGAAGTAACAGAATGGAGGTAACTAAGTGAGTGGAGTGTAGGTGAATAGCTGAATGGCTTAACTGTTAATTTCCTTGGGGTTTTTTTACAATTTACATTAGTATGCAGAGAAGTGGGATCTAACTCAGAACTTTTCTGAGCTGGAAAAAAAAAAATCACACATAATGTGTACATAACCATGTGAAATACAGAAACTCAGTATTACATTATGTAATTTACTTGAAAGTTGTAGCCTGTTGTCAGAAAGGCCCTGCTGGGTTTCACAACCTGGAAAAGTAGCTTTCATGAAGTATGTTATTCTTCAAGAAACGAGCAACACTGCCATTTGCTTCATACCACTGACTCAATATTTAGCTCTGTCATTTAAATATAATTGCTCTATTTTTAGTGTTATTAATAAATGCAGATTGCAAGGGATAAGTAAATTCTCTTATAGTGATAAAGCAATAGTTTATTTAAAAAAGAAAGCTGACACTTATTGCATATTCTAGATCTTAAAAAAATTTACCATTATGATGGTAGCTTAGCTGTGGTAACGGTTCAAGGTTTTTGTGGTTTAGTACTTTTAATACTCCAGTGTAATCTACTCCAGTCATCCTTGACAGAGAATAAAGATGGGTTTTCAAGGATCACAGCTTTCAAGCTGTGTGGAAATGCCCATTTTCCATCTTGAAAGTAATCACATACACACACAGATAAAGACAATGATACTTTGACTAGTATTTATAAACTGAATGTAGGAAAAAGTGCATGTTTCTGCTAAAACCCCTTTTTTTTTCATGGCTAAATTCCCTGTACCCAGAAATCCCATAGTGCAAGTAAAATTGCCATCTTTAATGGGCATTTCATCCCTCTGGCAATCATAGCTGCAGCCTTTAGCACTGACATGAAGCTACCACTTAAAAACAGCTTGTCATTTTCCAGTGAATATAAAATTTATACTGTTCTATAAAGTCAGAAGAAAAAAAAATCCCAAACCCTCTAGCACCTTTTTCACGAACATATGTCAATACATATATATATATTTATTTTTAAACAGATGTAAAATCTGAAGACTTTTTGCTCCTGAATTTACATCTTCTCCATGGTGAAATTCAATCCATGCCTGCCTGAATGTTAGTCAGTCAAATTTAGTCAGTCTTCATAATGGCAACACAGCCTTGACCTCTGAGTTCAACCAACCATTCCTGGTGCACTGGAAGCAAGAATCTGTTTTCATGACATCACAGCCAACTATATTCTCCAGACCAATTAAAACTGGTGCAATTTTGGTGCAGAGGGCAGAGATCTAATGAGATCAGGCGGATGAACATTCTACAGCAACAGCCAGAGGCCCCAAAACTTTTTCCCCTTGTCATGCAATGCTCTCCAGAACACTCCTTTCTCTGCTTCTCCCTGAGTTCATGAGGACTCAGTGCTGTCTGAGGAGGGTGGCTTGTACTGGTATTGGGATAAATTAATTCTTACAGAAGAAGAAACAGAAAATTCTGCTAATATCTACGTATGTTCTATGTTCCACTGAAAAACTGAATTGGCTTTAAAGCAATGAAGTAAAAGATACATTTTTTAAAAAAAAAACTTACTCAGAATATGTTTTGAAGTTTTCTCTAGCCATGGAAGCAATAAAATTATTAAACAGAAAAAAAAACCAAGCTAGAAAAACAAAAAGGAAGAAAGAAAGGAAATAAACAAAGGAAGGAAAAGAAAAAACAAGTGGGAATGAGAAAAAGCCAATTTCTCCAAGCTATTCCTAGATTTTAAGAATTAAGGCTTTAAGAAGAACCTAGATAAAAACTATGACAAATCTCACCATCACAAAATCCAATAAGGGTGTAAGAATTGACAATCTGGATTCATCTGGTTGTGTTCAAAGGGCAGCATGTGGATCACTTTGTTCCTACACTGTGCATAATGTGAAACTTTTGCCTTACTCTCTATTTTTAGTTTTGCACTTTTCAGAAGGACTAAGCAAAAATAAAATTCAACAAATCTAAGAGAAATCCTCTTAAGCTGGGAATAACTTTCCAAATTGTTTTGCATTGCTGATCTGCATTATATTTAGTAGCATTCTATGCAACTATTCATAGCAGCAAACTATGCAGTGTTTGGTTGAAGCTCTTACTAAGAGATAGTCTGAAATAACACAAAATGGTTGCTTCAAGTAACACATTACTGGAGAATGGGAAAATCATAGTAACATGTGAAAGAAGTAACATAAGCTGAATCATGTAACTCTACCTTGTCAAGACAGTATCCAAGGGTCCGAGACACCACACGAGTCAGTCAATGGTTGCATAGTTCACCAGGACTGGAAATTTGTTTCTGCTTTAAAACTCACAGAATCAGGAGGTTCTTTTGGCTGCATTGGGGGTTTCTTCCCCACCAATATCAGATAGGCATCTCAGAAGATTGTCTTGATTTCACATAATTTTATCTGAAGGAAAAACACATTTTCTTAGTCAATGCAATTTAGAAAATAAAATGCTAGTTTCTATTTAATACAAAAATTAAATCCAGTTGAGTTACATTTACCAGCTTAAAAAGCTGAAATTTCAGTATTGTGTTTTGCTCAAAAAACATTTCCTACAGCCTGAAAATTTATAAGATACATGGGAAATCAAAGGTGTAGTACGTGTGTGTGTGTGTATCTATCTGTCTTTATCTATAATCAGGTGCTCCCTCGTCAAAAAGTCCTTCAAAGTCCTTCCTATGCTACCAGAGAACAGAGGAACCCATACTTTTAAAAAGCAAACATTGAAAGAAAAGTAGGAAGGGACAATGTGCTAAAACCTAGCACACAAACTCCACCAGAAACTTGCTTTTTGGGTTTTTTTGCTGCTTTCTAATATGTGTTAAGAAGTATGCTGACAAAGCCCTTTTAAAATTGGGATCATTTCAGCAGGTCTTTCTAAGTCTGGTACTATTGTGTATTGTCAGTTCAATTATTTGAAGTCAAAATTCAGTCATATTTATGACATGCTGTTGGTCTGTTTTGTGTTCATCATGAGATATTGGTGCAATTTTATCCATCTGAGACTAAGATCTAGTCATAAATACTTCATGACTCTTCTGTACAGGCCAATCCATGAGGCACCCAAGCATGTGCACAGCTGGATACAAATATACATAATGCACAGAGTAAAGAGAAAAAATAGAAAGGCACAGATCTAAAAATTAATGCATATTACATAGATCTGAAATGAAAAAAACCCAAACAAACCCCCAAGACATTTCAAAAGGCAATTCAAAAAGATATTATAGAGAGTATTCTCAAAGTTATTGTGGAGGTTTGGTGCTCATTTAAAATCGTTCACTTTTTTCAGGTTTGTCAGTTCCTCCTGGTTACCACCTTGTGCCTAGGCAATTCCAGCTGCCTCTCTGCTGGAAGCTGGATGCTGTTGCATTCAGATTTAGAATCATCTGGTCAGTGCCCACTTCCTCACAAAATAGGAATTGCTCATTATTTCTCCTTCCTTCAGTTCAAAATAGTGCTCTGTTGGTCCTAACTTCAAGCACAAGTAGGTGCATTCTACCCTCCATTTTAGTATCAAAGTCATGATTTTGTCTTACTATGAGGCAAGAAGAGATCTGCTTTTCTTCTTCTTGCTTCTTCAGACTAAAAGGGGGAGGCTTTCTGCAGGATTATGAAAAATTCCTCTGAAAATTCTTCTTGTCTCTAGCCCTGTGTGAGTCACTTCAGAGAACCGGAAAGCAGCTTCAACACCAGACTTACATTCTTTGAGCAGTAAATACCTTATTTTCTCCCTTAGGCGTCTCCTGTAAATACTGAAACTCTCAGTCACATGACACTAACCTGTTGGAAAGTGCTGGATCATACTTAGAACTGGGTCAAGTACAGATTACAGAAACAGAGAAGGAGATCAAATGACACTCAGCTGGTGAAGCTTTATCAAACCCTACAAGAGGTCAGAACTCATATGTTTCACTGCTCTTATGTTTTGCTTCCTCTGTTTCAGGAAATCTAAATAAATAACAAGAGAACCTCACCAGACTTTCTTTAACATGTGGAAAGAGGCATGGCTGCTGAATGCCATTGAAGAATTCCTGTATGAAGGTCAGTGCTTGGAGAATCTGATGTTGAACAGGAGAGCAAAGATTACAGAGTTATCCAAAACTATCCATCATCTGAATAAAGGGAAAGCAGCAGGTATTGATCAGTTCTCTGGAGAAATGTTGAAAGGGGGGGAAGGTCAAAACATGGGAGTTACGCTATCTTGGAAAGGAACGAAATCAAGATCAAATTACAAAGGCAGGACAATAGATTCTCACTGTACAATATAAGCAGCATGCATATTGTAGCACAGCTGAACTGAAATTTCACAACGTGCACAAACACACAAATACACCATGGAAATATATTGTATATCAAAAGGATGAACCATATGAATGCCAAAATATGAAGTAGAACAAGGCAGAGGGAAAATAGGAAAAATCTTACACAGCCATTAGTGTAAAAACCTGGAACATTTGCTGCAGATCTGCAATTTCTACAAGTTATTGAACAGAATTTGTCAGAGAACAAAACCTGGATATACAAAATATATCTATAGCAGATGAGAATTGTAGAAAGAATTGTTGAAAGATAAAGAAACACACTCCTTAAGGCACACAGGCTTCTCACGTTACTTTGCAAAACCTTTTCCCCCATTTGTAAACTGTTGCAAAGTAACTTTTCCTTGGTAGCTGAGCTGAAACTGCTGAGGTTATGAAGGTTTGGTTCTTGCTGCCCCTATTCATCCCAGCACAACGTAGGGAAGTGTATCAGACATTGGCTGTTAGTCAAGTGTGCTCTACTCTGAATCCTACTGCCATAAATGCTGCACTACCTGGTTTAAGTGGGATTCTGACACTATGACATCTCACAAATCAAGGAATTAATTTGAAAGAAAAAGTCCAACTGCCGAGCAGAGATAATAAAAAAAATGCTTGAAAAATGGCTTAAAGCAGGCTGGAAAACTTGAGGAAGTATTTTGGAAAAATTACAGAGCATGGGGTTATGCTTAAAACCACATGAAAGAGGGTGTGATTACGTTCTTTTTTAATTAATCAGGATCCTGAGGACCACATGTTACTCAAAAGCCTGAAAATTTTATAAGAAATTATTTCTAGAAAAATACGGGAAATTCTATGCCTGCAACGTTAACTCATCTGCATTTTATTTCCTTCTATTTTTAAAGGAAAATGAACCATGAAGAATCCCATTTATTCCCATGACTAATGACATTACAAACATCAAGTTTGGTCCAGTCATCTGTATTTTCATTTAAGCCAACGGCATAGGTGAATAAGCATCTGGAAAAGATTCTAGGTTACTCTATATGTTAAATTACTGTTTTACAACTAAACACCTGCTGTGAGAATTGAAACAAATAGGTGAAACATTTTTCACCGAACACTCTCTTCAGCATCATCTCACAGTGGCTCTCACCGTGATTCTAATTGGAAAAATAAATCCAGGGGGTAAAAACAGAGCCACCTCAAACCATGCTAACATTTCTTTTCCTTGGTTTGAGTCTCAAAAGCAGGGAAAAAAAAAGCCTGTGCATTTCTGCTCCATGCTAAAAGTCCAGGAAAGGGCATTCTCACACAGGCCCAAAATATTTATACAAGTACTACACAAAATGTGTTTGAGTTGCTTTCAGCAGCACAGTAGCATAAATGAGATTTCATGTACTTTCAAAATACTCTAGACTGACTCTTCTCCTTTATGCTGCCTTTACACTTGTATAACTCACTCTCATTCAGTGCATTTACACTAACAAGGTAGGACTAGTACCACGTATCTGCTCGCTTCATAAAAGTGTATTTTTATTACTGCTCACAACACAGTCAGAAGTGATTGTGTTCAATCCTCTCTACTTCATCCTAAGTGTCAAATTTGTCATTCTCAATTTTGCCAAATTATATCCTACAACTTTCAGAAGTATGCTAGGAGTGTGCTTGGACCTGTTACTTTGGAAACAATATCAGAGATATGTTGGAACTTAGGGAAAAAAATTAAGATAATTGAAATATTTTTCCAGTATCTTTGGAAAGCATAATAAAAGATAGAGAGAACAGCACTCAACTCATGTAGCATTCTGGCATCATTTACACAAAGTTTAATTAAAGCTTCCAAACACATCTAACCTCTTCCTTTGCCCTGCAGAAGGGTGCCTTGCTCAGGTCTACAGAGGTTTTTGCCATTAGCTTGTCTACTCAGGTGAGCTACTGCGGAAAGTCAGTGGCTAAATTCACTTACACAAACACATACATTTTCTTTTTACCCCAACTTGAACCTAAGGGAGCTACTCTTAAGTACCCTTCAAAATCAGTAAGAACATTTTACATTCTGCCCTTCAAACTTACTCTCCAGAAGCAAAAAGAGAATGAAACACTGTGATCTGAAGTGGAGTTTTTCTAACTTACTCTTGTACAAGGATTAGAAGGATAATTTTTATGAGGCATTCTATAACTAGATTCTGCACATAAAAAGAAAAAATCAATACATTGATTTTTCCTCACTAACAAATATAATTTACCAAAACACTGTGCTTATTACAATTCATTCTGCTGTGTTTCTGCCTGGTGAAGCTATTTGTCAATTTTAAAATGGAAAATAAAAAGAAGCTTTCATCATTCCCACTTATTGTCCTTGCTCACCTTTAAGTGTTGACAAGTTCTGTCAATGAAAAAATTGCCAGCCATTCTCTCTCAAATCTGCCTTGCCAAACCCTTGTAATTCTATGCCACTAGAAAGAATCATGCTCTCTGCTTTGCCTTGAGTAAACAGTGCAAATATCAACAGAAAGTACAAATATTCTCATCTACAATATAACATCATTACATAGAAGTGCCAGCCTACTCTACAAATTCCCATCTGATCACAGGGACGTTAATTAGTGGGGAAGAAAACCTTGCAAAGGTTTTAGCACTTCTGACTTTGGAATCTCAGAGCACTCCACAGAATTAACTAAATTCTGTCTCATAAGAGCCTTCCAATTTAAATTTTTAGGTAAAAGAAAAAATAACATTTAGGGCAGAAACTCCACCCATCCCTCACCCCAGCCCCAAAACTAAGGGCCATATTATGAATCTGTTCTTACTTCTGGTAGAAATTATTTGCACATTTGAATTAATTGGACTATTTCAGATAATAGGCATACCAGTGGAGGAGAAGCTGTTCACAGTGCAACTGCAATGACAGCCAAATTTTCACATCATTTCCCCTAAAATGTCAGTGAGAAAGATATTGGCTAGCCTGGAATCAGAAGACCAACTCTCTTTTTTCTCCCCAGTCAAAAAATATTCTGCTAGAAACAACCTAAAAGGATAATGTAGTCCAGGCACTTTACCAAAACAGGTATCATGCAAGACCCATTGATTAGTGTTCCAGTGAGGCTTTCCTAATGTCTCCAGATAGCCTGAGATATTGTCAAGCTGCTTTTAGAAGAATATCTTTTTAATAATTCCCAGAATAAACTTTTGCTGGAAAGTATACTAGCTTCTTTTTCTGTTCTCCCTCCTTGCCTTTCACCTGTGTTTTTAAATTGCAAGTTTTCTAAAGCAGTAACTGTTTCTAAATATGCTTATATATTAACTTACAGAACCTTCCCTCTCAAAATTTTCAGATGGTATTAGAAATCAAATAATCCTAGTGACCTTTATTTTCATTTTTCTGCTCGAGTCAAATTTTCAGTTTTTAATCATATTGAAAACAATCAGCCCTGGTCTCATCTTTCATTGTAACAATATTCTAACCATGAAATATTACTGATTTCTTGCCATATTTTAACATTATTGCAATCCCTCTCACAAGATACTGTCAAATGATACCGCAAGACTTGGTTTTATCTGACCAAAACGTTCAAGAACAGGCAAAAGGGTTCTTCTTCTTCACTTTTATTTATTTATTTATTGTTAACAGGTGCTTTTGATTCACTAAAAGCTTTCCATCCTCTCATCTTCTAATCATTTTCCTCATCTTTAGGCTTGTTCTCACCTAGAACAGGCTCTTCCAATGTTCTTTCACTACTTCAATCAGAGTGATGGTGGTACCGACTTGGAGTTACTCACCTTCTTTGGCTTGGACGACAGTTAATTTTGTGCTTTTACCCAGAATTTCACCACAGGCACCTCATTTTCTCAATTCATCTTCTGTGAACTTCTTTTTCCAGTGATCATCTCTAGTCCATTTTACCTCAAATGTGAATGTAAACAACGACCCCTGAACTAGTGAAAGCACAAGAGGGGGTGAGCACATACAATGGTGAAAAAACAATTCTGTTTCTTTCAGGACATCTTTAACTTACAATTGAAATGTAAAAGGTCTGGTTATCAACCATAGGCCATAGCTGGAGAGAAAACATCTCCCCCTACAATGATAGCCTGACACTTGCTTCAGGGTCAGAAGGGGATCCAAAGTTGTTTTTGTATTAACATATCCTTTCAATATTTTCTTTCTCACTCAGAAATATGAGAAATACAAACTAGAAATGCCTTTTTTTTCTCCAATGAAGCATTCCTGGACATGTCACTTAAATTTTTTTCATCAGAAAATACTATTGCATTTCTTTTCGTCTGTATTTTTTTATTCTTCTGTGTGACCTTTTGTAGAAGCAGTTCCTTCCTTCTTGCAAAGTGCACTTGTCAAGTGCACTTGTGAGATGTTTTTCTTCATTTCTGACATTTTTAGACTGTCAAAATTCCTCTGGAACACACTTCTTTTTGAACATGGTGCAGATTTGAGTTGTTAGAATGAAGGAAAAGAAAAAGGGAGGAAGTAGCAAAAAGAGAGAAAGTCAAGAAACCGCGAACTAAAATTGCGAAATCTGGACTGCTCACTAAAATAAAAATGTATACTAACATTTCCATTTGTGTTTTACTAGAAATTACTCATTTTAAAAGCCTTATAAAATTTTCAAATTTTTACTGGGATGGAAATATTTTTTTGTCAGAAATGGCATTGCAGAGCAATAGCTATAACAAATTGCAACAATTCACTTACAAATTGTCATATTTACTTTTTCAGTCTCTTTTTCCAGGTTTCCTCTTGTTCTCTCCTATGACTTCTTTTCATGCACTTGCTCCCTTCTTTTAAGAAATAACCTTATGCTTCTAATTTCTATAAGCTTTTAGTAAATGTCTTCCTATATAACACATGTCCATACCTTGGCTGCAGCGCCTCTAATATTTCCTTCTTCTCTTTGTTTTATTCCTTCTTTTGTGCTCCTCTGTTTCTTCCATAATTTCCTCAACTCGACACCCATTCTTCACTCAAGTCTCCTCTAACTGTGTTCTCGGTAAAAAATGCTGGTATCCATCCCTGTTGGGACTGGCTTTCTATTCCTACCTGCAATCCAACTCCAAATACTTATACCTTGGGGGAGGAGGGGAAAGGGACAGGAGGTCTTTCTCTCTGTGTATGCACCTCAGTGATCTCTGCCTGCTCTTTTTCAAATTCCAGCTTACCTAACGTGGCAGGCAGCGAGAACATGGAACTGTGTGGCACAAGCACAGCTGGCCAACCCCACGTCACGTACCGGCTGCATGTGAGGTCCCAGAAGCACAAAATTCTCCCACAATTGCATTCTCCTGCTCAGAAATTAGGACAGAGCCTCTGACAGCCATGAACATAACTGGGATGATGAGAGTAGTGTTGTTTCCAGACAGAGATACTTTGCAAAACTCTGTGCTTCATCCATGTCCAGGTGACAAGATCCACCTTCACTGCTTCTCAGATAGGGTTCCCTTGCAGCAAATCTGAGGTTATACCAACTGATTAGCTAAAAAGTTAATTTCCAAGACCAGGAATAGACTTCTCTGAATTACTAAAGGGAACAAAATGAAGCCTTTCATTTCCGTGTTCAGTATGAATGGGAAAGCAGAATAAAATAAGATGTGAGTCTTTTTCATGGTTTTCCTCCCTGTGGAGAATTTTCATTTTATATTTTATTTTAAGTGGTAAGAGAGTCAATCTTGATATCAATGATATCAGGGTGGTGACATGGGACCCATCTCAGTCAATGTCTCTAGGTACAGCACAAATAATAAGTAATAATCTTGGCAATATCCAAATTTCTAAGAGAATTTTTGGGAAAAGTATCACAGAGATTAAATGCTACTTCTAATTTTTTAATCAGTTTCTCACAGACAGCAATGCACAGGTGCCTTGACCTTAAACTTAGGTAATTATTATAATTAAAGAGCTAATACTCCACTCATGAATGTCTGCTGCACTATCTCTATTGTCTAAACCCCATTATTGTGCATGTAGTTCCTTTTCTGTTCCCGGTTTCTTTGGAACTCTTCCAAGATTTACTCAGTTATTGTTTAAAGCCTTTCTCAGTATGTTAGTGTGTTGGTGTTTTGTGCCCTGCATCCTATGACTTATGGATCATTCCAGTTCTGGAGAGATATTTTCTATATCCATTCAAAAACATTACCCATCCCATATCCAGTAAATATAATTCTCCTCTAATCAATAATTTCTGCTAACTCCCCAAATAAACCCGTCCTTTCTTTCTTACGTTGAGCAAATTAGACAAATGAATGTTTTGTAAAACTTGCAGTCTTTTTTGTTCCCTTGAGTCCCAGTCTGTCTCATCCCTTGTCTTTTTTGTTTCCTTTTTTCCATATACCTCAGCTGTATTTACATGACTATTTGGTCTAATTCTGTCACCAGAATGAAATCTATGCAAATGAAAGACTTTCTCAGTGTGCCTGTCAAACCATCTTCTTTCCCAACCACAAATTTCTGCCCAAATTATTTTAAAATAGTTTTAGCTGTGGGAAGGGAAGGAGGCATGCACACTGAAGAGAAATATTTAATTTCAATTTCAGACATTTTAAAGAAAACTAATGTATTGATTAAAAGAAAGCAGTACCTCTATCCTGCTTTACCCTACACCCCGTCTTGAATAGAAGAAAGGTTGGTTCAATTCCTTCTTTTGCCTGAGGGGTTTTGAACCATATCTTCTGTAAAAATGTTTAACTAGCATGTTACAGAGTTTTCATATTCTAGGATAAAGGCTCTCTCAATCTCTCCTGCTGGTGCTATTCCACTTGGTATAATACACTTAAATATTCTGAGGCACAGTGAAAATGACTCAGTAACATGAGGTTTGTGGTACTCATGTGGAAAATGGGTCCTCAGGGTTCAAGTCTTTGCTTCAATAAATATCTAAATATTTTTAAACAAAGCAGAATTTTAACAGGAAAAAGTGAAGGAATTTAAACCAACATGTGACACACTACAGTCTCCCAGACATTGTCCTTGATAGTGACAACTCCTGAGGAGGAAAGAGTATGGAGCCCAGGCCTTCAACAGATGAAGCACACAATAAAAGATGGGGATTCACTCATTTTGTGAAACTAGTGTGGACAACTGTTTTTCTCAGTAAAGACCTGTTCAGCCACTGTATAGTGATTTTGCTGATAGTTCTGGCACAATAGAAGATATACTTTAGTTTAAAAAAACTTGCAGAAATGCTAATCAAACCCTATACTTAATTTCTGGTAATCACAACAATAGTAAAATAGATGTCCTTACAAAAGAAGCTTGGGGAAAGGAAGAAAGGTATTTCTGCCAATCTGTGTCCTCAGAGGTTAGAATTCAGTAGTTTTCATTATCACAGAAAATAGTTACCAATGTGGTGACAGCAGGTAGCACAAGAAATAAACAGAAAGGGGGTGTTATAAATATACAACCACCAAATGATGTTTTTAGTGAAAAATAAGTATTATTTCTTAACAAACCTGTTGTTGTTCTGTACAAGAGGTGAAGGAATAGATATCTGCTTTGGAGTTATAACCTGAAATTCCTTTCCTGTGAAGTACAGATTTTAAGGAGAAAACACATAATGGTATTTTTATATAACCCATATATAAACAATTTCAAAAAAGACATTTTATATCATTTCTATGGAAAATGAAAACATGCAGAGGTTTGCTTTTCTTCGTAGAGACTTAAGGACTTGCTTCAGTCAGACCCTTCACAATGTACCTAATTTAAAACAAAACCCCAGTTTAAAAAGATACACATTTATAAAGCTTGCCAAGGAACACTCAAATTACATGTACTAGTCCATGAGAGAAATAGGGTAAGCAACATCAAGTTTATCTATTAAAAATTTTACTTTCATGTTCCTGAATGTTCGTCCTGCAAAACTTGGGCGCCTTTTTTCAACAGAAATCCTGCATATTTTCTGAAATTATGTTTTCTTTTATTCATAAAGTGTTCATTAATTAAAGCAAGCCAATATTCTCAGCAGAGATGCATCTGTTACTCTTAGGAGTCTCCAGGACAAATTCTATTTTGGTGACGTCTGTTTTACTATTGTCCTAATGGAGCAAATGGCTAAAGACCGAGTTCTTTCTGATGTACACATGTTATAGATGCAATTAAGTCTTGCTATAGTAAAGAATCACTGTCAGCAGAGATTATTTTAATGGATGTACAGTATTACTTTAAACTAAGTCTTCACCATCTGTTCATCTTAATTACAAATGCAAAACCAACATATCTTACATTAGCATCAGAAAATGGGGAAATATCAGTGACTGAAATGTCCATATATACTCTTTGTGCAATACTGCATGCATCTGTGCCATTTTTCGTCTCCTCTTCCAAGCAACACAAATTGGGAAGAGGGGGAGGAAAGAAGGGGGTAGAATTATTCCTCACAGATAATTTTCTGGCATGGTTGAATATTTTTCTGGCAAACAAGGATTCATTATAAAACATTTCAATATATTATGCTTTAGAATGATTTCCAAAAGTATGTACTTGCACTTGTACCTCATTCTAGCTCTTTCTGGCTGCCAGATTATCCGGGAAAATGAAAGAAAGAGCCAACACATGCTAATGCCATCTAATAAATCACGAAAATGGAAGTAAAAGAATATGCAAGGAATATTCTGAATTGTACTAAACTAAGACATAATAAGGAAGTAAAATTAAAAAAATACAGCTCTATATTTCTGACACGATTTTACTTTGTGGGGACAAGATAGACTTACAGAAAATAATAAAATAAGTGAGAGTACAGCCTGTCTGTAATCTGCTGCAATTTAGTAGCTTGCTACTAGATATTTGGTCCTACAACTGTGCATCGCTATGGAAGCAGCATTACAACAGTTAAGACTGAGTTAACTTTACTGATTTTAAAGCAGTTTGCTAACCCCTTGTTGACTCAGTTTATCTGGAAATCTGTTGTACTTCGTGGTACAAAAACATGCATCCTGACAAAATTATGATCTAGAATGAAGGGAAACTCAGGGAAAGATATAAGCTAGTATATTGCAAGATACTAATATGTGCCAAAAACTTATGCAAAATAAAATAATTTTAAAAACCCCAACCAAACACCCTGGCAAAGATTCCATCACCCTCAAATTTTCTAGTGCATTCTCATGAAATGTGACAGTCAACTTTTAACATCTTGCAACCAAAATGTGTCCAAATCCAAAACTCTGATTTGGCATGTCTATCCTGAGATAACCCATGAACATAAATATATGAGAAACATAAATGATGATACTATTCTCCACTTTACATATAAGAAAATATGCATAGAAAAGTCCAATTTCAAACTGGAGAGACCACATTAGAAGACAATCCTTTTTTGTGGAGTCTTATCCCTAAATGAGAAGCACTTCAAAGAGATGGTTGGCATTGTGTCAATAAGAAGGGTAATTAAACTCAAACAGAGGTATAGGATGCGGGACTAGTTGACATAAACTCTGTATCAGTTGCAATTGTGTACAACAACAGTATAAAGAAAAAATTTTTTGCAAGTCTCTAATAAATATATTAGTGGAAATAGGTTTGGAGAGATACTTCCCTATAATTTTTTTTACATTGAAAAATGTCAGGAAAACACCATAAACCATTAATGCCGGTAATTTGTACTGGAGAAATGTGTATGGCCTTACATTACACCATCTTACATAACAATACCAAATAGGAAAATCAAAACTGCTCTGTAATAAACAGCATTTTTACTGATTGCACATGATTATGTTAAGCAGCTTCTTCTAACAGTGTCACAGAGGTGATTTAATAGCTCCTATAACTAATCTTCCCAGATGACCTCTCCCCTCTGCTGATGAAGCCTATTCAAAATCTACTGCCCTTTCCTCATTTTACCATCTTTTATTTCCAAACTGCTTTGATCATAAATACTTTTGGCAAAATTCTACTTTCCTAAGTACAAATTTTCTTTGGACATCTCAGCTCACCTATGTGAGTGATGTGAAAGGAAACATGTCCTTATCATTGTTCTCATTATTACTATTATTTCCCCAAAAACCACCACATCAATAAGAAATCACTCATCAGGTATCTGACATCTGTGCAAAGTACTGCAGTTCCCAGCCTCTTTCTTCCAGCACTCAGAAGAAAATTCACACAGCTCCTTTTTAACAAACTATTGGAAAAAAAACCTCATCTCACAGAAATACCACATTGGAAAAGAATGTCTTAAAATGTTACCATCAAATTCAAACAACGTAGAGAAAACTCCGTATGTGAAACCAAATATACACGCACTGAAGATACACGGAGTGCTGTAAACCGCAGATATTAATAGTCTACTTAAAAAACCAAACCAAAACAAAAACTGGAAGGAATTAAAGAGCAAGTAATATCATTATAGCTGGAATAGGATGAAATTCGAAGTTATTATCAAGGTCAAGAAAGGCGAAGAGGAGCGGCGTTCGAGGGCCGCTGGGGATCCCCGGCGGCGGCAGGAGTCCCTAGGGGGCACTGCGCAATTAATATTGGCGGAGGCGGCCACTGCCACAAAGACGGGGCTGCTGCCCAAAAACGGGAGCAAGCGTTTTGTTCTCCGAGCAGCTTCCTGATTGCACTGTAAACCCGTACTATTTGTCCTTATATCACAACGAACTACTTTCTATAGTAAATATTTTCCTCTAGGATCATTTAATATTCTAGTAAAATGCAGGGATTGCAGAAGGTATGGACAACAAGCAGACAGAATGAAAGAAAAGCAGTAAAGTACTCCTGTTTGGGGGAGGGGGCAGGTAGAAAGAAGATTAAATAAGCGTTAAAGTCGTCTTGATTATAAAGGTAAAGTAAAACTCGAGTTTATATATATATATATATATATATATATAAAATTTTGTGCAAATGAAAAAAAATGATAACTACTATTGAGTTTATGAAACAACCTTCAGGATTGAATGATTTTTCATACAATAGGGTAAACAAGTCAAATCTGTGGTTTTGTTTCTACATGAAAATAATTCAATTGTTACAGTGACTGCCTGCTGAAACTATCAAATAAAGAAGTGCCTTTATTCTTCAGCTTTAAACTCAGAGCTACTGATCAGAGCAGGCTTGAAGAATGCTGAGACAGTACCTGCACTACACAGGACTGCTGGTCAATAAAGCTGTTTGAATTATGTAGGTGCCAGGACATGGCTACTTTGTAAATGAGCAGTTGAAATGGGTGCCTCTATATTACGTGTGTGTCTGCAAGGGAGGATGGTATTTCATTTTTTGACTTGAGAATGTAGGTATCATGGGAATTCTGTCTATCCATATCAAATAGCAGTATACACAGGAAAGGCACAAATATGGACCTTTCATACAAAATTCCCAGTTGCTCTTCCTGATCCAAAGTTAGAATTGACAAATAACATTAATGTTTTTTTTACACTAAACCCCTATTTTGGAAGCAGAAAGCAAGTAAGGAAATGAGTGCTGCTGGACAAGTGTTATCTTTCCTCTGCCACTTGTTTATTGTCACTGAGGACTTATGGCCTTCTCTAATAGTTTTAGCCACAATCTTCCAATTCAGTCCTCTAAGCATGAGGTTCCATGCGAAATGCTATCCTGCCATGAAGGGTGCTGTATTAAAGCCACTTCTGGAAACTTCACATTAACGATCAGCTTTGCATTATCTTGTATTTAGATCAGGTTTAAAGCAGGCTGGAAAAATCAGAGTTGCAACTTTATGAGAAATTCTATTATGGAAAAAGAAGAATTTTACTTTTTGGCAAAACTTATACAGTTTCAAGCTTTCCCAAAGAAGGGGCAGAGGAATTAGTTTTGAGATAATAAAAATATTTTTAAAATTTTAAAATAATATCATGCCAAGAAGTTGAGTGATTACCAGCTTTAGAGCAAAGAGTCCAGAATCCTTGGAAGCTTAGCTTATTTCTTTTAAAAATTCTTCGAAACCAACACAAGACATTTTGGTTGTCATTAATCTGGGTTTTTGAGCCAAAATTTCCTTCATTGTTACATATCAAAGTAGCTGTAAGAGATTCAATAAAGACACCATGACTGTAAAATTAAAGAGTTTCTAAAATTAAAGTAAAAAATAGATAAATATATGAAGAGGGTGGGAGGATCAGTCTTCAATAAGCATTGCTTTCAGCCTGGAGCTGTGAAAGAGACTACCACCCATCAGACAAATAGGAACAAACTTTGCAATTACAAAGTTTGGTGATGAGAAAAACAGAAAATCTTTTCTCTGCAGCTTTTATTTCTATTTCTTAATTATATTCTGGACTTCATTACATAGTCCTCTTTCACCATTGACTACATTTTATTGTGCACTGTAAATATAAAATACTTATTTTATTTCTGTAACTCTAGGCACATTCCTAGCAAAAGATCTATCTTTGAAGGCTTTCTATTAATGTAAAAATAATAATTTAGAAATTGTTAACACTATAGTTTTACTGAACATATATTTTGAGAAATGTTGTTTTTAATTTGTCAGTCAAAATGGGGTAAATGTGACATTATTTCAATGAATTTCCCACAGATTAAATAATGCTAGTTTCTTCTTACTACATCGTACTTGGAGGCAATTTCTCTGTAATGCAGGTCCCAAGGATTTGAAGAATTTGATTTTGATGAACATGATGAGTTAATTAGAAGTAACATTCCCTGTTACCTCAGAACAAAAGCTAGTCACAAGTAACCTTGAAATACTATCTATTTCATGGAACTGTGTAAACAAGGAGCTGACAACTTTTACAGGGCAATTGGTAAGATTATATGTTTCTTTCCTAAATTACAGATAAACTGTGATAGTAGGAACTCAGTAGGAGCCAGGAACAGGCATTTAGGCTTCACCTAGCTACTTGTCTGGTACCCTATCACCTGTCTGTGAGGTGGTGGCTTCCCAGCTTGTGCTGAGTCTTACAGAGCCAAGAACGGGGATCTGCCACCTCTCACAGTGCTTCTCTCACCCCACAGCCTTAACCCCCTGCCTGGGCTGCACGTCATTTGTCATGGACCCCTGCACTCTACTGGGAACTTGTGTAATAGGTTGCTGAATGATGGTCTGAATTTGGGATAGGTGCCCGAACAACATAAACGTGAAGTTAAATTAGCAGTCCTTACAAAAGCCGAGAAAAATAAAAAAGAACAGAGCAGATGAGAAACTATCCACACATGTGGTGACAAGCCCTCTTCATTTGCCTTCTGACACTGCTTATGTATGAAACCAGACAATTCACAGTGCAGTATTCCAGGGTCAAAATTTGAAGGCTCTGCAATGATGGGGAGAAGAATCATGGAATCACTAAGGCTGGAAAAGACCTCCAGGCCCATCAAGTCCAACCACTAACATAGAAAGAAACCCTGCAATCTGCTGTTGAAATTTAATCCGACTGCTGACACACAATCTGACTCGGGTCATTCCTTGTGGAAAGCAAACACTCTCTCCTTTCTGGCATTTGGGATTCAGCAATGCTGTATGAACCGTTGCGCTGTAATGTCACAGCAACCCAAAATCCATAACCTGACCACCTCCTTAAAGTCTGGAGACTTGATAAACTTCCACTGATCTGTGGAAGACTGGCAAACAGTATAGACTTTTCTTGATACTACTTCCAACTCCAATTAAGAGAGCATTGCCACAAGATACCTCAAGAATTCAGCTGATAATTATAAAGATAGGACTAAGAGTATTTATTTTTGCATGATAACAGGCATTCTTAAGATATTTGAGCTATCAAAAGCAATGGGCCAGAAAATAGTAGTAAAATCTTCATAAACTCATCCAAGCTGCAAACTCCTGATCGGAACTTCTGTGTTTCCAAGTGCAGCCAGGGGAAACAAAATGAAGGTTTTGACTGAGTCCTGCTCTGCATTATGTGTTAATTCAACTTTTCTAAATGTAGTTTCTTTACAGAAACTAATTTTCTTTTTTTTCCATTCTCATTCAGTAATACTTCATGCTTGTCTGTTGATTCAAAGTTGGCAATTTTCACTAGCCAGTTTCAAAACAAATTGAGAGGTTGAAAGGTGACAGAGATGTTAAGTGCATCCAGGTTTCAGAACAACCCCAAATCCCACAAGGTCATGTTAAAAAAACCAAAACCAAAACCAGAACAACAACAAACAAGCATTTATTGCTATGAAAAGATATGTTTTTCTTATAGGAGTTACTGGAATTCTTATTTGAATAAAATAACAAGTTCTAGCTGTGATTGAGGAGGTTCTCTTCTGTTGACAAAGAGGCAGCACAACAAACTTAAGCTATCTCAGACTGCATGACATCTGGCTACAGGCTCAGTGCAGTTTCTACATGCACTGCTTCCTGTCACAGTAATTAAGTGCATTTTCCTTGATTAACAAAAATCCAAACAAGATAAAGAGCTAATTTGCTTTCTGCTTTGGGTCCCAGTGGATGAAGCCTGTATGTATTTCTTGGGGGTTCTTCATCATTTAGCACTGAGATAAATCCAGTGACTTTCCTGAAAACACTATAAACAGGTAATTTTTGGATGCATCAAGGTTTTTGTAATAAGATGCTTTATTTAAATTTATACTAAAGTAATTTTAGGCTTGAGGAGCTGAAAAGAAGGAGCCAATGTGAACAGAAATATTTTCTTTTTTTACCTTCCTATGAAATGGGAGAGGTGCAGATTTTGAGTTAACACTTGCCAGCAATTCAAAGCTGATACCAGTTTAGATTTGTATGAGAAACAGAGGGTGAAGCAACACATGCAAAACAAATCTAACCAAGGCCATTTTACTGTTCAAACTATGTGGAATGCAGTAAGTGAACACCCAGCAAAAGAAATGAGTATTTTGTTCTGAGAAATGGACATGGAAATCCTTGCTTGTATGAACAATCCTTAATTAAATGACTTAATGACTGTCTAACAAATTCTGTAGAAAAAATAATTTAATAAATAATTAGAATAATTACAACTGAACTGGTGCTGAATTTAGCATCTCAGCACAAAAATAAAATCTGTATAGGAATAGAAAGTCAAACCACTTTATCGAGTACTTGTCAGATTTAGAACCATAGAATGTATGCCGCAGAAACTCTTCCAAAAGAAGTTTTAGTAAATCTAAATTTAAACCCCATTCTCTCTATCCATCTACTCTTTTAATTTGCTTTTCAAAACTGTCTGAATTCTAACTGCGTTATAGGAACTGCTCCTGTATGAGGAGACCCCTTGGAATGCATTAAGCAGATGATAGCTGATGCACCACATGATACCTTTGTAAAATACGGGGCTAATTTAACAGCATTAAATAAACCTCTTTTCTGAAGCTCTGTATATGTTTCTAACATGCAGAGCTTTTTTGTTGTTGTGCTTTGGGTTTTTTAGTATCCTTCATTTCCTATCCACATAAAATGGAGAATGTTTGAAGCCACTGTAACATTGCAATAAGGAGTTTTAAAATACCTGGACAGCTCAAACCACAGTCTCCCTCGGGGCTCTACTGTTTGATATGACCAGTAGCAGGCCAGTGGGTCATGCTGAGAAGGAGCCAACAATTCACAGTGTGTAAAGACTTCTTGGAAGCATTAGAAGTAAAAGTGGTTACAGTTCACATTAAAACTGTGATAAATTCCTGGGGTACTCAGCATATATCCCTAAAGCTGGGGAGGTTATTTTTAATACTCCTGCTGGTCACCTTTAAATGAATTTGCACATCAGTGATTACCTTTGCTAGAGCAGGTGTTATATGTACCAAAAGTAAAGAAACTTACATGTGCTGTATGGCATCCTTAGACAACACGGTTCATTGCAGCATGAAGCTCATTTTAGTGCTCTTGTGATTCTTTTAAAATTCTGGTCAGCTTCTCCCAATCAGATACTGGGAAGTAACGAGGTTCTCCAACACCATGGGCAAAGTGGCAGTAAATTAGTGGCTTATGGATAAATATGTGCTCATCAACACCCTGGTGCTAACAATATAGAGATACAAACAAGTATTCACCCAGCATATTAACCCTTTATCACAATTGTCTCTTTTTCATGTGTGCACTTATGAAGTCTGGGAACAGCCCTGTTAACTATAGAACCAGTAGGCAGTATCTTAATTTTTTTTTCTCTCAGACCCTGGCAGCATGCCATTGCTAGAAGTTCTGGCTGCTAGATCTCCTGGACTGGGTCTTCTCTCTGTAGACAACTGAACAGGCTATCAAATGCAAGGCAGATTTTTTTGATAGATTTTCATCTCAGCTCCCTTTCTGGAGGAAAACAAGTTCACCCCAAAATTATGGGACTATTTTTCCCTGGCACTTTATGCTATTAATATATGATTTCATGCTGTTTTACTCTGCCCTCCTTGGAGTACACTCTACTTCCTGTGTATCCTCCATTGATTCTGAATATTCTCCTAGTCTTTACCATGGCATGCAACCATAAGGTGGTAGCATCTGAACAGAAGAAAGATAAATAACATCATTGCAAAGAAGAAACTTCAGTAAGTATGCTTCTTCAAGTAAAACAGAAGACGGAATACTTCTTGTGACTCTAGTGATTTTGTTTTTATCATCTGTCCTCTTATATAGAAATTATGTTCATTCAGACAAGGAACAGAGTCAAAAAAATACTCTGTAATAAACAATTGATCTGTAAAATGTATAGTTTCAGTATAATAACACCCCTTACATCTTTCTAGTACTTAGAGTATAATATACCATGAAGCAGGGCAGATACCTGTCTTACCTCATGCTGAGAATCATACCTCCAAGTACCTTCTGTAGCATGGATGAAAATTTTGTTAAAATGTTCAGTATCTTTTTCCTCCATACATTTAACTAAGGAAATACAGGATGATTTCATGGAGCCATAAAAGGACCAAGGAAATAGGAAGCTGTGTATCACTGGAGTGGTGAAAGTGTTCCCTGCAAAAACATTTAAATTCAAACACTTTTTCCTTATACATGATACTGTCAATCCCTCATTAGAAACTAAAATGTTTCAGTCAGTGATATGCATTCTTGGGTCACCAAAAGACGAATCTTTGCTTTCCATACTATGTATGTTTAATGGACAATTAATGTCCTGTTTAAAAAGGAGTTACATAATGAAGTTGTTTGCCATGGAAACAATGAACCCTTCCCATTACCCCTTCTTTCTATGACTTTCACCTTTGTTATAATCCCATTTTATTTACCTCTGTCACATATCTTTCTCTTTAGGATAGCCTGACTGTATCCTCCTGGAGTCCTGGGTTGTGTTTAAAAATTCTTTTTTCTGGATTGCCTCTTTTGCTCTGTATTATTCCTAACTTCACTCCCATTATAGATAATCCTGACACACTGAATACCAAAGGACTACACCAGCAGTAAGAACAACACGTCAGACTTGAGGTTAAGACACTTGCCATTGTTTCTGATGTGTTGTTCACCTCGACCCTTTAGTATACCCTTCATTAACTATCACTTTGATACTCCAACTCTCCATTCTGTTATTGGTTGTTATCAGTCAACAAATGTTGGCCTTATTAAAGGCAGTGAAAATGTTCCTCTTGACTTCAGGATTTCACCCAGAGTGCCAGTTCCAGCATGGTTTCCTCAAGAACACTGCATTCATTTTTAGGAACTGGCAGACTAAAGTCTCTCTGCTGCAAAGTGCTAATACAAATGCATTCACTGGGACTTTTGCAGCATGGAATCACCCCAATACTTAAGACTAAATTCAGCAAGTATGTTAATAATTATTTGGTGTGCATGTGGCTCATGTACCATACTTCCTCTACTGTCTTCATGTTTATGTACAAGTTGATTCAATACAATTTATCTGTTTTTATGTCTAGCAGATATCATTATTGAGAAGTTTTATTTTGAAATTTTCCGTTATTGGGGTATTGCTTTTCGCAGCAACTTTTTGATCCAAAAAAAATGGCACCCTGCTCTCCTTCTTGCTTCTAAACAGATCCTAAATAAGCAGCCCTCAGGAACTATGCGTGAAATTCCTATCTCAATACAAAGATTAATATTTCCAAATGCATTGAAAAAAGGAAACTGTCTTTAAATCTTAGAGATAACATACAAAGATCAGAAATTATTGAAGGCTAGAAAAACAAATTGTGCTCTCAGCACCACAGTTGTTCCAGCAATACCTCTTACAACCAGAAAGATTTTTACTATGCTTTTTTAACATTGATTTCCCTTTGCGAACCTCACAGGCACTGTTTCAGGCTTCCCAAATTGCTGCTGTCTCCCACGCACCTGCTGATGGTCTCACACTACTGCTCACTTGTTGCCAGCTCGATTTGCAGTGCTAAAAATGTTCTCACTCATATAGAAAGTGACAGCTGAATTTGTTAAAAGCTAACCCAGATAGGAAGGCTAAACAAAAAGAAAGCTAGCTTGGAAAAAAAAATTAACACTAGGTTCACTGAGTTGCCAAATCTTATGGTATTTTTTCAATAATTCTTTTGAGGAAAAGTATGTTCAGAATCGTTAGATGTTCTTTGCTTTCCCTTATTTCTTTCCTCCATCCTCACTTTCTGCCTACATGCAGGAGGCAGTACAGGAATCGTGATGAGAGTGCTTTTTCTAGACAGATCCTGCCAAACTTTGTGGGCACGAGGCAGCAGAAGGAAATGGAAGGACCATTCATATTTGAAAAGACAACCACCATGATAACATTTGAACGTGGACTTGAGAAGGATGAGGAAGGAAGCCATCATCTCCAATGGGAGTAACTTGGACTCCTCAGCACTCTGCATGCTCTTCCCTCCCTGCAGTCTGCTCTGTGTGTAAGCATCCAGTAATTTACAAAACTGGGAGGGGGGAGAGGACATCTCAGGGGTTGTAAGGTTGTACTTAAGTTTGTTTGCTAAACAAACACACACATAAACCAAAAAAACCAGGGGGAAAAACCAAACCAAAACAAAGAAAGCAGCTGGCACTTTTAACCTAGAGCCCAAATTTTGTCCTTTGCTATGTCAGACCCCAAGCTTTAGTTGTCTCCTTCCTAGACTGTAGCAGAGTGGAGTGGTACCATGTAAGCTTTACATCTGAGCTGCCTTCAGTAAGGGAAAAACCTGGTTATATGGGAACCAGATCTCTGCAGACATATTTACCTGGCTTTTATAAGTGTGCAGGACCATAGATCTGCCACATTTAGGTTGTTTCTGATATTTGAATCAGCTTGTTCAAGGTTCGCACCACATGGCACAGTAGTTTGCTGTATAGACGGGTTAGAATAAACACATTTGGGAGAACTACTATTTGCAGGAACTGTTCACATTCTGTTTCAGAGCAGTCTGGAACACAAACTTCTTTTCTTAATCATGTGGCAGCTTGTCATGGGCAACAAAATTTTGGGCTTTCAAAAAATTTTTATTGTAACATGTCAGTATTTTGCCCTCCACATCACTGCAAAGTCATCAATCACATTCATACTCTTGACTAGACTAGAGGCATTACTCCAACATTCAGAAAATTTGGCCTTACCCTCTCATTCCTACTACTCTTCCCTCCAAGGAGAAGTGCCATGGAATGGCACAAGAAGCAAGACGTGAGTTCTCCTAGTAGATCTAGAAAATGTATTTAGTAAATACTAAACTTCCAGCTAGAAGCTTTATAAAACAGAAACCCAGGAATAAGATCATGGCTGTTACACAATGCATTACAGTTTTTAAAATAATAATTACAAACAACAGCTACTTTTCCAGGTGTTTCAGAACAATTCAGAATTGACTGAAACCAGTGCAATTGTATATGAAACATGGTCTAATTTATTCTCTTGGTACTTTTACCTTCAGAGTTTGTAAGGTAATTTTCAGGCTTGTAGGAGAGCTATAGGAGAGATTTTATAAACGCTTCTATCCTGATAATTACAACAGTCTAGATATCTTATGGCTACGCTCCTCATTGCCTGAGAATGCTGCATTCTCCTTCTGGCGGCCAGTGGACTACCATGAGAAAATGGCATTACAGAATTTAGATGTTCAGGCATAATACTTACTCTGAATATTGACATAGCCTATACAAGTATATTTGGGGAACTCTCCACTGAGTTAGACTGAAGATGTTAAGAAAATAATTGTTACATAAATCATACAAGAATCTGTAATATTTAGTAAAGAGAAAGAGCAATTTATGAATACAAGAGCTACATAGAAAGACCTGTATTACCTGGAATACACATATCAAATCTCTAAAATTAAAAACATAGTTGAATCTAGTCACTGTGGGTAGAAAGTTCTGGGTAATTTTCTGATGCAGAAAGATTGTATCTTATATGAGTGAAATGATAGATTTCACTACTCTGTAACTGCAGCTCCTGTGTTGCAAAAGGATAGATTTCACTACACTGTAACTGCAGCTCCTGTGTTGCAAAAGATATTTATGGTCCTGCTCTCTCTATGGTGGTTAGAGCATCCATCTCTGGGGAGCAGTCAGTAAACAGAGAAAATTCCCTGAGATTAAAAAAATGGTGTGTGTATAGGAAAGGATAATTATTTCTTTTAAAATATACCCACACAGATATTTTTAATAACACTGAAATCCAGAAATTGAAAGCACAAGTCGAAAAGGTTTTCACAGCCAAAGCACACAGTGTTAAATACCTTATTCACTGCCTGTCTCACTCGATGGAGATCATAATCACTATCAAGTTAGTATGAAGCTTGCCAAATGTGCCTGACTTCAGGGCAGCATGCTCCTTTGCAGGCATTTTCTTTCCAGAAGGACTAATAATCTCCGTGTGATTAATCAAATTGGGATAGCTCAGAGTAGGCATGCTGTTTTTAAAAAAATAAAAATATGTTAGAGAGCACCTTAGTGGAATGTCAAGCAAAAAAGAACTATAGAGTTGTTAAATTTCTTAGGGAGAGTAACATATTGATCCTTTACCCTGGATCAATTAAACTATAATTCTATTATTAACATCTTTATGGTATTTTTAACAGTCACCTAAAAACAAGAGAACTCAGAAAAATTACCTGAGGATGTTTTTTTTTTTTTGCCTTGGTGTGGCTGAGATAGGACTGAGCAAAACACAGAATACCTCATTTTCAGAGTGTTTGTTCCTATGTGAAAGAAAAAAATAATATCTGTAAATCAGAAAGCTTAAGCAAACCCAGCTAAACAGAAATTTCTTAGACTCATACACCTTTGTAGAAATTATGCTTTGGATCAGTCAACATTTTCAAATAAAATCATATCATGGAACATTCATAATTAACTTAATTACCAAGTATACTAATACAGGCTGTATCAGAACAGTGATTCTTAAGAGTGAGACCAAGCGGTATGAGAAGCTATTTGAGATGTGTTTCTCAATTCTATCTATTACCAAAAAAATTGTTGACAAGTTCAAATACAATATAGAGAGCACCTCAGAAACTGGAAAGATGGTTTCAATAAATACTCAAACACCTTTTTTTTTTTTTTTTAAATCTATGTATTTCCAGGTGTTAAAAGATACTAAAACTACACAAATAAAAGTTGCTGCATAGGAAAGAACACAGTGTAAGGCAAAAAACCATGCTAAACATATTTCTGAGTAACAAGTTGAAATATAAGTATAAAAGGAGACTAACAGTACAAAGTAGTAGCGAGGCACAAGGTCTGCTGTTGAAGATAAAAGGACTCCTTCCTTTTTAATTAATCAGCTCTCTTAATTTCAGCTGAAATTAACAGGTGAAAAGAAGTGAACATGAGCTTCTTGTTCAAGGGCATAAATGAATGGTTGAAACACCAGCTGAACCTGCCCACTTAAACACTGTCCCCACAGCCAATATACCACTCTGTCCTGACTCTCACAACCAACACTGAATCTCATGATTAGGAGCTACCTTATAGGAAAATAGTATGAGCCACTAATTATAAAGTGTTATGGTATTGCTTTAGTATTAAGACTATAATCTCATTTTGATACTTGATCTTCTCAAAAAAACCCATTATTTAATTTAGCAAGATATGTTACAACTGTCTGGATGTGAAAAGTTTGCATCTGTAATTACCTGTGATCACACACTCATGAGCAACCATACTGGGCCAGAGAAAGGATTCAACCAGACAGGGAGGTGGTCAGCAGCTGCCACCTGGTGAGAATAAAACCAACACAAGAACATATGATATTTGGCCCCTAATACTCTCATAATCTCTGAATATTTTCAGCTCAGGAGATATTCTCAGTGGGTTGTGCTTTGTCTACTCACAAAAGGTAGCACCCTTCCAGTTATAAACTCTGGTCTCCCCTTGATGGCATGAAAACCTGTGTTCATTAAATCCATTGGAAAGGAGTTGCAAAGGCCCTTTATCCACTGCGTGAAGTCCCTCTTCTTGTTTTAAACCTCTCTCTCCCATTCCTTTCACATGTGTTTGCACTGTAAGAGACAGCAGTCACTCAGCATATACCTTGTTGCTAGCACTTGTGGCTTTGCAGACAGCTGCTTGGGTTGCCTCCTTTCAATGCTATCAAGTCTCCCAGCCTCCTCACAGAAGCTGTTGGTTCAGTCATCTTTGTTGCACTTCTCTGCACCTTTTCTAGTTCTAAAATATCATTTTTGCAATGACATGTCTAGAACTGCACCTAATTTTCAATGTCCTGGTGAATCATGGTGGAATACTTGGTGGAATACACACACGGTGGAATAATTATGGTTTCTGTTTGTCCTCTGTTCTCTAATAACTTCTAACTATTGATTCATTTTTATTTAACTACCACCAAGCACTGAGATGATCTTTTCATGGAATTATTTATCATAACCCCCACATCTCACTCTTCAGTGGTAATCATCAGTTCAGAGTCCATCATCTTCTATATGAAAAAGGCTTTTTTCCCCAGTGTACATGTACTTTACACTTATCTACTCTGAATTTCATCTGGGTAATTTTATTACCCAATCACTTTGGCAATTTTTCACAACTGATCCTCGTCATTACTACCTGGAAGGACTTTACATTGTCACCAAGCTTCTCATGTATTTTTAAATAGTGTGGATCTCGCTTTTGGTACTCTGAATCCTTCCTCAGAGCTATGCTGATGTCCCCACTCTCTTCTTAAAAAAAGTTTCTATGTGGGATTAGCCCCAGATTTACTCACAGCAAGTATCAGTACAAAAAATGCATAGCCATTTTGACATTTTATATTTATTTTATCATCTGTTTCTGCTAAAGTGATCAAAAAAATGTTTAGGGGAAATTCTGATCCCTGAAGCTGGTTAGTCCTTAAACTCTTTTGGCTAGTTTGATTACAGTTTTATTTTCAGTCTTCAGTATGCAGCCCTTCTAACTTAGTTTAGACACAACTTCAGTTTCTGAATGATCTTTCTTACTTCTAATAACCTTTTTTCCTTTGCTGATTAGCCATGCCAGGCTCTTTTCATCCTTTCTGATGTCTTTCCCAAAGGATGGGGCATGCTCTGCTGCTGTGCCCCTACTTCAGAGATTTTCTTACTGCCTGGAAGAATTTAATTCTTTTAGTGGCCCATTTTAGCTTCTTTTTAGTGGGCTTGCCTATTTTCACGGAGTTGTTCTTTTTGAAGTTAAGCACACTTGTGGTGGATTTTTTGGCCTTTGTTGCTGCTGTGGGGTGACTGAATTGAAGTACATTACGGTCACTGTCACAGAGCAGCGATTCCATTGTGACGTTCCGAACCAGGTCCTGCACCTCACTCAGGACACAAACAAGCTGTCACTCAGTGAAGTCTGGTTGTTCAAGGAGCTGATCTCAGGCCGCCTCTCTGCTTTGGTGCTCCATCAGATCAGTCACAGGTGCATGGCTCTCTCAGAGGATTTGCACGTGGGTCTGTCAGAAATGGGATTAAGGGAACTGAATTGTTTCCTTTAATAGTCTATGCATTTAATAAATACAGCACAGACACAAGATTTCAGAAAAGTGTGACTGTTGAGGTAATTGTTACATGCACATCCTAACAGACACATTTTGCTGATCTTTGGAATTCAAATCCTAACCACCTTAAAAATGGAAACCCCTGAGCTTGAGCACAGGTACAGGCAGTGGCAACCAAGATATGGCACAAGGCAGAAGAAAAATGCTATGCAACTGCCACAAACAGCTCATTTGAGCTGGCAGACAAAACACAGCCAACACATCCTTCCCAAAGATCTGAAACAAAGTAATCACAAAACAATTTTAATATAAAATGAAGTTAATTCTTAAAAAAAAAAGGACGCCTTAGGAGGAGTTTTGCTTCCTTCTCTTCATCTTTCATGAAAGACAGAACTCTGAAGTTCACCAGTTGCTTCCATCTCTCTCTGTTTTGTGTGTGGCTGGTTTCCAGGCCCTGCCAAGAACAGTAGCACCATAAATCTTAAGACACAAAGGTAAACAAATAACCTTGCTGGTGTGCGAAGGTTTGGAGACCTCTGTGTACTCTTTTCACTGTACTCCTTAGAGAGCCAAAGGACTTTTGAGGAAACCTGGAGTGTCTTACACATGATTATTGTTTTAAATGCAGCACTTACTTGCTTATGTAGGCTCCCAGGGATGCCTTGGCAATGGGTTTAACTGAAGGTTTCCCTGTGTACTCCATCCCCTCAGCACCTTTTACCTGGTAATTATAACTGCTGAGTTCCTTGTTTGCTCTGTGCAAGACAGACCACCATCTGTCTGCTGTGCACTACAGTAACAAAATGTTAGGATGTTCATTCTCCTTAAATTAAGAGCTTGAGTGTTACTGTGAGCAAAAACATTTTGTTAAAATATGGCATTTGGTGTACCTACCCAAAGATGCTGATTTACTGAAAAACTTCCAGCAGTGGGATTCATGTATGTGACACACCGACAATTGTGGATTTCTTTTAACATCAGTTTCTGTCTGTCATACCTATGTAGTTACAAAATAACAAAGGGATAATAAAGTGCAATTGTATATTCACAGTTTGAGATTTCTATTGACAGATCTTCACACTGAATGCTTCTACAAGAAAGTGTGATTATATAGCTCTCTGTTAAAAGAGCTGAAAATCTCTCCTTTGTTACAACTCTCTTACACACCATTGCTATCATTTGGAATCTTTTAAGGGATGTGTCAAAGTTGACAGGTCCAAATTTGGCCTCCTCTCACCAAATTATATTTGTAGATTTGGAATATCTTCCATGTACGAAAAAATTCCAGCAGTGACCTCCAAGACAAGGGCTAACTCCTCTGTCTAAGTTCAGGTCAGCCAATAAGCCGGCAACAATCTCCTCTTCTGTCCCACAAACTGCGGGTTTATGTCCGACACAATCCCTCCTCTTCTGGCCTATGTGTTAAACTGGTACTGGGCTGAAAAATCACTCTGCTTACTCATATGCCTATGGGATAGATGGTTTTATTAGTTCAGCTTGTCACCTCTAACTTTCCACAGCACCCTTGAAAGCTCTATTTTATTACCACCATGTGAGTGCTCTACCAGAGCTTTACTTACAATTTACAGAGTAATCTTCTGGCTTCTCTTCTGTTGTACATCATGTTGCATAGGATTAATGATGACAGAGAATTCAAAAGAATTCCAGGAATAAATATATGTGTTAGTAAAAAATTGCTTAGAGATATTAAATTTTTTACTGCAATACCATAGGATTGCAAATCTGGCTGTTGGATTGTTATCGACAATAGAATAAGTATAATTTTAGGTCAGAAAATCTATAAATCCCTTAGCATTTTAGGAAAAAAAAAAAGAAGAGAATGTAAATTCATAGAGTTGGAATGCTTGTCATCTTCTCCTCACATTAACAATCCAGTAGAAATACAAAAGAGATTCGTTTCAATGCATATGCCTAAAGTAGGCCATTAGATTATAATCTCTCCTGGTCCAGATTTATTAGACAGCTGTATGCAGAAGAGTAGCATTTGGCATTTGGATCCAAGCATCCTAAAGTATTTCTTCTAAACTCCTAGCCAGTCTTAGCCACTTTTCCTGCAGACACATATGTGTATTTTAAAGTGAAATAACTGCAAAGGACAAAGGGCATCTTCCTTGATTCATCTCCTATCTCCCCCATCCTTTTGGAAATTTAACAGGGTACACAATGGTGATTTGGAGTTCCTGGACACAATATGCTTCAAAGCCTTTCAAGCAAAAAGGCAACAAATCTAGAAGCACACCTTAGTAGACTATTGGGCTTCTGGAGAAAAAAGAATGGCAACATCTCTTTTTGCCCTTTCATTCAGCCAGCTCCAAAATATTTGCCATAACCAAAACTATAGCAGTACAATAATGACGAAATACGACAGGTTATAGAAAATCATCAGCAATATCTGAAAATACATTTCCCATCCTGAGGCTCTGCATCCATTGCTTGGTTCCTTTGCTCACCCTGCAGTAATTTTGTGTCTTGGCTGCACTAGTTACTACCCAGAACTTCTTTGAACCTTTCAGCACATCAGGGAGGCTTTCTAAAGCAAAGCTCTAAGTGGAACTTACATGTTAAAAAAATATTTTGCCCAAACTGCAGGAAGAAGTCAACATTAATCAAATTTTTTGCGTGTTTTTAATGTCTTAATGTCTGTCTAAGTTAGTTTTCCTTTAGGCTTTCTTTCTTTGTCTCCAACAACTCTATTTTGTAGTGCCAAATGAAACTGCAAAATAAGATGGAACTCTTAGGAACCTACATTTCCCTCTGAGCCCATACGTCTAGGTCTGTGCATTTAAACTCCAGTAATAGTTTTTTCCTCAGATATGCTGGTCACTATTTGTACATACAAGAAAGCATAAGCACTTCCGTGAGTGACCAGAGAACATTTCTCTAGAAGATTTCACTTGTTTACTATGGCAAGTATGGAAATATCTCCTTTGTAGCCTTGTGGACATTCTCCTTTTGTACATAGGTCTTCCTCTTTCAAAGGACAAGTATGAGTCACCTTCACAGCTTTGTGACTCTGCCCACATCAGGTGGGAACTCTCCAAGGTTCATGAAGAAAGACCATCATAGAAATATCCACAGGCAGCAACAGGGAAGCCACAGAAACCCTACAACACTGGAAAGTGTACTAGTTTTTCCACACATTCCTTTTATGTTGAAATTTCCCAGTGAAATTTCCTTGTAAAAAAAATTCCACTGGCAGATAGCAGGTGAGCAATTGGACACCTCAGAGCTGGTGCACAAGCTCAAGCTCCCACAGTCTACCTCCAGCTTTAAAGGAATCAATGGCTTTTTGTGATGACCTTTTTAAATTTCTTCTCCCACTCTGCAGTCCAGGGCAAAGACACATATCCAATGACTTCCTTTCTCTGAAATACCAGATATTCAGTCTTTCAGTGAATGCTGCAGACTGATTTAAAGTTGGGTTCTTAAAGCACTAAACACCCAAAGCCAATAACAAAAGTGGAGCTAAACACTGCAATATGATAATCTTAAATAAATAGCATCAACTGAAAACTATTAAAACTTCTACTAATTGCTACAGTCAAGGTATTGCTGGATTAGAGCATGAAAGTAAATGGAAGAACAGGCATTATCAGGAATAATAAGATCATCACTGAAATTAATTACCTTTAACAGCTCAAAGGAGCATAATTTCTCTCAGTTTTCTCTTCAAGTGTTTTTGAGAACACAGCCAACAGAGTAGATGCTGTTATAGAAAATTTTAAGGCTATGACTCAGGCCTAGAAGTATCCAAGCAGGAATTTCACTTTAAGCACCAGTCCCACAGGAGACAACCCATAGGATCTACCTGATCCAAACTGCTCCAATACCAACTGCTTCAGAGCCTAAATGTAATTTTTTTTTTTTAGTATTAATTTGAATTGATTGCTTCTCCTCTTCCAGATCAAGATGAACATGGTCAGATAAAATTAACTGAAATCATATGTGATGTTACTCATTAGTCATCTGTAATATTCATCTCATGATTAATAATCAGAAGAGGTTATCATAAACCAAACTTAAAATACCTCTACAGCTTTTAGTACATTTATAGTTTCCGTTGTTTCAAACCTTGGAAAAAACAAATACTCCTTTTGAATGTTTGGCACAACCGCCCTTTATTGCTTTGCCTTTAAGTGCATTTATAGAAGAGATGCCACTACAGTGCTGAAAAAGGAAATCTCCTTTTCTGTTTTCAAAGTGCTGAATTGTGCAGTACAAGAAGTGGGAGAATAAGTTCCACCATAATGACATAGAAGCAGAATGGTTGAGAGTCTAACTCCATCCAGAAGACATCCTGTAACTTTTTGCCTTTTCTGCCCCATTTGCTCTGCAGGTGCCAAACCATGACTTGAGGATGCTGGGAATTACCTATTTCTTTGCCATTGACACTTACTCCCTTTGCTCACTACTGTTTCACTTATTTTTGGTTAATTCTTTGCTCCAGCAAATCCTGTGCAGGAATCTCTGAAATTAGTTTTACCTGGCTCGACCAGGCAGAACTGAAGGATGTACAGAAATAATAGCTATTGTTTTTAAATTTGTCTTTATGCTAAAGACAGCAAAAATAAACCTGTATATCACAGTATTCGCTGTTTGTGTCCAACGATTCAAAACTGAATAACCGGTGTGCCAAAATCCCTGTAATTGCAATTATCGCTCCCTTCCTCTTGAAATTTAGGTTATAAAACTAATAGTTTATACCAGAAAAATAGTCATTTAACTTTTCACATTTATGACAATGAGTGATAGCTATACTGCATTAAATAAGTGTTCTGTTCTTCTAAAAAACATGTCTAGATTTGATCAAGAATAGATAAAAAGGATGTCAAAAATTCTATCAGAATTGACAGGATTTCTATTGAAGAGCTACCATTCATCATTGATTGAGCTAATTGATTTATGCAGAGACTATGCATGTGTTATAGGGATTGTAATCCTTTCTTTGTTCCACAGTTCTACTCAAGAGACTTCACCAATTCTACTACAGCAGAAGTGGTACAAAAACCAGTTACATGAAAGAATCAGGCCCACTGAAGCACAAGGATTGTTACAGCTACAGACAGTGAAGCACAGGAGATATTGTGTAGTAAATGCAAGGGACTTGGACCATTGCATATTTTCCTGATAGCCTGATAACCTTGGCAGACAGAAGAGTCTATTTCCCAACTTCAGCCTTTCTACCCAACATAACTGGCTTCCCCTTCTCCAGAAAGACAGCTACAAAATATTGCAAGCACGCTGTCTTAGCAATAAGAACAACCTATTTGCAAAGCCAAACTGTAGAAATACACTAGTAGCAAAAGAAATACTATGTTAAACTGTTAAGAGTTCACACATTAGTCTAAATCACTATACTTGTGTGTGTTTCAATATACTCAGTTAATATAATGAGGAGTCACTTCACAAACAAAGTAAAAAAGTGGAAATAAACAGCACTCAAAAATACACAGACTTCAAACTGATCTTAAGTTTTTGGTAATACAGAAGGATTATTAACACTGCAAAGCTAAAATGCAAACAGGCATTTCAGCAGGATTACATTGTATAGCATTTGTAACTCAGTGTAGTAGAATAGTGCATTCTCCTGTCTCTGAAAACGTAGTAAAATGTAATATTAGAATTATTGTGGTATCTATATGCACATTTTCTAATATGAATGGTATGTCATAAACATAACTCATTCTATTACTGCATGATTATGTTGAAATAATATAACATGGTCATAAATGAAGAGAAATTATTTTGAATTGCTTGTTCTCTTGAAATACTATTCAAGAAGATCAGAATTAAAATAGGGACACTTAGTAAATACTGCAGCAATGGTTTTATTCTTTGAAAAGTGTCAATTGTATGTGAAAATGAAACTGCAGATACACTTCAATATTTATCATGCCAGGTATTTCATTCACATTGTAGAAAATAGCCATATCAATGGCAGAAATGAGGTATGAAGTTAGCTTGTGTAGTGGATAATCTGGTGGGGAAAGAAAAAATTGCACTCTATAAATCTCCAAATGAAAAATACAATCTAGGGTTTCATAATGCCTTATCATTGAGATGAAACTATGAACTGGAGGAGCCAGACAGAAAAATGAATATGTTTAATGTGTTAGATGTGCTCTTTGTATTGGAAAACACTGTACATAATTCAGACACATTACAGTTTTCTGGCTGTTTATATAAAATGTTAAGATAAACTGTGAGTGAAATAGTTGTGGATGAGTAAGCAGAATTGTCTCAAGATTAAAACAGATTCTGAAAGATGGGGTCAATTAGTTCATTTCTTGTTCTTGCCAGTAGCAGATAGTGATTTCTTGGGCAAGTCATTTAACTTGGTTTTATCTCCTTAATGTCTATAACAGGTTATTATTAGCTCCCTTGCTGGGATGTTATGTGGTTTAACAGTCTTAACATTGAGGTCCTTGGATGTAGGGTTCTACATAAACACAACTATTTTATTTTGGCAGATGGCAGCACCTTTGAGCTTAGACTGCAACTCACTTCCACTTACAAATTATTCTTCTTTATAGTTCTGGATTGGTAAGTGGCCTGACTTTAAAATGGCTACTTTGTCTAGTTTTTTCCTGAATGCATGCAACATTGCATCTTTTTTTATCAATATAATTGACAAGGGAAGAAAAATGAGGACAAAAGTAAAGTGCTAGAGAGTATGCTTATAACATATAATTGAGTGGGATGCAGAGATTACAGAATTAACACTACCTAAGCTCATTACAGAACTAGGACAACCCAGCTAGCCAGCATAGTTATCCTGCCTTCACAGTGTTGTTCTGAAGACTCACTAGGCACTCTAAGGATTCACTGTTTCATACCAACTCAGCTGGTCGTACCGTGAGGAATCGAACTACTTATCATGGCAATGGCTTGCCCAGTGCAAATTAGTCTGGAAAAATGCTAGAAGCAAACCTTCAAACAACCAGTCGACTTCTGAAAGAAATTAGTTGGAAATTTTCTCTACCTAAAGCTACAAAACATAGATACTCACTTTCCAGATGAGACAACATAGAAATACAAAAAGACAATTTGCCAGAGGCCCACTACCATGATCTTCTTTGCACACCTTAGAGGGGAAAACTGTCCTCTGAGATGATGAAGAAATCAGTCTGATATCACCAAAAAGAAAGTATCTGAAAAATGCTTTAAACTGTCAAATTATTAAACTAAAACAAGTGAAAGGTGCTAAAATATGACAATACCTGATGTGCAAAACTGAAGTAGCATAGCAGCATCAGAAGAAGAAAGAGTATCATCAATATTATACAGACAATATTATAGATATTTTTGTTAAGAATTAAAAATGTCTAGTTATTTACCACAAGTGATATAAATGCAGGCCAGGAGCCAGCTGGATCTTTCAGAACAAAGCATTCATCCAGCAACAAGTGTATCCTATTCATAAAGTAAAGAGACAAATGTAATATTACAGCCCGATTTTCATGTGCCAAAGAACTTCACACTCATCACACACTGCAATATTGTCACCCTCCTCCAATGGAACTGTGAGGTCCAGCAACAAGGCCATGCAGGAGAACCACTTCAAGCGTAAATCAAGGGAAAATGAAGGTGGGGAACTGGAGAAGTTCATGCTATGTTTAAAGGAAAAGTGAACAAATTCTTCCTTTCCCCCTTTTCTGCAGAACATAAGAATGTGCTGATGAGAGGCCAGCAAGGCCATTACCAAGTTCAGCATTAGTAAACATGGGCTTAGACTGTAAATCGCAAAATTTTTCAGAAACAAGTATTTGAGCTCCACCTGTTCTGGAAAAATAATTTCTTGGGAAACAATAAAATGAAAGAAGGAAAGAAATAGAGAGGGAAACCCTGAAAAATAACAATTAGAGTAAAATCAAAATGAGAGACAAGCTGGATAAAGGGAAACATACAGTCATGGACAAGTATTTTGTTTTAAAAAAGCAAGCATCCAATATGAATTAATCCTTGTTGCCTCTACAAGTTAGCCTGCTTCTAGTGTGAGCCCTTTGGTAGTAAAGCTGACATGCAATAATGCTCCTAAGAGGCACTAAAGTTTATTACCCAGCCTTAGCTGTAAGACGTGGATCTGGGTTGCAGCCTAACACCATGACATGCCCACAGATGAGAGCAGCACTGCCTGGATGTGCACTGCAAGAGGAGAGAAGGAGGTAAAGTGAAGGGGAGAGGGTGGGGGCATCTCTCTCTCTGCCTTGAGGCTATACCGGCAGTTTTCACATTACGAGCATAAATTTAGCAGCACAGCACAGATGCTCAGCAAGGCCTGTAAAGCTTACAGCCATTTAAGGGAATCAGACTTCATGGAAAACACCACATGTTTGTGCAGTGGTACATATCTCTGCATCACACACCCTGGTATCTGTAACACCTGTCATCTAGCTCATTTGCTCCTAGACTTTGTACACTGAATTTTGGTCCATGGCCCCACGTAAGGGGAATTTCAGCTTTCTCTGGCAGTCCCATAGCCCCTCAGCAGAAGAAAAGTTGTTTTGGGAATGACACAAGAAGGACACATGGTAAATCAATGGCAAAGGCTGTAGCCAGGCCAGGCCACATTGGACAGCTTTCTATGGACAGTCTCTGGGTTGGCTGGTGATTCCTGCTCACCTCTAGGCCAAGTTTGGCAAGTCAGCATAGGTCTGGGGACAAGCCTGGTCAAGAAAAGCAGAGTGGAGCAGGATGTGGGAAGATGCATACTGCATGTGTGGGCAGCTTGCCCACACTCCTCCCCCTTCTACTTGTCACATGCATTCCTTCAAGGAATGGGTGTTTCCTGTTTGGTTTTTCCCCTGGGCATGCAGGAGGAGAGAAAGAAAGGAGGCAGCCATGCTCCGGTGCTGACTGAGTCTGATCCTTGTAGAAGCTCACTATTACACTGCCCAGGAGGCAAAGAGTTTTTCCACCAAAGCACACTTGACTGACAGTCTAGAAAGTGTTCAGTCTGGAAAGGACTAAGCAGGTGGAGACCGCTCTTTCCACCAGTCAGCAAAAAGGATACTAGGAAGAAGGGCAGAGATTTCTTGTTTAAATGGATTGAGAGGAAAGGTTTGGAGAGTGAAGAGAAATCCAGAAGCACAAATCTAAGTCACAGGATGCCTTAGAGGTACTGATTTCCCTGGTGTGGGAACAGACCTTCACTTGCAAATGTAAACTGTGCCGAAGCTATTGCGGATTAATGTTGGGAAAACTAAAGACCCTCTGTCACCTGGTAAAAGTTATTCCTCCTGCAACCTCTAAATTTTAAATGGTTCCTTGTGATCTTACAGGGGGACCCTATGCCATTTTTTATGCTGATGTGAACCTGAACTCACAGACAGACTTGAGGATAGTCAATATCCAGCAAGAATGCAGAACATCACTGGGACCTCTGCGTGCATTGTGGTTGTCAGAGTATTTGTGAAAACAGATCCTGCCAAAACCCCCCTCATACTTAGCAGGCTAGAGGAGTCCTTAGAGACTCTGCAGCAATGCCAGGGTAAGGTAGCTTAATTTGCATTTGGTGGGCTCCAAACACCAGTGGATGGCACAATGAAAACTGCACTGAAATCCAAATGCTAAATAAAGTTAATTTCCACTAAAACCCACTAAATTAAAAAAATCAACATTTCGAATAACGCAAACCAACACAGTCTAAGAAACAGCAGACATAGTGAGAAGGAGCAACACGGAACGTAATTACAACAGAAAGGCCCCACAGTGGAGACAGGAAATACAAGGTTAGACTTGAGCATACACTGCAATTTGGAAATGTTGCCTTAGAGCCAGAACATCACTGCTCTGAAGCTTCATCTCGTTATGATTCTTCATTCTCATTATGATTCAAGGCCTCTGCTTGGATTTCATCTTCCATTGGACTGGATTTAGCATGGCAACACATGGTAGAAATTAGCAAGGAACCACTAAAGAGAAAAAGGCACCCCAGCTACAACTACTCTGGTAACAATTTCAAATGTAAACATCTTAGTATACCAAAGTATTTGGGGTGGTATTGCCTTGTTGATTTTTTTTAATTAAAGTCAAAACTCTTGCAGAACCTTTGAAATGGTTTCTTCAGTCAGAAAAGAATTTTTCACCAAAAGCTATCATAGTAAATCTTGGCCTTAGCAGCTGACATATTTGGATTAAAAATTAAATAGGGCTCTGACTTGAGATTCTCAACACGTTTGAGATTTTACTTAGGTGTTTGTTGAACAGTTTTTATTTTATTGGTTCACTGGTCACTTTGCTTTCTCTTTTTAAAAGCAACAGCCATAATTTTACTAACAGTGAAAAAACTGCCAATAGCACTGTCATAGGTTAGCAAAGCATAGTCTCGGAAGTGACGTTCTTGCAAAGGGGTGCTTACAGCTTTCCTCTGTGACCTGACAGAACCTATCAGCTGGCCAGTTTGAATATGGACAATTTTTTAAGCCACTTAAATTCTGACCGCCTCTGTGATCCACACTTAAGAATAGACAAACCCCAATCAGAGCTCCCTCTCTTGTTTCCGGCACTGGGACAGGTGGCTGCAGGGCCCTGTACGGGAGCCACGGCCATCCTGGAGCCGATGGGCCCTGTTCCACCCACGGAACCTCCCCACAGCCCTGCTGTGTGCGGATGGAGCGGCCCGGCTCCCCTGCTCCACTGTGGCCAAGATTCAGCTGAAGCTGCCTTGCTGTCCGGCAAAGATCATGTGACCAACAGTGATAAGCGAAATTCCAGCTGCAAGGCCGAGGTGAGATTAACCCTTTTAGTGCTGTGAAGAGCTGAAAACCTGAGGGAGGAGAAAGAGGAGATGCTTAAAGCTGAAATTCTGTTGTAAAGCTATGATATATCAGAGTACCCGTTGTAATTTCACGAAGATATGGGGGGTGGAGTGTTCAACTTGTACTTGTGAGCAAAAGCACCTGTGCTGAGATAGGCAGATGCTGAAGCAGCTGTAATTTGATGAGAAGTTTAAACAGGGAGAGACGGAAGCGATGAGGACTTTTGCTCCAAATGGAAAAGGAGAAGACCTCAGTTCCTAGAGATGCTCCCAGAGATAGTCCTAGAGTTGAAGATGAGGAGGACCCTTTGCTCCCAGGGAAGGAGAAGGGCCTCTGTTCTTAGAGATGAAATGCTCCCAGAGATGGGTGAAGATAACTTTTGTTTCTGAACGGCTCAACCTTAAAATTGCACCCCAGTAATTTAAGAGTGGACCCTTGAAGCAGCTGTGGGAAAAGCTGCAAGTCGAGGGAAGGGACTCACATGCGAGCAGAGAACCAACCTGGGTGGCTGTCTCATTGTGATAATTTCTCCATAGCATGGGCAAGAGAGACTCCTCTTCCTAAATGGACTGAACAAGGTTATTATGGAAGTGGTAAACAGACTGAACATCTCAAGGGTTGTCTTTTTACATTGTCACTGGGAGAAGGGAGAAAGGTGGGGGGAGGAGAAGAATTCTGAAGGTGTGGTATGATTTTTTTTTTTTCCTTTTCCCCTCTTTTATGTCTGTTAATAAATTTCTTAATATTCTTTCAAGTTTGGTGCCTGCTTTGTGTTTCTCCTAATTCTTATCTCACAGAAGGTAAATAGTAATGAGTATTTTGGACCAAACCACTACAGCACTGAGCAGAATTTTAGAAAAGCAAATACAGACAAAATACCAGAGAAAAGAGATGCATCAGACTGTGCAGTATCATCTTAAGAAAAACTGAAAGTTAGTGTTCTTGTATCTGAAACTAGAAGAACTAGAAATGTACTTATCCTACCATAACAGTGTTACAGGGTCATCAGGAACAGCTCTTCTCTAATTAGGATTTTCTCTGACCAAAGAGATCAGATGCATTAAAGCAAGGCAGTTTATATTTGAAAGCACCTTTCAGACTTTCAGTCAGTCTGCAAAAACCATGTGAACGTGTGGCTCATTGACAGCACCACAGGGCCTCACACAGTGCATGACACTGACTTATCTGTAGAAAGAAGATGAAGCACAGCCAGGTGATGCATTATGCCCTTCTCTTGAAAAAATATCACAAGTTTAATTATTTTCTTTTGCTGCACAAATATTTTCACAGCAGCTGGTTAAGATAATATTTACTAATGTGTAGCATTCATATCTGAGTTTCCACGTGCCCCCTGTAATTTGGGCTTGGCTTTCTGGCACTTTCAGCAAGATGTTAAGCTTGTTTCAACTGCAAAAAATGCAAATTTTCCATTTGCCTCCTCCAGTTTGGATTTTAGAGACATATAAATAACTTTAAGAGTTTGGGCACAGTGCCCATTTTTCACTGCTTACTTTATGTTAGGAACATGAGTGGTACAGCCAAAATAATGGAAACCAATTATATTACCTTGTAAATTATAGTAGTTAAAAAAATAAAATTATTGAGAAAATGTAATAAAATAAGGAATGGTAAGAGATAAACAACCTAGTGTAAATATTTTGGCCACCACTCCCTAAACTGTATTTAAATCTAAACATGATTTTAGAGTGAAATTTTTCTTTTTATATTGCTATGTCCTAAGCTGTAGAATCCTGTTTTCCAGACATCCTGAGGTGAAAGATGTGAAGACCAAAGCAGAGGGATACACTCTTGCCCTGAGAAACATGGCTTAGAGACTTAGGTACAGGGCTTGGATTGTTCCACGATTTGTGCCCTTTTCTTTCATCATTTTCCCTGGCCTGAAAAAAGCTGGCAAAGCTTAGGCCAAATTTTGTCTTTAATGTGAATTTGCCCATGTGACTTTAGAGGAGATATGATTAGTCTAGAATTTTATACAGAAATGAACTACAGCTTTGAAAATGGGAACAATGACTTGAAAGCACAGCTGAACCTCATGCTGAGACACTTAACTGATGCATGGAAAGTCATAATAACAGCAATGAAAGATCTGCAGTATAGATATATTTCTGGGAGTGGTACTTATATTAAATTAACTGTTGTGGAAAGTTTTACTTTAGAATGTGGAAAAATCTGGCCCACACCACTTAGAAGGGATTGCTCTACCTCCTTAAGAGGAAAGACAGGTGAGAATCACCTCACTTGCATCCTGGCATGATGTTTCCTAAAGGTGTTTGTAAGTCTACTGACATTAGGCAATGAACTCCAATTTAAGTGTCCTCAGGAGAAAACTCACATTATGAAGCAGCAACAGAACAAAGAACTTCATTGCCCTGGAAACTCTGCTGCTCTCCAGAAGGAAGGCATGGCAAGACCAGTGAGTTCTTCTCCACCTTTACTGAGCAGCCTGTGCAAGCTGGGTCTACCAGACAAACAACACCAGGACCTCAGGACTATGTTATTGTCACTGATGTCTGCTACTGGTCACTGCTATCACTACCCGTGTTCACTAGATTACCTTGCACATGTTTCACCATCTGTGAATTCCACCAGCTGTGCATTTAGTCCTGGAAGACTGGACATCCTTTTACAAAGCTGAAGACTAATCCTGCTTGCTCTGTATGAACATAACCAGACCAATTTACTCGTGTAAAATGGTCTTTTTCTTTGCAGAGGTCCCAGAACAGAATTCTTCATACAGCACAAACAGCATTTAGGTTCTCCTGTAGACTTTTAACAACTGCATCAAACAATTCCTTTCCCTTTCTGAGGAATGGAAAAATGCAAAGTGTCCAAACTCCAAAATGTGCCCCATTAAGCGTGAAGAAAAGAAAGTTTTTATGCATTTACTATCTCCCATCTTCCTACCTCCAAAGTATTAATTTACTTTTTTTTAGCTCCACTCACCTGCTTCACATGCTGTGTTAACAACACTGAAGTTGCTAATAAATACCAACTGCCTTCCCTGAGAAGAAGTGGATAGTCAAGCTCAGCCTCATACATCAGTCACTACTGTGTGTAAGTGTAAAGATGCATGTATGTACAGGTGGATGTGTCATTCATGTATTATTATTCTAATTTATAGGAAGAAATTTACACAATAAAATCCTCCCCAGTTAATTGCACTTAGAAATGTATCACAAAGCTGCAGTGAAATTTCCGGAGTTCTGCCAGCTATGTAATAATAATCATCACGTATTTGCAAGGCTGCCACAAAACAACACAATTCATAGTTGTCCAGAATGTTCAATATTGCGACAAAAAGCACAAACTGTAGTTCAAATAAGTCTTCACTATGAATGCACTGGATCATTTACCTTAACAATGTGAACGTGCTCTCATTATTATGTTCAACTTGATTAGTGTGTAGTCTAACATTTAAAAGTGCACTTCGGATGAAAGAAGGTATGAATGCATGATTGGTCCTAATAAATTGAGCAACCCCATAATGAACTGCGAAGGATCTACAAGAAACTGATAGACACTGGACAGAGACACTCATAACTAGAAAAAAAATGGCAATAGCAAAGGGAAGATGGAGTGCTCTCTCCTATGAAACAAAGAAATAGACCCTGCCAGCCCACCTCAAATTTGCAAAGTCTGAACAGGAATAGATGGCATCCCTTTCAGCATTAACAGTGATAATAAAAGTAGCGAGAGTAGGCTTAGTATGGATGCTCTGTAGCAGCATCTGCTGGTTACTACAAGGAGAGCCATCATCTCCTTCAAAAATTGAGAAGATACCCCTGGGTAGAGAGGCATGACTTTCCCCATGCTGGAATGGTCCATTGGACAGGCTGCAGGATTAAGCTCCAGGAAATAAGAGTATAGCTATTGTACCATGCCTCAATCATTCTGCCTGTAACTTGAAATTATTCAAGAACCTCAACTGAAAGCACTTAGCATTTTATGGTACTGTTAAATCTTCACCACTGACACAGTTACAAAGAAAGGGAAAACAGAGAAGAGAATATTTGATTCAAGGGAGAAGCCAGCATTTGCAGATGTTACCAAAACAAGGAGGAAATATATTTGTTTGGACAAGAAACAACAACTTTCCCTCTGGAGGAAAAATGAATAGAAACCACAAACTGGATGTTCATACTGTATGTCATGGGCACATAAAGCAGCAGAATGGACTACGTGGCTACCTTTGTGTGGTGATGAACCAGCACTAGTAAACCAATCCTTTTCATATTCTGAGGAGTTCATATAGTTTCCTATATGAACAATCTCCTTCTGCCTGAAGGGTAACCTTTTTCTTTAGTTCACTTTGAAGTGGACTAAGTTAGACTGCAGCAAGGCATTTACTGGGGGGGGGAGGGGGGGAGGGGGGGGAGGGGGGAAGGGAATAAAAAGAAAAGCTCATTGTGAAGGGCAGTGTGGAAGAGCTATTTCAGTTTAAACCCTCTCCTCTTTCACAGAAACTTCCTCTGCCAGGTGATGAAACCCTCAGAGTTGGTGGAGCCAGCTGAGAATATCTATACACAGCACAGCGTAGAGTGCAGCTCTTTCTGGAAAGTTTAGATTATACAACAAGCAGATATGGTGCAATGCCTCAGCCGTCCCAAAACCCTTGCACTGTAATATTCTGTTTCTTCAGGATTTTCATATTGCTTTCAGTACCTGACCTAATTTGAGCCATTTCCTTACTGCATGTCACATTTGAAGAAATAGGATGAAACGATCGTTCATCAGCCTAATAACAAAATCTTCTCCTTATATACTGCCCTTGTGTTTCTGGCTGAATATACCTGTAAATGGCCTAAATAGCTGAAAACATACCTACTTAACAGAAATCAGTTTTTTTAATCCCAGGAAGTAAGCAAAAAGTACCAAATAAAATCATACTACAGCATCCCTTCTGGCGCTCTTTGTGAATGGGTGTGGCTTTCTCTATTGAAAAGAGCAATGCAAAAGCCCTCTCAGGCACATGATGATTCTTAGGACATCCTGTGCAGAGCCAGGGGTTGGGCTGGATGATCCTGATGGGTCCCTTCCAACTCAGCAGATTCTGTGATTCTGTGAATATGATACAGGTCTAAAGAGATGGTGGAAAGTACACTGCAGTAAATTTGGCATATGATATTGTTCAACAAATAATGAATATGAATTGTTCAATGCTTCAGTCTTTTTTTCCATAAAACAAGACTGATGATGCATTTTGGTAATGATAAAGTAAAACAACAAGTTCTAAGGTTTCCATGCTATTGCTTCTCCCCAAATTATCATAGTGGATATGTCATCAGTTCCAGAGAAAAAAACCCCACAATCAAACCAAAGAAGTGGGGACAGAGGTATTCTTCCTGCCACACAATTGGTGGAGTTTTGGGTTGAGTCAACCTTCTGTTTTGTTACACACAACTAGAACTTCAAATTTCCCTGTGGCCCTATATTTTTGCATAGTTGTTGGATAGAGGCAAACTCAGCTGGTCAAGTAACCATGACTGAAGCATATAACTATGCCTCTGTGCCCACTACAGTACCGTGGCTCTTGGGATCTTTCAGCTACAATGGTCTGGGGTCTATGGCTGTAGCTACATTGTGTCTGCTCTTACCAAGCCCAGTTTTTATGACTCACAGAAACTCACATGTGTGTGTGAATTACTGGCTTTTCAATTGACAGTGAGGGAGCAAAAAATCATCTACAAAATAAAAGCTTAGCTACTTGCATAATAGTCTCACACATTTTACCATGTGTTTACTGTCAGAACGTGTTGTAGTTAATATCTGAATTTCTGCCAGACTACTGACAGACAGAGTATGATCTATTTTAAGATTTTTCTTTTTTTTTTTGGTGAAGTTACGACTGCTAGACTGTAAATACTGTGTGCAATAATAGAAGCATTAATTTGACATAGCTATATGTTTCAAAAACGTTCGTAGTTTCCTTACATTTTTCATTCTCTTTGCAATTCCAATTAGAAAATGCATGATCATTGGTGCCTGGAGTTGCTACAGCATATTTTAAGATACAAAAATTATACGAAATATTTCGTTCATTGCTGTTGTTAAAATGGTGGTTTGTTGTCTAGTAACTTTAGATTTACCTATAGTTCCTCTTAAAATCAAACACAATCCTGAAATCTCTACGCACATCATGGCAAAGGACACCAAAGAAAATCAGAGCAAGGGAGCACAGTGGAAACCTGATAAACTTTTCCAGCTAATTACAGGCTTATCTCTCTATAAGGCAAACAAAAGTAAATGAAAGAGCTCTGGATTCAAGCCACAGTGGAATTTTCCTTTCCTAAGTTTCATGGTACAATTTCTTCACTCCCCAGGTTTTACACAGCATGCTTATACTTTTAAAACTTCAAAATGATCCATATACTGCAGGGGATTTAAATGGCATGCACAAGGAATCCTAGGGCATCCTCTACCCTATTGTTTGTATCTCCTGGAGCCAAATTCTTTAAATGACAACATCAAAATCATTACATTTTGCTGCCTTTCATGGCTGTTGCAGTTTTCTCATATTCCCCTGTCTGTTTTAGAGCATACTGTGAGATAGCTTTGGGTTATGTAATGAACATCCTTAAACCAAAAAAACACCATTCAAAAAGGACTCTTTATCTTCATTGTTTCTGCTAGGGCACCAGTCATACATCCATACCATTTAAAAACAATGAACATTAATAATTTTTCTTGTTTTTAGTAGAGCTGTATATGGAAGATTCATTTTCTGCCTTGATTCCTTTACACTTGCATGTGCTAAAGGAGAATACATGTACTTTTCCAGGATGGCAAAACACAGCCATGAGAAATCTTAGTCTCTAGTCAGCCCTATTCAAGTCTTTTTTTTTTTCCCCTTCACTGAGCTTTGCATAAAGCTAACCCAAACCCACATGGATTTCTATAATATCCAAAAAGAATGACAATGACTGATGTGATGTAGGTGGAAACTGCCTGAAGAAACCTAAATTGTAACAGGAAAAAAAAATTGACATTTTAGATTTTAAATGTTACACAGTTTTTATAAAGCCTCAGTCAATTTATTTTATTTATTCTAATGAAGAGCATTACAACTGCTTTACTGCACTGAAGCAAGCATCGATCACACCATTAATCACACCTTGTGAATAGTCACAAATCAAGTTCTAACAGCAAGCACTGAATCAGGAGCAATGAAGCATAAACTCCTTCACAATTTATGATCTCTCCAATTGCATCTTTTCAACCATTAAATTGCAAGATACCATAAATTTTTATCTTCTTCACTTCAGTCACATTATTGATTCTGCCTTGTGAAATATAGAATAGCTGTAAATCTAGGCTATTGAATTAAATTTAAAGTCTTGACTTCAGAAAAGAAACCCAACACACTGCCATGGCTGTTAATTTACACTGAGGAACAAATGATAGAAACATTAAAATTTAAATGGACAACAGGGATTTCAAAGAGCCAGGGTTCTGTCAATCCTAGTCCTTGTCAACCTTGAGGGTTTTTCTTTTAGCCAAATTTTAGATCACAAAGTGTAATAAAATAAAAGCTCCAGGTGGATGCAGAACAGATTATTCTTGCAAACAAGTAAATGATTAAGAGGGTAAATCAAAGCTACTGAATAAATGTTTAGGTTTAAAAAACTTCACTGAATTCAGCACAATTTACCTAATTACAAGGATGAGGTGCTATAATACAAATAAAATTGGCATAATAGTGAGAGCACATTTTTACTTCACTTTACTAGTGAAAAGATCTGATCCCCTAATATGCCCACAAGATTCTCTCTAGAACATCATAGGCAGGTTTTCCAGGGAACGGTGCATCCATCAGAAATGAAAAGGAAGATACACCAAAGTGGAAGCCTTCATTAATTAGTGGGAACAATATATGCAGATAGAAATAGAAGCTCCCAAGGGACTGGAAGGATATAAAAGTAGACCTGGGAAACATGTTTTGGAAGAAAACACAGGGGGGCACCTAAATTTCCAGGGTACTGGTGGAGAAGGGGGAGTTTCATGAAGCTGTTGTGGGTTGCCCCTGTGAAAGTGATGTCTAGACAAGGCCAAATGCCAGGTGCTTGCTGCTGTTGCTCTACATGCCCCAGTTTTCTGGGTGCCTGGACAGAGCTCACAGTCCTCTCCCAGACTCTGAGGTATTTCTCCTTCCTGCTTCAGGGAAACTGGGTTGGTCCCCTAAAGGCCCATTGCCTTCAAGGTGAATGCCTTATACCAGCATGACAAAACACACTTCCACCATTTCCATTCCCAGCAAAGGAGCCCCTGCCTGACAGTGAATGTGCTCCTGGGTGCACAGCTCCCTGACCCACTCACTGTCCTCCAAGTCCCTCCTGCATGGATCACAGTTGTCCTCACCACAAGCCCAGAAACACATCATCTGTTACACAGTTTATAGGATTCAGAGGCTGAAATTGGTTTTCTGGCACATGGCTTATGTAAATCCCCACCCCTTAGAAAAAGGCCATAAAGCTATTTGCCACTGGCAGGAACAGAAGCAGAGCAGACAGAGGCAGGGCGTCATCTCTGTCCCAGCCTCCCACATCACCCTAACCAGCCGTAGTCTCTGGATCTCAGTTTCCATATCGCAGAAATGGAACAAAGGAATTTTTCCCTTCCAGGGAGCCAGCAGCAGGAAGGACCCATGGCCACTCACCATAGCTGTACTGGAGAAAGGACAAAGGACTGGGTGGTGAAAGAACAGAGCAGAGGACACAGGCAAGGCAAGAGCTGGCAAGGCAGGCAGGGCCCTCTCCTCTCCTCTCCATGTGTGCAGGGCGTGGAATGGGGGATTTCATCTCTAAGAGCAGTTCCACATCAGGACCACTGCCAGGAGCAAGCTCCTGGTGATGGCTGGTGCTACTGGTGATGGCTGCCTACTCTGCTTGCAGATGTGTGTGTAGGAGGCTGGGGTGGAAACAGGGGTGGAGCAGGTAGACAAGTCTCTGGCAAACAATTCAGCCTCAAGGGAAGGAGGAAAATAGGTCTCCTAGCCCAGGCTCTGTTGACATACTCAGAAGTTGCCTAGAGATATTCAATTGTCTTCCAGGCCCAATTCTAGCTATATTCAATCACGTAAATCAAATCAACTAAAAGGGTGGTCTGAAGAGTTTGTAGTAGGAAGCACTTTAACTGAGGCGTGGGATCATTCTTATCTGACCAGCATGTACCTCTTCAGCAGTAACTTTCCTTTCTTTCCTCCATCAGCTGTTCCAGCCCATGAGTATAATTATCTCCCTTTTTTTTCTACATAGAAAAAATTTGCCAAGACGTAAATTTTGTATCTGGTTTTATGATTTCACTTCAGTCCACAGCTCAAGAGTCAAGAACATAATCCTTTTAAGGAGATGAAAAGTAGTAATTGCAAAACTCCAATTCGAAACAACCCTATTACTTCTTGTACAACTTACTGGTAGCACTACCTTACTTTCTCAGTACATTAGCATGCTCTAACAGGTCATACTGTCATTTGGCACCACACTTCACAGGGGTATAACACTCCCCCCTCCTCCCCCACCCTGAATTTATAACAAAAATGTTGTAAATTCCAACAAACTACAGAAAGCAATGTTGGTGACTCAGTATTATACCCCAAATATGCGAAGTGCACTGCATTCCTAGGCTGCTGTTTCCCACTAGGGAAATGAGTACTCAGTGCTTGGGATTGATGCGGCCCATATTGAGAAAGAAGTAACTGGCATCATTTCTCCAGTGCCAGTAGCAAACGTCTCTACTGCTTTTCGTCAGAACAGCCCTTGCTTTCTAGTCCAAGGAGAAATGCATTTCAGTACTGACTGAGCCAATGCCCAGTAGAATCCTTCCACATAAAGCCACATACAAACACAGAGTATTTTGTAAGATCATTTTAGATTATTTACAATCAGATTCACAACTCATTTATGCCAAAAACAATGTTTGTTCTGAGGATTCTGTGTTGCGCTTGTACTATCTCTGGGCTTTGCATTCCTACTTCTTTGTTGATTATTGTCACTTGGACTTCAATATTATGATCTGCAAACCTCCCTGGATCATGTAGTACCCATCCAAAACATGCTGCTGCTCCTCTTACTGTATTATACTGGTTCATATCTGGAAAGGAGTATCCTCTTCCCTTTTAACATCTGGAACTTTTTCAGAACAAAGAGTGAACTTTGGGTATTAGGTCAAGGAAATAAACATGAAGGAAACTCTATTGCTCTTTTTTCTTTGATCAATCAGTTACTAAATTCCATGAAATAATCAATTAGCCAGAAAACAGAACAAATGCTGAACACAAAAGACATGCTACTATCAATAAATATTTTTGGCACATAGCCATAGAAATGACCAAATCTAAAATGGCCATAGGCTCAGACTCATATCCGGAAGTTTAAATACTCTTTCAGACTTACATCAGAATTCTTTGACTTGCTTTGCTCTGAAGTTTGTTTCTTTTATATTGGAGAGAAGATGTGCGCATCTGAAGCCCCTGGGCATACTGTTTCTGCTGCTGGCCAAAACTTCCATGATCATAATTTCTTTCATTTCATTTCCTATTTCAAGTGAAAACTGAAAAGCACTAATCAACCGAAATGCCAAATTACAACTATGGGAAAGCACAAGCCTGCAGGAACAAACAGTGCTTGCTTGTAAAATCTTTTTGTTTGTGACTGTTAATTAAAACTGAATCCAGATCAGTAATGCTTCCCCTGCCACTATGGACAAAACTAAATAAAAAAGAAAGAATTGAAGAAAATAGGAGATTGATACGTCTCTTACTAAACTCTCAGAAACATTTTGCACCTTAAAATTTGGGTTCCTTCAAGGAAAAAAAAAAAGGAAAAAAAGGGGGAAAAAGAGGGAAGGGATAGTAAGAACTGTCTAGAAACAACACTCTTGCTGCTTGATCAAAACATCTGCTCAGAAATATTGAGTATCCCAGAAACAGTAGGGCTTGTGGAAACAAAAAACTTATAATAATGGAGAACTGTTAGGTGGCCAGAATGTGTGTACAGTATGGGGAAATATAGTGCAAATGTGTTGTGAAAGCTGGTGTCCCTGCATGAGGAATAAACTGCAAAGCCTAGGACATTCTGCTAGTAGGAAAAGGCATGGCAAATGGGAAAGAATTAACCATTTCCAGGTTTCTTAATTTACAATACAGATGTAATATTTAGTGTATGAATAACCCAACTGAACTTAAGCGTAACAAACTAACACTTTCTTCTTGTGGAAAAACACATTTGAGGAGCTTTTCCTCCTACAATGTCTGTTATATGATATGTTTCCTATTAACACATTTAAACCCAGACAATTCCATGTGCAGATGAAATATACTTCACAAAACTGAGACTGGCATCAGCAGGCAATCCAGCTATGAGCAGAAACCCTTGAACAGGAAAAAAATAGCAGACAAGCTTCAATGAAGACCTCACAAACAATTCATTAACAATAATACAAGAAGCATCCAGCGCTATAGTCCCATTTTTGAAGCTTTACAAGCAGTAAATTTTACACTTTCTGAGGTCAGGTAAGATATTTTACTGAGTGATCAACAGAAAAAAGTTATGTTCCCAAACTCAGAGTTGACATGTGTGTGCCCAAGGACTATGAGATACAGTTTTTGAATTAGTAATTTTTCCTAACAGAACTACATACAAGCTCACTGGAGACAAATAGAAAGGTCTTCCATTAATTATGTAAGGAAATTCATAGCCCTGATCCCCAGATATCCACTCTTCCTAGGTCTGGACACCAAAACAGAATAATGTCTGTGTGCATGCTCTCTCCCTGTGTGCCATGAAAAGTGTTTAATCTGAACCATGGTGATTATACCTGTACATTGGTGTAGACACAGCATCTAAATCTAGTTTTGGTTTGCCCCACAGGACACAGGATTTTCTTATAAAATAAATAGAGAAAAAAACCAACTTCATATCCCTCTTTCATAAAGAAATTATGCTCCTAATTAGGCCTGCAAAAAACTGCTAGAACTACTTTGTGCCTCTCAACCAAAAGCCTGGATTCAAAGAGACTTTCAGGAATTCAGAAGTTGGACCCAGGTGTGAAATTAAAGACTATTGTAAACTCTTCACAAAGCTTTGGTTTTACTTCTGCCTTCTCTTTTTCACAGCTGAACCATTTGATCAACAAAGTTTTCAAAAAACTCAGTGAGCTGCTCTGAAACTCACTACAAAGTATGATACCAGCAACTTTGCACAAAAATTTCTGATTTAAAAATGATGGCAGATTTGGTCTAATTATTGATATGTTCCAGAATCTTCTAGATTGTATTTCCTGACGTTTTCCAATAACTTTCCTGATCAGACTGAATCTGATCAGAACTGCAACCTTCCCCACTTTTAAACAGTGCCAGCAAGTTCCTTTAAACTCCTGCAGATAATTTTTTTCAGTTCAATGAAAATTTAATAATCAGTAATTCTCTTTGAGAATTCACCTTTGCCCTTCCCTTTAAAATAGGAGGGGATGGTGCAAGAAGATGGTGTAGTGCTCAACATCAGGAACAAATGGCTGCTGTCCTTGAAGTGATCTGAGCTTCTAAGGAGCCAAGAACCACCTGACAACCTAAAACATGTAATTATGTGTTAGCTGTCCTTTCCTGATTATGTTAGGAGGAAGTACTTGTATACTGAAATGAGCCCTCTAGCATGACAGAGCTCTATAGAGACAGCTCTGTCACTTGGAAGGGTGAATGCTACAGCACCCTTTTAATGTTCTTTCTCCAGGAAACAATGGTATTTGTTTGAAGGTGTGAGAAGGAAGACTGTCAAGCAATGAAAAGGACAGATCCATTGTGCAACAAGAAAAGTACTCACTGTGCAGCAGCAGCAGGTGCCAAGGATACTACAGGGTTTCCAGTAAAGGCTGTAATTAGGCCTTTTATGGCTATGACCAGAATCAGCAGTCTGTGAAGAGCAGCAAACTGCTCTCTTCCAGAAAACATAGGATTTCCCAAAGTTTTCCTTGGTCTTTAGAAGGATTCAGCCTTGCACAAAACTCTTCTGAGAAAGATGTCTGCAGTGCAGCCGTATGCAGTCCCATCAGATAGTAGTAAGCAAAAAAAGTAAATATTTTTTAATATATAGTTATTTTCTAAACAGTTACAAGATGCATAAAAAAGGTGTTTCTAATGTGACCTGTAAATCAATACTTGGTAAGCAATAAAATAATTAGCAGAATTCTTTAGAGAATCTGAAAATCTTGCACAGCAATATTTTAGTCAGACTTGGGGAGGATCTGTAGCATTTTGCAATAAAACCTTACAAATTAAAACATAATTTTTAAGAACTGATGTCAGTACAGAGACAGTAATATTTCAAGGAGGGAAAGCAACAATGAATATAAAATAGAAAAATGCATGAGAATAAAGACATAAGTTATACCAGGTCACATATTAACAATCTGTTGTATTTCTTGCTCAGAAGAGTCACTTTTCACCATCCATTTCCATCTCTGGACACCCAGTCCATTTCCATCTTTGTAGATCTTCAAGGACAGACTCTTCAGATTATGACTAACATTAAAAAAACAGAGAAAAAATTTTTTTCTCTCCCAAAGGAAGTATCTTGGCTCAAATTAATTTGTGGTTTAAGCACTGGCTACAGATGGCAGCAGAATCTTAGAGAGTGAATATATAAGTGGATATGGGCAACAGAAATGAGATGGGATTGATGCTTGCCTTAAATAAAAGCCTATATAAGCTAAGTTTGAGGTTGATGAATGGTTTCTGCATATGTGACATTTTAGTGACTGCTGAATGTAGCGATTCTTGGCAGGGTGGTTATGGTGAAGTGATGCTGAGAGCCAGAGACAGTGCTGGAAAGCCAGAAATTATGGGATCTGCTCAGCTCTGTAATTTTGGCTGAATATACCAGTGAGCACATGAGTCACACCCTTCACTTTGCAATTTTTGTCTGGTTGATTGATATGAGAACACCAAGGGATCTCACTGAAGATAGATCTCAAACTCAGATATTAAAAGATTCGCCATGAATGCTCATCTTCTTTATTATACAGTGTTCGCTGTCTTTATTCTGGATTGCTTTGAATATCTATTTTGTCATTGTTTCCTTTTGTGCTCAAAACAAACAGCTTTTCTCCATCATGACTAAGAGAAGATGGCATTTAAGGTTAGAGTCATTAATTAGGTAGTCTTAGACTGAATGTGTACATTACAGGAACATTTTACTTCTCAGCAGGTGTATTTCAGAGAGTGTTAAAATATTTAGTGCATTTTGTAATGGCTGTTTGAGGAATATATATTACCTCAAAACATTTATCGACTATTGGTTTCAATTATTGCAATTATGAATGTTGTTAACATTGCAGAGTCAACTCTACTAGTTAAATACAGATTTAGTCAGTAAAAAGGAGAAAGCATGGCTAAAGCAGGTAGAAAAATCCCAGACAGCTCACTGTACAGTAAAAATTTGTAAATGTGAAGATTGAACTGGATACGCAACAAAAGATGGAAAGAACAGATCTACCACAATCTTACTCTGTGGCATTTGACATGTAAGGCAGGGTTGTGAAAGCCTGTACTTCATCAAGTAAGTAAATTAATAAATAACACAATCCATTTAAGATGCAATAACTCTTATTTACTGCTTAGATTTTCCCATAGATAACAACAATTGTTCTCTGATTATTAGTTGAGATAATATTTTATTGTGTTTCCCATTTCTCTACAGTTGCATGCCTGCCTAGATTTCAACAACTGGGTAGAGATAAAGCATCATTAGTCCAGAGCAGAATTGCCAATTGAAAAAAAGAATTTTGATACAGGGCATGTGGGAAGGGCAAGAAAACACTTCTATCACTGAAACATGCCCTCAAGTCAGGACCATGTTTGTAAACTACCTGCCTCACACCCCCAGCACATGACAAGGCTCCAGGCTCTGTTTAGATTTAGCCAACAGTGGACTTTCCCATGCGCCAGAATTAGACTAGCATTAGCTGCAGAACATCACCACTCTTATCCTCTACCATTACTGATGATTTTAAGCTGATTCAAGAATTCTGTTGCACACCTTTCAAATCAAAATGAAGTAAGCTTGAAATCAAACCTTAACATACCTACTCAAGTTTCAGAAGTTATGTTTCTCTGTAAGAAAATGCATACATGTTGCAAACCCCCAAGTAAGCAGAAGCGAAGTGAGTGTACATACTTCTTGTGGTTTAACCCCAGCCAGCAGCCAAATCCCACACAGTCACTCACACAACAGCAGGATTAGGGAGACAGTAGGAAGGGTAAAAGAGAACTCCATAAGGAAAGCAAAAGCCATGCACACAAGCAAAGCAAAACATGGGATTAAGTGCTTGCCATGGGCAGGCAGGTGTTCAGCCACCTCCAGGAGAGCAGGGCCCCATCACATGTAACACTGACTTGGGAAGACAAACATCATCTCTCCAAATGTCCCCAGTTCCTTCTTCTTCCCCCCACTTTATCTACTAAGCATGATGCCATATGGTCTGGAATATCCCTTTGGTCAGCTGGGGTCACCTGCCCTGGCTGTGTCTCCTCCCAACCTCCCATGAAGCCCCAATATCCTCACCACTGTGGCCGTGCAAAAAGCAGAAAATGCCTTGGCCCTGTGTAAACCCTGCTCAGGAATAACAAAAAGACCACTATATTACCAACACTGTGTTCAGCACAAACCCAAAACATAACCAAGTACCAGCCATTGTGAAGAAAATTAACCACCCTAGCTGAAACCAGCATGATACTTGATTAAGAACAGGTATGATCAGATGTTTACCATACCATGATTTTTATGATTTCATACATGAAACAGGCCTGACTGCTGAAGACTGCTTTTCTATTTAACAGCATGACAGGCAGATACCATGTTTCCCATAGCACTGTACATTTAGTTTCTTGGGAGCAAACTTGCATCACTGTATAATTAGACAGTTATATTTAAATGCACCTGCTGTGTCAGTGACTCTTCTCCATGTCTTGATATGTCAAATCTGAAATTAGCCTGTGCCTTCTAGAAATGCCTTTAGTAAAGGGTGAGGAGATACTTTTCTGTAGGGTCAAATCCTGCAGGCGTTGCACCTGAAACAGTGAACTTGTTCCCAGATGTGCTGACCCACCTTCACAGGCTTTGTAGCCTCCCATGGGGCACGTATTGCATTCTTTTCTGTGCCAGCTCAACTTTAATGACCGCAGAAGGACAAAACATTGTTGAGTTCATATTGTCAAAGCAAACAACTACAAATCCTCCACATGCAAGCATGCTCTCTTTACCTTTCTGTTCTCTTATTCATAACAAGCATCTTTGAAAACCAGGCTGGACAGCAAGGAGCAGAATGGAAATTCTGTTCTTACTGTTACTCATATTGTGCCATTTTGAGCAACAAATGCAATGGTTTTAAAGTTGCACTATCAAAAGAGAGGGAGCATACATGTCAGAAAGTATGATAAGATGTGCTCTTCATAAGTGTCAGTCCAGATTAGCTTCAATGCAGAAAAGCAAATCATTAAAAGTACTACCAACATCATCTTTGTCATAACAACAAAATGAGTAATGACAAATAGTTGGAATTTATATTGGTGCTGGCATCAATAACTTTGCTGGCAGAACCTCACCTAGCATATTTACTTACTCCATCTTTTGGTTTAGCATATTTAACTACATATGGCATTCCCGAATTACATAAACCTGAAAGTGCTGAGTGTTCCTAATTCCCATTGACTTCCCGGTGAAATGGAAAGGATGCCTAGCACCTTGCAGGGTGAGAATGCAGCATTTTCCTATGTCTACTTCTGTTCCTAGCTCTCTTGTAGCAGAATCTCATAATGTGTATTCCAGATGGCTTTTGTTTCAAGCACCATTCCCCTCAAGCCCAACTGCTTATGAACTCCCTATAGATTACAGTCTGGAGGCTGGGAATTTCTGCTTCATTCTACAGCAAGGAAATATGTAAGCACTTTAATCTGTGTATTGGTAGCTGCAATGTTATAACAAAGACCCACTTAAGGCTGCACTATACTGAATAGAATTCGCAGATATTAGAAAAGCCACTGATTCAACTCAGCATATTTATTACCAATCAGATTTCTTAAATTTCCCAGCAGCAACTATTTCACTAGCAATGAAACAAACACACCAAAAAGATACAATACAATTTTCATGTCCTATCTGCTGCAAGAACTAGTCTCAAAATCAAGCACAAATGAAACCACCTGACTGTGTTGGCTCACTTTCAACACGCCAGTCTCCCTGACTTTGCCAAAGAAATGTTCCGAGTCTCACACTGAGAATGACAGAATATATGACTCCAGTGGCCCATAAAAAGAAGCAGAGAAAATGTAAAGCTGGCAGACAATGTCATCTACTGGCAACAACTGTATGACTTTTCTGTTGATTCTGCTCCAAAGGTGCAGCTTCAAGACCAGAAATATTTGTAACTGTACACACGCACTGTAGTTAAAATACACTCTCATATATTTTATTCTACTAATGAAAAGAAATGGATGGCTAATTTCACACCTGACATACAGGTATGACTCAACAGAAATAAATGGAACTGCATCACTTGAGGCAAGAATAAATTTGACCCAGAGTTCTTGTTTCATTTTAACTTATCAAGAGAAACCCAGAGCTAAAATTAGCTTACAGTAGAAGTCACATGGTAACATGAATAAATCTCTTCCCACAAGTTCTGTGAAGATGCCTCTGGCTGTGAACCACAGCCATCTGTGGGCAATAATCCTGTCTATCTAATAAATATCAGGCAAAGTCATAAATTACGTGAGACTGCACCATACATTAGAATAAAGGAACAATGACAGATGGCAGAAAGCCCATGAGGTCACTGCAGGGGTGAATAGAAGTGTGCAAAATGTAGTGAAGGAACTGCTGGGAAATGTAGGTACATACAGTCTTCAAAATATTTTGCAAAGAATAAACAAACTACAGGCAAACTGAAAAATATACGGGTAAAAAATCATCCTTTCTGTGCTGCCATTTCACAGAAATGGAAATGCATCTGTATCTTTACACCCAGACCATGACAACTATTAAGTCTTTGCCACTTAATAGGAAGTGGAAAGGCACAGAATCTGAAAGAGGTTTTGGGGAGAAATTTTGTTCAGGAATTATACAATGCTCCATGTATTTTTTCTACCTGGAAAGTGAAGGTGGTGCAAAACAAACCAGGACAATGATGTGGATGGAAAATGTCTCTTAGAAATAGCTCTAAAATTCATCTGATTTTTGGAAGAGGTGCTCCTCTGTGGTTCCTCCCAGGCACCACAGCAATCAAACTGTAATATGTGAAATCAGATTCTGAAACTATTAGAAAGCCAGACAACAGCTAATTAAACTGACAAAGAACTTTAGATATTGAAATCTGGCTTCCTACCTTAAGTCTGTCTGTAGCTATAAAATGGAAAATACCTTAGAATCTAAAATTAAACATTTCTTTTGTGGCAAGCTAACCAAATGCTTTGATTAATCTGGTAATTTTACTTATGAACTCCAGCCTGAGTCAAATGTATTCACATAGGCAGTGTCACCTCTGGATACTGCAGATAAATACACTGCTCAAAAATGGCTCATTTCAATCCCTGGAAGTCTTACTGAAATACTTTCATTACTTGGTGCTAACAGAACTTCATCAAAAAAGCAAGAACTCATTGTCATGGCCACCTGCATGTTACTAAGTAGTTGCAATGTTTGTTTGAACAGGACTCACAGAGTGTCCAACTAAAACCAATTTTTTTCCTACAAAACACTACAATGGTTTATCAACTGAAAAATTATGTTTTGTAGATCTTGCAAAATATGCATTAATGAAAACATTTTGATGATTTCTCAGGTCAACTACATATCATGGGATGAAGGAAATGGGCCACTTTCCATTTTAAGTGGCTTTTCATCTGCTTCTACCCCTTCTACTTCTTCTACTTATAAAGTTCTCTTTGTCTCTAAAGATTTTCTTTGCTAGTCCTATGTTAGATAAATTTTTTTCCCCACTTAAGAATGCGCTGTCAAATAGGACTTAAAAACATTCTTTTGAAAGTGGAAAAAACCCCTTTAAATTGCATTTGCTCAACATTAACCTCTAATCACTTGGGTTAAAAACTTCATATTGTTTCATATACTGATTCTCAAAGAACAATGGCACATACACCAATGGAAGTTTAATCTTCATGGCGCTTTCAGGTTTTTCTATGTCTATTATAGTCACTACTGGCAGATTTTGTACAACACTGACATCCCACACATCTCCCTACAGGACACAGTCCCATTTACACTACTTATTACATTAATCCAAAGACACTGAAGACTTCACAGGCACTGCCTGAAGTGTAAATGACAACATACTTCAGCGTTAATATGTTTATCCCATGGATTCATCAAGCTCTGGGTTGATATTTATAAATCTGACAGTATTGCTCACACGCAGCAGTGTTAAACACAAGATTATTTTTGCAGGATTGGGGGCTCATCTACACTACAGACTTGAATAACTTCTGAAAATCCAGTGTCTGCTTTCCAATAGCACTTACAATAATGTTGTGAAATATAAAATAATTGAAATCTCTCAAAATCCTTCTGGAAGATGGATATATCAACACTGAAGACTGAAGAATGCACTACTATTATTCTCCAAAAAAGGAATAATACACTAGAGTTTTATCAGCCTTTAAACAGTAAACAAAATGCACTGGAACATTCGAGCCAATTTCAGTGGTTGGGAGAGTAACCACCACCCAGAAAATTAGGACAAAATTTTCTGACTGAAACACAAATTAACTGCACTACATTACAGAACTGAGCAACTACACTTTAGATCACACTTTATAAAATCTGAGGCATTCATTAAAGGACAGGTGATGGTTTAAGGCAGTTCCAAATCTCCTCCTAGGGTACAGGGATCACGTGGTATTTTTAAGTCATCTGGAGACGTTAAAGGGAAATGTCGTATCCATCTGCCCCCTATTCACACCAGCCAGCAGGCAGAAGCCAGTCCAAAGTGCACACAGATATATATTAAAAGACATGGTCATGGCTGCTGCTGTGTCCTCCTACTTCTGAGGGAAAAAAGGAGGCAAAAATTTTCCAAGCAAAGCTTTGGAAACTCCCAGAGTTGAGACTTTTACATTGAACAATGCATTAAGAATATCTGGGAGGGAAAATCCTGTGCTGGCAGATAGGAGCACTGGATGATCTACAATGGTCTGTTCCATTTTTAAATTCTATCATCAGATTTGTCCTCAAGTACAAACCCTCTAGGAGTTTCTTGGGGGCGGTGCATCCCTCCACAACCCCTACTGCGGGCTCTGGCTTAAAAGCCACAATAGAGTCCTTAGAATCTAACAACAAGAGCTATTCTAGGCGCTGGTTAGGAAAATGGGATTTAAAGGAAGTTTCTACTATTGTGCAAAATTAGGGCAAAAAATCTCCTTTCAGATAAGCAACAAAGTATATCAATTCCAACAGTTTGCTCTCCTGCTGTTGTATCCATCGTAAAGAAAGAAGTCTTTCTGTGGTGAATAAAGGTGATCGTCTAATCAATTAAGATTTCATAGAAAATACGGAACAATTCATCTGTCTGCCCCACCCTCTTCCCAGGTTGAAACAGGACCTTTCCACTTTACTCTGCATGTCACTTTTGTTAAAATGACAGGCACCTCACAGAAAACACCAAACATACATGTAGAGAGAGAAGAATTCCCATTTTGAGATCCACCACATGAGTGAAGGTTTTTGAGCTATGAATTTGATTGCTCTGTATTGGACAATTGCTTATATAGCATGATATGTATCATTTTTGTATGTGTGGTTATTCATACATTACAGTCCGATCATGATTACACTTTTTTGATTACACCAGTATTATTAAAGGCATTTCTGAAACTGATGTAAAGTGTACACGGCACAGAAGTAATAGTAATACCATTCACTGACCTCATTATTGTCCATGACATTTCACTGATTCAGTTGAATATGGCCAATATCTCTACCAAGCACAATCTATTTTGGCCTATCATGGACTGTGGCAGACTTAGGTTTCTTTTAGACTTGTTGAAAACAAGTTTTTTTTACACTATGTTGAAAACTTTCAGCTGAAGTTTGAAAGTTAATTTCTTTTAGCCATAGCTATGTATTATGTTAGTTATTCTTTTATCCTATTTTACTTGAAGATATTTTAGAGCCTCCCAACTCCTCCATTGAAGGATGAAGAAACACCAGATGTTCACAGTACTGAGTCTTAAGGCTAATGTTGCTTCACAATGACATTAACTTCAAGTTGGTCTAGCTCTTATGCTTTAGCCTCTAATGACAAGGACAGCGCCAGAGTATAGCTACATTTTCTCTTTATTTGGCTATAAGTTGAAAACAAGTTCTGACTTCTGATCATTTCACATGCAGGAAATATAAGTAGAAAAAGAAGCATTAAAAAATTAGATTTAGAAGGTTAGCATTGTACCTGCAATACCTGAAATATATTCTAATGGAATTTCTCCATTGCTGGTATTTGTTTAAAAGGGTTTGGCTTAATAAACAAAAGAGAAAAAATAAAGAGAACAATAAATTAAACAAAACACGGATTGCTGTCTATATGAAATGCAGAGAAAATGCATAGAAACAAAGAAGGAAAATATATCCTCTAAAAATAAACTATAAGACATTAAAATATAGATAATGTTATACCTTATCTAATCTACAAAAAAACCCCAAACCCAAAATGAACAACAACAAAAAAACCCAACCAAAAAGATTTGCAAAACGTACCAATTTTACTCAACTTACCTAGGGTTCGCACTGCGATTCATAGAATCTGTTGTTCTACTGGTTATGCTGCATATGCTTTTGAAATATTGAACTTTAACACACATACTGTTTTATGAATATATTTCCCTTAAAAAGCCCAAGCAAGCAAAGCAGGTGTTTATGGAGTGTATTTGAAAATATGATTTCTTCTACCTGACTTTTCCCCATTTCAGCATTTGGACATATGGTGCTACTCTTGGGGATGGTCCTGTGCAGGGCCAGGAGTTGGACTTCATAATCCTTGTGGGTCTTTTCCAACTCAGTATATTCTGTGATTCTGTGAAAGATAGTGTCACAGCTGGCAGTGCTTCTACTTGTGAGAAATTAGAGTCACAAGATCTTAAAGATAACTGATAACCCAACATAGACGAATATATTTTACAAACATCCCTGTAGGACTAAAAAACCTGAAAGAAATTCCCAGATTTATATAAAGAATTTCCCACCCTCAATAACTATTCTGGAATATTTATTTAAGAGAAGGAGAAGCAATAAGAAGACAAATAAGTATTATCTTCTTGGGAAATGCTTCAGAAAGAGATGATATATAGAAGTGGAAATTCTCAAATGATTGCTTTCTTTCTCTAGAGAGGGTTGGGTTAGTGTTACACGACATTTTCAGATGTTTCTAACTTATATTATCATGAAGTGTTCACAGTCCCCTCAAAGCAGTTTTTGCCCAACCCTGCTCTTTGCAGCAGTGCTCTTTTTTTATCCAAGAGATGAGCAAAAAAAGAATCTAGATGTTTTAAGCTCACAGAAAGAAAGACAGAACTTAACTACCCTAATTCTTGTATCTTCCTGACGTAAGACAGACACCCCTACTGCAATTTCAATAAAATGCTATGATCTTAAAATATAGCACAGCCATGCATGTTAATAGGACTCAGTATAGTAAACCTATGCACCAGAGAGGCTCTGCAATCATACTGCAAGATCTGGCTTAGCAGAACTGATGAATACCCTATGGAGATAAACTTGGCTCAGACCTCAGTTGATCCTTAGAGCTCTCTCATTCTAGGCCAAATGAAAACCCACAGAAGCAATCGTTAAATGCATCTCCATTTTTTTCCGGGGAAGTACCTGCAAAATAAAAAGTACCATAGTGTTTCTATAACTGGAAGCATGAATAAGCAAGACAGGATTGCAGACAGAAGGGTGAACTGTCTGCCTGGTGGGGAACAGGCCTCATATGCCCTTCAGATGTTAGAGTCATGATGCAGCAGTAAAAAAAGTAAAGAAAGAAGCAGGGGAAGCGGTCAATAGGTCAAGGAGTACAAAACCCCTACTAAGCCCTACCAAGCTGCAAATTGCTGTCCTCTTCTCTCTCCCCATCTGCTCTGTGACTGGATCATCAGGCACTAGGAGGTGTCTAGCATGGCCTTGTTCTGGATTTCAACACGCTTTTGAGAATGGTGTAGCAAATGGATGATTAGCTGATCTAGCTACTCAAAACAGCGCTCACTGCTGTTCTATTCATTTTTGTGGCACTGGCCATCTCTCAGTACTTTTGACACTCTTCCTTGGTCACTTTCCATCCCATTGAGAAGCTCGGGGAGCCAAGTACAGTTTGCCAATTACTTAGGATTCTCTAAAACTGATAAAAAGTAATTAGAAACATTAGCAACTCTGCTAATTATCTCAGTCATTTCAATCACCATGTGAGACAAAACAGTGATGTTGAGCAAGGAACAAAGGCATAACTAACCAGCACAGTAGAAAATTGTTGAACAGGAAGACCACTCACCAAATCACAGATGCTTTACTATGTATTGATTTATATTTCACGTGTCTTGGTGATCATTACAGCAATACATATATATCACATTAAAGCCTGTTTAGGGAGCTTAACATGTTGAAAGAGGTAGTGTGTTTTTATTTAACTGATGAATGGACATTTGATACCACTATTACTGGTTCCCTGCAAAGGAAATTAATATGTCAAACCTTACTTTGTGGGTGTTGCTATGAATTTCACTACATCTGAGGAAAAAAAGAGAAGAAAAAGTATCAGGCCAATATAAAACTTGATTATACAGAAATTAAATCAATTAATTAACATGTAAAGGAAGATGTCTTGCAACTCACACTATAAGAAAAAAGCCAGAAAAAAATATTAGCAGCTAATAGGAATCACAGTTCTGTGATCATTGATTTTTTTTTTATTTGTCAACAGCATTGTCCTTTAATCACCAAGCTACTGTCAGCCTCCTCCTGTTCCATCTGATCATATAGATAAATCACTTGCATATATCCTTATACCCTCTTGTGGCTGACACTAGGCAGCATTAGTTACAAATACACTGCCAGTTTGAAAAGAATGAAGAAATATAGAAAAATAATTTTAACTTCCCACATAGTTACTTCAAAAGCTTAATGATTTGACCACTCTTTTTATCAACAGGCACTTTATAAGCCTGGCCTGAATAATTCATTGGCTAGACAACTGTGGCAAAAATCTACAAAGTATCACATCCTCAGGGGCAAAAACCAGTAACAATGTTAAATAGTGACCAGACTACTGTATTTTGTTTAAGTGTTTTTGTTAGGTGTTTCAGTCCAAATTCAGAATAACATCTTAAGCCTGTGATTAAGGTTCCATTGAATTCAAAGCATTCACAGCACATGCCTAAAGTTCAGTGTTTCCATTTTTTTTTTTTTTAATATAGCCAGACTGTTACAAAATACCCAAAAAACCCAAAAAACCCATGACAACAAAAGTACAATACTGTTAGAGATTTTGGCAATTTGTTTCAAGAATACCAGACCAAGTTGCTGAATAAGCTAAGACAATACCGTCTGCATTTCTAGCATGAAACTTCCTAAACTGTTTTCATTATCTAGACTGAAGTACAACCAAGCAAAGAAACGTAAGTAGAGAAATAACTTTTTAATTTCTCTATGAAAACGTTGTTTTTCAATCACAGTGCTTGTTAGCAATAGTCCATCAAGTCAATTATAGTGTAACCACAGAACAGACTAGTGACTTCGGTGATTTAGTGAATTGCTGAAAAGTCAAGTATGACAAATGTTGGAGCAATGATGTCCATCACTTTGAAGAAAGTGATCTTCAGCCTCCTTTACAAAGACCATCTCTGTCAGTCCCACTAATGCTTTCTTCTTGGAACCTACACAAGAAGCAAAGATATATTTGTTAATATACTTTGGGTTAATGGCTTGGATCTGTAGGCAAGTGTAGATAAAGAGGTGATTTAAAATAATTCTGATTGTTAAAGTAGAAATCAAATTTGGGTAATAAAAATAGAAAGCCTGGTGTTGGCATCGAAATGTTATTATGTAATATTCCATTTCATTATTGTGCAAATCAGTTATTAATATAGACTGTGATTTACATATATGAAGTATATATACACACAATGTCATATGCAAGCTTACATATTTGTGTGTACGTACAAACATATATATACACATGCTATAATCTATATAAGAGAAAGAAGCAGAAAAGTCAACAGTGCCTTTTCTTACTGTTATGGCTAGTAAGGGCATTAGCCAGATGTTGAAACTCATAGGCATCAAACAACAGTGATCATTATAGTCTTCAATCACCCCATTTAGAATTTACAACAAGCTAAGCAGAAAACCATTATTTCCACCTTCAGTATAAAGTTTTCCTCTGGCTGAAAACTGAGCTCTGCAATGGACTGATGCACCATCTGTTCTAACTTCAGAACCCTTTTCCATGAAACTTCCAGCAAGGGGAACAAGCTATTGATGAGACCCCGGAATATAAGGACATCATTAGGGAGTATCATAATAAGATTAAAATCCCTTGAGGGATCTCATCAAAACCCAGATTAAAAAGAAACCAAAAAAAAAGAGAAAAGACTGACATTATAGTAACAAACCATAATATAAGGCATAAAATTAACAAACATTATGAATTAATCATACTTAGACAATTACAATCCATATGGCTAGTTAAACTCAATCTGCTACATGTAGTGGCATAGTCTGGATACTGTATATTCAATGCCAGTGCATTTCTCCCAGGATGTAATTACTTAATTTTGTGAATGAGAAAATGATGTGTAAAAGCCAATGTTTCCATGGATTCAATGCCCCAAGTCAGATAAAATGCATGAATGCTTATGAAATCTCGTGACACTTTTTAACCCTATTTCATCACACTCATATTACCTTTAGGGATGTAAGAACAGTGAATCACCTTCACACTCACTACTAAGGTTAATACAAGAAACAAACTGTGTTCAAAGTCTAATTTTCTGCAAACAGGATTCCTAGGATTTAGATTACAACAAATGGCATAAGATTGAATCAAGCAGTAGTTCTTGAGGATTTTTATCACTTGAAGCACACACATTTGGATTCCGAGAGCAACCACTTTTTCCTTACTGTTCCACTTATATTCAGACAGGAGATTTCAGTCTCTCAGAGGACTTGGCATTGAGATTCTGGTTCACTTTCCTCTTTTGTCTTATATAGCATGTCACGTCCGGTGATATTATACAATTTGAAGATGTGGGAAGTTGCAACTCCTCAAAAAACCAAAAAAACAAAACCAAACCAACAAAACACCAGACCAAGCCAACTCTAATATTTTAGTCCTTTGTAGACTCTGTAAGGAATTTCAGGCTAATGCTTGCTCCTTTCTCCTACCAAGTTCTGGAGCCCAACTTGTTCTTCTACAACATCTGGAAGAAAACAGTTTATATCCAGCATAAGCAAATTAGTTGGGCAATAAACTTCACCACTTTACTTGTTCTCTGAACAAACTTGAATTTAAAAAATATGAACATTTTAATTAATGACAGACATGTTAAAAAAAGGGAGTTGTTACATGGAAAAAGAACAGTAGATACCTCAGAACTATCTCAAGATTTATTCCATTCAGTTATTCAGATCAGGCTGCTAGAAGGAGGAAAGACTGTATTCTTGTATAACAGAATCTTATGCCTACCAGAGGACTGGTTTTGGAGGGAGAAGACATCATCTTTCACTTAGCTCATTAAATGGTTATTAAAAATAGGTGGGACTAGTGAACAACAACAAAAATGAAACATTTTATGGAATTGTGAGGATTTAAATTGTCATAGGTCCAGAAATTATCATTTGCACTTTCCTATTTAAGTATCCACAAAGTAATATCAAAACCCAACACAGGTCTATAAGCTCCAGGTTTACTTCAGTCATTTTGTTTCAAGAACAACAATCACAACAAAGACATTAAATTACTTTGAGACCCTGGCCATAGAAATCCAAATTACTTTGCATCTTTGAGTGAAAGTGCAAAAAAAATGTTATGACTGTTTGAAATAAGCAGATGTTTGTTAACCTACGACTTTTTTGCATACAAAGGAATTCTGGTTCAGGGTTCTTCTTTGTTTTCCAGGGGACAGGTACAAAGAAATGAAACATTTTCAATTTCCCAATCTCTGACTGGCAGGCCTTATTTAGAAAATACGTACTTTCTTTGGGTCCATAATGTCATTTATCTTTGTTATTTCTGACATGGGGCACCTACTACATTGTGCAATTCCAGGCAGATAATTTGGCTTCCTTCATAGTAATTTGATGTGCTCCAAACCTATTTAAAAGTTGCAGTGTGGTTTCGTAAGCAAACTAATCCCAGAGACAGCACAGAAGGCTTTAGAACACAAATGTGCAAGAGCAGAGTCTTGGTCCTGATGACTATGACCAGTAAATGCTTTTCTTGTTCAATAATATACACTTAATTAAAGGAACCAAAGGGCACTCTAGTCAGTCTTGTGGAATTATTGATGCACATTTTGAGTGGTTACAATCATTCAGCTTTCAGCCACATGCTTTATAATACCTTTTTAGGAGCACTATATTCACCATGAAATCCTGTGCTTGTCATGACTTCTTGCTTAATTAAAATAATGTAATCAAAAAGCTCACAGAACAAATGTTGACGGAAAAAATTATGCTAATCTTATACATATCTACTATTCACATATTACTTTCAGCAGAATAAGTTGACTAATGTGTTAATAAAATGAAACATACCCAACTATCTTGTCAAATGCTATTTTTATCTCAGCATTTACATACATTTGTCATGAAGGGGGTACATTCTGAGTAAAAGGAATAAACACTGTTATGATTAAACATGTCTGACATGATGTTTTCATCTGAGCATCAGGCAATGCCACATGCATAGGAAACCTGCACTCATGCAGTCGTAAAGCCAATGGCTTCATATCAAAATCAAACTTACAGAGAACAGGACAGCTTTATTTAGCAAGGGGATGCATCTGATTAGATTTGTTCTGAATTTGGCCCTGAACACTCAGATTAAAAATGTGGCACAAAGCTTGAACCAGGTACAGCCTGCTAGGATTGAACACTGCATTTCACTGAGACCAGAAGAATTTTTGTACAGAAGGAAGAAACTGAGAAGAATCTTCTCCCAGTCCAGATCTACTTCAGAATGTTATCAGTGTCAGGAAGCGAGAGGGGCCCAGTCCCCTCACACATGAGAGACATGCTTGACTCTCTGCACCAGGAAGGACTTAAAGTATTGCACTTACACAAACTGAGAGTTAAGAAAAAAGGGAAGAGCAGAAAGACCGGTAAGGAGAGGGACTGGAGAAGTGGTGCCATTTCTGCCTTTGGAAAAGGCCAGGTAAATCTATATAATTATGCACCCAAGCTTTCTCAGAAAGGACAGGTCTTTTAGCAGCCTTTCCTCTACTCTCTGAAGATACTGGAAAGAGATAATCAAGACCTGAGCTGATACAGGAGTGTACACTAATGACTTGTCTGCTTTCTCTCTTAGTGCTGCCAGAATTCAAGTACAATGCCAAGAGTATTTCTCACATTCTTGCTCCTGAATATGCTGGGAACTCTCTATAGTCCATTTCTAATGAATACTGCCCTGCCCCCCAAATTCTTTAGTATGCTTGCCTAGCAGCAGCATTACCAAAAAGTTTAATTTTTTTCCTCCAGCACCCATGTAGACAGAATACAATGTGCAGAGATAGATTAACTTTCTCATGAGTCTCCTTGAACTGGCGGCTCTTCTGATGTCAACACTGTTTCACACAAAGTCTGAAATCATCATTGTATAAGCCCTGCAGGGGGAAAAGAAAACATGAACATGTGAGACAGAGCTGTACTGCCATCATCCTCTTACTGTGTTGTTGATTAGGAGAATTTGTGCCTAATCCATAGATCAGTCAAAAGCATCAATGGCTTAATGTCAGCGACAAATTCATAAGGTATCTATAAGCAATAAGAATGTTTTATAGCAGCCTTTGGACTTGGACAACTTCAGACCTAAAAATGCACAGGAAACAAATTGTTAATATTAGCAAGAAACAAGATAAGATTAAGAAAACCCCATTAGTAGTTCACAGATCAATAAACATTTTCTTGTCTGAGATTAAAAAGACATAAATATTTCAGAATTTGATAAGCACAAAAGACTGATTTTATACCAAGGAATTTTCAAAAAAGGCGGCCTATATGCTTTCCTAGAATGATGATCCAATAAAATGAGAAAGGTATTGAAACCTGAATTTAGCATATACACACAGGAAAATTTGTGGTAAATCTCTCTTGGGATGGTCAGAAAAAAAGCTCTAATAAACCAGCAATGCTTTACTATTTTATACCATCTTTTACCGATGTATTTCAGGTACTTTCAGGGGAAGAAAATATCCAGGTTTTTCTTAAGTTAAAAAATTTGTCTCTGCCACACAGTCTCATATAGCTTAAATTCTTAATTATTTTAGCTCTCTTACAGTCTTCTGTAGCCTGTTTTGCAATGGAATATCCCAGTACATCTTAAATTTTTAATTATCTCAGATCTATCTACCAATCTGTCTTCATGTCAGTTTCTTGACCTTCAGCTCTATCCTTTGCCCATTTCTTATTGGGAATACCTTAAGACCCAGTGCTATAACTCAGAAAAAAAAAAAAAAGGGAGGAGAGGAGTTTTTGTATCCACCTAAAAAGAGTTTTAATATTTTCTGGGAGACTTTTTCTTTTTCTTTTTCTCCCCCCCTTTTCTTTCCTGGATTTCTACTATGAAAACCTGCCATTTCCAATTCAGCAGTCTCCCTTAAAAACCAAAAAAGGTTACTGTGCCATAGGATAACACAAAACTAAGCCTGAAAAATCACTTTATTTCTAATTTAGCTTTATTCTTTTGCCAAACCCCACCCTGCAGTGTCTTAACTCAAAGTACCATAACAGAAAGCAAATCTACAGAAATGCAGCTGAGTTCATAAAAGCATTCCAATGCTCTGGTTTGCCATAAACCTTTATAGATACTTCAAACTAGCAATAGTAAAAGAGAAAAAGAGCCTGTTGCAGTGGTGAGGGCCCAGAACAACAAGATAGACCTTTCTGTGGAGTGTTTTAAACATAGTCCATTTGATTCACAAAGATTTCAGGAGGTCCTATAGGCACTTTTGTTGGTACCTGTGTTAGAAGGATAACCCTGTCAGCAGAAAAACTCCAATGGCACACCTCATCTTTTCTGATTGGTGATAGACAAAGGGATACTTTTGCATTCACTGAGGTGAAAAGTGAGAAGTTTACCTTTCCAAAGAGGGCTCCACTGTGTCGTTTAAGGGACTTACTTACTTTGGAAACAGGCTATTCTAGAGAGATTGGAAAGTAGCCTGTCTTTATGAGGCTAACCCCCAGAGATCCACACAAGCATAGACTCATAGAAACATTTTGGTTGGAAAAGACCCTTACTGGCTGTTACATATAATATATTGAAATACACTAGACAAGAGGACCTGATCACAGGAGAGCACACAATAGGAGAGACAAAAGGGCACAAGAGCAATGTCTTGTTCAAACTACAATAATTCAGGTTCCAAAAATACTGGTAAAATTAATCACTAACCCTGCCCTAGAGAGAACACTTTCTTTGTTTTAAAAAATCATCAAAATTAAAATCAGAATGGATTTAAAACCAATCATGTATTTCCTGAGCACTGCTGTCATTGGCTTCATGTTTCTTGTTACATTGAATAAATAAAATCAAGAGAAAACAGAACATTTTAAACAGTCATACATCTATAGCACATGGATTCTGTGTGCCTCTGTCTCACTTTTCTGGTTGCTTAGCTTGAGAAACAGCAAAAAAGTATAAAGGCTATTGAGATGTGTCAACCTCCGTGACTCAAAACAATTTTTTTTCTGTCACAGCCTACTCTTTCCTATGGTTTGTTATTTTAGATGATAAATTTGGAGTAATAATTATGACTGACACAGTACCAGTAGTAAGCAGTAAAATAACAGGCAGTTCATAACAGGCTGTGGACAGTGGGAAGATTCTTCTCAGTTTTTTCCTTCTGTACAAAAATTCTTCTGGTCTCAGTGAAATGCAGTGTTCAATCCTAGCAGGCTATACTTGGTTCAAGCTTTGTGCCACATTTTTAATCTGAGTGTTCAGGGCCAAATTTTCTATGAAATTACTCTCATAAGATTGACTTCACACAAGTACAGTCACCATTCCTGAGATTTCTGCAGAAAAATATTTTGATCAACTGAAAAATATTACATCAGTCAAAATAGCATAATACATACCCTTTGTGAAGTCTGGGACTCTCTGTGCCTAACATACCTGCAAGTTCTACCCATTGGGGAAAAAAAAAGCCAAACCAGAAATTACTACTGAAAGACAAAGTAACACTGGGGAAGGGTGAGCAGCTGACACCTTTGATCTTCTTTCTGCTGCAGCAGGAAACACGAAGGCTACCTGAGGAATGCCTGACACACTCTGGTAGTTTTAACCCAAAGAAAGCAGGGCAGCTACTCACAGAGCATGTTTCATTCCAAAATACAACATTTCCTCAAGAAAGAAATGAATTGCTCTGGTTTAATTTGCAAGGTTTTTGTTGGTTTGGTTGGTTGCTCAGGTTTTTTTCCCTAAGCTGTTATTTCCCAGAGTCAGGTTTGTAAAACTGAACATAGGCAAACAGAACAGTGTATTTTGATTGTGATGCCCCATGAGTAAATTCCATCATGCATGCATCTTTCATTTGATGTTTCCATAGTGCTGTTTCCTCAACTCTCCAACCCCAAAGCCATCTTACCCTGAAACAGCAAATGCCAGCATTCCTTCAAAAAATAAAGCCGGAATTTCTTCTGTTCTCTTAGCATATGTAAATGCTCTTGAAGAACTCTCACCGATTCTTCTCTTTCGATTTTGCCTCATCAAATTTTTCTGCCTCAATCAAGGCAGATTTCTTCACTTCCTACCCAGTGATATTTTTCACCTGCTTGAAGAAATCCCTTCTCCTATTTATCAATCTCTCTTCTTTCATCTCCTGTGCAGCAGGCACCAGTGCTTCTCCTTGCTTGTGCTAAATCTCCCAGGCTCATTAGTCCTCTTCTCCGCCCTTGATCTTCATCTTCTTCACCTTTGTGATTGTCTTCCATGTGCTTTCTGATATCTGTGACTTTCTGAAAACCTTTTCCCTTAGCACTGCAGTACTTCTGCTTTCTTCTGTGACTATCTCTGCATGATCCTCTAACCCTGCAGTATTTCTTGTTATTGCTGTAAACTGCTCACCTTGTACTTTGCTTGCAGGTCTGCCTCCATCGGCTTCTGAGGAATCAGACTATTTCTTTTGTCCTTTCCTGATCAAGATGCTCTGTCTTTCCACCTTCCACTCCATGAGTCATCCTCCTTTTTTTTGTTCTTGTACACCTCTCCGACACATTGATCCCACAGCTTTACCTAAGAGATAATTGATATCTCCCTCTTCCCATTTGGTGAAATCTAAATGATCAACTTTCCTGCTTTTCTCATCAGCTGTTTTTACCATGTGAAAGGAAGCTATTGTTCTTATAACTATTTCCAAACCTATAAAATTATATTTGGAGAGTGATAGTATTGCATTAGGCTGAAGAAACAAACGTTACACAATTGCAATTCTAATTTCTTATTGTATTTGTTCATGATTTTAAGGCTGCAGCTATTTAGAAAGTACTGCAGATTATGATTTTATTAGGTCATTTCTACTGCCATCAAGAGCAAGCCTTGCTGTAAGCTTTGAAGTTGGACATTTTTGCTGTACACACAGTAGTGGTCAACATAAGCACTATTAAGGTGACATTGCTGAGTCTGTATCTCAAGTAGTTTCAGCTCTTGACTCAGGACTAAAATAGTGAACCAATCTCCATGTCTGCTCAATACCTCGACCTCTTTCTTTAGAAAATAAAGGCTAGCAGTGGGATTTCTAAAAAACAAACAATTATGCCCATCAACCTGATGGGCCCCTAATTTTTTTTTTTTTTTTAAATTTTGTAACAAGGCCGAGATTTGGAACATAAACTCTGCTAACAAGACACAGAAAAGATACAATAATTCCATATTTCTGGCTAAAATATTTTCAGCTGAGCTATGTGAAGACACAAACAATAACAAGGACAACCATGCTCAGACAACCTCTTCTACCACCAATTGATGCCAACAAGAGACTTTTCATTGACTTGGATCAGGTCCCAATTAGCTGGAAACAGTATGTGCATGCTCCAGCACTCAGGTGATGAAATGGTTTGTTAGCAGACCACATGGTTTTGATTAGAGGCCTAATGAACTAATGCCTTAAATCAACAGGAAATGCAGCATCTGGTCAGCACTTCATTGCTTCCTTAAGCCCCAGACACATCTTAGTATTGCCTCCAGCTCTCTTATGCTACCCCAGTGCACAAAAATATTAAGGAAGTAGTTCTTTAGAAGAAAAAGAAGTAGATATTAATATATTAATTACTACAAGTGAGACACAGGAAAAGAAGTGTTGCTGGTTCTAATATACTATGCATCAAGTTTCTTCCAACTGAGACAAAAATCTTAGGCCTTCTCTAGTTTTCACTGTCCAGTATATTCTACAGCATGTTCTTTGAATAACTAACCAGAGTTAATGATGTAAAACATACTTATTAATTCATAAACGTATTTGTCTCTAGTAGATATTGAAGTACTTTATACTGATATTTACATGCTGTATCATATTGAGATGTTTGTATCTGTGGCAAATAATTTTACTTGGTTTTTACAGAGTCCCCTGACCCCTACCCAAAATTATCATTAATAGGGATTCCATATTTCCACACAGCTTGTCAGTTTGATTATTTAAGTTCTTATTTGGTGTACTGAAGACCTTAACCACCCCTTCAAAGCATGCAGCTCCCTGTAAGGCCTCCAATGTCTGAAATACATAAGGATCATCATCATCATCATAATAGCATGGCAGCTGTGCTTCCTATAAGCCAGAAAAGTTGGTCCTGTACACAACAGACACACCTCAGCCACAGTGTGCCATCTGCCTAGTTAGCAGTTAGACAGACACAGCAGATAGGAACAGCTGCTCCTGACAATGTGAAAAACATCAGTACTTCCTTAAAGGCTTTGGCAATGTGGATAAACAATTTCAGTGAAAAGAATATTTTAAATTGCCGCAAATTTTCGATGCAACTGCTATTATGCATCACACCACAACAAAGTGATTATGCTCAGTAGAATGGATTTTGTTCAGCAACTGTAAGACTGTTAAGGGATCTTTTTGTTGTTTGTGTTGCTTTTGGTTTCGCTTTTTTTCCTCAGTTTTACAGAAAACCAGTTAAAAAGGTTAAGAGACCATTTTGTCATGGACAAGGTTTCATGGCACACTGCAGTAATGTACTGTGAATTTTTTCTATTTCATTCTTTCAAGTAAAACAATTTTACCTTCACAAGTTCACTATGGTCTTCATCTTGAACTATTTATTTAGGCCATTTATGTAAAGACTGGATTCCTGAGAAACCTCAATACTGTGTCTGGTCTGCAGCAAAATTAAGACTTATAATAAAGCATTGTGGAGATGGGAGAGTGTTTGGAAATGCAGAGAAACAGCATAATGCTTGATCTTGGCAGCTATATGTTGCCAAAAGTTGGATTTTACAGTGAGTAAATGTTAAAATGCAACAGATGCATGGAAAGATGACAGGCTATAGAGGATGGGTGAACAGATAAGCACTACACACACACACACTTCATACCTACACAGTTTTTCTCTTCTCCTTTGTTACTGCTCATGAATAAACAGAAAAATTCTAGGTGTCTGACTCTGGAATGAAGCTGCTCATTCAAACTGGGGGCTCTGTGCCCCTTTTGGAGGTCAGCTGGTTGCAGGTAGGAGGAATGGAAGACAGAACAGCTATCTCTCACCTGCCTAACCATGCATAAGGGAGCAGATATTGCATGGTGTCTCTCACCACCTCCTTCCTGTTTGAGTACTCACAGTCTGGAGATGGAGTAGAACATTACTGCAAGTAGGCACTGGCAGTGCAGAAGTCAGGCATGGAAAGAGTTAGCAGTACAGACTCCACCTCAGAAACTGATATGGAAATAAAACCTATTTATAGAAAAAAACCAAAAACTATCTGGAAACATAACACAATTGCTATCTTAAATTTTGTATATATTAAACTTTCTGGCTGTCTCCATAAGTGTGAGATTTATGTTAGTTGTGAAAAGATCAGTAATTGGAGGCAAATTAATGAGAAACTTGCTGTCATATTACAGCATGCATTTTTAACGGAAGTCTTTAAATATTTGGACAAAATATCTATATATTTTTATATGTTAATTCTTTAACTGGTAAATGTAATTATCTAACTCTAAAGCAAAAAATATAAAAGGACAAAAATGGATTTAATCAAAATATTCTGTCATTGCCATACATAAGCCACCAGAATATCTTTTCAACAAATGAAATTATTCTTTATTTTATGCTTTTAAAAATGCATTAGTGTAATTGCTCTGCAACAAATTACCTTCTGTGCTATAAGCGTGGCTACAACATCCCTCGCATGTACATCAATTGTGCATATTGTCATGATGTTCTGATGATCACCAGGGGTGAGTTCCCCTAACAGCATGTTTATAAGGGCATTCAGTTGAGCAATCTGCAAAATAATTATATTTCAATGGAGATATTACACTGTGGGGAAAAAAACCTATTATATGTCAAGTGCTAAATGGAGCAGTTATAGAACCAAGACACATTTATTGGTGCTTTTAATCAAAGCAAATAACTTTCGCAAACTAATAATGGTGTTGTTTTCTTACAATTTTAATTTTACTCCTTAATAACAAAAATACACTTTTCTGCTGGCTCCCAGAACTTAATTTCAGAAGAGATAAATACTAGTCTGATACTGCACTTGGAATCCTAGTCTGTAACTGCACAAGTGATAAAGCTAATAGATGTTTAAAGTATCTCACGTATGCTTTAAAACTCTGCTATCGAAACAGTCACAATACACTTCATGATTACTACAGGAAATGCAGGAGCTGGGGACGGGAGGGAAACAACAACTCTTTGGGGCCTGAGTGCCTTGATCATGATGACTTCTTTGTGCCAGAGGAACATGCAAAGCAGGATCCCTGAACAGCTTCCTACATCAGACTGCTAAGTAATTCCCCATCCTGATGGGAATGGTGACACTGAAGAGGTGGCCCTAGAAGCCACTGGCAGGCACTATGAATTAGACTTATTCCCAGGCATCTGGACATCTTTATTTAAAAAAGGATGCTTCTGAACAAAAACAATAAAGTATTTTTGGAATTATTTTTTTGGGGGAGGTGAGAGGGGAGGGAGGGAAGGGGATGGGGAGCCCAGAACAGTCCTAAATTACACTTGCTATGAAATAACAATAAGCAAATAAGCAAATCTGCTTTTTAAATGGTTTCAAGACAAATCTTTGACAAAGCCTGCCAAAGATATTAAGGCACTGATTTTAAAAAGCTGATTGATGCAGAATCCCACCTTTGCAATAGGGGAGTGTTCGCACTGATGAAAGAAACAAGATTTTAAACACACACATCCTTACGAGATTGATGCAGTGGAAAGTAGTGTAATATTTTCTAGCGATCACTTGATTTTGGCATTTAAATTTTATAAACCACTAAGGTTTCAAAGATTTGACTTACACCATAAGACTCATGTCTTTAAAATTACCATTTTTATACATTTTGTGCATAACAGGTTCTCATACCTACTTGTGATTGCAGACTTTCAGATTATTTCCAACTATTCTTTTATATCCTTGAAGATTTCACCATCCTTAGCACAGACTCTCAATATCTAACAAATCAATTGTTTCAGCTGATTTTGTAGCTTATTTTCACATGCTGCAGCTTCAATGATTTTTTCTGCAAAAAAGTTGCGGAGTTCCTTCTAAATTCACTGTTATTCTACCTAATGTAAATACTATTTCCTCTAACATCTTATGGAAGAAATTCATATAAATATCATTACTAAGTGTTAATAACATCGCAGACTTTGTCATGTTGCTTCTGAAGATCTTCTTGTTAAACCTGTTTCCTGGAAAAAAGCAAAACATACAGACCTGGAACCTGGGCAGACCAGGTGACTGGAGCTCAGCACCCTGGAGGACAGAACAACCTCTGTCCTAACCCCGGGCTCTGAGCTACACAAGTTACACTGTGAAAGACCTCAGTCCTGTAAAACACACTGTGATCTGCCTGCTCAGAACACAGGTTTGTTATGAATAAAACCTTTGGTGTTCTGCTCTTTTCACCCAGTCTCCTTTGACTAAAAAGTCCTACTTCACACCTTATGTGAATTTGCAGAGACAGATGAAAATAACTCACTTTTTGTATGCTTGTCTTGAATTGTGCCTCTCTCCCCAAGCTCTAATAATAGGATATAAAAGCTTGTGGATCCAAGAGAGAGAATTTAATGGAGATTTCCCTGAAATGGAACCCATAGAGTTCCTCAAAGGAGAAAAGAGCTATAGAACAAAAAAATGGGGTAAAAATCACCAAACTTCATTTTCTCTCAGTATACTGTTTATGCAGTAACACAGCTCATACACTCTGCAACGTGCAGCACTGAATGAATTTTTAGCCTGTTTCCTACCAGTATGAAAAGAATGATTTTGGTGGCCTACATCCAAAGACACAGCAGTGTCACTGTTCATATTACTCAGTGATTGCATATAATTTGGCATCACTGAAACAATTGCAGCTCTGAAAATGTTGAGCTCTGGGCTATTATGAAGGCTAAATTAACTCTCATCACTTGAGTGAATGATCCATTCACACCAAGGTCAAAATCACTAGTTGAGCAGCACAAGCAAGATGACACTAAAGCTGAGTGACCTGCAGTTGCATATGGATAAGACTTTATTATTCTCTCAGACAACCTGAATATTACTGAAAATATTAAATTAGTTACTTACTGTAGAAAAAAATTAATATCTCTGTGGGAAAAGTAAAATCCAACCTGTCTTTCCCCTGTTCGCTTTGCACCTTGGGTTCAGACAAAAATATGAGTGCTATGAGTGAGTGACTGAAGTTGCTGAGGCAGGAATGAAAGTTCAGGAGGAAAATGAGGTGAGACTTTTGGTTTCCTCTTGAAAATTCTTAAACTAGCCTGTAGATCAGGTACTTGAGTGCATGAGCAAGACAAGAGAACAGAGAAGAAGAGAGGTTAACAGGTGATAAAGGGAAACTAGAGTCTCCCGGGGAATAAAATTTTCTTTTTCTGGAGGAAAAATGGTTTTCTTTTTATTCATTTTAAGTTCCTTCTCAATCCGCAATTTGAGCAGATCAAATATGAAATCTCCATGTCATAGAATAGTCTGATACTGTTTTTTCTGAATGGCAATTAATAGTTATAATAAAAAACTTCTTTCAGAACAAAAGGTTGGTTTTTTTAAGTAGTTGCCCAAAAAGACAAAATCTTTCAACTTTTCAGTCAATATTAATCTCCACCTTTTGAGTCAATATTAATCTCTGCATTCATCTGCACAGTCCTGGGTTAAGTTCTCATCCCCCATGGCTCACATTCTCCAGGCAGCCTGTATTTCATATTGCACATTGTTGTGTGACTGCATTACATCCCATTATTGGTGGCAGTGGCTGAACTACAGGAAGACAGCATGGTGTGTCATGGGTTACACAGTCCAGCAGAGACTCAGGTTCCACAGGGGAGGAGCGGGAAATAAAAATAACTAACTGCAGTTTCCAGTAGAGGCCCGAGGGAACCAACAGCATGAACTGTGGAGCTACTTGGTCACTGGGACCTCTGCTTTATGCCACACTACAGTAATGACTCAGTCAAAATTCTATTTTTGATGGACCATATATGGTTTCATTTACTTTTCTTGACAGGAAATTTACCCAAAGCATCATTTTCCCACAGAAAATGTTAATGTGTTTCAGGGGTTTTTTGTGTGTTTGGGGGTTTTTTTGGTGGGGAAAAGAAATTGACTAATTATTTTTGATTATCCAAACTTCCTGCTCCTCTCAGGAGCCGAGGCTGCATGTCAGGCAATTCTGTCTAAACCTCAGTACACACTTGTTCTGGCCCCTAAACCTAGGTGGCTTTGGTTACACTGCCTCCTCAAATCCACTAAGGTATTTCATTTCCAGTGTGTGAGGATACTTTTATTTAGGAAGATGAGTCTTTACATTCTGAGATTTCTAATTCAGCTTCAACAACAATCTTTCCATCATCTTTGCATAAAATTACACTTCAGTGAGCCTCAAGGGCAGAGAAAAAAGAATACAGACAATAGTCATGCTTTGTACAATTAGCAAATGGTTCTAGGGTAACAGAATGGACAACAAAGATACCCATTTTCCCTTGAGTTCTCCTCAATGCTGTCTAATTGGCTCTGACCTCAGGATCGACTGAGCTTCTCCTATTAGATGTAACAGGAAATGTTGTCTGCACAGGGATGCTAAGGTCTGTAGAATTATTTGGTTCATATCTTTCAATTCAGCAGAAAACCAGGCAAGAAAATACACCACTCAATAATCTGACATGTTCTTCACAAAACACAGGGCATTGAAAAGTACATATAACCACTGTTTATACTGCCAGATTCTTATTGTCACCAAATTTTAGGTAACATTGTCAAATAACTTTAGTGCTTTGCAATCTGTTGATAGATGTTGAAGAAACCTATATTTAGAATAATATTCATTGGGCTAAGAAGAGTGATTAAAGAACACAACTATCTAGGATGAAAAGTTTCTCTGCTTTGAATGGTTACCCTCAGAAATGATTTTCAGTAAAACAATTGCAGAGAGGAAGTGGCATCATAGAGAAAAAGTGGGACTCACATCTTCCACAGGGATCATAGAATCCTTCTGGTTATTGGTCTTTTTAGAACTGTTTTTAGAATTACTATAACAGGTTTGTTAGAAATATTAGTTATTATTGAAGGAAATGAAACCAAAGCAGAACAAAATGAATGGGGCTGAACAGAGCCAAGTACTTCTTCTCTTTTCTGTACTGCAATCTTTCTATATAATCTTACTCTCTAAACAGGTGTTTGACATCATCAGAGGAAATATGCTGTGAAAATGAAAGTATTTCCATTGCTTTAAGGTCATCGGTGTTTCTAAAGCATCATAAACCTGAAGTCTAATCTGCAAAGCAGCTCTGTGTACCAGAACACTTCCTGTTCTGCTGAAATACAGGTTAAACCATTTGAGCACATAGACACAGCTGGTCACCCCTCAAAATAAGGAACAGTTGTTTCTGTCTGTTACGTGCACATCTGAAGCATGCACATAAGAAAATCACTTGGTTGATAAATGATTCACCAGTAAGGACATCGTTTCTCCAGACGGATTCATATTATTTTAATCATGATGTTTTCCAACTCATTTATGCAAAATATTTTTGGTCTGCCGATTTCTAAATAAGAAGTTCCTTAAACATTACATTGTCTTGATAAGATATTAAGGTCATCTACAGGATTTGAAATTAACTTACTGCACTGGTGACATCAGACTTGTAATTAGAAATGGAGTGTTTGTTTCCAAGAAGGGCAAGTTCAACATTAAGAGCTTAGGAGATTTGCTTTCACAAAAGTTCTGAAGGTGTCATTTAAAGAATCACAGAACTTTCAAGTTCTCAGCTGTAAAATAGGGCTAATAGCATTTTCCTATCCACAGGAGCCTATATAGGGGCAAGTAAATATATTTCTTATATTTAGAAAGATGAGGAGATAGCAAGACATACAGTAAGGAAGTTTTCCCTGTGGAAAACAAAACCTATAAAAAATTTGTATAAAATTCAGTAGACAGTTCTTGTTCAAACAGTTGGTACTCAAAGAGTTACATTCAAACAAAAGCATATGATAGGCTCCCATTCAGGTTTCTCCCCCAAGAGACCTCAGCCATTGTCTCACCAGCCTTTAGAAAGTGCCCCAACTACTGAGGCATTCTTCAATTTCACTTTGATGTTACCCCACATTGTACCAAATCTTTAAATACGCGGTGACCTCATCCTTCTGCCCCAAATCAAAGTGAAATTTTTGTCTATATAGACTGCTTTGCAACATTTGGAGGACTGACCAATGGTATGTTTAAGTTCATATAAGTCCCCAATATATGTAAAAATTTTTAAGATAGGAAAGAATGAGAATTGTTACCTTCTACACTTGTTTCTTCTAAGTTAGCAGTTCCTTCACCTCCTGATCATTCATATCCCCAAAACATTGGGGGTTTATTTCATAGTTCAGTTTTTAAAGTGGGGTAGAATAGAGAGACATCTAACAGATTCTGGATTATTATGCGTCCAGCTGGTATTTAATTCCTGTAAGTCATTCTTAGGATGTTAGTTTACATTCACCATTGTGTGTGTGCATCTATTTCATTCTACTGCCATTTCTCCTACTGCTTTAGCTGCACATATCTGTTTATCTCACAGCTCCTCTGTGCAGGTGAACAAAGAAAAAGTCTCCATGTGTTATTCACCTGATAAACTTTGCCTTAGAAATAAAGCACAAATATTTCAGGAATAAAGTTATCCAAAATTCTGCAAATCCAGAGCATAAAGACTATTGTGCCCATAATTTCTGGGTTCTGAATTACAAGAAGGTTTAACTTCTTAAACTTCAGCTCTTTTCAGATGCTTAATCATTGATTCAAAAGCGCATATCCTATGTCCTAGTGCTTTGACAGGTCTTTGTGTCTTACACAGCAGACAGTTGTGAACAAAAAGACAGAAGCAATAAAGAAGCAAGCAGGGTAGTGACTGCATCTTGGAATTTGACTTCTGAATCTTACGTGAAAGCCAGCTGGGTAATTTGCTGGTTATGGAAGAAAAAATAAACTCAGAAGGATATTTTCAGAAGTACTTTGAGATTTGGGAGTTCAATCCTGTAATACTTGTTTCCCCAATTTTTTTAATCCTTTGAGTTCAAAAACCCTCTAATGAAGGGAATTTAACAAGCTACAGGCTCCTACATAATGCAGAGTACTCAGAACATGAGAGATTATTTCAAGTAGTGAAACACTGTTCATTAGGGAAATGATCACATTTGCAAATCTTCTGAGCTCCATCTCCATGTGCTCATCATTTATTTGTTTCCATGGAGTTTTCATCCAATCTTTAATACTTGTCTATAAAATTAAAAAAATAAACAAACAGCTCCTACTACATTCTAAGCAAAGCCCATGGTTTCCAGCTCATCAGCAGGTGAATATTTATGAATATGTATGGTATACTAATGCAACAATATAAGTTTCAACATTTAAAACCTACTGATGCTGAAAAGTAACCTAAGAGATTTTTGTCCTTTGTTATAGGAAAGGAATCCTTAACTTTATGGTTTGATTTTTTGCTTGTTTTCAAAGTTAAAACACATTTCTAAGGTATTAAAATTCCACAACTAGGAATCAATTCACTTCTTATTCAATGTATTTTCAGTAGCATTAATTGATGAAAGGTGTGCAAGTAACAAAAAAGAAAAAACTAAATTTCAAACTTGAGATAAGCAGGTATATCTCTCTTACAGTCATAAAATGTATTGACTGAATTTTTCTCGAGATTCTCAAAGAAAAATCAATTAAGGTAAATGTTTGACACTCAAGGAAACTGAAAGGAGAAATATACATTATTTACCTTCTTTAGTATACGCAATGACTCCAAATAAAACTGGATCTTTTAATGGAATTAATGAAAAAAAAAATTCCAAAAGTTCTCTTGAACTTCTTCTCTGGAAAAAATCACCTGGAATATGTATTCAGTAAACAATGTTGCATTGCAGCTGCTCTAAGTAACTCATTGTCTGGGTGCTCTGCACCAGTATGAAGTGACTATTCCTGAGAAATTACTCTACTATTCAAACAGCTCTAGGAGACATTTGAAGATGATGAATAACCACAATTGTAAGTATCTCCCACATGTAAATCAGTGGACTAAAATGTAAAAAAAGTCCACCTAACTTGCAGAAACATATGGTTTTGCTTTGGGACTAATGATTCATTGAATTCAAAACTTCAAGTAAATCACTAGTATCAAAAATTCTGATTAACAAAAACCGGTTAGCTGCAACACTCCCATTTACAGTGACTGCAATTGCAGTGGCAAAATCATTATAGTACAAGATACTAAAACCAATAGAATGTATTTAGAAATAAGCTTTACAAAAGATTTGGGTTCTGTAAAATGAGTTCAAGCTTAAATCAACTTATATTTAAAAAACTGAACAATGTTATGCCCATGTAAAAATAAATAAAAAAATAAAAATCAGGAAGATCTTTTGCTTCCTAATCTTGTCAGGCACTCTGTTTCATCAGAGCAGAAGGAGCTTCTCCTATTCTTCCACAACAATAACTTCATCTCTGAGGTAACTGTGCACTCATGGACATTAAAATAAATTTTGTCGTCTTTTGGAGACTGAATGGCTTGTGTACAGCTGCAATTACCTCTGAGGAAAAGCTGATGAAAAGCGAAATCTGTGATGACCACTGAAAGGGACTCCTGTCATTCTGAACAAATGCAAGTAAAGCTGGATGCCAGATTAGTGACTTAATCATAAAATATAAGTCAATAGACAGGATTCTGTTATAATCCATCCAAGGCCAGGTTTTCATGGTTCTTATGTTATAAAATAGGATTGCTGCAAAGGTTATGCTTCTAGGGGATTATTAAATGGCCATTTTGAAACCTCCTTTCTTTACACTAAAGCAATATAGAAGAAAATGAAAGACAGTTGTATAATTTCCTGAAAGACACTATGACAAACTTATCCCCACCAGGAACCGTCTTATCCATCTGAATCCATAATAACGTGCATTTAGGTTTGGAACTCCTCCAACTTCAAATTGATTTGCCGAATTTCATAAAAAGTAGTGAAAAAACCACTTTGTTTCCTCCTTGACGACCTCTGAAACACATTTCAGCCTCGGGCACTTTTTAAAGCCATGCACAACAATTCAGAATAGAAAAAAATGACAGACCCCATACTCTAGCAGTGCCTGTAAATACCATTGCAATAATGTTATCATTCACTGTCAGATACTGAAAACGTACAAATTGAGGCAGACACTGTGGGTTCACATGCTACTAGGTGAGGCTTTTTCTTCTCACTACTCTTCATTGCTTATTCGGGCAGATACCACTAATGCATTTCCATCCAAAGGAGGGTTATGATAATGAACTAGTAGTGCTTTTTTTGCAAGGTGAGTTAAACTAAGTCTGAAGTCTAAGTTTGTAATATTGTACAGTTCACAGACAGAATAATTTCAGATTGTTTCTTAGACCACTTGAGGAGAGTTTATAGGTTCAGAAAACTTGAGCAAAAACCCAAACAGCTTTATTTCAAAGTTCCTTCCTCAAATATCCAGTCTGCATATGTGCTAAGCATGAGGCATACCCAGAGCCTGTTTTGTTTATGACATATCCCCATAACTCTGTGGTGTTTCCTGATCCTGGCCATTCAAGAACTGAGCCGCAGGCCTGGGAGTCGAGCCAGACATTTGTAGCAACACGACAGTAGCATGCCCCTGGAAAACTGAGTACTCTGCAGTCACTTAAAGCCTACTAGACAATGCTCCATCTACACTTTCTTCTTTTTTTTTTTAATCACAGTTTATGTCTGCATTACTTTGTTGCTGATAAGCCATGTTTCTGTGGCTTTAGTGCCACAAACCGCTAAGAGCTCATCTAAAGCTTGCTATCATACAGGCACGAATTGTATTTATTTCTTTGAAATAGAAGATGAAGAGCATAGAGTCAGACCATTAACTTGATTTCCTCATTTTGTCCAATAAAAGATAGCAATTCTGCCCTGAAAACTGAATTTTAAAGATTTGTCTGTGTGTTCCCCGACCAAGATTTTTATGTGCTAAATCAGTATTAGTGTAAATGAGCTACAGTTCCAATAATACATTAACAAACTTGTGGGAATCCTTCAACAATCAGGCCGTGTCTTCAGGGTTCCACTGCATGTAACAAGGTGCCTCTGGTCAGTGCTACTGTCTGCGACCCGACAGAATTGCTGCCCAGTGCCCATCATCATGGTAAGCTGGATTCTACACATGGTAGCCCCCATTCATCACAAAATCACCCTTAACATATGAAAACTATTAAAATTTAGAAAGCAGTGTATTTGCTGTTAGAGAAGTATCAGGAAATTCACTAAGATTGTAGACCTGTTCATTTTTTTCCATTACCTAGCCAATAGATTTACATTTTCAGATAGTCAAAGAATTTTACACATTAAAACATTCCCTGGATGTCTATTCAAACTCAAATATAGCTTCAAGGATTTCCTGCAACTCCAATAATCTACATCTGGATGCTGAAGGAAATATTGACTCCCTTCACTTTACTTTCAGCGGTGTTAATAGATAAGGAAGAGCCTTTTTGTATTCAAAATGTAAACACATGTTAATGAGTATCACGCAACTTTGCTTAATTATTAATAAATTCTATGCAAACAGGAAATAAACATATGAAATCCAGCTGTTGGAATAGGACAGGAAGGGGTTCAACTCACATTTCATCACATCTCCAAATCTGGGTTTCATATACACAGAAAAACTTTGCATGAACCAATGAGGAAGAGTAATGCACACAATTGTGTCTTGATCTGGATGCAGTGGCACCCAGAGAACTTTGACATGATCACAGCTTCACTGGGGTTTTGAAGTATAGTGTGACATGACTTGACAGTGCTCCTTTTCACTGACCCTTAGACTGAAATAAGAAAAAATTCTTGTGGACCAATAATCTTACCAGAAGGAACAAGCAAGCCATATATGCAAAAATGGTGTAAGACAATGATTAAATACACAATACTTGCCTGTAAAAGCAATAACACTTTCTGTACTGACCTTCATCTCTTCCTGCTGTGTCTTCCCCTAAAATGCCTGTGGAGGTCAGTAATGCATAAAGCTAATAGGGGACTGTGAGTGCCAGGCCCCTGCAATGTACTGATGATGGAATTTTTTCTCTGCAAACAAACAAAGGTCTGCTCACTGTCAACACTTCACAGAAAATTGCTGGACTCGTCAATTACGCCACTATAAACAAATGTATAAGCATACATGTATTTAGACATATACCTGTACACACACACACTTCTAAAATCATGAAGACTGCAAATTAATATAAAAGCAAGGCAAGGCAAATAATTTCTCATCTGGACAGCTTACTATCTAGTCTAACAACAGAAGTGGCAGACAAGTGGGAATATTTCAAATACAGTAAGGGATAAGAGGAGGACAGGTTTACAGAATTATAAATATTAAGTAGCTTGTTTGAAACAATTCTGCATTTGGGAGTCCCAAGTGAGCATTTCATTTGTTCATTTGTTTAATTAGAGGTTAATAGCTGCATTTAGCTCTGTGGAATGGAACTGCTAGGACCTATTTGAATTACCAAGGTATTAGGGCAAAATTTGAGAAAGTTCTTCCTCTTTTGAATAATTTTTTTTCATTCCTATTCATATAGCCAATTGATATCCTCAGTATGCCACACACTTAGACATCCACTTTGCTACTTAACAGTGCAATGAATGAGCAAACCAGTCAAATGAGCTTTTCCCAGGTAAATAACAGAGCAAACCAATTTGTATATTTAGCACTGGAGAACAGATGTAAGGCAGAGAGACAAAAGAGAGCTATAGCCAAAAATACAAATTAATATAATTTTATGTTGTTTTATTATAAATAAAATGCTAAACACCACCTTTGTTCTCCAAGTGTATATATGTAATTTTATATCCCGAGTCTGCCATTCAAAAGCACTCAGATTAGGCTGCAAAAGTTATCTATGCACAAATTTGAACAAGCAACTCTCGTTCTCAGTTATTTTTGTTCATGATTTTGTTCATGATTGGATCCTCATAAGTCACACAAATGCATTAATCTTTTGCATAAGAAAAGGGATAAAAGTAAGTTTACAGCAATTAGAGTCTATTATATGAATGTTAATAAATATAGTCAAAATCTGGAAATGAATGTTTAAGCTAATATTCAACAGAAAATCCTACTGTTTTACACAAAGCTAGTTAGCTAAGTTGATGTAAAATCTAGTTAGAAACAGTTTTACAGTCAGAGGATATCTAGTTAAGAGTTAGCAGTGGATAGTGTGTAACCCATCCTGTCCTAACGGGCATATCCAAATAGGTCAGAAGAACTGCACCCAGAAAGTCCTCATTTCTCTCCATTGACTCCAAACACAGCCTACACTGACTAGTTCAGGTGTCATAACTGTCTTTAATTCAACCCTGCCAGTTTATAGGAAGGTTAAAAACCCTCTTGCTGTCATTTAATACTTGGATGGTCTATTCTATAAGGAAACGTGTTCATTCCAGAGACTCCTTCATGGAGAAGCAGAGATGAAATAAAGTCCAAGAGAGTGCCAACATAGATATTCAAGTATGGATCTGAACTTTCCCTTAATTTGGAAAAGTTCCCAATTCAAACTTCTCTCAATGGTTTTGCTGTTTAGGATAAGACAAGGCCTGCTTGGATGAGCAAGGAATTACACTGTAACAGAATGAGTTCACAAAAGATGACAACTCAGGTCAGTTCAACATGGGGCTCTCTGCTACCCGGAGGACTAGCCCTAATCACACTGAGCTAGTGTGCGGCCCTTTTATCAACTCTCTCTGCTAGTGTGCTCAAAAGAGGACTAAGGCTGTCCAAGAGACAAAGAACTAACAAACCTCAAGAAGATACTTGTTTTCTGCACGAGGATTTCCTGGCTCTCACACCAAACAATATACTACAACAGCAGTCCTACTCTAGCTAAAGTTTCTGAAATCTGGGTGCTCTATCTGTGAAAAAAGTTGCAGCAGCATAGCCATGTAGGCTTGACATACCCCAGCCCTTTTCTATCTACCCCAGTTCTTTTCTATCTAGACCTATCACGATATAACATGGTGACCTGGGTTCTGCTCTGCAGCAACAGGCCATGAGCAGTTCCCTCTGAATTCAGAGGAAACATCTGACAGCTAAGGATTCAGGCTTCTGGATTATCAACTGCTTGTATCCCTATGGCATTTATTTTTCTTATTCAGCATTGCTGTTTTCCATATGAAAGTGTAAAGTCATTCAGAATAATTTGACACTCTCTCATAGCATTGCTTTTCAAGGCTAAGTGGTAGTAAAGTCTTCTTCAAGTAGGATTTAGGATTATTTTTTGGAAATCACAAGAATGATGCTGCAAACTCAGATTATTTTTATAAAGAGTTTCTTTCCATGTATGTTTCCATTACAGCTCTTGCAAACCTAAGCAAGGTGAAAATTACAATAAAACAACGCATACAAGACAAGCCGGTGATCTGAGACAGCCAGCACGGCATCATTAATGACAAACTGTGCCTGACCAATATGGTGGCCTTCTATGAGGGAAGACAAAATGGTGTCATCTACCTAACTTTCTGTAAAGCCCACGACAGTCTCACAGAACATCCTTATCTCCAGACTGGAAATGGACATGAAAGTGAAGGGTGGGCTATTCAGCAGATAAGGAATAGGCTGATTTGGCACAGCCAGAGGGTTATGGTCAGTGGCTCTACATTCAGGTGGAGGCTGGTGATGAGTGGCGTCCCTCAGGGCTCTGTCTTGGGACTGGTGCTTTTTAATATCTTTATCAATGGCACAAACAGTGAGATCAAGGGCAGCCACAGCAAGTTAGCAGATTACACAAAGCTGAACGATTGTTCTGTACCAACCCTGACCCCCCTAAAAACCCAAAATAAGTAAACAAAAAAAGGGACCATACCACACACATCACCATCTCTCCCCTTATTTTTATCAATTCAGCAGTCACTGAGCTCCACAAGCCCAAGCAACACTCCATTGACAAATCAAAGGACAAGGAGAAAGCACAAATAAAAAATTGACTTCTAACTTGAGACCAAAGTTCGTAATCAGCCTGCAATCAGAATATATTTTAGAATCATTTCAATGTTTCATCAACTGAATTTTCAAAGAATACCAGTGGATTCTTCATTTAGTTCTTGATCACGGAAGAGAAACAAATCCTCTTTTAAATAATTTATCAGCTGCTTTTATGTGGGACTTCTATTCCTCAATGTAGACATCACAAGAATGGTCAGTCAAAATTCAATGTAATCAGGTAAGCCACACTTTCTCCAAAATTTATGTCTAGCTGGGAAAGCTTTTTTGTTACGTTTTTTGTTGTCACAATGTGGAACACTTGAGAATACACCTTGATAATTAGTTTTGATGCAGTTTTTATTTTGATTGTAAACTCTGATTAGTACTCCAACATATTGACAGTGACAGATATGTCATAACGGTTCATAAAATCATGGTTATTCTTAACTTACCCATATCCTGGAAAATACTTGAGTAACAAGCCTAAAGGTCACTTTTGTTTTTAAAACATCTGTTTCTAAACCCATACTGTTTAACCCGAAAGACACAACCTTCTTACTGAATTAGGGTTCCTTAGAGGTTAAGCAGGTAATCCATGGAGACTGTTCCCTTACTTTTCCTTAGCTGCCATTCCTTAAATATGTTCCATCTCAGGAACTATGAGTCATTTCACTTTTAAGCACTCTTATTTCCTTTAAATTTACCTAAAACTTTATTAGACCCAGTCAGTACTGCCCTGAAAGACAGCCTGCATACATTTAAAACATTCCCAATGGAGAAGAATAAAACATTTAAAATCTATATTTGATCTGACAACAGCATTATCATGTTTAAATTAGAAACAGATTAGACATAATTGAAGATAAAGAGGACACAAGCATCACTCCCATTTTGGTGGAGTGGGCTTTAAATTATCAGATTCATTCAGAATACATTACGCAGAAACATTGAATTGTTAGCTTTAGACAGCCTTTTCTAAGAGTTTACAATTTCTCAGTTCAGTGAAGCTTGCCACCAGCTTGTTATCAGAACAAAAAATGAAAAATCATTTGGTTCAGAGCACAGAACTGATCTCACCTCCAAAAGTACACGTTTTCTTCTGATAACCAACACTTCTTTGGACTGTAGAGGTACCGCTTCATGCTTTACAGTGAAGTCAATCTTTTTAAGATTCTTCCACGTTTCAGGTAATTCCTAACCACATTTCAAGTAGATATTGTTTGTCAGTTTGCAGAGCCAACAATCCCCCCCCACAAACACACATACTTTCATTCTCCCCAACTTTCCCTGCTTTTTTCCTTTTTTTGAAAAATATTAGTTGACTTTGTGTAATTCCTTCCCTATTGTTCTTACGCAGTGACAAAGACGGACTCTTTGCTCAGAGTAATTTGCTAAATTCGATTTATGGAAAAGATTAAAGTTTCTTTACAACATCCTGCATTTTCTAGTTAGAACATGTTTACATATATTAAATTTGGAAATAATCCTCAGCAGCACAAAAAACACCTCAGTGATGCAACTCATGATAAAATAGTTTGATAAATATATTATTTTGACCCACCCATAAGAAGGGTGCAAAAATGCACATAGTAACAACTGAATGTATTAGTAAATCCCAAACATGTTAAGTTCTTCTGCTTAACCTGCTTAGCTCTTAACAAGGGTGTGCTTGAACCCACTCTGGTCCAAAAAAATAAAGCCATATTCCTTACATTGCTGTTAGACATCCCAAAGGTTCATCTGCTTTATGACCTATACCTGTTGCTGACAAAAAAGTCAGCCACAAGTGTAGTTGAATATGGACATGGACTTGCTCACAAAATATAATTAGACATAGTAGTTCAAAGGCAAAGATACACAAAGATAAATGGTTTTTTTTTATTGTTGTTTTGAAAAATTTACATGGGGTTTTTGCAAACATTTGTGTTTAGTCTGAATCTCATTCAACTTAATTCCACAATTCTGTGACACAGCTGAACCTCATTACCTCCTTGCAAGTTATATTGCTCAGAAAAGTTTCCTATCACTGTTTGAAGAAAGTGGCTAGAAGTTTAATAAACACTAGCAACCCTTTGACAGTATGTAAATAAGAACACTGTGAAATACCTGTCTATAAATTGTACTTTTAAATGGATATTTCCATGCAGGTGAAGTTTATTTTTCAGCTGCATTAAGAGGCATGACAGATTAGAAATGAATAGTAAAGAAATTATTTGGAAAGATTCCCCGTTTTCATATGCAGTGTAAGTCTTTACATTTCCTGCAAATGATGCTAGGGAAAAAATAACTACAGAAACACATTTAGTCACTTGGAAAAATCAGGTTGATAGCAGAGCTCTGATTCATAAAGAACCAGTGTTTTGCAGACTAAAAGAGTCAAACATTATAATGGTGCTATTTTTACTGCTTCAATTTTTGGTCTGCCAACACTTCCCTAATTAAAGTTACATTAAAGAGCATGGCTCAAATTTTCAAGAGGATTGCCTTCAATCTGCATGTACCATCTCTGCACCATTTCTGCAGCTCTGTGTGCAAACACACCATGGAGCAGCAAGAGCTGGCTGCTTCCCAAGAGAAGGTGAGCCAGAAGCCAAAGTTACCCCAGCAGACAACATCCTCATCAACCTGTCCCGGTGGGCCTTAAGCATGGCAGCAGTGCCAGGTGTTTGTAACTGGGTGCATCAATAGCCCCAGACACAGTCAGCAGTGAAACAAATCCTGGGTCCCACCAGCAAGTACAGCCAGGAGCAGTAAGACACAGAGAGATAAGGGCAAGCAAGAGCATACAGACTCTGGTGTCCATCCAGGAGAGTACGCCTGGAGCACAGGTCCAGAGCCAGGTCCAAGCACCCCCAGGGGGCAGGGCTGAGGAGAGGCTGCAAGACAGGAACACCCTGTAGCTCAGAGAAAGTGAGACCCCGGGGCTGAGCTTCTGTGGTGTCCCCTGGGTGTGGAGTAGAGTGCCTAGAGAAGCTGGTCAGGGCCATTATTACTGCACTCAGGACACTGATAGCTTGCACACCTGCAAAGTGATTAAGCTGCTAAATACCTGATCTACCTGCACAAAAAAAGGGATGTCCTAATCCTGCAAGGTTAAGATTACTCTGTAGATTTTTACAGTGACAGAATTTAACCTGCCTCAGGTTATGCACAGAAAAACCTGTTAATTTTGGGGCAGAGGTGAATTGAGACATTTTCAGTATTTGTTTGCCAAATTAAAATCATGTGCTACCTGTGAGTTTCTTAGCTGAGATCATCTGGAAAAGGAATTTTCATTTACCCAGAAATGTTCATGTTTCAAAAACTATTTTTGTCCCAGCAGGGCAGTAGACAGAACCATCTGAAAAAAGGGAAAATCTTTCAACAGGTTTTATATAAAACTTGTATATATCAAAATGCAGCGGTGGATTCCCCCATGTTTGATGCATTCATCTGGAATATGAGAGAGCACCAAGACCAAGGTTCTGCTGTAATCAGACAGTGGATTAAGTGCACTATATCTCACATGCTGTGCTGAACCCCCTGACCAAGAATCTTTAGCTATTTGAGCCATGTGATCCCTATGTATCCTTCAGCTCTGCTCTTAGTGCCAAGAAGAGGCATTGGAGAGGAGAAAATGTTACATTTTTTACTTCATTTCAGGATTAACTGAAATGCAAGAACAAACACAAAAATAAAAGCAAAATCTTTTAGGTGGGCCTTCTAGGACATATTTGTGCAATGTGGAAATCCTATTTTGTGAAAGGCAGACCACATAAACTAATGGTCCTGTCTGGCCTTGAAATCTACGTTTGATTAATAAAGGAGATCCATAGTTAAAACCTGACATCAAAAATGCCTTTAGTATATGACTATTTAGTTGAAAACACTACCTTCCACTGACAAATAAGTTTTTCTTCTTATCATTTTAATTGATTCTTAGGAGGAAAATTCTGGTACAACACTGATAAACACTTCTCATTAAGTCTCTTGAATGCAACTTGAGGACACTAAGAAAAATGTCATATTTTGGACACAATTAAGTCAACTGAATATTTACCTTAGAACTGGAAACAGACAGCAAATATCATTATATTTTTAAATATATATTCAGTAAAAGAAATGTCCAAGGAAAAGAGCTTTAAAAAAAACCCCAAACCAAATGCATTTAGTGTTATTTTTATTTCACCTATATAAGTGTGTACCAAAATTTAGAGCTGTTATGTTGCACCCTTACCTCCAGTTCTTCATGGGAACCTCACCCCCAGTTCTCCCAGCTGCTGTCTGCAAGTTCTCAAGAGGTCAGTTTCAAGACTTTGAAAATGTAATCTATGGATTACTGTTTCTACATAGACATTGGATCACTGAAGGAGTGGCTAATCATTGAACCAGACTCCCCAGGGAAGTAGTGGAGTCCCCATCCCTGCAAATGTTCAAAAACCAAGTAGACATGGCACTTCACCATAAGGCTTAATGGACATAGTGGTATTGGGTCGAAGGTTGGACTTAATGATCTTGAAGGTCTTTTCCAACCTTTATGAGTCTATGGATGTCCCATTATTTCACCCAGAGCTGTGTACTCTCCTCCTCACACTTTCTTAGTCGACCTATCTCTGGTTTCATGAGTGAGCCTCTACATTCAGCAACATGTAATGTAAGAAAACATTGAGGTAATTAGCACAGAACACCTGAAAACTTAAAGCAAACCAAACACATAAAAAATAGTAATGAACAAATAAATTCAATCAAAACACAGAAGCATGGTGTTAAGGCGTAGTTGGTGGGCTCCTTTTTCCTCTCTTTTTAAGAAAGAGGGAAATGCATTTCACATGAGTGACAAGTTATTCCTGAGAAATATCACGGACTCATTTACACTTGACCATCTCTTCCTTTTCTGCATCTATTGCAAATGGTCAATAACCCTATTCAGGTTCTCAGTGCTGCAGAACCAGGGGCAGGGACTTCCTGTCTGATAGCAAGAAATAGTTTGGATGGGCATTTGAGGGGATGGATACAGCCCTATGATCCACATCCATCTTTTAGAAGAGTCCAGGATTGCTATTAATTTCAGAGTTCCTCTCCCAAAGAATCGATCAAAAGTCTGCAAAATATCTCTATTGTCTCATGGCTTAAAGGGATGAAAGGGACTTAAAAAGATCATTCAATCCATCCTTCTCAATATAAATATATATATATTATACACACATGTAAAGAGGAGGATTACGTATATATACATATATATGTATATTTGTGCTTAGGTATGTATAGATAAAAATCTTTATTAAACAGAAACTAGAGAAGCTTGAATAAACCTGAGCTGTTTTCCTTAAAATTTCAGGTTCCTTTATAAATTAAATTCACCAATTAAATTAAAAAAGCTAATGGTCAACTTGATCTGAAACAACTACTAAAAAATTGTTCTGATTTGAAGATTTATTAGCTTATGTAGAATATTGGTCCTAAAAAAAAAAAAAAGAAACATGATGAACAAGAGATTTCAAACAAGACAACAAAATAGTACAATGATTTACATTTCATTAATAGACACAAGAAATGAAAGCAAAGAAACCTCTGCAAAAATGGAAATACCTGTTCTTTAGAATACAGTAAGTCTCATGAACATTCTAGAACCTCAGAATTCTAATAAAATTCCAGCTTCCCTCTACTAAGAAATTTTCCACAGAGCAGAAACTTCTTCACACATGCAATTTTATCATCAATCCATTAAGTACCACTCTTTGTTAAAGTGTTCCAGAACAGACAGTGACCAAGTCCCTCTTCCTCATAGCTACTTCAACTTATTTCTTCCACATCTGATCTACATAATGCTAAATGAACATCCAAAAGTGAAAAAGCAGTAGAGGCAAAGATTAAATTCAAGAAAGAAAAGACATCCTTAAAGCTAAGTCACATGCCAAGACCCAAGATATTGCACCGATGGCAATGACAATTATAACTTGTCAGTTAGCAGCAGGTTTCCTGTCTGCTCCCTGAAACAACTTAATAGGAAATGACTGCTTCGATACATGTTTCTCAAGTATTATAATTTCTGTTTCATGCATCACACTAACATCAAAAATTTAAAGTACCTACTGTCATCAGCTAGACACAAAACACTGTACTTGTTATTACTCACATCCTCCAACATGTTCATTTAACTTACAGCACTTGCTAGTGAGGTGGACTGTGATTCAGATCCTTATGACCATCAGCGTCACTTTCCAGTAGAGCTTCAAAAAAATGCAGTATTGTGCCCAACTTTGTCCTTTGTTTCCTTTTCACTATTGTACAGTGTAATCAACTTACGTTTAATTTATTTTTGCCTGTGTAAACTGTGATTTTGATATTTTTATTTATCGATATTTGTTTCCATCTCATATTAAAAAAACCTGCAAAAGGAAGCAATTGCATAAATTTTTGCATGTCCTGCTAGTCTGGCAAAAATACTCTTGCACAAAAACTTGCATTAACATTAAATTTCTAGCAAAATTTTTTCACTGTAGTTCACAAAACACTTTTGTCCGCTATCTGTGGACATAACCTCACAGCTTATAGAGAAGGAAATTATTGTGGATACATAGCTCAGCTGTACTCGCAGATCTAGGAGCAGAAACCGTATCAGGTGTCCTGATGAAAAGTAGTCACCAAGAAAGCAAATATCCAACCAATAATCACAAAGAAACCAGCAGTTCTTGAGAAATGCCCAGCCTGGAATATGTAGAAGTCATTTGACACCAAATGCTCAGTAAAACAGGCACTGTAAAGCCAAAGACTGCCTGTGCACAATGCACAAGTGAAAGTAGAAGGCAAATTCATGAACCAGCTTTGCAGAGAGTCCATCCAGGTGCAGATTTCAGTGTGTGTTAGAAAGGCACTCTCAACTGGGCAAGTGAACCAGAAGTTGTTAAAAAGAAGTTAGCTAGTATAATTCAAAGAATATGTGCTGATGGAAATGACGGGATACATTCATAAAACAAGAGAAGCAGAGGTTAAGGAGAGCAGACTATGATAGATCATGGGGAACAGATGGGAGAAGTCCTCACAGCCTCTCTTGAGATATTAGCCTTCTTGGCATAAGCCATTGGATAGGGGTGAGTCAGATGGGAAAACAGTTACATTCAAATGCCTAGAGGAAAGGTCAATTGTGACACTTGAAAAAAAAGGAAAAAAAAAATAAAGAAAGGTAACAAAAGTAAGAATAACTGGAAAGAGTCTTTTCCAAAATATTTGACAATCTGTCTTCAGATGATGCAGCATCATAGCTGTTTTTGATTAGTCCCCCCATAATATCACAGAAATTGCCATTGATATTAAGTCCGAAGAAGGTTTAAAAGTTATTTTACTGCTATTAAGAAGAAGCTGCACTTCAAATAAAGGAGTGGATTTAAATGTTGCCTCAGTGTTTTCATTCAGATACTGAAGAAAACACTTGATAGCTTTGAACAGCCCATCTACAATCATGTGTTCTATGTATTCAGGGTAGAGTTTCCATTCATCAGAAAGAGGATCTGTCTGAAGCAAATACTGATTGTCCTGGAAAGAGTAATTTAGAGAATCAGTAACAGGGGTTTAGAATTGCTCTTCTCAGTGTGTATTTCTTATTCCAGTTAACTGAGTCCAGGAATAAAGAAACTCTCACTTTGATGAAGAAAAGCATTCCCACTATTTACAACATAATTACCTTTTCATTGTAACTTTTACAAGTACATCTGGAACTAGTTACTGAAAACTATTTCCCTTTGGAGTTAGATTTGCATCAGCAAGTGCAAATTCTTGTTCTAGCTTTTACTTAGTCCTGGCTTTCCTAAAAGTATTTAGACCTATTTAGTGACAATAGCTACTCCCAGAACAAAATATGTACTGCATCTACTATCATGCAGACTGTCTGGCAAATCTTTTCCACTGTTTCTTGAATTGTACTTCGTAGAGTTTTTTTTTAAATCAATGGATAGAAGAAAGGTTTTCTGTCATTTTTTTTCTTGACAAAAAAAGTGTTTGACTCACTCTGTACAACATCGAGTTTCACATTATGCTTGAATATTCTGATTCTCTCATTCACATTTTAAGCAAGTTCTCCCTTCCTGTTCATTATGATCACAGAGATCTGCATTCTGCCAAGTCAGAAGCAGACATCAGTTGTTTGTCAAAACTCTCCAAATCATGTATTCTACTTGGCTTTGCAGCACAGTCTTTCACAGCCTCTGGCACAGATTTTAAATACAATTAAATTTGCAGTATAAGAAGAGTAAGAAAAACTCTTTTCTTTCTAAGGTTATCAAAAATATCTTTAAACAGATTCCTTCCTTCTTTGTTCAATCCATTCTGTACCAAACCCAAATTTACCTGTTATGCTGCAATAAACCATTCATCTTTTCACTTGGGAGGAAAGATTGACAATCAAATGTGCTCAGTCTTCTAGTTTTAAAAACACCTTATGCCAGGTTCTCGGTGGATTCAACCTTCTTATTATGATATATCAGCTGAGTCTGCATCCTATTTATACATTAGTAGACAAGCTGGCTTTTAATGTAAACAAAAAGTTCCAGGATAGCCTATAAACCTGAGTATTTCTCACTCTCCCTAAGATGGATGACTGGACAAAAGCAGGACAAGTTTCTCTTACTGCAGCTCCTCCTTTGTCTTTCTATCATAGCTTCTGTGTGACATACTCAGATTTTAGTTCACTGATAATGCAGCAGACTGGTAGAAACATGAAGGTGAACATGACCCTGTTTTGAAACTGGATGATATCAGCTTGTTTGTATTATATAACAATGTGGTTTGACCCTACGAAAGTCTATTTTACTGGTTGTCCATATGCAAACTAGAACCATTTTAACTAAAATCAATCCAACATGGCAACTTTGATTAAAAAGGTTCAAGCTAACTTTTACAGAGAAACACAATATGTATCTGCCTGGTACATGAGATGTCATTTCCATCAGCAGGAAGAAGTGCCATTAGATAATTTTTTTCTTTGTTTCTATGAAGGAAACTCCCATTATTCACCCCAGTTATGGCAGTAGTTTTGTAAAAATACATATCTGAGAACTGGACTAAAATCAACAATGGATTTTATTTCAGCCCCTGAAAAGCATTTTGCTCAGCCTAATAGCGGAACTCTCATCATCCTTTATTAGGCTCATAAACCACTTCGGCTTGATTTCACAAATTTCCTGGCTGAAGGAACTAGTTTTATCCATTCATTTAATAAATGAATGCATTGGAGGTCAGCCTTTTGTATTGAAAGAAAAGTATACCTACACTCAGTAAAACTACAATGTATGATTAACTACAAACTACAGAGTAACAACCGTCTCACAGAAAAGATAATTCCAAAACATAGTTGATCATAGTTTGGTTTTGGTTTAGTATAGATGAAAATTTGAGATTACTATGGTTTTGTCAATTTTCTACTCTGTTTTTATATTCCCATACATCTGTCGAAAAGAATCTTTTTTATTTACCTTGCAAAGTGTATCTCTTGCAATGTGAAAGCACTGCAACCTCTTGGTGTTAGAAGGATGTTGTAAAATCTCAACATATTACACCCATTGGAGAAATAGCAGAAAGCTACAGAATCACAAAAGATTTTGTTATTCAAAAAAAGGCGATCAGACACCAAAAAAACCCCCTTTCTCAAGTTACCTCATTGTAACTACAGAATTTACTGAAGCAAAATCTGTATCAGCGTCCTGAGAGCAAGAGCTACAAGTCTTTGCCATCTGTATCCTGCAGTGTTGGTCTCTTCATTTAGATTTCACATACAATATCCTTTTTAAAAAATGAAATCTGAATGGCATTTCTCTCATTCTAAGCCACTAATGCTTCTCAGGGAACACCTGTAGTATGAACACACAATCCTGTTATATTCTTTTGGACCCTGAAGTAAAAATTCATGACATCTGATACATAACTTGTATCTTGTGCTTATGTCTAGAATGAAAGAGAACTTTTACCACAAAACAAAATAATTGCTAAAACAATTCAAAGAAATCCTTAATGTCATGCAGTGAATTTACTACTGGGTAACTTTCTAACTAAAATTACTTCATACCATCCAAATGCAGAGGTACGTTTCACAGAATCATAGACTATGTTAAGTTGGAAGGGACCAATCTGGATCATTGAGTCCAACTCCTGGTCTTGCACAGGACATCCCCAAGAGTCTTACCATGTGCCTGAGAGTGCTGTCCAAATGCTTCTTGAGCTCTGTCAGGCTTGGTGCAGTAACCACTTCCCTGGGGAGCCTGTTTCAGTTCCCAACCACCCTCTGGGTAAAGAACCTTTTCCTGATACCCAACTTCAGCTTCCCCTGGCACAACTTCAGGCCGTTCCCTCGGGTCCTGTCACTGGTCACCACAGAGAAGAGATCAGTGCTGCTCCTCCTCTTCCCCTCACAAGGAAGCTGTAACTGCAGTGAGGTCTCCCCTCGGGTCTCCTCTTCTCCAGGCTGAAAGACCAAGCGGCCTCAGCCGCTCCTCATACGGCTCCCCCTCAAGGCCCTTCACCATCTTCGTTGTGATTCTTTGGACGCTTCTCTATAGTTTATTACCTTACACTGTGGTACCCAAAAGTGCCCCCAGCACTCAAGGTGAGGCCGCCCCAGTGCAGAGCAGAGCGGGACAACCCCTCCCTTGCCTGGCTTGGCGATGCTGTGCCTGGTGCCCCCAGGACACGGCTGACCCTCCTGGCTGCCAGGGCACTGCTGACTCATGTCCAACTCACCATTGACCAGGACCCCCAGGTCCCTCTCTGTGGCACTGCTCTCCAGCATTCCCCATACATTCTGTCTGTACATGCAGGGGTGCCCAATCCCAGGTGCAGAACCTGGCACTTCCCTTGCTGAACTTTACACGGTTGGTGGCTGCCCAGCCCTCTAATCTGCTGAGGTCTCTCTGCAGGGTCTCCCTGCCTTTGAGGGAGTCAACAGCTCCTCCCAGTTTTGCATCATCTGTGAACTTGCTTAGTATCACTTCCAGCCTGCATCCAAGCCATTTATGAGGACGTTGAGGAGCACAGGGCTGAGGACGGAACCCTGTGGAACCCTATTAGTGACTGGACACCAGTCTGAGGTCACCCCATTCATTATAACCTTTTGTGCCCAAATTGTGAACCAGTTACTCACCCACTGCATGACATGTTTATCCAGCTGTGTGCTGGACATTTTGTCCTGAAGGATACTGGGAGAGACAGTATCAACAACTTCACTGAAATCCAAAAAGATTACATCAACTGGCTTCCCTTGGTCAGCTAGGTGGGTTACTTTGTTATAAAAGGAAATCAGGTTTGATAAGCAGGACTTTCCTCTCATGAAGCTGTGCTGGCTGTGACCAATGACTGCATTGTCTTTCAGGTGTTTTTCAATACATCCCAGAATAATCTCCTCAATAACCTTACTGGGCACTGAAGTGACACTGATAGGACTGTAGTTTCCAGGGTCCTATTTCTTGCCCTTCTTGAAAACTGGGATGATGTTTGCCAGCTTCCAGTCAGCTGGGACTTCTCCAGATTCCCAAGATTGCTCAAAAATTTTTGAGAGATTATGCAATGACATCAGCTAGCTCCTTGAGGATTCTTGGATGAATCCCATCAGGCCTCATAGATTTGTAGGGATCTGGAGCATCAGATCCCACATAATTTCAGGGTTGACTGGGAGTTAGTTGATCATTCTCACAGTCATGATCCTCAAGCTCAGGACACTGATACCCCCTTGGTCCATCATCCATGTTGAAGACAGAAGCAAAAAATGCATTAAATACCTCTGCCTTGTCCATGTCCCTGCAGATATGGACACTTACTTTAATAGCAGCGTGAAATCTAATTTCTGCTGTAGCTGCCAAGATAGCCAACTGCTCTTTTTTAATATTTTTGTTAAAGAGAACAAGTTGCTTCAAACTTTGTGCAGAATTTTTCCTCCTCTTCCACATGATCCCTGCAGAAATTAGAGGAGGAGGAAAAAAATTCAATGAGGAGTATACTTACAAGTATGATTCAATGCTCATTGAACAGATTTTAAAAATCAAAAAGCATCCTATGAGAACTTTATGAGCACATTTCCATATTTTTCACACACGTCAAAGTATACCTTTAATTGCTTATATAAAGATGTGCAGATCTGAGCTTTTAAAGACAGGAAATAGAACCAAAATGTCACGGGCTACGTCAGCTTTCTTGTACATCTATGCAATCTCTGCTGTAATTATTTTCTATTGGGATTCTAAAGAACTGGATAAAGCCTGTCAACTTTTTGTCTAAAGTTTAAGTGTTTTGCTTTCACTGAATTTCATCAGAAGGTAATTTGGTTGTGAAGGAAAAAAAAAAAAAAAAGACATTCTAAGCATCTGCATGTTCATTTTAAAGTGGAAGTTTAATATAATTTGAATTTCAATGAAATAAGATGAGAAAGTGTTCAGATTTCAAGTATTTTTAAATTTCTCATGAACGTTTCAGAGCCTCCAGAACTTGTTTTTTGGTTCACAAGAGCATCTGCTTTTTCAAAATCCCCCAGTTTCCTGCTACTATTACTGCACAGTCAAGTTCCTTTTTATAGTATCGCCTTTTCAAAATCCTAATTCGGGGGAAGTGATCTTCCATACTCCTGAGTGTCTCATTTCCACACAAGCAATATATATCATTACAAACTTGATCAGTAAAGAGAGAATTTAAAAATTTCCATGGCCTACATTTTGGCCGGAAGGATTGGCAAAATACAACAAATCCTCTGAATGGTACAGTAAATATCAGAATGAACTAAATTGTTAAATTCCCATGAAATCTGCTTGTAATCAGGCTAAAAATACTGTGGGAAAACTGCGTGTCTCATGGTTTCTTCAATAATTCTAATTTTGGTTTTGTTTGAAAGTCAGAAGTGCCTAACCTGAAAATGTATGGAAATGTTCCAAAAGCCACGGCAGCATTTTGAGAAGATCAGCAAAAACCGACTGCAGGTTTATTTTGATTTCAGTTCAGCTTTCTCCTAAGTCATTTGACTAATTTCAGTATGTGTGGAAATATGTTTCCTTACTTTGTGATTACTTTAGAAACAGTTATTACCTTAAAAACAGAGAACACAGAGAATTTCATCTCTTATGGTAATTGCAGGCTTAAAAATGAAGACACTGCTCCAATCAACTTCCTGTTTCTTTGAAGGAGAAAAGATTTTTAATTTCTATCACTGAGGTGTGAAAATGAACAGAAAAAAATTTTGCTCTTCTAGTTATTATTTAACAGGTACATAAGTATGTACTTGTAGAACAGTCAGACTACCAAAAACACTGCACAGCAGGACCTATGAAAATACAGCGTGTGTCTAATGGGAAGAGAGAAAACAGTAGGTATAATCCAGAAAACAGGCAAAGAAAAGTACTGTGTTCCTGAGACTGCACATAAAACTGCAAAGAATATAGAAAACAATTGAAAATACCTAGCTAATTACTTAAAACTTATTTCAAACCCCAGCTGAAATATAACATATCTCTTTGAGAAAAAAAAAAAAATTGAACTATACCAATTAAGGTATATCAATTAATTTAATAAATACCAAAATGTAAGCAAATTAGTAATTTTAAAAATAATAATTAAATTAAGAAGAGGTGGGAGATTTTTCCTACTTACTGTCTTTTACTCTCAAACATCTCTTTGTATCAGGTAATTTCCTCATCAAACATTGACAGAACAACAGGAAAATTGGGATAAAAGCTAGAACTGGTGGCAAGCCTTTCCAGCAGATTACTAAATATCAGCAAATTTGCAGAAAATTCCCTGAACAATAAATAAAGAATTGCAATTTTATTCTAAAACATTTTACCCTAAAACCTGCATATTTCCCAGAAGTTATTCTGTTAAAATGACAGAATAATTTGCTGATTAATTATAGGGGGCTTTTTTTGTTTTTTAGTGGGAGTTTTTTGTTTTGTTTTTGGGAGGAGGGTTTGTTTTGTTTTGGGTGTTTGTTTGTTTTGTTTTGGGTGTTTGTTTGTAGGGTTTTTTTGTTGGTGGTGGTTTGATTTAGAGTTTTTTTGCTTGGAAAGTAAATTAGGAATTGCATATGGGAAATATACATAGAATCCTGGTTTAAAGTTACCTTTCTTGCCTCTTCAAATGCAAGATTAACATTTTGTGTGAATGGTAATGGTGTTGAGGAAGAGATTATTAAGAACTGAATGATGGGAACTAATTTAATAAAGTTATGAAAAATTAAATATAGAAAAACAAAAATAGTGGAAAAATATAGGTACTTTTAGAATGAATCGAAGACATTCTCACAAAAGAAATATAACTATATATAAATATATAAATAGATAAGAAAATAATATATGCCTTATTTCTATAACTAATTATTAGAATAAACTTTATCTTTGCTCAGTTTGTAGGAGTGGTTCTGAGAGGCAGTTAAGAATGGTGACTGGAACAGCTGGTGAAAGACACATATCTTGTGCTACTGGAAATCAGACCAGACAATATGCCCAAAAAATACCTCTTAAGAAGAAATGAAGTACTTGCATTACCCATTTCCAAAACAACACAGGACACAGAAGTAGCAGTCATAAAATGTGAAGAAACACTCTGATGCAGCATTGTGAGACAGTACTGCAGCCTGGCAAGTGGCACTGGCCAGGAAAAGCATAAGGGCTTTTTTAGCCCTTAAGCTACAACAGTGGGTGAAAAAGCCAGCAGTACAAAGCTCTAAGGAAACCATTCTGGCAGAATGCATGAAAACAGCTGTCCTAAAGCACTGGACACACATCTGTCATAGTTTCTCCACATACCCAAATAATGGACTGGGATAAGAAAAATTATTTTTCCTCTGATCTGGTTGTATTTTGAATTAACATCACTTGGAAAAAAAGCCTGTGCTATAGAAGCCATTTCTAGACCTATTGTGAACCTCCTGTTGAATCTGTGATAATCCAGTCTGTCCAAAATAAGTATTTTTACTATCACAGAATCATAGAATGGCCTGGGTTGAAAGGGACCTTACAGATCATCTACATCCAACCCCTGCTGTGGGCAGGGATACCCTATGTAAATGTAGTTATAATTATTTCCTTGACACTGTGGGAAATGGCACTGAAGCTATCACTTCTGCAGATGTCAAGTCTTCAAAAGGCAAATTGCAGGTGCCTAGAGGACAAATTCAAGAAATACAACCAAAAAGTTTATAGTGTGATTTTATATAATTTTTACCAATAACATGTTTGCTGCATTTGAATATGTATTACCAGCAGCAGTCTCAGTTTATGACAGTTCATGGTTAAATACTCCATAAAAGCTAACTCACTTGTTCTATTTTGAACTCGCTACACTCATGCTGACAGCCCAAATTACAGTATTTTATTATATTGCATCTTTACTGTGTATTTTATTTATCTCTGTTGTACCCTTTAGTATTTGGCATCTATTCAAAATCTTTACCTGTGTTCTCCTGCTGTTCTGGGGGGTTTTGTAGCTTCTTTTGATTTGTACTCAGAGCATTTTCTTTTACTTTCACACTGTACAAAGTTCATTAGTTTGGAGAGCTTATGCAATCTCTCAATGACACCAAATCCCGTTTGTTCATCTGATTTGCCACACAGCTGCAAAGATAGCCTATGTATTAAATCACCAGTTGTAACCACCTGTAAAACACTGCTTGTAAATATGCTCTTCAAGGCACAAAGCCAGCTTAATGTAGCAGTTAAATTTTTAAATGAAATGTCACAGGAAGCATGTATGTTCCCTATAAGCAATTCGCAATTCAACTGGTTTGCATACTGCCCGTTTACTGTTTGTTAAAATTCATGTCTTGATTTTTTTATGTGTCTTCATAGGTTCTGCTAACAGAGCATCCATAAAAACTGGAATTTTTCATGGGGCATCTAAGTTTAATCCCTGCTGCAACAGCTACATTGACTTCATTTTTCCTGAATTTCTTTGAAAGAAGATATTTTCTTAGATCTAAAAAGTTCTAACAATGCCTTGATTTGGCAAGACAATTCATTGTGTAGCTCTACAGAGTAAGTACTTTGTCTTCTATTAACTTTGGTTTTCCTCTAAAGTCTGAAATTATGGCCTAATCTCAATATAGGCATAAAATAATATTCTTCTATTCAACAGTTGCATGGATATGAACAGTCAGTGAGCTTTGTTTGGTGACATTTAACTTTATCATTCTTCCATACCCATTGCAAAACCTTGCCTTCTCCCTAAAGTTCCAAAGACGGTTTTTATCAACAACTTTTTCTTTTTATGTATTTCCTTGTCTCTCTGGAAGACCATTTCTAAATAATAGCTTTTGAGGAGAGAGCTTTTCTCCATTTTCATTTGGGTGAGGTTTTACAAGGGTCTTAAGCACCTGCATCTTGTAAAAGTGAAAGGAACATAGATAGTAATGGCCCTCTCTTTCTTTTGAAACATTCTAACAGGTTTGAAATCTTAATGAACTAGAGAATCTACAACATTTATATCAGAGAAAGTTCTATTTTTTATTGTAATACTTTTTATGGAACTAGTGAGTTATTTTGCTGAATATAACTGCTGGATAAAAAAATCCATGCTGTGAAGAGTTAGTTTGTCCCTACAAGAATTACTTTGATCAGCATCACCCTTCTTCAACAGAGAGAGTACATGCTTCCCATGTTTCTCAGGCAGCCATATCCTATCAACTCTCTGCTTTCTTCCTCCACCACAGCACAATGTCCATTTTCTCCCATATTTTCCTTCCCCCCCTCCCCCCCCCCCAGTTCTCCCTTTGTTCTGTCTGTTCTCCATTACGTGTGGTATGTTTGTATGCTTATATAAACTCCTTCTCCTTATTCCTGATTTTATGATGCATCTATTTTTGTTTGTTGTACATGTTGGGATGCATTTGTACAGCACTGAAAGTAAACCTCTTCTATCTCAGCAGGAAGCTGTTCCTCAAAGCAATTATGCCTGATGGCTCTCTTTCCATTTTCCATCAGCTTCTCAAGAAATTGTATTTCCTGCAACCCTACAAATTCTCCTTTAGAATCTTACATAACTCTATGTATTCAGCCATCCCTTTTTCATCCATCTTCTCTTTTTCATTATGTTTTTCATTTTGTTAGATATTTGGCTCATTTACTCATACATTATCTATTCTGATACTTTATATTTTCCACCACTATATTGATTGCTATTTTCTTAGAAATTTACAGAGTTTACATAGGATCACGGCACACAGCTCCCACTGATTTTAGTAACTCCCACTGACTTTAATGTGAGTTTTGTGGCTAACTCCCTGGCAACTCAGAAAATACAGGGTCTAGTGGGTATAATCTGAGTTTAGAATCACTTATTTAGAAGAATAAGCTTTTAAAAGTTTTTTTTCTGGTTTTGTGGTCTTGCATTATTACAACTTTTAATAGCTGAGGGACCAAAGAAGACATTTTCACATAAATTAGAGTATTTGAGGTCTACATGTCAAGATTTAGAACAAATTAGGAAAGATTAGTCATTTTCCCCTGAGTCACCATCAGATTTTGCCCTTGCTTTTATCATTGCAGTCTATGGTGGTCTTCTCTTGTCTACTGCAGATGAAAAAACACGACTTGAATAATGAATGAGTCTATGATCAAAAATATGCAAATCTTGTTCTTCATTTCAGAATTTGGACATATCAACTTCAATTTCCTAAATCCTCTCTTCTAACTCAAGCTATTAATGATGCTAAGACAATTATCTAGCTCTACCAGACTGCCTATTGTTCATTCAGCAGAAACCTATTTTTAAAAGAATGTCAAACTATTTCTGTAATATTTCATATATTATTTCATTTTTCTTTCACAGTCTTTCTGTGTCTTAAGTAGTAGCCAGGGTGTTCACAGCTACAAGATAAGGAAGCTTTATCTGAAAAAGTAACACATTCTTATAGACCATCTGATATAACTAAGAAAAAAAGGTGAGCTTTTAGACTCACAATCCCTTCATCTGTATCTTAATCTTGTGTTCTTTTCAACAGGACTAAAATCTGCTGTTACTCTTTGGTCATCTAAAAAATATGTCCCTTTTTTCCTCTTTCTTCATGTATCTCTAAAGGCAGTTTCTCCAAACCTGGATATTTGTGCACCCATTTTCCATTCCAGACATCAAGCCAGTTCTCACATAGCTACAATCTCTAGTGCAATTGAAGACAGCGGGTTTTCGCTGTTTGTTATATTTGCTTTTAAAGTAAATCCAGCAGTTTACAAAACATAAACCTGAACATTAGAAATACCTACTGTAAATCAGAACATTAAGTTCTTATTCAAGGCCAAACTGTGATTATCCTTTTTGTAATTTCAAGGGTAAAAATAATACAAGTGCTTTATATCAAATATATACTGGCAGCCAGCTACTGCTGTGGTCCTGAATACTTCCAGTGATCAAGGTGTTGGCAGAGTCCTGAGTCACCTTCTCAGACGAGTAAGGAAGCTGGCCATGAAAAAGATACTTCAGATTCCAAAATGGCCAGAGGACCTTAAAGCAAAAACCTTTTTGCATCCTGGGTTTCAGAGAGGTAGTACCTGCAGTATCACTTGTGGTGAGTAAACAACAGGATTACATTCACTGTCTACTGTTGCTCCTTTGTCAAATAAGCTGTGATTGGAGTCAGGGTCACCATATTTCCCTGCATACCAAGTGACTTGCAGCCAAAATAACTGGCCTGGTCTACATCTATCTGGTCTTCAAACTGTTGCAAGCTTGTGTTGTAAACACGTTAGCATTGATTTTAGTTGAGGCTAAGGAGATATATCTCCTTTGTCCATATTTTCTTTTCTCACTTTTTTTCTTACTGAGGAGAATTTCATTCCATGTGAAAGTCTTACATAAAAGTTGATAGCATTTATCCAGCAATAAAAGTCTTGAACATTGAAAAAAGAATATTTGACAAAATTATTCATTTCCCAACATTTGCTGTTTAATTGCATGAAGACTAAAAGCTGCACATGAACCAAATTTAAATAAATTTTTAAAAATCAAGCTGTGCAAGTACAAAATTTAAAAATAAAAAAAAAAAGAAAAAGAAAAAGAAAATAAAGAAAAAAAAAAAAGAGAGAGCAAACCCCCCAAACCTGTAGCTGTGATAAACAGGCTAGCTGCAGCATGATGTATTTTCATTCTGCCACCCATTCACACTATATTAAATTTTACCTCTGAGTCCTGAAAATTGTTCAAGGCAGCTAAATTTTCATTGGAGGTTTGCCTGGAGCCTTTTTCAGGATCAAGGCCTGCCTCATCAGGTGTCCTACCAACATGAATTACACTAGTTCAAAGTACAGTTCTCCTACAAATTAATCACAGCACGTACTCAAATATTTATCAAAATGTTTCTCAACCTAGTAATTTCACTCTATAGAATTTTGAGATATGAAATAGATTAAATATTTTACCTTAGAAGCAGATTCCAGTCCTTTTGACTCTTGAAATGCAGGATTTAATATTGTTACTAAGTGGTGACCATTCATCTGCCAAGTGAATCTCACATGATGAGAGAGCTTTCTGCATTACAAATGTATGGAAAGTTCTATCTCAAAATTCAATTACAAATATCAATAGTTGCTATTCAGAGCAACAGCTCCAAAATAAAGCTCTTTAATTTCAGATTATAATTGAAAATGTAACCAAATTATTGTATATTCTATTGCTTTTGACACCACTGACAAATACAGGAACTAATCCTGTACCTGCTACTCACATTATCACTAATGCAAGTAATCCCATTCAAATTAAGAATGTGTAAACAAAAATTATTCATGTAAGTAAAAAGTACAAGATAGAGTGGATAAATCCCCTGAAATTAAATGATACAATCCATTTATTTAGTTTCTTTCTCTAAGGTATGTGGTTTCACATGCCCAGTTGGAGTTGAAAGTACAACTGAGACTACAAAAGCTTAAATAACAGATACTGCACAAGCAGAGCTGATACAGCTGTTGATCTTATGAAAAAAGCAGCTCCCGGGATCTCCCTGCATTCCTCAGTTCATGATCTCCCGCATGCTTATAGTCCAGGAGGCTCTTGACTCAAGCAGAGGGCTCAAACTTATGAACTACTACATAAGCAGGCACAGCCTACTTCCATGACAGTCCCATTAGAGGAAATGAGACAGAAACAAACACTGACAGGATTATACTTAGAACTTTTTTCTCTATTTTCCTGCCTCAGTTTTAGATCCTCAGCCCACCACTACTCAGTTACAGCACAGATGACTTACCAAGAAACGGCATTATAACCAAGATAATAACATCAAAGGAGCATTTCAGTAAGAAAAAGTTTTAAAAGTCAACATCATTCTCATTAAAAAGGGCTGAATAAAAATGCTGTGGATAAAATCACTTAGATTTAGACTACAGTTGTTCAAGCTACCTGGTATCTTCAAATATTAAAATCTTGCCATGCACAGCTCCACAACCAGTATTGGACTATTCTAACCATACTTCTGCCACATAGCTGAGCTGATGGAGACAGGAATACTTTTCTCAGTGAATTTTCCATGATTTCTAGTCACCGTGAGCCATCAGGCACGATTCAATCTGCCTCTATTGCAGCTGGACTTCTTGCCAGCTGTTACTGACAGTCCAGTACTATATGAAAGTGTCAGTCCTTCAAATGGTAAGGTAAAGCCAATTAGTTCATAAGGTTAAAAGCAGAGTTTTGTGGAGGGACATCCTATTTTTATACAGTTTCTTTAAAAATTAAGCAAGCCATATCTAGATTGAGCATGTGTCTTCTGTGCAAGAGTAATAGTCACATTTCACCAAAAATTGAATAAGTCTATTGTGTAAATGAAGGACTCCCTAAGCACACATTAACAAGAGAGACCATAGCCATCTATCATCTCAACGATCACTGAACAACAGGATCTGTAAGTAATTTTGATAGAACAGATTGTGACAGCTTCATAGGAATTACTGCAAGTTGCATAGGCAAAAATCTACAGAATAAAAGGAATAGAAATAGGATGTAGGTTGTTCTGTCAATTCACATATGATCAAGCATTGAAAGCAGCCTTGCTAAAATAAGTATTTTCCTCACTAGAATAAAAAGACGCAGGGAGAGTACAGGAGTGCCTGAAGTGTCACATATGAGCTAACTATACTGAGAAAATCAAATAAGGATGTTGTTGCTAAAAGAAAATATCAATAAATGCAAAATATTTCTTTTCATGTTTCAGTAAAAGCAAAAATAAGCATTGTATTCCTCATCATATATAAAAACATTATACATATATATCTATACCTATACCTATATATCTTAGCTTGACTGGCCTCCCAATCAACCTATCAGTCCTATGAGTAAAGTGTAAGAACAGAAAAATCTGGATCTATTTCTTACAAGAAGGTAAGGCCAAGTTATTAATGCATGACAGAGTCTGGTATAGGTGAAGTAAGTATCCTGGCATTATTTCAGTCATAAATCTTTTACCTCACCTCCTTCATTTGTCCTTGTATATCATCTTATACAGAGATAGTCACAAGAAATTTGACAAGTAGGGCAGTGCTAGAAAACTGCACTGTCCTTTTCTTTGAGGAACAATTCTGATTTTCTCCATCTTATGGAACTCTCAAACAAGAGACTCACAATGAAATGCTTCAAAGACAGTGAGAGCATATGGCAAAATGCAGCCCTCTCATCTCAACTTCTCTGCAAAAGAACTAAGAAGTTACTGTCCATGAACGATTAGAATTTATCTGCTAGCCCATAGCTGTGAGTAGTCAGAAAGGAGATAATTTAGAATAGTTCAGAAATGCTTATCCACGTTAGTTTAGCCTTTCATGCCAAGACTTCTTTTACTACGACATAAGTGTATCTTGTCAATAGGGAGGTGTTTACAATTTAACAATTTTGCATGAACAAAAAGAAACAACAGAAAGTTTAAAAAGACAAACTGAAAGGAACAAAAGGTAGTAAGTATGTCAATGCTCTAGCAGAAGGCCAGTTTTTTACTTACAATATGCTACCTAAAATTTAGCACCTACATGTTAAATAAATAATTTATATTCTCTCTCCTCTGCTAAGAGATTGCTCTGTGTATAATGAACAAAAGCAATTCAGATTGATACAGATCACTTCATCAGTACCTCACTGCACTTCACAAAAGCTACTAATGACCCTTCCTCTCCCTTCTATAAAGCTCAGTGGGAGCTCTGTGACAACGTTCATGGGAGTTGGAGGTGTCTCAATTCTCAGCACTGTTGTGAGAGGTATGAAAATGGTTCACAACTGCAAAACATTACAGGAAACTTAGGCCACAAGATGGTGTTCTGAATGCACATTAGAAGCCAAACCAGCAGATCCCAAAACACCTTAATAATGACTGATTCATCTAAATTTTAACACCTCTTTTCCACATTTTTCTGAAACTTTGATGTCTCTCAGTGTTATTATCCACTAACTTCAAACAACTTTTGTAAGTAAAGCACACTAAAAATGAAAAAAGGAATATTACTTAGAAAAATGTGATAATAGTAAAACAACACAACACATTGCATATAACAGTTACAGAAAGAGCTCTATGGGAATGTTACAGCATTTGTATTTACTAACCTGTTGTAATCCAGTGGGCCGTGTTTACTTTTCTGTGTTTGCCTTCCAACACCAATGAAACTCCTTCCTCATGAATAAACTTCTTCACTGTACACTTTTGCTCTCTGACTCCCAAGCGCTTTTTTCTCCAGCTGAGATGAGTAGCTGGTGTGAAAAACTTCAGGGAACAGCAAAACAGTTTGAGACATCAAAGCTGCTTCTATCCTCTTTCACCAATAAAATGTTTAATTTGGGCTATTTCAGCAAAAGTGCCTTCAGTGACTATCAGTGGCTTCATTCAGTGTTAGTGTCACTAACACTGAAAAATGTTTCTGGGCTTTTTACCCAAGAAACAAGTGTGCTAAAAAATGCAGATTGAGACAACCAAAAAGTAACTGCCCACCTAGAAAACAGTTTTGGCTAGCTAAAACATTTATGCTTCCATAAATTCTGTTTCTAAAACAGCATTAGTGTTGGCAACCTACTCCTTGTATCTTTTATCATATGAAAACTAGAGCACTCCATCAGGAATTTGAGGGTATTTGAAGTCACACATTTGTCCCGTTTGCCCTCCTCAGAGTGCCATCTCTGAGAATTTCCCCCCCTCCCCATCCCTGGGATTTCAGGTGGGAAATTTCAAGAAATCAGTTTTTCTCCACTTCCTTTTCTTCCATTAAGTTATCAAAACTCATTTTCCTAATTCAGGCAACCCCCAACACATTTACAAAATGTAAATCTAACTGTAATAAATACAAAAAGCAAAAAAGGTGAACACTACAGAATGAAAACCTGACAGGGTAGTGGCTTTATCCTGAAGAGAGGTTTACTTGGCACCAGGTCACAAACTCAGTGCAGACACGAAAGTGAGACTAAAACAGTTAGGGTTAGACTCAAGAATTTAAGTCTTCACTGAAACACCTTCACTGAAAATCCAACTGTGTTTAATTTTAAGATACAAGTTCTTCTGCTCTCTGCTTCAGGGCAGTCAAATGCAATTCAGCTTTGATCGAAAAACCTTATATTGTCACAGCACATATAAGCTGAGGTAAAAAAGGACTAAAACAGCTGTAGAGCTTTTGGTCGGAAGCATTCTGTCCAGAGCTTAGAACCTGTGGCTGTTAAAATCAGTCTGCACAGGGAGAGACAGCTTGATTCACAAGTTTATAGTTAAATACTCTTTCCAAGTAACTTGGAAACCAAATCCACTTTACTAAAGCCACTTTTTTGAAACAGCCCCAATACGATAATGGGATAGTTTTGATTAATCAAATTTCAACCATTGCAAACAAGCCATTTTGAAAAGCAGAGTCCTTCTCCCCAATAACTGCTAATTCCAACCAGAACATTCTGGCTTTCCTTGTCTCAAGTGAACATACACATTGTTTTTCTGACAATTAATACATCATGGACTACACTATGTTCCTAAGTCCACTACTTTTTAAAAAATATAGGACATAAAATTGTACTTAATTGTGTATAGAGCTTAAATAGTAAAGTGGTTACCCCAGTACACAGCAGCATTTCAGAAATTTTATTAAACAGAAAATACTACTGCAGAAGAAAAGTTCCACTGGGTAACAGCTGCCCCCTTTTCTAGGGTTCCAAGCATTTGTTGTCTTTTAAATACAAAAAATGTTCTTAAAACTTCTGAATGCATGCACTTTGCTGGTCCTTTTCTGTTCCTTCTAGGTCTATTTTGAGAATCTCTGCCTAAGCTCATTTCAATTTCTAAGAATACATATAATTATACTCACAAGTTTGAAATCTTGGCACCTCTCTATTTCTAAACATAAGATTCTAGTTAATCACATAACTGTACAGTATCAGCCTGTGATAGTGATGATGCTCCTGTAAAAAAAAAAAAAAGTAAAAATTGTTTTGCTTTTCAGTGTTTGGTGCATAAAAATTAATACCCATTTTGTTCTAGAAATGCATGAAACACAGAAAAACATGTAAGTTTTGACAGACAAACTGAGCAGAGATGCATGTGCATTAGTATAACAGGGCACATACTTAGTGGTATCAAGATGATCTGTGGTAGGGTAAACTGAACAAAGGAAACAAATATCTAGAGCAGAAAGGAACGCAGAAGTAGCAGCTTTTCAGGTTTTGAGGAGAATCTCTTGTATGAATAAAATCCTATGGATTGGCATCAATCTGCAAGTATTTTCTATCATTCTGAAGATTGTTATCCTTCTTTTTCCAAATAAACAAAAAACACCAAATAAATTACCCCAAACCCAAACTAACCAAACAAAAATCAAACTAACAAAAAAAGAAACCTTTTTAAGAAAATAAAATTTAAAAAAACTAGAACAAATACTCAATATCAGATGGTCTGAGTTTTTTCTTTTAATTTTCTTTTATTTCTTCTCAGACAAAATCCTTTGCCAACGTTGAGCAAAAGTTAGGAAAGGTTTGAGGTTTTAAGGGCTCTTTTTATGATGAGTACACTATGAACAGCAGTAAAAAACATCATCCTACCCTTCGAGCTATCTTTTCCTCAACATTGTGCAAGATGTAGTAAATATTTACATCCTCATGCTTCACTCTACTCCCCTGTATAATGATATGCTGCCATACCTACACTGTCTTTATCTAACGTCTGATTCATTAATGATTGTAAGGAACACTGAGAAGCTCACTTAAAAGCATAATATCAGAAACAGCTTTTGCAAGGAGCATCATAAATGAAGTGTCATTATAATAAAATTCAACTTTTCTATAAGAAAGGGTACAATTACATTCATATATATTTCCTACACACTAGAAGGAATGATATTGAAAGTTTCTAATCAACAAAAATGCACTGATATCCATGTTTAAGTACAAAAAGGATCATTCAGTAATGACTCTATTTTTAATATCCCATATTTGTGAACTGGAAGCCAAGTACAAGAACAGGCTTAAGCTGATCCTTACCAGACACCAGGCCACGAAGGGTTACAATCTGCATCTCTGCTTTGTTCCTGCTCTCCTATGCCAAGGTGCAACAGAGAGGCCTAGCTCCAGGTGATTCCATGTGCCATATGTGCTACATTTCCTGCACACTCTAGGAGCTGGGAACAGGATTTCCAGATTTATAGCTAGTCTGTTTTTCTTGCTTTTTGCCAGTTTAAACCCTCTCCTGTTATTTATACATTTTATTTAATTTGTGGTTGTTTTGGTTTTTTTCCCCAAATACCAAGGACAATTAAAAACATACAACAGACAGGCACAGCAGGAGAAATGGAAGTATGCTCTCAAAGACATACAGCCAAATTTAGCCCTTTGGAGAATCTGGTCACAGAAGCATGAAATTTTCACAGATGTCTGAGTAGTGCAAGGATAGCATGACTGACATGTTCCGCTGTCTTTGCTATCCAGAATATTTTTGTGGATGGCTCTAGATGTGGGAGGGGCTTCCATTTCACAGCATTTGAAAATACGTATCCACATAGCTGTTTCCAAAAGAGGAAGACATATACTAAAAACGCTGACCCACATGCCAAGCTTTAGCCTCTCTGAGTGGTCCTGCTGGCTTTGAAGGGGCCATTCATACGGAAAATTACATTATTTAGCACGGGCTTAGTTGTATGGCCAGATTTTAGGATGTATGCCAGCTTTGCTGAGGCACCTCAAACTGATTAACAGCTCTGCCATGGAGGGGCAACAACAAACACAGGAGGCAGAGACACTGTGGGTCATGCTGCAGCTGTGCTCTAGAGAGCTCCAGCACTGGTGATGCTGGCATGGGAAGAAAAAGAACAGGAAGACAAGACCATGCAGACAACAGTTTTGAGTTATTATTAGAGTGTGAGGAACTACCCTTTGCATTAGAGTGTTCTTCTAGTAGACATGTGCTGCATGTCTACTAGAAGAACACTCTAATGCAAAGGGTAGTTCCTCATATATAGACTCTTCATGGAGCAAGCATACTCACCCAGGTTTGCAGACGCAGTAAGATAGCAATCACTGGCAGTAATTGTTCTCCTTCCAATTAGCATTTGGAGTGATGATGGTCTAAACACTGCCAGGAACAACAGAACAATAAGATAAACCCAATGCTACAGACTAATCAGTTCTCAGATTAATTTGGAAATTAAGAGTCTACAAAAGCAACAAGCATCAGTAAATATTTTTCATTTGTTACAAGTACCATGATACAGATTTTGCCCTCTCCAAACATCCTTATCTCTTAAAAAAAAAAAAAAAAAAAAGACCAAAACATTTTAAAATAAATTCCATGCATCAGCCTATTTTAAGCAACTGAGTCTACAAAAACAGGGCTCAGGGTCAACGGCATTAATCCAAAAAACACTACTTGCTACAAAACAATATACTTAACATCACAACCCTATTTCCATGTTCTTGTCAGAAAGACAGTTTTCTGACCACATTCACATAATTAAATAGCAGTGAATCTTTCATTAAATACAAGGCCTTATTCTCATCTCACAAGAATTGATGGCAAAGTTGCTAGCTGAAGTTTGAAAACAATCACACTCTATTTATATCTAACATACATAACATGCTATGTTTGGGGTGGGGAGAGGGTCTGTGTGTTTGTTGTTGTTTTCTGTTCTTTTTTCCCCCCATAGGAAAAAGATCTGGCAGCATACATCTATTTCACAGTAAAAACGAGCTATTAATATTATCCAGTAATTCAGCTGCTTCCCAGCCTTTGGGCAAACTTTGGTGAAGAGAGCAGACTCCCTCTTTTCATACTTGTTAATCTGCCAGTTTCCTCCTCAGGAATTTACACGCAAATATGTTCATTTTCATGCAAGTTAGAGTCTGGTAGGTTTTTTTTTCAAATAGTTTACCAGAGTAATAACTATCATCTGGCTGTAAAGCTACAGCCTGCACTATGAGTTAGGTGCTGAGTGTCTGTTTAGTAAAGAAAATATGGTAAACCAATATCATAATTGCACAAAATGGAATCCAGATACAATTCCAGACAGTTACATTGAATGCTGATCACTGGGGAAAAATTTAGATCTTTCAAACAAAAACTCACAGCAACACTAGAAAAAATATAAACTTACAAATAAACTGAAAAACAATTGCTTTATGCACTGAAGTCATTTACCCCCAAAAGATGGGAAAGAGCTTTCTCGTTATAGGAACCTACACTGGGGTAGAAAATACACATTCTGAAATGCCAGATGAAACCCAGAAAATGAATGTTTTCTATTTCTCCTGGGAGACTTTTTAAATGATCAAGGTAGAGACTCAGTAGGAAGCTTTTTAACATGCCAGTTTTATCAATTTTTTCTGCCTTTGGAGTGAAATTGCTGTCCTTGGCTGCCTTGATTTCAGCCGCTCTGACTCTCCTTTTGCCAGTTACCAATCATTCTTTCAGTGTATCAGCACAGGTCAAAAGATGAAGACATGCTTACATTCACTACTCCCACACTTGCAGTTCAGCACAGGCTATGGGAATGCGACGTTTGTACTGCCAGGGCGCTGGGAAAGGGCCTTTGTATAAATGAAATGCAAGTCTTCAAGTTATGGCCTAACTTGAAGTGCTGACACCTTAAAGAGTGCTGACACCTTTCAGTTACCCTCCATGTGTATTCTCAAACCATTGACTGAACTCCCAACGTCTTGTCCCAGCACGCACAGGATTCAGTGCTAACCCTGGAGCTCGCTGCCTGAGTAGACAGTTGTTTCAAGATCCCAGTCAAGTGACTGACACAGCGATAGATCCTGAAAGCCAAAGGTTCACTCTTTCAGTTGAATGGATGAAAATCGCTTCTTGAAACCAGGACTACAGGTAACCTAAGACAGTTCTCTCTCTTGATGAAAAAATGAAGCTTGTGAGATATATTCTGGGATAGCCAGAGTTATTCGTCCAACAAGAAATTCTAACACTGTTCAGAGATGATCTACATGGTTCAGAATACAATGTAATATGCTCCTCCTAAAAGGAGTTTTCAGTATCTGGTAGGTTTTTGTTACAATTGCTCACTATAAAATGCACTATTTAATTACTAGCATGAAAGGGATTATAGCATAAAGGAAGAAGGTGAAATGAGACCTCTCCACCTTTTCAACAGTTAATGTACTTGTGCATGTAAAAATACAATGCTTTCTCATATGCATTTTTAATGATGCATTGCATTTTCTTAGATCTGTGGGATGTAATTTCTCTGTTGGTGTTCTTGGATATGATGTAATACCTAAAGGAATATATGACCACAATATATAATTTAAATAAATCTAGACTTCTTAGGATATTGGTCAAGAAAAGATTTGTGATTTTGTGCCCAACTTGACTGTCCATTAAATGGCACGTGCCTAAGTGCTCAACTTCTAAAATACACTATCTTTTCTAAGACATTTCATGTTGAACTTCTAAAATTAGACAACTACTTCCAAAATGCTGAATTAACATTTCTACAATGCTGTGTATAATCTGGAACTTTACATTTTTTTAACCAGACAACCAGACTTCAAAACATCCATTCTTCAGGTACTGTAATAAAGTAGTTGTCAAAATAAGCAAACTTACACAGAACATAATGACAGAAACCAAATATTTTTAACAGACAGTGTCAGGTTTTCAATAAAATAGAGCACAAGTCAGTTCATGACAAACAGGTATTTTTAGAGTGCATCTTAGAATCTACAAGCTGTAAGCATATACGGCCATTCAATATTTATATGCACTATCAAAGAAGCAACTGAACATAATGTGAATTTTCCTTACCCTGACTGAAAACTCTTGTACCAGGACAACCATATCCACTGGGAAAGCAGTATTATTTGGAAAGAGGCCAGATCAGACAGATGGCAGAGAAAAGGGAATCAGTAAAATGTTCAACGTTGAAAAGTTTCAGTAGCAATGTAACATGCTAAAAACCAAAGAAATTGGTCAGTCTCTTCATCTTCTGGTATTACTAAAACCAAACAAAGGTATAGCAGAAGCAAAACATATTTTTCTAAATTAAATATAAATATAAACAAATAAAAGACCAAGTAAATATAATCGTCTGAGATTTTGAGAAAATGATCTGAAATATTCAGTGAAATAAGGTATCAAACAGTACATTTTTCTCTATACATGTAAATATATTCATGTGTTTTCCAAATAGTATGCAGTATATAAAAAAAAATGCCACTTAGCTACCTTAATTTTTAGCATTAGTTTTTGAAACTAAGGTAATTTGATTCTTACTGTTTCTATGAACTGTATGACCACCTGCAAGTTTCAAATTTATAACTTCGATAAAAAACCAACAGATTTAGTTCAGGTGCACAATCAAGGCTACGTCCTTCAAGTCACTGCTCTTTATTTGATGTAGCGCTGCTCACAAAAAACTCAAGACAGACACTGTCTGCTTTCATGTTTCATGCACTGAGCTTAGGGATGCCCAGTGCAACCCCTAAAGAAAAGATTTAACCAGATCTAATTATCTGATCTATTAGACAAAGATTCGAGCAGATCTGCTTCTGTTACAAACAACACACAAAATGTTGATGTGGTTCCATCATCCAGTCACTTTTATTTCCCACTTGAATAACTGTGGAAGGTTGATAAATTTGGGAATGAAACTCTTAACTACAACAACTGCATCCCTAGTGGTCAGGGAGATAGGTGGCAGTGAAGCATGCAACAAGCACCTGCTGAGACTGGGGGCAATCCTGGTGAACTACAGTGAAACCAGTTATCGTTTGCAGACCCTCTGAGCAGTTCAAGGAAAATATTTTAGATAGCCACACTATTAGGGCTCCTGCAAATTTTTGTATTAACCACAAGTCGTGTATCTATACATACTCTCTGTATCTGCTGCTATCCAGCACAAATACATGGACAATATGGATCCCACTGTGCCAGTCATCATGCTATTCAACTATTTTCATTTGTGCTGCCACAAATAAAAAATTAAATATAAAAGTGGTACCTCTGGTATGAAATCTAGCTTTTGTTGTCAAGATTATTTCCTTGCCCAGTGACATAAAAGTGATCAGTATGCCATTATGTGGATAAAACAATTAAAAAGTTTCTCAGAACTAACTCTGTCATCTTGGACAGCAAAATTACTGCTGCAAGGAGCCACCAGCACATTTGTTTTCATTGTAATCAAATGCACCATCCTCATCAAAATGGTAATTTGACAGGGATTTTTTTGTTCAACTCATGACAATTTATCCATGTCAGTATTTATTATCTTACTGTCATGAAAGCTCCTATGCAGACTGCCACTTCATTATCCATACATGAGTTTAAAGCAGTAGTTTGCCTGATCAGAAGTGCCAAGTAGCTTATCATTTTATATTTGCCAAAATTATTTTGTAATAGGCCACTGAGTTTTTCTCTTAGAAAGCAATCTGTACTGAGTATTTTCTTAAAATATTAGATAGCCAATGCCTCTACTGGATTAGTACAGTTCATTGGAGTACAGTGCTATTGCTTCAATTGAATGTATCTTGGAGTAAAAATTTTGTCTAGTTGTAATGAAAACAACTATCAATTCTCAACCATATTTTCTATTTAACACCTCTGTAAATTCTCAGAAGTAATCTCTTTTGTCCACTTATAAGAATATAAAGCTGGAAAAAGTGGATTTATTATTAGCAAAACACCAAGATTAATAAATGCTGAGTCTTGGCAAAAATCTGAACATTTTACATACTCCTCCGGGAAAGTAACAAAGGCACAAGAAAATGTACCAACAAGGGTATAGCCAGGTAACGATATACAGAAGACTACATTAGTGATGAGTATTTCATTTATGAGGGAATTGGACTTCTGGCTGCAGTTTGTTCCTTCAAACGTTAAAATATTTTGTCTGTAAAATGCCTTCCTATATTCTCTGTAGAACATTGTCCTAACCACCACCAACCCTCAGTATGTTCCCCTTTGTATGATGCTGGTATGTACTTTCTAAAGTTGTTTCCATCTCTTCTGTCTGAATTTTTTCTGCAGTACACCATCCCCTGACTTACTGAGTTGACCTCAACAGTCAGCAACACTCTTCTTGATGCACTGGTCTTTCTTGACTGGGATTATTTCTAATATCTGCCTGCCTTTGCAGGGACTCCATGGATAAATTCCTGTGATTATGCCCTCCAGTTTGCCAGCTTTCTGTCAGGTGTTTTCTTTCCTTGTGTTCCTCTGTCTGCATCTGAACTCTCTAATCCTGTATTTACACTGCAACTTCTTTGGGACTCTGGTTAGTGTTTCCCCCACCCCCAGAAATCAGCTGTTTTGACTTCAAATATAGTGTACACATGCCAACACAAAGTACTTCAGTTCCCTAACACCTGCATCTCTCAGTACATGCATTCTCATCTTATCTCTGACAGCTCTCTCTGGATCACTAGCTGAAGATCATTGTGGCTGAAGCAGAGCTGCTACTATCCTCACCCTTCTCTCTCTCTCCGAGTTAACCTTGCACAAGGTCTCCTGTCATAATACTGCCATCCTGCCAATCCTTCAAACTCGTAATTCAGGTATCTTCAACTTAGACTTCTCTACAGGTCCTCTCCTAATAGCTATATACAATATTTACAGAGCCTTGCTGCTTAGTGCAGGAGGTAAAGTTTTTCCCAACCATCCATATAGACAAAAGTCTCCTCCAAGCTCTTACCATCTTGGTTTCTTCAAATCCTGCCAAATGCCATCCTGTTGGATGGTCAAATAGTGACACATATATTTAGCTACGCTGCTTTCCATGCTTGGGAGGAGATTTTCAGAAATAACTGTGCAGGACCATGTTATCTTCAAATCCTTCCTTCAAACTTCTTTGTTTTTTGGGCTTTTTTACCCCTATGTCAGTTAAATGCTGAGAAAACTGCTGTGCTATGCTCCCAGACCTGCACTTCCATTGGGTCTTCTGCTTCCTGGTTACACCCACACTGCAAGGTCTTTGGAGCAGGGCCAGCTTCTTGTGTTTGTACAGTGCCACCCACAGCAAAGCCCATTTTATGACTAGGACTCGGAGGACGTTGACCAGTACTGCAAACCACAGCAAAGCATCCCTGCGGTAAGAGCAGCTGGCTCTGTCAGCGTAACTTTCCTTGCTGCAGAAGGGAGAGAGCCCTCAGCGGACCTTTCTTCCCACACTTGTCTACTGCAGCTTCTCTTAACAAAACACTGTCTGCTTGACTTGGAGGGAGTTTCTCCGAGAGACGAATCAGTGTCTCACTCTTTGAAGCCTGTCTAGCAATCAACCAGCTCTTTTTTCTTCATCTGAGAAAGAGTAAGGTAAAGCTTTAAGAGACAGAGCAAACAAAAACTGTCAAAACAAGCAGGGTTAGATCCAGAAGCTATTATATTTAAAGGAAATGCTAAATTTACTGTAATGGGCTTTGACAAAAGTCCCCTGTCACAAAGGAAAACAAGCTGAAATTGGCTGAGTCATCAGAGTAAGAGGCAGAGCTCTCATAGTCCCACCACTGAGTTATCCAGCCATTCCCAGCCACCTGCTGGCAGTTCACACTCCCTCTCCAGGCTGCCTTCCTGTAAAACTAACATATTCCAGCTGTTCTGCAGTCCCAGGCCTTAACCCTTTCTTCCCCTCAGTAAATACTCACTGTCTTCCACTGCATCTTTGTTTTTCCAAAGGAATTTCATGTCATGGTCTTTATACAACTCTGTGATAAGGCCTAAGAGGACAGGTGAACTGTTTAGATTGCAGAGTAAAATAGACAAATAAATAAGCCCCAAACTAGGATCTTCTTCCCTTGAATTCAAGCATGGGAATTCTGAAGGAGCCAATAAAATAAAAATGGTGATCTCTTCTGGATCTGAACATTTTGCAATCACTTGGTATTTTAATTCTAATGAGAACATAAAAATAAATGATAAACAGGCCTTAAGTATTTCCCTTTCAAATTTCTGTCTCAGGAACAATATTATTCCTTGCCACCCAAGTTTTATATATATACTCTATCCATACTTTTCATATATATATATGGATATAAATTTCCTTATGCTAGTTCTATAGGAAAATTGCTACTTTGGTAAATGTGTAAAAAGCAGATACAGCCTTAGTACTGTTGCCATGTGTTACTGGTCATCATGAGAACAAAGTCATGGAAAAAGCCCTACAGTTTCTCTATAAAGACCAAAGAAAGCCTTATTTTGACTTCACTAAACTAAACAAAAAAGTATTATTAGAATTTCATATGTGTCTTCTTGTCATACTCATAACCAGATACAGTATCAAGAATGAGCTTTGTCTGTGGTTCCCTCCTATTAGGGGAAGGTTAAATAAGTTCTTGCTGCCATTAATTCTTCAAGAAGGTTGCTTTACTTTGCTGCTTTTCAAAATGTATTTTCACGTCCTCAGGCACTGTGTGTGGCCAGCCATTTTAACTGTTTCAGTTTGAGTAGAATCTGTCAGTAAGTCAAATGCAGGGACGTAATTTAGGTTCTAAAATGTGAATCTGGGAGATGATGGGGGTAAAATACACTTCTGAAAGAAACCTCTCAGCAATAGGAGGTCTACAATGACTGTATAGACACCAGAATAACAGTAGCATGCCTTTAAACCCACCTTGCACGCCAGCTGTTCACATAGGAAGAGTCAATTCATAGTCTGTATGTAGTGTCTGTTTAGTGACAGGACACATTACAAAGTCATTACCTGATGTACCTTACTGCAGGACCAAGGTACTCTCAAGTGCTTACATATGGAAAGAAGCGCTTGGGGCTGCGGTGAAAATATCCATGAGGGATAGCATTGACTTGCACCTTATTGGAGGTGTTTACAGGAGGCAAGCCAGCTGTTAAAAGGAGAAAGCTGATTCAGTGCTCTCGGTAAGGACTTAAGACATTTTGAGAAACAGCCTCAGTTATGAGGAACAATGAGGTTTTAGTCATCATCAAACATCCTAACAGGAGGCTGAAGTGCACCTGGGCATACATCTGAACTTTCATGTAGTTGAGAGTCCTTCTCAATCAATAAAGCAAAAAGGATTGGAATAACAGTTTTTACTACAGAGAAATAAAGCAACAACATTCATTCCAATTTTAACTTTTTTCACTTGTATGCAGTGATAGATATCTACATTCTCAATCTTTAAAAATAATTTTTAAATTATATATTACTTGTAAGGGTAACAGAAACTGTATAGCATGAAAAGCAATTACAGCACTGTATATCCATAGGAAGTACTTCAACAGATAGATGTAGAGAAAGAGGAAGAAAATGGATTACCCTAAAGCATGCAGGAATTGGTTCAGAAATGTTTCAAAATTCTGCAACTGAATTCTGAAGGCAAATATGGGAAATCCTGTGCAAACAACAAAAAAAATCCTGTGGATGAGGACTAATCTTCTCCACTAAGCCTATATCCAGAGCCTATTCCCTGCCCTTAAGAAATCTAAACAAGGAGATATGGAACAAAATTTGGATGTTTATTTCTAGATCAAATATAAATCACTCCTTAGTTCCTTTTGCCTTTTGCAATGTGGGGGGTTTAGATCCTGCCTCTTAGGTTTTCTACACTCAGAGTCCATCTTTTCACTGTGATATGAGCACCCTGTGAAAGAAGAAAACTGACTTTCAAAACAGCTAAGATGGCAGTCACAAGGGGCTTGGTATACACTTCATTTGAAGATGCTAAAATTATATGTCTGAAGAGTGGTTATTTGAGAAGTATTGATTTTAAGTCTGAGTTACAAATCTCGCCAATTTATTTTTGTATTTGACTCTTTAGGGAGACTTATAGGGAAAACGAAAACATGAATTTCCTACTTAAACTTCTTTTTGTGTAAAGTGGTATGCCAGTAAAATAGCCTTCAATTGCCACACCTCTAAATGGCTGCTGGAGGTCCAAGATATGGGGACACAGGGCAAGAGACATAACTTTGTCTGTTTTTTTTGAGTAACTGGTGACCTTACTCTAACCTGTGTCTATGTTGATGATTATATCCTTCTAATATACTATACAACAATGACATTTAACAGAGATTAAATGTTAGCCAGCTTTAGCCTGCTCTTGCTAAGCAATGTATCAACTACCAAAAGCAAAAGCTGACCAGTCTTTACAAGTTGTTAAGTAAGATGTTTGGAAGATATTTAAAAGACACAATCTCCAGGCTAGCCGAAGATATTTTCTAATTTTTTTCTTACTCAGATAGCTCCAAATGGTCATTTGGGCAGCTGGAACCTGGGGGCATATTTGCTTCATTACATACATTATTTTGTCAGCTGGAGCTCATTTTTTGTTAGCATACAGATGGACACAGAAAACCTTCAAAGACCTTACAAATATATTTTGTTTTAAATGTAAATACCACCCTGGTATCATTAACAGCCAAGCTAGCTTGTTTCTCTTACCATTCTACACCCTATATGCCAATAATCTCAGGGCTTTATTTTGCCCGATATAAATTTTCATTAAGCCTGCAGAGGGCTCTTTCTGTCTTTCCTGACTGATAAGGTTTAATTGGCCTCTAAGGATAGTAAGCTGCTTGAGGGCTCTTTCAGAATCTGTGTTCCTCTGCTTCTTTGCCAAATATTTTTTTATTTCATCTAGTGATTTGTTTCTATCAGCCTCTTTTCTCCATTTTTGTTGCCAAAGCTGCTACATTTTTTCTCTCATAATGTAAGCATTCCCCTCCATCAGTGTTCTTGGAAGAAACACCATTTTTCAGGTAGCTCCACCTTTTCTTTCAAAGTCCACTATGTTATGTCCAAAAAAAAAGTTTAGCTGGAAGATTTTTTCTATTTGCCTCCACTCCAGTCGAAGTGAATCTCTGTAATAGATGTGTGGGCTGACCATGCCATTTAACTTCTTTCCAGCAAGGCCAAACTGAATATAAGGAAGTCGGAACATAATTGAATCCAAGATAAAGACAGGATGAAAAAAATAGAAAACAAAAAAACCCCCTATTATATAAAAAATTCAAAATTATACAGAAAAATACTGTCTTTCTCTTCCTTAATAATCACATAATATTCTTGAAACCTTTTTTTCCTTCTTTCTATCAGGGAAGACTAGGATTCTCGTATTATTTCCTTCAAACTGAATTAAGACCTTTGCTATCCTTCTGTATTTTCCTGATTTTTCATTCTCTTCTGTGTGGATACAGAAGCCTCCATTTCAGCAATATTCTATTTCCATAAAGAGTACTGAATCAATTATTTGCTTGCTGTACTTCTAATTGTGCTTTTATAGTTTCAGAAACAGTTCCATTCTGCAACAGTAATCAGCACATCTCTAGTAGCTCAGTTTTTGGGCTGCCTTTGTAGCCCATAGCCCTCTGTTCCTCTATGCAGCTTTATTTATTTAACAGATTTCCAACCATAAAGTTTGTAGCAGTCAAAGCCATCTCTCTTTTCATAAGTGGGCACAACTTTGAAATTAATGGCCATTTCATACAGCTGAATACTCAGAGAGCCAAGCTTAGCCTGAGATGGATTCTGATTTTTCACAGATGATACTTGGTTTTTCACTAGTGCAAACCCCAAATTTCGAACCATGACATCCTCAAATATGGTCACATGTTCATGTCATATTCTGATGTTCAAAAGTCTTTTAAAATGGAAGAGATAACTGCTCCAGAATTTGGTGAAGTTCTGGGTAGTAACAGCAGAAATTTTATCAAAAGGAATCTAGCAAAAGTCAGTAATGCACTGTACAATATTTTTTATGTGTAAGAACTAAAAATTGCTCAGAAAGGCTAAAGCAATGTACTCTTTATATTATCTAAAACAGGGAGAGAGAAAAGGCAAGACTACAGAGAGACAAAAGTTATGGGAAATAAATAATAGGGAGGAGATAGATAAATAGAATGTTAAGACAGAGAGATTACTGACAGAAACAGTCTGCTTCTGATCCAAATGTGGCAGATGCGCCCATTAAAGCAGCTGTCTCAAATTAATAAACACCTTGAATGGAATTCTGCATCTCCTAAACATCCAGGGGGAGAAGATTCCACACAATTCTTGACTGCCATTAGCATGCCTTCTGTAGTCCTTGAAATGAAAAGGATGAGAGAGAAGAGCGCAGAAGTAACGAGTTTAACAGCTTCATGCAAGTATTTATGCTTACCTGGCTGAAGAGAATCAAGAAAGTACGTGCTCCTAGCTCAGGTGCTTGTTTGTAGCTAGTCTTGGACTTCTCCATTTTTCTTCCTTAGCACATACAAAACTTTCATCCTTCAAGAAATGGGGGTCTGAGTTAACAAGCAATGACACATTTGCCTTAGTAAGTTTACAGATACAAAGGATGTATGTCAACAGGTACAAGATCTCGTTCATAAACAACAAAGCCCCACATTACCCGACAATCCTCAAATACAGTACCTGTTTCTCAGCCTGGTTTTGAAGTCTTGGGACTGTAAATTCAAATTTCACTTGTCTGCTATGCACAAGTCATCTGCACACAGTAAATGGACATATCAAAAAGTGTGCTGTCAAACATAGAACCTAAACGAGAAAAGAGTAGAAAACTTTTGGCCTCTGTGGCATTTTCCAGTTATGCTACATCAAGTGTTCCTCAGATTAAGCACAAGTTAAAATATACTCAAAGAGAAATGTCAGTTTAAATTGCAGGGATCACTAATATGTACTGAACAGTGCACTTGAAAAACAAATCACATTTTGCATGCACACGCCAGTCTTTAAACATTCAGATTACAAACTCTTTATATTTGACATGCCAAGTGGAGGGGGGGGGGAGGGTTGGTGTTAATTTTTTAATAACTTAGATAACTATTAATTTTTAAAGAAATTTGTTGTAATCTTTTACAGTTGTTTACATGCTCTTGTTCTGAAATCTACAATCTTCCTACAGTATTTGGTGCTGAGTTTCAAAGCTAGTCAAAAGTATGACAAAAGTCACGAACACTGGGAGAAAATTCAGAGCCCTTACTCAAAATAATAAGTGTTTCACTTGACTTATTTTTTGTGGTATAACACTGAACTGAGCTTTAATATGGCAATCCCTTTATGACTTTTGTCATAACACTTACCAAAATAATGTAACTTGTGTGTAAGCAATAAATTATTTATGAACTTGTAAAGATAATGATATATTTTTATAGAAGTGTATAGGCTAATTGTATAGGCTTTATTGCATGAAATTATATATATGGGATAATGCAGTCTTGAATAAATTTTGAAATCTATGCATGACTGGACAAGAAAGATTAACAAACAGCTTTTTTAATCTCAGCATTCCGAGATATAAAGATCTCCTGAAGTGACATCAGGCCGGTTAACTCTGCCCCCTTTTTACATGTTCAACATTCAAGAACAGGGTCCTCAGTTTGTTTTTTCACACACTGTCTCACTCATAAGCAGGACAGAGCAAAGTTTTGACCATTTCTACCCCAAAGCTCTCTGCCTTCCAGAAATAAACAGGAAACATCTGTTGCTCTTGCTTGAAGAGGCAGGAGGAACAAAGAGGATTCTAAGAAATTTGGAGAGCTGCAGAAGAGCCAAGTATTAAGTGAGACTGAAAATGGAGGCAGTGAGGGGATTAACACTGGGAAGTGACAGTTCACCTCCCTTACTCTGCTCCTGAAGTTTGAGCTTGTCCATGATTATTCCCACTCACTAGTGTTCAGTATTGTACCTGTACTGAACAGGAAAACTGTAAAATTTGCCACATCCTTCAATCCTCCCGCATTTGAAATATTTTTTATAGCTACTTCTTCCTCTGAGGACTGTTAAGACTTCCAGGGAAGCTGGAAAACACCCCTCTCACTCCAAACCTCAGATGAGCAAATACATAATTGTCACATAAAAAGCTAATTAGCACAACTGAAAATGGCACTATTTTACCTCTTCAGGTAAACACTGACTGGGGAGGTAATGATTTTTTTTAAGGAAATGTAAGAAAAGTCCCAAAATGACATTAAGAATTAATATAGTTTTAAAAGGTTTGTTATATACAGAAAAGACTTGAATAGCTCCTTTGGAAGCATTTCAAGCTGTTAAATAATTATGTATTTAGGACACATTGCATGGAGTAAAAACAGCTACAAATGTACATGGAAAAATTATGATTAAATCCCATTATCTCAGACAGCAGCTTTGGCACAAATAACCCCAGACAGAACTCTGGATTTAATTCAGGAACACAAGGCTATGATACCTATGAGTGCCTATGACGCCGCCTCACCTCTCACCGGCATGGCAGCACACTGGCCAAACACCACTTAAAAACAAAGGCTGCCAATGCCTGTCCCCCCCACCCTCACCACCTGCTCGCCCTTCTCCCTCTCAGCAGGACCTGGGCAGCCCTTGGGGATGGTCCCCAAAAGCAATAATATTGCTCTAACTGTGCTCTGTGTGCGTGTCAGTGTGCACAGGCCTGTGGCAGCTGTGGGGCTGTGGAGATGGAGGGGTCTGTGGCTGGCCCACCACCAGCATCCTGTGGGGCCTGGACCATCACAGGGTGGCTGCAAGAGCCCTGGAGACCAGCCCTCACCACAGCAGGGAAACAAGGCCTGTGGGGCTGGGCAGCTGAGAAATAACCTTTTCCTCAGACAATAAATAAAACCAACATGCAAAAGGACTGCAGAAGTGAAGAGGCAAGCAAGCCTGATGCTGGCACAGGACCAACCCACTCTCCCATACTTAGTTCCTAAACTAGACACAGTATCCTTGTACTTCACATGAAAGGAATCAGCCAAAACGTGGCTCAAGCAGCACAGTTGAAGCTTCAACACGTATCTGTTTTTCTCCACCATAAATCATTTATAGCAGTGCGTATTTCCAGATACAAATTTCATTAGTCCTCAAGCAATAGCGCATACTATGGCAAACCTCAGTCTAGCATGTGGGCTTCTGCTGGGATTATGGTATCTATGACCTAGCAGAATTACAAAAAGACAGAGAGGGGCACAGGTCAGTAAAGAACCAAAAGGCAGTAAGGACTGCTGTGAAAGCATGATGAGTGTTAGAACGCTTTATGCAGCTCTCAATTTATTTTTTTGCGCCCCCTTTCCTTGCTTTATTGCATCTTGTGTGACTCATCAACAGCCCACCCACCAAACAGCTTCAGTCACACTTGTCTGGAGAACTCAGACCCCAGAAGGTTTCAGTGGAGCACCAGGGATTAGGATCCATAAATTATATTAACTCTTACTATTGTGTGTCTCCACAGCCTTCTGCAACCCTACTCCACATAAGTCACTTATCCAACCCATCTGTTCCTAGCTCTTTCCCACCATCCTCACTTTGTCCTTATGTTCACAAGTCTTCCTACCAGTCCACAAGAGCACTCGTTCCTTACCTGCTTGTTTGGTACAAGCTGCTTTTACCAGGTCACGTACCTCAGGTCTTCTTATGCATTTCCCCATGCTGCTCCTGAAAACTATGGCAAAGGGCTGCCATACAGCCCAGTGTCTGTCTGCTCCAGCCACATTTGAACATTACACTTCTTTTTGCAAGGCTATAGCTGAGGTCCCATCAAGGAGGCAATGTTTACGTAGTAAGGCATGCAGCTGTGCCAGATTAGCTTGTACTCAACCCCTCTCAAACAGGCAAAGAGTATAACCAAAAAGAGCAGGAGTTCAGAAAAGTGGAAGGTCCCAGTGCAGGTTGCAGCCTAGCTAACAAGACAGGGCTACTTCCCTTTCGGGAGCCATTGTTTTCACCACTAAACCTTCCAGCAGTACCACCTGTAGTACTAGAATCAGCATCTCGTACCTTCTTCTATGGAGAAGAATGGCTGACAGAATTAAAAAAAAAAGTTTCCAAAACCACAGTGGCAGAAGCAACAGGATCTTTTTGTATTCTACTCTTTTCCCCATCTACTGATAATGATTCATGCAGTGGCCTAGAGAGAGGACAGAAATTAGGAATCAATTCAGCAGTAAATGTAGAACAGTCCTATCAAACATCATCATGATGTCTCCACCACAGGGTAATCACATGCACAGAATCCCATTGATTTTCCCTGCAAACCTTATGCCATTTCTTCAGATAGCAACATAATGGAGTAGACTGTTACATTCTCCCATGTTTGTCAAATCAAAACACATCCTGATGGAAGAAAAAAATCCAGTTAGGAAGCAACTGTGATGAAGCAGCCATTTGTGGTGCTTCTGCATAAATTATAAATAAACTTGTGTGAATACCTTACATAGAGGAGCAGGTTCCATAGAAACAGAAGGGAGAACTTAAGAATGTGGGTAGGTGAGCGGCCCAGCATACGTGAAAGTCAGGGACTCCTTTAGATGATATAAGATTTCAGTGATATTTTGTCCATGCCTGGAACCCAGCTCAACCATCTCTCTGATGGTTCTTCTCTTGTCAGGGGCCACAAGATTCCTTCCTGAAAGACCTTTCCAGAGAAAGGCGTGTTGGATTATGTGATACCACTTATCAACTGATTTTTGCTGTTTGAAAATTATTTGCTATGGTGATCTGTCAGCCTATAATCCTTGCAAAGATACTTTCTTCAACTAGTTTTGTGAAAAATGCAGCTATGTTTAAGATATATAGAGAAGTAAATTTTGTTGTATCTGTAGGCACGCCAGGAGCACGGTCAAGATTTGAACTTTCGGAGGCCATAAGAAAAGCAGTGCTCAAGCAACAAAAATAGTTTCAAATCTTGCTTTGGAACATTTTCCTGGTGGTGCCCATCTCATGTTGAGCTCAAAATCTGTGCAACTGAGTCTTCTGACTAAAGAGAAACCATAGCTGGGGAAAGAAGGTTATTCCTTGCAGGTAATTTTCATAGCATTCTTCTGCCAACTCAGCAATAGAGAAGGGTACCAACTTGTCCAGACAGAGGCTTGGTCAGTGTCAAGATGCCAAAGCGAGCTCTGGAATTACACAGAGATTCTGTTTTGAGTCAGAAATGGGTTTTTTTTTCCTTAGTTCCAAGATGAAAGAAAGAATTGTATGTAAAACGGCTTGTAAAAAATGCTTCCTTTTGATACCATCTTTTAGAAACTAGAGCACAGAACAACATGATGCCAACCACTAGTTCCCCACCGTTGTGGAAAATGGCTGCTATTCATGTCTAGTTAACTCAGCCATGTCATCTTCTGCCCTTTTCTACAGTACATGCTCCACACTCCTGGTGTTAATGGTAGTGGTAAAAACCTGGAGGAAAGACAGCCAGCTGCCCATTAGTTCTTTACTTAAAGAAGCCAAGAACCACTCTTGACAGGTGACTATTAGCTCCATTCCTTCATTCCCCAATATCCAGGAAAACTTGTGAGAGAACGTATCAGAGCTTTCCTGAAGCCATTGGGAAGGCTTATCTTACTGATTCCAGCTGCTCAAAATGGCTAAAACCAAGGCCTGGTATTTCTTGTTCAGACAAGCCCAGAAAAGTGCTCTGCAGAGTCCCATGCCAGAGGAAAATCTGCATCATCAGACCAGAAATCTTGCTCCTCACAAGCCTTTCAGTGATGGTATTACCCTTAGTCATATTGCTCCTTGACCTGATAAGTAACTGATTAAAAGCTCTTGTTCTCTGCAAGAATCACTGTTAGTTTGTAACTTGCAAGGATCAAACCATTAGTTCATTCAGGAATGAACCCAAGAACACTTAGACTATAGCAAGTGTACGGACAGGCCTTTTACTTACTGAAAGGTGAACCACTGAAATTGGTAACACGATGCTCTCAAGCTCACGCTCTCTTGCAGACCCAGTTTTAAGGTCTTCTTAATTAGTAGCTGTACAAGACTGCAAGAGATAAAAACCAACCAAGGATCTAAGGGCTCCCATACCAAGAACCTATACAAGCAAGAAGTCTGACATGAAAATAAAGATGTAAAATGATACAGACTGTACCAGTAAGAAGCAAGAAGCACACCAAGCAACCATTGTCATGAACCCTCGAAGAACTGGAAAGCATTCCACAAAATGCACTCTTTTGTCTTGGTATCACATGAATGCCTAGAGGAAAGCAAGCCATGAGGTAGCAACAATCCTAGATACACCAAAGATCTTACACTTGGGCTCGTAAATCCTCCCCCTGGAGGTGAGCAGGAAGCTTTCAGAAATTACTATCCCACAACACAAACACTATGGCTGTGAGCCATGAGGCAGACAGCCCTTAGGTTGCAGGCTTTCCATGAGACTTCCAGAGTTACTTTCTTCCAAAACATCTACCTTCTGAGGCTTCTTAACAACAACATATCTTTTTTTAAAATGTGCTACCTAAACACTAATTAAAGTAACCACTTGATGTAGTGAGCATAAAAGTTCTGAGAAATAAAGCAATCTCATCTTCAGCAATGAGGCATCAAAACCCTTGACACCAAAACACCTTCACCCACAGAGGAACATCAGTGAAAATGTCATTCCATAAAACTTGTGAAAAGCAGTTTGAATAAGAAAGTAGCCCTCTTCCCTCCCACTTAAAATAATGCACTAATACAGCTACTGATGGCTAAGAGATGAGAAACAGAACCTAAGTATCAGAAATATACTAATATGCTCTGTACACTAAAACAGCTTTTGAAAACCAAGCTCATTCACCTGCCTCAAGGAAGTGGATTCAGAGTATGTTAATATATTGACAACATCCATGGAACACTGCAAGTCTAAGCAGAACTGTCTTCCCTCAAGCTGCTGCTCTCATCCCAACCAATTTCATCCTTTCATTTTATTAAACAGACGATTAAACTGATGGTGAATTAACTCCCTTTTCTCTGTACCTGTCAATTTCTGTTGCTCTGAATCTCTAAAAGATTTGCATTAATTATTTTTTTTCCACTAAACTGCAAATTCAGAAAATCCTTCCTACATGACTTCCAGTTCTCATTTTTCTAGGCTGAACTCTGCTGGGTTTATCCTAAATTATCCTAGTCTGTCCTCTGTCATTTGATACTCCCAAGACATTAGACTTCACAAATAAAAGCTTTTCATTTTCATTAGAGCATCATATACAACTATTACTCTCTTTAATCTCACAGTTCTCAGCCACAGCTCCTTATTAATCTCCAGGTATTGTGCACGTGTCAGAGGACTTAAACGCAATCTATAGGATGGGACCTACATATTCTTCATGCCCTGCTCATCAGAACACCAAAACATCCCCCCGACACCAACACAGCACATTCGTGTCCACCACATACAGATGGGGGCTTTTGAGCAAGGAGGTGGAAAATTACCATCTCTGTGCCCACAGGGAAAGGAAACACTTTCTACTTCCCACCACCTAGTGCAATAATAAAACATCTCAGGCTATCAAAACGTATTATGAAATTACACCTTGTTAGTTAACAAGAAGCACAGTAAACTCAAGTCAAAAGAAAAAAAAATAGTGTTTTATTAACTACCACACTGTTATAATACACTTTAAACGTACAATAAGGTAGCCTTTAAATTTGAGGTGGTTTTAAGAATAACAAATGAACAGATTTCCAAATGTTTGTAAATAGGTGAACTGCAGTAATTATTGTTGTACATTTTTTGAAAATGGTATAGCACTTACAGACTGGCTATATAACTTCATTTTGTACATTTTCTATAATTGAAAATATAAACAGTAATTAAAAAATAAAAAGAAAATTCAGCATAATAAAAAACATATATGTTTATCAGTTAAATGTACTGGATACATACAATTTTTAAGGGAAGAAGCAAAAAAGGAAAGATGGCTGATATTTAAATGCAGATTGACTAACCAAAAACTAAACAACAAACAAATAAAAACCTCATAACCCCCCTAGTTCACTATGACTATATCCATATGTTTGGGAGTACTGTCAATATGGAAGTGATTTTTCTTTTGTATTTGCATATGTTATATTTTACTGGTAATTTACATGATGGCTTTTAAGGCCCTGGCAGACAGATGTTTTTTTGGAAAAAGGTTTGATAAAAATCACTGCTGAGACGCAATACACCTTATTTTTGGTCCTCCAATGTTCAAAAGAAGGGATATACTTCACTATAACATTTGCCTTACCACCCAAATGCTTCAACCTATACATATTTATTTTTCTTAACATTTTAAGCTTTTTAAACATTGGTTATATTGCCCACCTTGGTTATTGAAAGAATATTAACAAGACATCATTTTGGCAAATTAAATCTTAAACATGGCTTTTCAACAGGATTTAAAAGGTGACTATCCCTAGAGTTCCATGTTAAAATGTAGTTTGCAAAATCTTACAAGAGTAATGCTTAAAATATTGTACATAGTTAACCTAATTAAAATAATTAGCTTCAAAATGACAAGTTGATGAGCTAAGTAAAGCCTACACTATGTAACATTTGCTTGGAAACTTGATTTGTCAGTTATGCATAATAAAAATTCCAGTCATCAAGAAAATTACAAAATTTCTTTTATCATAATGTGATTTCTTTTCACCCATCAACTTCTTTTATCTTACAATAGATAAATACCAACATGTTCTCATTTTTTTTACACTAAACCACACAGGATTGATGCATTTGGTTAGACTACCATTTCCATCGTTAAATTCTTTTTTTTTTTTTTTTTAATATAACTTGGTAAAATTTCATCTCTTCTAGATTCCAAAAGTACCTACAAAACCCATGCAATTTTACCATTTTAATATACTATGGAATATCATACAAAGTAAGGCATTTCAGTGTCATGTATAACCAAGTTACTGTCAATCCAAAAATTTTTGCACATCAATAAAAAGATATCTAAGAACTTAGGAACAATATTCTTCTCACTACTGTATAAAAATAACCACAATTAATAGGTATCTTGTGTAATATTTACTCCATTGTCTCGTTTCCCGAAACTGTGACAAGCTGTAAAGGTATTTCAGTGTTGGTAAGAATATCCTGATTGCTGGTGCCAGATGTATTAACAGTTCCTATTCCTGAAACAGAACCTTGTTGAATATTTGCAAGGATAAGTGTTGTTCCTCCTGCAGTAATCAAAGTATCATCAGATGTTGCTTCTACTGATGCCAGCACTGTACTGCTAGAGTGAATACCTTTTTTATTCTGATGTGTTTTAATGTGTTTGGCAAGGTGGTCACTTCTCATAAAGCGTTTTGAACATTCTGGACAGACAAATTTCTTCTCACCTGTCAAAGAAGAAAAAAAAATATTCAAGAACATTAACAATTAAATTAAACTTACTGCTTTTTAGAATCAGAATTCTAACAAAAACTATACTGAGGAAGAAACTGATCCAACATGATAAACTTGTGTATTACATTTCTTGACACCCATACAAATCCTTTATACAAGAACTAATTTAATTTTCTGTGTCACCAAGTTTGGGGAGATCTTTCAGGCATGCTAGAGAACATAGCCATCTCATATCCTCAGGCTGCTAAGTTTCACTGCAATTATTACCGATAAATAACTTCTAGGAGGAGAACAAAACCCACCAAATGATGGACAGGGAAGACTATGACCTAGAGCAGAATCCCACTTAAAACCGACACACAAGCGCATTGGGTAGTTCAGGTTTGAAAGGACCTCTGAAAGTCTGTTCTGATCTCTTCCTAAGCAGCCACCTATGAGATCAGATCTGATTGCTGAGGAATTGACCCAGTTTTCTTGAAAACTTTTAAGGATGGAGACTGCAGGAACTCTATGGGCATCCTCTTCCAGCACCTGGCTATTCCCACAACTACAGTTTTTATTTATAGCTGTTCTAAACCTTTCTTATTTCAACATACACCTGTTGTCTCTCATCTGTCAATGAATGCACCATCAGGGAAAGTAACTTTGCCTTCTTAAGGGTGGCCTTGGCAATTAACTAGAAAATTACTACTAAGCTGCCCCCGCCATTACTGTTCTCTTTGTGCATCTGAATCCTACAGCCTTTCCTCATAAGGCAAGTGTTCCAGCCTCCTGATCATCTTGGTCACTCATTACTGAACTCAACCCTGTCATCAATGTCTTTCTTATATTGGATGCTGAAAACTAGATGCCATGTTCTAGATGCAGTCTAACCAGAAGAGGGAGATAATCACTTCCCTGGGACTAGGGTATTTGCTTCTCTTGATACAGCTCTGGGCATCATTGCTGCTGGCTCTTGATCATGTTCCACTTGTCTATCAAGACTCCCAGCTACTTTTCAGTAGAGCTGTTCCCAACCTCTCCACACTTAGCCTGCATTACTCTAAGTGTTAATTCCATCCCAGGTGCAGTATTTTGTGACTATTCTTGCTGAATTCCCTAGGATTCCTGTTAACCCATTCCTTCAGCCTCAGTCCCCCTGAACAGCAGCCTTGCCATCAAGTGCATCAACTGGTCACCCCAGTCTGGGGTCATCCACAAACCTAAGAAGAGTAAACTCTGTTGACTCCTCCAGGCCAGTGATAAATATTTTAAAAGAGGTCAAAGGATAGATCCCTGCAGTTCTCTACTTTTTACTGGTAGGCAAGCACACTAGGAGCCATTAACCACACCCTCTGAACTGGATCATTCAACTCGCCTTTTTCTAGAAACCATCAGTCTGTCCATCCAGACAAACTGTAACATCCCAGCTTGGCTTCAAGTATCCAAAATGTCTACACAAAAGCACACCATTAACAACAACATGGAATATTTGTCACAGACATCCAGAGACATTCTTCTAGGCAATGTAAATGCTGATAGGCACAAAAATTATTTATCTATGGGTTTTTCAAATACTATGATTTTAAAAGGTAAACATCCTGTAGAATGCAAATATGGATTTAGTTTGTAGGAAAACAGGTAAAACAGACAATACATTTTAAATTAGCTGCTCCTTGAAAAGGTGGAATATCTACATTAATTTATTTTCTTCGTATTAGACAGAAGGAGAAATGTGAAACTGAAGTTCCTAATGGGTGGTCTAACCATGAAACTAAAAGATGTAGAATGATGCACCATCACAAGCTCTTCTTTGATCTTAGCAATTATATCTAATCTCCAGGCCACCTAGTCCTCTATTTTTCTCTAATTGAAGTTTTAAGATAAAAAAAGAGTTATAATCTGGTTCCAAAAAATGAACTGCATTGCTGAGCCTGAATCAAAGTATTCTGATTAAGCTACATTAAACACTAGCGTAAATGTCAGTTCTGAATCGAGAGGTGGCCGTTTTATCTCCTCAGTCAGACCTGCCAAAGATTCCAAAGTGAGTGAATATCAGTAAGTATTAGCTGATTTTAGAGAAATCACACTGCATTAAAATCAATTCAACTCAAAGAGCTGTTCTCCTCTTACAAGTTATTTATCCAAGCCCTGTCCACAGCACTGCTTTAGTTAAATACAGCAGAATCAAAGACTGGAAACCTGTGTGCGTTCTTCGGTGTCGCTGGAGCTCATCGCTGCGAGTGAACCTTTTGCCACAGAACATCCAGTTACAAACAAATGGACGCTCTCCAGAATGCCAGCGGAGATGAGCTCTCAAATGTGAAGTTTTCCCATATACTTTGCCACATCCTGGTATGTGACAAATGTGTTGCTTCTTTTTTCCCAAGTTGGAGCCTCTGTTTAAGAAAAAAAAAAAAAAAAAAAAAGAGAGAGAGAGGGAAGTTATTCATTCTAATATAGTCCTCCTAAATACTGGTCATACATATACAGGGGGCTACATGTACCAGAAGGGATCTGCAAACCAACCCACGTAGCTTCATGTTTTTGTTTCAAATACAACTGGATTCCAGTACATTCCATAAGAAGCTGAAAATAAATTCTATAATGCTATCCCAATGCCACAACAAACTATAAATTCATCTGTGTGTGAAATATATGTGACAGAAGCATAATCTTTAAGAAGCATACATGTATATGAAGTTGGAAATACAGTTATTACAGCAGTTTGTACCACTTTGATGCTGAAGTGTCCATATTTTACGTTTCTCCAAGTTTCAGGTTTTACCGTATCAAAGATAGTTTTGGCCAAGAAAAACACAAATTACTGCAACTGCCAAAACGGACACTGGAGATTTTGGCAACTGGGTAGAGAACAGATGGGACTTTTGGCATCTTGGGGAAACCCGAGAATCAGTTTGGGGTTTGAAGACAAGCATACTGACCTGAATGCTTTCACTAAAAGAGGTGGAAGCTGATCTTGCTGACATTTAAATTAATTCCTTGGTTTTTTTAGTTTAAAAAAAAAAATCCACAATGAACACAGAATTCACAGATCATATAATCCGGACTAAGCTTGATGCTTATTCTAAGATGCTGTCTCACTGAAATGGCAGGTGATTGATTCAGGGGAAGCACCTGATACAACAGCCTAATTTTTTTTTTTTTTAAATCAAATCACAAGAGATAGATAAGAGAACACCCAGAGAAAGATTAGTCTGGCCAGTGCAGGGCATCATGACTGATTTTAGCCAATTTAAGTGTTTGCTACTGAAAGGGGCACTTGAGGGAATAGATCTGGCTGACAACACAGCCACATGAACGGTAAATGCTGGTGCAAGGGAGGAGATTGGAAAATGCAGCCAGGCATAGGCCACCTTATTCATCAGCAACGTTAACTTAGAACACTTAAGTGGATTCTGAAATCACAGTCTTGGGCGCTCCATCCTCCATGACTGATTATACAATTTTCAGTTGCCTCCCTAGGGCAATTTTTTTCTTTAAACTGGGTGCTTTAGCTTCTGGTTTACATCTAATGAAGGTTCAGGGTAAAGTGCATACACGCTTCATGGAGCTAGCAACTGCAGCAAGCATTTCTGAACATGCACAGAAATGAACTCACTCTAAAACCTCACAGGATCTAAAGGGAATTCCAGCCTAATCACATATGTACCTAAAGCATTACAGACAGTCCAGGAAAGTAAGGAGATAAAATCCCACTAAGCCATAGAAAATGTTTCTAAGAACTCTCAATATAGAGCAATCTTTATAGTGCTTCATTAGTCATTTTGTCTCAGAAGAAAAAAACATCACTTTTACCTACTAATTATTTGTCATGACAAATACAAGTTTTGATTTTAGAACAAATTCAATGGCAGCAGAAGCAGAGTCCAAAAGGCTTTTGATCCTGCTTTTGTAGCAGGATAATCATATGAGGACTTCATCCTCACACCTTCTCCAAATATAGTGTCTTCCCTTCCACAGAAATCTGTACAAATATTTTGTAACTTGGCATGATAGAGTACACAAATTGGATGAAATCACATCAAAATTTCCCTAGAATGATTTTAAGATTCCCAAGTCAATAATTTGAAATTGCTTCATTGCACCTTTCATCTAGACTGAAGGAAACCAAGGCTGAACCCATGGTCATTACCGTGCATAGGTGGTATAGCATACGTAATCCTAAGCACCTCACCTAAGTGGTGACAGAATTCCTTAGCAGACTACATAGTTCAAAGTGAGGGGGAAATTAGGGATCCACAGAATGAAACCCACAAGACTACTGTGAATTAGCAACTAAGTGTATTTTTTCTACACAACTTCATATGGGCATCTGCATGTTTGCTTCATGTGTACTCTAAACTGACAGGATATAAGCCAAATTCCATCTGGACACTTTGCAGCTGTAACAGTCTGGCACTATGCCCTAACACATCATGCTAAGAGGCCTTTCTTGCTGCACTGGCCAATAGCCATCATCACTGAATAAATGAGTATGACTCCAGCCTACTCCTTGAGCGGAGTCTTAAAAACAATTAATGTTAAAGTACTTCAGTGGAAATTACATTTCTCAATAGCCAGGCAGACTGCAACTGTTTCAGCAGGAAACACCTTCATCCACCGAGAAACTGGACTTTATATTCCACAGTATTTCCAGGAACAACATTAAGTATTTCAAGGATGAAACACCCACAAATTATTTTAAAAATGTGGTTTTTAGAGTTACATACCTGACGTGGTGCTCAGAAGCACAGTTCCTCTATAGATCAGACAGTAGTAGTTATATCTCAATGTAATTGCAGATGTAATTGTTAGGAGGGTGAAATCTCTAGATGTAACTGAGAAGAGACTAAACTTTCTACTTAACTTCACCCTAACTAGAAGCTTAATACATTCTGTTTGGAACCAGAGTCATCCTTTGAGGCATGTGGCTCTCCCTCTCTCCACTTGCTTACTCCCCATGTACTACATAAGCTTGGGGCTAAAAGGTGTTAATTTGCAAATCTAATACATCATCCTCCTTTCCTACTTTTCCTCCCACCAAGTAAGGCAAAGATAATGGTGGCTTCCCACTTCATAAAACTGGTACAAATCTGAAGACTGCAACGTAGTTCAATTCCAAAAGCCAACAGCAAAACCCAGAAAGAATTTTTCAACTCGCCCCTGAATCCAGAAAACAGCAAATGCAAGAAATACCAAAACCAAGGCTATGCAATAGATTAAATTATCATGAAGTCTGCATATGTGAAGCTATTTTCCTTTTCCTACTCCATTCAGAGCATAGGAGCAACAGTATTAATTGAGTGAAACACTATTCAGTTTTTTCCCATTGATTTAAAGTGCTTGTTTTACTAGTTACATATTATTTATGAACTGTGTTATTTGAATATGAACAGAATTATTTATTTCTCCAGGGTGTTTTTTCCTCATTGTGGGTACTGACAACACTCACTCAGAGTGTCTAAGGAATTCACAAACATATTGGCTTTATCATCTTAATGTTTCAGTATGGTGAACCTGAACTAGTACAATCACTTTGTACATCCAACTACGGGGTAGAAAGAGATTAAGGCCAAAATTGTCAAACACCCACCAGAGCTTGAGGTGTCAAGTTCAATGTAGTAGAAGCATGTATTTTTCGAGTACTGTAGATGTTCGCAGTCTGCTCAATCAGCCCCACAGGAATTAACTCAGTACTTCTGCAGTGGAAAAGGTGGGCTATATAGATAAATACCTCCAAGACTTCAGAGCCCTGTTGCTGCACTCCTGTATCTCATTCCCTAAACACCTCCCAATTTCTGCAATAAGTGAAGCAAGTGACAATCATTACACAGCCCTGATTCACTCCTGTGTATCAGCCATCCCATCCACCGAATGGCACTGACAACATATGAAAAAACACTATGCAGTCAAGTAAGACTTGAAACCAACTGATAATGTATATGGCACAGGGGATAAAATTAAAGTTGCCCAGGATATCTTAAATCATTTGCTCAATTTTCAATTTTGTAACTTTAACATCATTTTAAGAATTATGAATGCTATCTGAAACTCTGCAAATCATCAGCAGAGCTGAAAGACAAATCAAAACTTAGAATTCCAGCAGTAGGGATAAACAGGTAACTCTAGCAGCTATGGAACATGATCAATGCTCAAATATTCCTCCAAGTGGGCTTATTCCTTTCTCCTAAACTCTTAAAGGAATTCTACATTCTGGTGGGAAAGTTGCTCTAGCAACTGTAAGCACTTTCACTCTTTTCTGTTTCCCCACCATTGTCTCCTTCATTATCCTGTTTCTCTTCCAGTTCTAATTCTTCTCACATCCTGACTTCTTGTCCTACTTTTCCTAGTTACTTTGTATGTTTGATGTGTCCAGGCCTTCCTTTACAGTGGATTTCAGTGGATCTAAACTCTGTCCTAGCTCTTATCTCAACTCTTTCCCAAAATCGCATATCTGAGTTTTCAGTCTACAAGCCTACACCCTTCTCCAGACTTCCCAAACCATTTCTCAAAAAGATTCTCTCTTGGGCTGAAACTTTAAACATTTTGTAGAAACTGGAAAGAAGAGGATTTTACAGCAAAGATTTCTAAATTAAGGCCACTGTAGTTTGGAACAGAGCATGAGGAAGGAAGACCAAACACGTGGAGTCTCTGTTTCCTAAGATTACAGGCAGTGCAAATCACATTTTCAGAGTTTTCTCCTGAAATGAAACAAATCTCAACCCAGGGTGTACTTAGGGCAGATTTTCATGGCAGAATCAGAGTTCAGCAAGAACTTAGCAATGTCTGTGCTATGTTGCAGTGAACTACACATACAAATTTAACAAGAGGAATCCAATAGATGATGATGATGATGTATAACCCGCAAATATTATCACTAGCTTTGCTGGTGGTGTAAATGTATCAGAGTCTTTTTGTCTTAAACATTTAATACTTACTTGGCATGGCTGCCTAAGATATTACCTCCCTGTGCTTGCAAGGAAGGTATCTAGAATATACAGCAAGAACTGACAAGAGACTTGACAAGAGATGTAACTCAGCCAGTGCTATTAGAACTCTTAGTACCACTGGAGACTGACAGGTTCTTTACAGTCATTTTACAAATTTACACTATAGTTCCCAAATAAATAAAGATTTCCATTTTAGTGAAGAAAGTATTATCAAAATGGACAAATTTTAGTGCATTGGAAAGCAGCCCCTGCACAATTCTATCAAGCACAAACACAACTAAATATTTTCATTTGTAAAAGGCAGCTTATTATCCCCCCTTCCCCTTCTATATCCATAATCAAGACATTTAAAATTAAGTGTTTTGAAGTAGAATAAAATCTTTATTATAAAAAGATGAGTAATATTTTAATGAGATGCACAATAATAAAGCATAGGTTCCAATGCAAGACTCAAGTTTAATGAATTGGAACTTAGTACCTCTTTGTTAGTCAAATCTCACCAACTTTGACTGAAAACAGTTCAAAACTTGTTATTTAGAGTTATTATACAAACCTTGTTTTTCCTAGGAAACCAGTGAATAAGAAAACTAGGAAAACTGTATTTTTGTAACACTCTAAAACAATTAAATTATGGAAAAAATGCTCAATCACTGAGGAAATGCAGGAACACAGGATTTAATCAAGTTCTTGACATATGATAGGAAGCCAATCACAGATGTGCATATTCCAAACTATCTCATTTTCATATTTTTAAAAGCAATGTTTTATCCCCCTCACTTCATATTCCAAACTATTTAATTTTCATATTTTTAAGGGCAATGTTTTATCCCACTCACTTGTACTAGGTGACATCTAACTCCAGCAATGGAGTAACTCAGAAAGGATGGAATAATCTGCTTTTTCACCTGCAAATCCAAAAATGAAAGTGGTAGTCCTTTATTGCATAAACTCTTCTGCATAAGCTTCTACTTTCCTCTCACTGCAGGCAACAGAAGCTCCTTTTTTTCTCGCTCATTATTTGTTTTTCATCATTATATGCATGATATGACATTGAATTTTACATACCTTCCACCACCTTCTTTGCAGTTGGGACATGTACACGCTACTCGTCGCAGTCTTTTTCCCTCCTGATGTGGTTGGTCCCCTTCATCATCTACAACCTGTACTCTCAAATGTGTTAGATCATTAGTATTCAGCGTAGAATCACCACTGAGCTGCCACTCTTCTGGATCAGGATCCTCTTCTTTAATCCTAATATCTGAGAAAAAGAACAAACACAGATCCGTAAGTAGCCCATTCAATAGACAGAAGGAAACCAAAATGATCAAATCTTTTTACTCTTAAGAGCACTTTGTCAGTCAAAAGTCAACATCCTTAACCGCATACTGACATTGCTTCTGTGCCCTTGTAACCTGTAATGTATTTTAAAAGTTTATCTTACTATACATTTCAAAGTTGAAGATAAGCTATAACAAAATATTATAGTTTAAGTTTGAACTGTTCTTGGTGAGGAATGCTGTCACCAGGAGAATATTGTTTGCTTGAAACTTGGGAAAAACTAAGGAAAAAGGTTGGACAGAGGTTGAAGAAAATGTAAACATATGTTTCAAATGATCCTGAGTAGCCATTCTGTTCCCACAGCATTTCTGAATTAGTGTCACATGCAGTAAAAACAGCTTTCCTCAATGGTCTTCAGAAGTTTTCAGTATGCACAGAGATATATAAAGTAATGTGAGAAATCAATCTAATAGAAGGTTTTCACCTGAGAAAGACCGAGATACCTAAGGAAAACAATTAAATTAATGTTTTTGTTCAATTTTTCCCTTTTCACCTGAAATTTATGTCTTTTGCACATTACACAGAAAAGAAAACATTTAGGGAAGAGTGTTATTCAGCATTAGACAGAGATAAGCAACACATGAGCCACTTCAACATTTTGATATACCAGCAGTCAAAATAGGTCTTAGCAGTTTCCTGAATGCAAAAAGGCCTCCTACTTACTCCTTATAGGATGGACATTTGTAAGTATGTGCACCCTCTCCATACAGAGCATTTATTCAATCTAATCGAAGAATTAATTACAGCATCACAACAACAACTGTTTTAACAAATTTACACTTTAATAGGAACATTTCCTCCTCAAACACTATTCTGTATTCCCAATGGGTTTAAAGTCTGGATTGCAAAAAAAAAAAAAAAAAAACAAAAAAAAAACCCAAAAAACCCCAACAGTTTGTACTATCATTTTAGAAAGGTGAACCCCAGTGCTTTCTTTGGTTCAGCATAGTTTACTTTGCATTTTTTCTGTGAAAATGATTACCCACTAGCACAAACTAATAAGCAAACAACAGTAATTGGGGGGGGGGGAAGTGTTATTTATTTATTTTATTTTGTTGAAGCTTCGAACTAACATCTGTGTGTCTTTCTGGATATATTCAAGAGATTGCTTTTTCGGCAAAACAAAGTCAATTATCACGTAGACTTTTATCCTTAAACACTGAAACCTTAATTGAGCATTGTGCCCACTCTAAGCTCTTTCTGGGAGTCAGTGCATCAGCCATCATCTTTATAATAAAGACAAAGCTTCACAGATTGCATGATAAAACATCAGAAAAATGGTGCTGGGTCATATGATAAACAGCATCTTGTCCCAGTAGAGATCAGGAAAGAAACCAATGAAAAAATATGTAAAGAGTAACAGTTACCTGGTTCTACCTTCAAAATCATCTCCAGCATTCATCTGTTTAGAGACAAAGGATATTGCTACACAAAAATTTGCTTGATGCTAATAAAGTCTCAGCCCAGTCATCCCCAACACCACAGCTTGCCTTTCTTTTGCACACATATTACCATATGCAGGACTGTCCTGTACCCTACATCACTGATGTAACTACAGTTTAAGTAATTCTCTAGGACACCACTGCCTTGGGAAGAGAATTCCAGGTCAAAACCAGGGAAGTCTAGAATGATTATCTGGTTTGGCTGCAAAAGCCAATGCTAGAAATTAAGTTTGTGTGAATATGACGCTCTGAGCTGTGGGAATCCAAGAGCAAGCACACTCACTTCTGGTGATTTTTTACACGCGTAGTGCTACCGTGGTAAGCTTGCCCAAAGTCACCAGCGCACTCAGCTTCACTGTTACCCTAACAAGTTCACAATTTCAGACAGCACCATAATAAATATCTTTCATGTGAAGTCCTAGAAAACCTGTGGAGATTTCTGGTCTTCTGCATAAGCCACCAAACTACCTTTCCTACCAAATTAAGCCATTTTCTGAGACTCACCTAAAAAATAATTATTATTCTAATTTATTATCTGTATGTTATATATAAAATTAATTTTATGCAAGCAAGCATTAAACCACTATAAAACATAAAGTTTATAGAATTATCTTTCAAATAAGTATACTAATACATTCACTTAGAGCAACTTAAGAAAAAAGCAAAAGCTTGATTCACTCTTGCACAAAAGGGTACGTAATAGGAATTTAAATATAGCAAGGCAGCAAGGCTGCCAGCACAGGCCAATGCAAGTCTCCAAGCAGTTCTTTAGGACTGCATATGTTACACACGATACTCAAAATTCTTTTACCAATCAAATGTAGCACAAATGTACACTGTATAAACTCTGGTTTTATTTAAAATAAGGATTAAAGGATTGTTAACAACATAACACAGTGTTTTAAGAAGATCATTTCTGCATGATCTCACTAACACTGGACACTGGTACATAGTGTGCCTACAAACTCAGTAGCTGAATCCAGTTAAGACTTCATCTATATACTTCAAAAGACGTATGTTCTAGCAAAGGTGAATGGAACAAATTAGTGTATGGATCTGTGCTGCCAAGACCCAACTCCACTACTGAAGTCAAACATTCCATGGAACATATGACTTCTCATATTATACTGACCACCAAAAGTCACACTCTAATAACAGAGATATACCTAAGAGTAGAAGCATGTCCAAAAAGTCTATTACTACCTGCCAGTATCCATGACTTTCTACCTTCTATGCAATGTTTGTTCCACTTTACAAACTTTTGTCATGAGTTCCTTCCACTTTTTCATTAGTATCTTGCTATTTCCAGTTTCTCCCAATCACCACCAGCAGTACAGAGATTTATAACAGTTTTATAATGATAGAGGCATAACTGAGAAACCTATTTGGACAAAAAAAAAAAAAGAGGGACAGACAAAACATTCCTAACAGTTGAGGATACTGGAGAATACAACAATTGATATAGATATACAATAGTTTATAGCATTATTTTTAAAAATGCAAAACTGAAATGAACACAAAGTAGTATGGTGCTTTTAATTTTGTGCTGTGTTTCCTGGTTATCTTGGTAAGGCAGAAAGTGTAGGTATTGCTTTAGTTATTCATCAGAAGGACTATCTTCTACTCCAGGCATACAGAAAAGTACCACATAAACTGGAAATTTACAGACAGGACTTCGTAATACTTATTTATGTAGGCTATACTTTAAACAAAACACAATTAAAAGAAATATAAACAGATAAAGTGTTTATCTAGCCTCTCCAGGATGCAGTATAGCAGAGAGTGGATTGCATCAAAACCCACAGTGAATGTGATTGCCTTAAATGAGGTCCTTAGAACCAATCTGTTGCTCTCCAAGTAGGTTTCACATTATTGCAAGAGATAAGGCTAAAATTCCACCAGTATTTTTTGGAGGGAGGAGAAGTGCCACTCGTGAAGATGTTGAAAGGGCACACCATGGAGAACAGCTGCAGATTAAGTCTTCTCCAATGCAATGGAATTTGAGAATATGAAAATTCATGTTGATACCAGAGACTATGTTTCTCCTCTGGTGTTCTTCTAGATGTGCTCTGCTCTAACTCAGCCTCAACTGAGAGACTTTACACATATCCTGCAAAAAAAAGGGGCCTAAAAGAATTTATATAATCCCTAAAGTCATGACAAGCTGATGCAAACACTAGCAAATTAGAGACAACTTTTGTCCTCTACCAATTAAACATAGGCTAAATGAAGGTTACATTTTCTCCACTACTCTTTTATTTCCATGCTTTCAAATTTCTATATGCCCTTCCTTTAAAGTACAAAACTTAGTTCTAGGTAAGTATAAAGGTGAATTTTAGACAAAGATACTGTTTCAAACTGCAAACAGATTCTGAAAAATATATATTGTGTTAAAGTTCTGCTTCCTGTCTAGTGCGCTAGATTTGGTTTAGGTCTGGCTTTTCCAAGATGGAAATTGGGATCTTGGTGTACAATTGTGTTCCAAAAGTAGTATTTCATAGTCATAGAAAGCCCAGAGCTGGCTACAATATGGAATAAGATTGAGTGTATTTGGCAAATAAAACCAATAACTAAGAGATCTGTTTAAAGTGCTTCAGAGAAGAGTAACTAAATTTACAGGATTAAACAATGCAGATGTAAATGCAGTTTAAACTATTCTTGAGTACATGTGAACTATGATCTAGTGTGGAGAAAAATACTGTTGCTATACCCAGGCCATTTACCAACTTCATCAGGTATCAGACGAATGCCTCAATTAAGCTTCACATTATGTCTTGGTCTGTTTCAACCAGGACTTAGGAACACATTATTTTCTTTATCTATCAAAAAAGTTATTAGTTTGCATAAGAGCCACAGAAACAGGGATAAACAGAGAAGGGAAGAGCATGCAGATTTTTTTTTATATATCTGCCTTTGCAGAATGTCACAAAGACACACTCAGTATTACATTGTAACACTCTGCAAACTGTGAGCTTCTAGTTTAGCTGCTTTTCCTAGATGCTGAAAGCCACCCTGCCTTTTAGCTCAGCCAAGCTTTACAAGCTCCTGATCTGAGATGCAGAAATATGGTCTTTGAACTGAAAACAGATTTGCAGCAGCCGGGCATATACCTTCACACCTATTTCCTCACAGAATCACAATCTGTCTGCCATTTCAATTGTTTCTAATAGTTTACTTTTCCAAATAGATGCTTCCCTTCCTACCTTTCCCAAGAAAACAGATATTAATTCCCACTTCCTTTCCATCTTGTCTAGTTAATTTTGTTTTCTGTTTTCTCTGCAGTTCAACCCACATTCCCTTGGAATCTTGACTCATCTTGCCTTAACCTCTAGATGTGAGGAAGCTTTAATAAAGACATTTAAATTTCTTAAGACACTGTTCTTGTTCTTGTCCATCTAAACTAAACTATTGAAATTAAACTCTCTCTACCAGTTGACCAGCTGTGCAAGTCTTTCAGATAGGAAACTCAACAGAATTAATGGTTTTTACTCTGACTTGCCCCCAAATCTTAAGTGTGAATTTACGCATTTTTATTACACAATAAATTACAAGGTAACATAAGGTACACTTCGAAATGTCATCTTGAAATACTGATGAACTCAGAAGGAAGACTGTCATCTAGATTCAATAGTTCTAAATCAGATTTTAAGTTTCTGAGGAAAAACAGCTCTTGTGTACAAGTCTAAGAGCAGGACCTTACAGTACTCAAGCAGTACCAGCAGAATGATTAAAAACACAGCAACAGACCTTTTCCTCGCAAGAAATACCACATACTGTATCTCCAAGTGATCCTATTCATTATTCTAAAGCAAATATTTAAATATTTGAATCATGAAAGTACTTTAGCCAGTGCTACCACAAGGAGCACATTATGCATCAAGGAACAGTTACTCACCCTACAGTAACTGCACTCCCTTGAGATGTGCTGTCTACAGATTCAAAATTTTGGATTCCTATAGACAGTAATGCCTGCTGCAGCATGCACTTACTTTTTCTGTTCTTCTCACAGTTGAAAATCTAAGAGGGTTTAACTAAATAGGGGGAAGAAGAGTTGCTCATGCTTAGCACTGAAGAAGCCAGAAACTCCAGAAATATGTAAGGAAAGCAAGAGGACACAGAGAATTCTCTGACCAGCAGGGCTAAGTATTTCTACATAGAAGAATATCAGACTGCTACTAGGGTCAAACAACAACTGTCAGCAGTAATTAGGGAAGACAGAACTGTTCCGTAAGGGTTTCTGTCCTGTATTTAGGTAAAAGCCAAATAATTGCCCTGCTACTACATGACAATGAAAAGCTTCCCACTGACAGTAAGTCAGAAAGATATAAAAACTGCTACCAAAGCAAACACTTAATAAATCAACAGATTAGGATAGTTTTCATTTGACACTTTTTAAGAGAAGGCTGAAGAGCCCTCTGCAGTTTTAATGCTGCGAGCCTTTGACCATGTGAATGCTCCAGTGGGTTAGAAAAAAGCTAGTACTGTGATAATACTGAAAAAGAGTAAACAAAGACTCAAAGAAGTAGGGACAGAATTAGTGCACTCAAAATGCGATTATGTGAACAATTAGATTAAAAACTAATTTTCTTATTTAAATCAACAATGCCACCGTTGTCGGTGTAATATACTTGAGAGTTCTGCACAGCAAGTGTCTTACTAGGGTACAGAAGAACATTTCGATTAAATGAAGTACAAAACATACTTGGAATACATGAATTACATACTGGCATGAATTTTAGATGCAGATTGAGAACTATCATTTCTGTATGATAAATTATGACAACATCATTGACAATGCGTATTTTTATCTCCTTTTGCTCTTGAAAATTACTACCTTTTGAAAAAAAACTGTGCCTTTTACAAGCAGTAAAAGACAACCCACCTACAACCCAGCCTGATCTTCAAGAGGGCAATCACAACTAAGGTCCTGGTGAGTATTCCTGGCATTATAAAAAGGCTGTCGTTGTCCTTGGTAGAAACTTCAGATACTTTCTATGAGCCAGATGCACTGACAAGTTTGGTTTTGATCTCACAGATCAGATACAAAGTATATGATCCTGCCAGGAGGTTCAAAAGGCAAGAAAACTGCACAGAGCCTGAAACAATGGCCGTAAAGTGCTGAGACGGCAAAAAGACAGAAGACAAGTTTCCAGACTTCTTTTTAAGTTAGAGCAGTACTGGAAATAAAACTCCTTCCCTCTTTCACACCATGGATACTTGCCATACATCCCCAGAGGTGTATGAGAGTTTTCGTTTTGTGTCAGGAGTAGCTTGTAAAAAGGGTATTTGAAAAATGAAAAAGGAATGCGTACCTGAAACTGGGTAATACATTCTTTTGTGAACATCCTGAGGATGTCTGAGACTAAGGTAACTCAGGCTCACCTCCTGAACTCTGAGAATCTAAGCTGCATCCCCAGACACTCAGCATACACAACACACATGCAACAAACTTCCACCTCACCACCACCACCTGTAAGAAAAATCATTAATGAGCTGTTTTGGAGCAAAGAGCAAAAAAGCACATGAAGTACTAATGCAAAGAAAGAATGTGACAATTCAGTATTTTCAAGAATTTGAAGAAAAAATGTAATTCTATTCCACAACAGTAGATATTGCACTAAAAAATTAACCAGACTAACTGAAGTTCTGCAAACTTTAAGTAAGATAATTTACTATGTGCTGTTATAAGCATGACTGTGAAACACGTACAAGCATGATCATCTAATTCTTCCACAATTTATTAATTTCCTTTGAAAATGATGCTAAAATAAGGAATGTAATTTAAGCATGCTGACAGCAAACTATTTACACAAGATTGGTACATAAATAGCTCTAATTCCTGCACTAACTTAAATTCATCAGTTTCCAATTTAATTTTCATATTAAAAAAACAGTGGGGAGAATTGTTTTTACTGTTTTAATTTTATAACATGCAAACTAAATGCCTCAAATGAAAATTGGATAGCCGTAGACAGATGTTGTCAGATGAAAATATTTACTTAACATCATTGCTTCAGTTTACTTCATGCTTTTCATAAGACTTCCTTATTTTTTAAATCAGATTCTATTTCATAATGATACCACGGCCTTGTCTCAAAGTCTTGGTATAAAGAATGCCTTAGACGGAAAAACTGCATAATTGAAACTAAAATTAATGAGGTTGAAAACTGAAACTTAAAGAAAAAAACTAAGTTGTGCAACACTGAAAACCAGCCCAAACTTCTAAAAATTTCTAGATGCCAGAAGAAAGCCATGCTTTAAGTAGCATTCTGCACTACTTCATCAGAAGCACTGAAACATTGAAACAACCATCCCAGCAAGTAAAACTGTGAATACTTAACTTTTAATTTTGTTCATTTCAGCATTTACACTGTTTTAGGAAACAGGTATTAGACCAAAGCCTTACAAGGTACCAGCAGATGAATGATAACCTGTCACTTGGGCAACTATTTACCTTGAAAATTGTCAGCCAATTTTTTGGCCAAATTTAGAGTAGCTAAATTACTCCAGCATGACAAAGATGTCAGATTCCGACAGGAATGGAATGAAGTTGCCAGCACAAACAGCCAACCACTCCCACTCACTATCAACTGGTGTTAAGTTAGTAACTGGCCTGACTCTAAGGTCAATGGCAGCAGGCAGATGAGTCCTTAAGTAGCTGTTAACACTCCTGCAGAAGAGGAGCTGGGAAGAAAGATGAAGAAATGAAGACCTCAGTTCTGGAGTGACACTTCAGTCAACTCTTGAAAGGAATCCCTTTGACTTGATTCCAGCTGTAGACCAACCTGGAAAACTGTTTGTAGGGGGTTTTTTTTCTATTCAAATAAATGAATCTTTCAGCTGAGTGTGTCTGGGTTGATAAGCAGCAAAGTCAATTCTCAAGCCAATGCTACTTTCTTTTGGGTGATTTGCTAGTGTCTTCAGATGCCACTGTAATGGTCAAAAGAAGTATATAAAAAAAAATTATCCAGCATCCTATAACAAGTTATGCAACCTATATAAGACCTAGTAAAATTGCCTTTTTTTTTCCCAGGAAATAACAAATCCCAAACTGGTTCAGTACATTAATAAATTAGCTGAGACACTATTACAATTAGATTTTGATTAACACCATTAAATTTCCTTCAGCTGGACAATTACTTGGGGGCAGAGGGAAAATCCAGTAACTTAAAAATTCTTCCAAGCTGACAAAACTTAAAGTTTCAGAAACATGAAAGCCAAGTTGGTACATTTCAGTTCCTGACAATTTTCCAAAATAAACACTACTTTATATGAAATGTTTGAAGAAGAAATCTATATAAACATGCTAATAAAAAACTGCACCTTTCTTGATCAGGCAAATCACTAAAGAGTAATGTGAACTGAGCATGTAGTGGCTCTTTTTGTTACACACAACGCAGTATTTTATTACAAACTGCCAACAAAAGAAGTACACTACTAGAGAGCTTTCTCAGGTTTAATTTCCTCTCAAGACCAGAAGACTGAAGCCAAAACACAAGTGAGAAAGGTATCTCTCTGCCAGTTCTTCATATAGAGATACTATTTGATACAGCTTTTTGCTTGAAAAGCAATGCAGAAGAGTTTCAGTTGTGACTGACCAATACCCTCCCCTTGGTCACCACAACACTAAGCACAACGAAGAATACGAGCTCTAATAAACATCCTAAGACAAAACAAGCTTGGCCAAGACTTTTCAGAACAAACTCATTGCAATGCAGGTCTATGCATATGTATGCCTGGTAAAATAGACATTTTGGTAGAAACATACTTACTGGACATTTTTCAAAGAAAACTGCATACTTACTGGACAAAGCTATTAGCTTTGTATTAGTGTTTCAATGGCTTTCCATTATGTAAATAAAATGTAGGATCTAGGCAAAGACATTCTCTTCTTCTCACACACAAGCACAGTAAAGATGTCCTCTGCTGCCTACCTGGGGAGTGAGCCTTGGAAGAACACCTCTCATACAATGGGCTGTAACAACAAAAATCTAAAACCTAACTGTTTTCACAGCTACAGTGCTAACAGAACAAAGTACATTATTAGGACTTCAGATAATTACCAGCCATCTCTGACTCAAGACTAGGAATATATTCTTTTTATTTTTGCTTCAGGTAGACAAATTTTCTTAAATGAAAACAGAAAATACAGCCTGACTCTACTTGGTATGAAAGGAGTGCATTATCCAGCTTGGGGGAGAAAATACAGGGAAACCCTTCTTATCTTGCGTCAAAGCTTGTTGGTAGTTGGCAAAAAAAAAAAAAGAATCAAGTAGCTTCACACCCTTTAACTTCTCTCATTCTGCTATCTCTTCCACTTACCTTCCTGTTTCAGTTTAAAATTAAACAGTTTTTCCTTATTTGCAAAAGAACAATATACTTTTGACTGAAAAAAAGGCTATGATTTCACAATCTGCTTCTAATTGCATATTTATTCTCCAACCTGAAGAAAGGGTGCCATACCATATTGCAAGGGGTTATAAATAAGAAGGGGAGAAACACCACCGAGAAAGATGGAAAAGACACTGAAAGTCAATCAAGATAATTCAGTCTGATTCTGTTAGAAGCAGTGTCACACTAATCATTACTGTGGGAAAGTGAATTTCTTCTAACATAAAGGAGGGACCAATTACATTCTCCCCAAATTTAAGGAATGGCAGTTTTAATACCTTCCAATCCATTTATTATTCCTAGACAAGTAGGAAAAATGTCACTGTAAATCTCCATCTTATCTTTAATACAACCAGGTGTTTATAGCTATGCACTTCAGGCAATAGTTTCGGCTACTCATCTAGTACTTCTGCCTATTTAATCACATTTCATATATCCTGTTTAAGTCTCTTGCCTCCCCATGTGGAATTCCTTATAGGAGAATACAGTTAAAGAATGCTTGATGGAACTCCCTTGCATCTTATTATAAACCACCATTGAAACATTCTTGAGAATGATCAATAGACAAAATGATACAAAGCACAGACCAGACTCAACTTCTTTCTCATGTGCCTAGCTGGTTTTTTTTTTTCTTCCTTTCTCCTTTTCCTTTCTTTCTTCCCAAGTTTCTGCTACATTACTCCACAAGCAATAACATTAGCTACATGATCCTACACCAAATATAAATCTCAGAAATAATCCTCCTTTTATCAGCCAAAGGGCTAATAATAATTAGTAAAGGGTCCTTTTTCCAAGACTTAGATTCTGACATCTGAGTTTAGCTGCATTAACATGCAGAATACATGGTTTTGGTTACTGATGTCTATACTCTCATAGGTAACAAGGTGTGATGGAGATAAACCAAGATTTTCTGTGGTCACTGTAAGCATAAAAATTTAAGAACCAAGATCAGCCAGCAGAGCAAATGCTGCGAGCAGTGCACATCTGTTTGGTGCTGTCGCCTACAAGCCAATGAAGAGCAGGCTTATCTAGAGCTCAATAACTTTACTTGGTGGTAAGTGCACAATACAGAAGTCAATTCCAAAACAAAATGAACTAAAAAACATCCCAGCATATTATTTTCAATTCAAATTTTAGATTCCAAATGGGAAAGCAGGCTTCTTGACATAGAATACAGAAGTAACTATATAGGTATTATAATCACTAGCCATTTGAAACAAAACTCAGCAGGTCTTCTAGGCATGTTTCACTTAACATTGCATTCATCTCACAGGCTTAAATAGACAATACAAACATATAATACAAACCATGTATGTTTTACTTAAATATTTATGCTTCAGTATCTTGATGAACCAGAGGGCTGGATCTCATAATGACAGTGAAACAGTGATTCCCAAGCTACTTTGTGCAACAGTTCCCTCCCAAATGACCTCTACTGCTCACTCCGCCCCTCATGATTAGCCTGGGCACAACCCAGTAATGTGTTTAAATGGCTCCTGGTATATCAAAATCTCCTGAACCACAATCATCTCTTATTCTTTTTTTTAGGTAGTTATGCATTGGAATTTGGAATGCACTGTATCAAATTTACAAAAAATAAGCAGGCATGTTTGCTTTTTCTCACATAAGAAACACCCATTTTAAGAATATTTCTTCTCCACCAAGATAAAACACTGAGATTAATGAGTCTACTTTAAAGCATAATGCAAGTAAGCAGTACTGAAAATTCACACATTCTTAAGCACAGCCTCCATTTTGATATTTACATGCTTGTTTCACTGCCGCTTACATGAGTTTCCTACATCATAGTAATACTGATAGTAAGCCAGTAGGAAATTAATTTAACAAAAGAGCAGGGGGATAGAGCACCTCAGGGGCTCTGAAAATTTTCAGGGGAAAAAAAACCTGCATAAATAGAAGTATTTGGATTTTCCATAGAAACTTCACCTATTCAGGACTAGGAAGAATGGGTATGTTAATGATACTGATGCCTTACAAGAGTGGCAGCTGATAGCCAGATTTCCCCCTTTTCAATTTAGTATACAGATCTTCTCCATGGTAAGACTTATAAGCACAAACACTGAAGTGCTGTTAACAAATACAACCACTTGGGAGTTACATGAGCTTATCCTAAAAGGAGTGAGGTAGGACTACGTTCTACCATTATAGTTTCTAATGGAACAGCAGTTGCAAATAAAATCTATCATCACTGTGTTTAACCCAGTGTGTTTTGTCGGCTTCAATAGCAAGATGATGTTCTCATTATCACCATTTAAACCAACAACATGCAGTAATAAAAAACAATTTTCTGCAAAAAGAGTAAAGTAAATACCTGCAGGACTGCCAGCATTTTCTCCTTGATGCAGCTGAATACCAGCAGAATCTATAGAGTTTACTGTAACTGTCTGTAGATTTGGCAATTGAGCAGTGCTTAGACTAACTGGAGTTGATGTCAACGCACCACCTGCTGCAACTTGACCGAGAGTGAGAGTCTGCACAGGGGTCAGAGTTATTTGTTGACCAGGTGCATTCTGAATTTGCAAGTTCTGCAAGTTCTGAACTCCTTGCACTTGAAATGTCTGCCAGGTTATCTGCCCAGAAGGCGTCACTGTTTGTGCCTGAATTAGGAAAGTTCCAGGATTCAGCTGCAGTTGAAGATTTTGAAGAGCCTGTTGAGATATACTTTGACTTGCTTGAACACCATGGATTGTCTGTTGCGCAATACCTTGTACAATCTGGGCTTGACTGGTTGGCTGCTGCGACTCTTGTAGCTGTATGTGTTGTACAATTGGCTGTGCTGTGGAGACCTGAATATTCTGAGCCTGTGTGTCATCAGAGACTGACGTCTGGATGTAATTTCCCTGAAGATCAGAACCATGAACTTGACCACTAGTTGTGGTCAAGTCATTTGCATTTTGTTCCAATATACTTGAACTGTCTATGGTAACGGGCAATTGTGATGAAGATGACGTTGGCACAAATAAGTCATTATCAGTGGCAGTTTCTGTAATTTCAGGAGAAACTTGCTCACCAGTCCTTTCAGAAGTATCTGAACTATCCATGGCCTGTCCGGTATTTATCAAGTGCCCATCTGCATTAATGCCTGCTGTCATGGTTTGAGAACCACTGCCAAGTCCCAGAGAATCTAGATCAACACTATTGATGGGTACAAAAGTAATATTTCCCGGCAGTCCAAGAGGGACATTAGCAACTACTTGTGCTTGGCCAGGGTAAGATGAACCACCAATTGCAACTCCCTGAACCTGGACTTGACCAGACTGACCAGATAAGATATTCTGAATATTAGCTGAAGATGTTCCAGAGGCAATGATGGTTTGATTAGAGCCAGGAATGATCTGAATTTGACCAGTTTCTTGATTTATACTGCTATTATCAGAAGAGGCTGCAAAGCCAAGTTGAACCTGCTGACCATCCGCTGTCTGGATCTGGGGTATTACTTGGTATTGTACATTAGACACTGTACCATTCGATGAATCTGATCCTGGTGCAACAGAAAAGATTTGTTGATTTTGCAAACTCTGGATAGGAAGGACATACTGCGCACTTGAAGTTACTGTGGCAGCACCTGGAATCTGTACTATGTTACCAGCTTCATCCTTTATAGTGGTAGGAGCTGCAGACAAGACCTCCCATCTGTTTGGAGCTCCAGCTAATTGCACAGAAGCCAAATCCCCTGTCTGAATAAAAAGAAAAAAGAAAACACAAAATTAAAACAAATGTCATACAGACTATGTGTTAGATCAGTCATGCAATTAAACACTAGATATTGATACACTACTGGAAAACATGCAGTACAGCTCATATGACCACCAGCAATTGGATCAAAACTATGAAATACAGACTTTATAAGTGATCTAATGCCTAAGTCAGGGTAGCCAGCCTTTGGGTCATGAGCTGCACGTTGCTTGTGAACATGTCAAATGTAGCTCTAATGTCATGGCTAGGTCAGGTGACCAGCAATAGGGTTACTCTGGTGGCAGGGCTGCTGGGTGATCCAAACCCCTAGCCGTGGGAAGGAGGGAGCTGGCAGGGGCTGCTGGAGCTCTCATCACCAACTTACCCTGGGACTCAGAAACACTCTTTACCCAGCCTATTGCACAGAAGTGAAGGAATCACGGTGAAGCCAGCGTTGCCTGTATCTCCTGGAGCTCCACTGCTTTTCAACTCTCTGTTATATTTGATACAGGTGAGCATGTTGTGACTCTTAGTACAGGGAATGTTAAGAGGTGATGTAGTCACACAGTTGGAAAGATAGGACAGCCTCAGCTTGTTATACAAAACACAAAGCTCTAGTATTTATAAGCTTGTAGGAGTTAAGTGTTTCGCTAGGCAAGAAGACTTCTAGACTAAGAACTTTTACACTGAAATCATGTTTGGATTAGTCATATGCATCAGCTAGGAGGGAAAAAAAAATCTTCATTAAGTTGGAACAATAGAAAAGGCCAATGTTTCAGAGCAGACCCCCAGATGCTTAAAGAAACTATTACGCGTTTGTTTGTTTTTCAGTAAAGAAAAGGTAAATTGCACTTACCTTTCTTTACCAAAGCAAGCTTTTTCAGAATAGAGTATTAAGAGCTAGATTTAACATCCTGCAATACTTGGCACAGATTTGCATAGTCAACCACCTTGGTATTGTAAATAACCATTAATCTAAAAAATAGGAAGTAAAGTTTCTCCTTATCTGTTTTACCATACTACAGTAAACCAATGGATTACCTTAATATTAGCAATAAGTAACTAACTTGTCTTCCAATCAGTTCAGCTCTGTGAAACAAATCTAGTCTCTCTGGCAGAGTTCACAGGACATAGAAAGAAAAGCTCTGGTTTGTCCTTCCACAGAGATCCTGTGATCACTCCTGGTAGGGAAGTTACCAGAACATACCGCAACTTCTTTCTGATGCTGCATTCTGACTTCCTCAGAACAAAACCAGGACACACAAAATACAGCACACATCTAATTCTTTCCTAAGACAGCAGTGAGACCTAGCCAGTCTGAAAGAATCCTGCAGGTATGCACCCGAGTGAATTTAGTCCACAGCATTAGATGGGACTTCTCTAGTTTCACATTCTTATCCTATTCCTATAGCCCATGACACTACAATGTTTACATGTATAAGAAAGATATTTAAGTCTGTGTACTTATTACAGAAAAGTTTTACTGTGCTTATCAAGCTTCATTTTCAATAAGGAAATGCATAGCATGGTTCTAAATTCTTCTCAAGAACTGTAAAAATAATTACTGTGCAAAAAACAAAAGAATGCTAGCCTTCTTCAGCCCTCAAAGATATGGGCCATTGACTCTTTTTAACAGGTGGACTCTGATCCTTCCAGCTCAAAATATTCTGTGGTTCTTAAGTGTGATTCTTAATTTTTCAGGTAATATATCAGTAAATAGATTTAGCATCACCAGAACAAAACTAATTTTATGGCCTTAATGCTTCAAGGAAAAGACACAGAAAAAGGAGACTAATAATTCTCTTTTATTATTTTCTTTTCCTCTTGTACTGATCAACCTTTCATTTTAAAAACATGTTTAAATTTTTTAGTCTTTCAAGCTTGTAACATATGACACTAGAAGAAAAAAAATATAATATTCCATATCACATATCTTACCTAAAAGAAGGCTAAAAAATTCCATTTTCCTCTGCTACCACATTAGCTTTATACACTTGTGTTTAGTCTTGTTTACACATAGATACCAGCTGTTGAAACACTGCTAAGAAAGTTCATAACTATTCAATTCACAGGCATATAAATACCTATTAACTGAAGGTTTCATAAAATATCAAAACACCCATAGAATTCATCGGTAAACATCGGTCAGAAAATACCTAAAGCAAAAATATGGTTGTTATATGCTTAAAGTGTGTCATTATAAAATAAATGTATACTACAATGTGCTGATAGTAGCTGTTAGAACAAAAGAGAAAGGAAAAGTAATGTAAAACATTACAAGTCTGATATAATTTCTCACTAATTGAAAACTATGTACAAGCAAATGTTGAAAGCTTAGGCTAAAACTGGACTGATCCAATATGCAGTAACATGTCTATGTAATATCCTCCACAGAAATACTTCAAAGGGAGTCTGTCTCCTTCGTGATATGGAAATGACCTACTTTATTCTTCTCCCAAAACATATGTTGATTTCCATATTGCCATTTTCATGTTAGCCACACATCTCACGTTTTCATGATCTAGTGAAATCTTCCCTCCAATTCTGCTCTGTAATGACTTTAGCACAATAGAGCCACTCTTCTAGTAGATGCACTTGTCAGTCCATGGAGAAGTTCAGGGCAGCCATGCACAAGGATATGAAGCTATACTACACATACAACATAAAATGCCTGTTATTCATATTGCTCTTACAGCTGGCTGTATCAGACACCACCGGCTGAATCATGTGGAGGGAGGGGCAAAAAGAGGATGAGGCTTTCAAGAAGCTATCTGGCAGCTATCAAAATTACTAGCATTAAAGCATGAAAAAAACCCGTATGGTAAAGATTATTTGAGGATGACCTCTATACTCAAATGGTCATTGGCCTCTCATAACAAGATTGACTGTTATGCTCTTTCTCAAAGTCTGTTGAGACAAGACATTTCTTGGACTTCTCTTCCTACTAACTGAAGAATAATAACCTTTCTCTACATCCACAGGCAGTTAAGCACTTTTGTAGTAACTCAAAATTTCTGCCACTGACACATGAGCAGCAACATCTGCAGCCCATTCGCTTACTGAGCTTTACATTCAAAATACACCAATTTGTTTGCTGTCTCAGCCACCCCTGAAAATTACTTACAGGGTAGAGACAAAGTAACAGTTTCCTTATCAACTGATGCTCAAGCAGCAGTTATTTGGAAGCTGCTCCTTTAAGAGAAGGCTGGACTGTTTCAATCCAAAGGCTCTGTTTCAAGAGGAAGGGACAAGGATCTAAGAAAAGTTCAGCACTACTCAGCCAAGGAGGAGAGAACAGGAAGCAACAGGGAATTCACTGGAAGCAGCATGAGGAAACAAGAAAAAGAGATGGGAACAGAGCAAAGAGAGGAGCTAACACAACGCATAGGACGAATTAAAATCAAATTACATGTCCACCTGAAGAAAGGTCAAGCACCAACAAAGAGAAGAAGCAACAGCCACTGTTCAGCCTGTCTTTTGATTCTTTAACAGGCCTTGTACAATTTCCAGTGGGTAAAATAAAGAGATGTCTCTGAGACAAAAGTCCCATCCCCGAACAATCACAAGCCATGATAAATAAAAATCTAGTAATTGTCTTGTTCAATACGTTTAGAGAAAATTAAAGCAACATTAAGTCAAATGTGGGAGGAGATAAGAGAAAGACAGGAGATAAAATATCTTTCAGAAGTGATCTAAACCATACTGAATGATAGGACTTGAGTTATAAAACTTAAAACAAGCTTCACCAAAGTAAAATAGGGAAGAGGACAAACACCCCTGTAAGAAATGGTATCTGTTGTAGACACCTGCATCTCAACATGTCAAATGGACACATGTCATTAGCCATCAGTATTTTATTACTGAAGTCTACCAAACATTTATCTGTGCTGGTGGACTCCTTTTTACTGCACTTTTCAGAAAGTTACTTTTGCCTCATTTAGTCCTGGAGCAAAAGCATCAGCCAAACAAGCAGAGGTGGACAGATAATGAGTCACGAGCTCCTAAACATTTAAAAATCACGCACCTAATGAAGAAGACTGGACACTGCCCCATCCAAATTGTTGTTGTATGAAAGAGTTAGGGTTCTAATGCATGGGTTTAATAACACCATGTGTTTACCAAGCTACAGTAAACTATCTGTGCATTCTTAGGTCGTTACAAATACAAGATAAAATGCACTTGCTTCAACTCGTTCATTAAAGTATGAGCTAATACATTCTATCTTGTATTTGCCATAGGTTAAAAACATGTTCAAAATCAGTCACTGTGGTTCAGCTGACACAAAGCTGTTTCTTAAGGCAGATTAATTCTGTTGCATATTTGAGCCCTCTGCCAATGAAGCCACTCAATTTAGAGAAATACTTTTGCCCAAATCAAATGTTTGGAAACATTTAACCTTCAAATAACCTTGAGGGGAAAAAAGCTAGTGTTCAGAAGTAGTCAGCCTAGACTTAGGAAGGGGATATAATGCTGAAATAACTAACCTCACAATGCTCTACGGTGAGAAGACTAGCTTGGTAGATGGGGTTATGCAAGGCATATATTTATCACTAGGTTAGTTAGGCTTTTGACTCTGTCCCGCATAATGTAAGAAAAAGCCGTTTTTTTTCATACCATGTGGGTTATCAAACACTGGAACATGCTGCCCAGAGGGATAGTGGAGTCTCTATCCTTGGAGGTATTCAAACCCACTGGACACAACCTTGAACAACATGCTCTTGCTGACCACTTTGAGCAAGGAGGGGTAGACCAGACGTTCTCCAGACATCTTTACCAGCCTCAACTTTCTATGAAATCTAAGACTTCTTACTAGTGTTTAATATTTGTCTGTCCTATTTTTAAATATGGATATGTTTTAAACTATACATTTCCTTAATTTTCCCAAAACTATAAAGAGAAATAAAACAAAATTTTTAAAGAACATCCCTAAAGCACCTTCTTCTAAAAGAACTTCTACACTTGGTTCTGATCCAGTAATAGAAAGACATAACTGGAATACAAAAACCAAAGAACATTTTAAAAGGTGAGCTTCTGGACAGCAGCAGGGCAAATACACTGTTAGACATCACATTCTACTGAAACTTCCTTGTTTTGCAAAAGTATAGAACAGAGAGAAGCAAGACAATTCCAGGCAGACTTTTCTACAGTGGCAGAACACATTCTGGTGCATCTGTGCACATCCAGAAACACAGCATCAGGAAGCTACCTTATCACCCACAAAAGTGGAAATGGATGTCAGATCAATTTTGAGCTTCCTCAAAATGATCATACAGGCCAGAATACCAAGTAGTATGGATAACTCTGACACGTGGCATTCATGCATACTTTTGCCTAGTGGAAAACATGAAATTTGAAATGTCTTCCTCTTTCTCCATCCTGTGAGCACTCTTCCTATTCCTATTTCCTTATAAACTGAGTTTAAACTAGGTGCATCTCAGATGGTTGATCTTTTGAGGCATAAACCTACTAGAATTCTAGACTTTCATTAAGTTCTGTGAAGCACTGATACTCAATTCTAAAGATATGCCAAAGTAGTCTTAAAACACTCCAACCTTTACTTGTAAAAGATACAAAGAAATGCTTTGCCTACAGCAGAGAAATGATACTCATCTTCCCCACATATGCTAACTATTAACCTGTCCAAATGTTTTCCACATCTTGTTGGTAAGCAACAACACAAATAAATCAAATAAATCATTCCTCCCAGCCTTTTTCTCCTTTTTTTTATTTTTTTGACTAGCGAATCAGTGCAGCCCACATCACACAAGATGCAACTACACACCTCAACTGGGGCAGTCATCTCTGGCAGCTCCCATTCTCTGGCGGCTGTCAGAGCCAACAGCTTTCTCAGCCAGCCTGCCACTCTTCCCAGTTCACCCGCCTTCCAGACTGCCCACGCAACCCCCCATCAGTCTTGCACTGTATCCTAACCTATCCAGTCCCACCCAGTACAACCATAAGAATGGCCCTTGGGAGCATCAGAGTTCCAAGACAGCCTTTAGCTTTGCATTACAATGAAGTAAGAGAACATAAACAACTGGTTATCATCTCAGCTTTGTAGCTTCTTAAACAATCATCTGATCATGCTACAACCATACAGCTGACCATCAAGGCTCTGACCTAAATCTGTTTGCTCTTTCGTTTCCTCCCTTATGCACATCTTTACCACCTTCTGCTTTGCTTCTCCTAACATTAAAATTTTTTCACCTTTGTTTTCACCTAAAGTTAAAATCTTTGCAGATGTTTAAACTGGAATGAGACTAGAGTATTTATAACTAAATGAAAAAGAATCCTAAATATGAAAGTTTGAGGCAGAATTATTAGTCAAAGATGAACAGTGAAAAAGCAAGACCCAAACTAAAACTTCTCAGATTTTAAACTCCCAAGAGAGAGAAAGACATCCTGAGGGGCCAAAACATGAGCTGCCATTCTAGGTCAGGCAGTAGCACATAGCATCCCAGCAAGACTCTCACACAAACCAGCAGGCAGCAATATTCAAGGCAAAGTTCCCATGGCAAGTGTTTGAACCAACCATGGATGCAGCAGTATGGCAACCAAGGAAAAGGTTCTCAGGTAAGCAAGCCACAAGCTCAAGACCATCTACATTAATATCAAACACCATCAGGCAATACACTGGTGTTGGCTGATCATTAGGCAGCGTAAATCGTGGTGTCAAAGCTGAAAGACTGCAATCTTCATCAATGCACAAAGACAAGATCAGCAGTAATGCCTGCTAGTGCTCTCATCCAAAAGTAAATACAGTTCTAACCAGAATCCGGGGCCAAGCTGAAAACCTGTGGTCTAGAGACACCCTGCCAGGTCATTGACAGGGTGGAAAGGAGAAGAGGGTTGAGTTTAGTTCTGCCAATTGCCTTCTTCATTTGCTTTTTATTACAAGCAGCTGCCATTTTCATTAGTCTTTTTACTTCCTCACTAATTCTTTCAGTGGCCTAACAGCAATGTCCATTCAAACAGTAGGCCTGGACTCAGATACTGATACAGAATCATAAGATAATTTCAGCTAGAAAGGACCTCTGAAGGTCACCTGGTCCAACCCCTGGGCTCAAAGCAGGACCAACTAGATCGTTACAAACACAGTTACATTTGCTCCAGCTCTTCCCCAAATCTCAGACACGCAATATTCCCTGCATTCCTATGGGAGTTTTGCTGTTGCTTTTAAATCACACTGCTGGTCTCTTGGGGAGCAGCTGCAGTATACCATTTCAGCCAGGACAGCAGTATGCTAGCCCAGCATGCTGGCTCCAGCCCTGCCAGTTTCTACCAAGCATATGTCAGTAAAACAGTAACAAAACAACCCCGAAACAACAGCATTGCTACCCCTTTACATGCAGGCTCTTCACCCGGTTCTAAGAGGAAATATCTAGTTTGACTTCTACTACCCATTTGGATGGATTGAGAGTTCTATCAGATGTTCAGCTGGCAGAACTGTAGTCCAGGTATAAATACAGCAGGAAAGAGCTGCTTTCCCACTGCTACATTAGGCACCATCACCCATGCACAGGTATCAAACTGATTGATCTATATTCCTGGGAAAGGGAGGAGCATCACAAACTGCAGGAAGACAATTATTAAGTCTATGCATAGACTTCATTTTCCATATGACTTATGAGGTACCTACAATTTAAGCCTTTTTAGCTTCTTCCTCCTTCTTCCACCCTCCAATAAGATAAACACAAGGGACCAGAAAAAAAAAAGAATCTTTATTGCACCAAATCTCTTTTGTTCTTCTGTTTTTCACAAGGAATGTATTTCAGGGCCTTTAGTCCCTCCCTTCTCTTTATTAAGGTCATCTTAATTAACTCCAGTGTCTAGTTCAGCTACTGTTAGGTATCTCCTTCAATTTATATTTAGTTTCCACCCAAAATATTCTGAATCATTCAAGAGTTATGTTGTAGGAGTGTAAAAATTACCAGAATGCTATAACCTAACTCACAGAAGATATGTAGGAAGGGCCTATCTGCATGTATGGAAAGTAGTGAGTGAGCTTATAGTCATTTAGTTTTAACTAAGATTTTGGCTTCTCTTGAATTGCATTTGCTTTCTCCTGAAAAGCCTCTTATACATAAATACAACAACATATTAATTTAACAGGAGTAAAGAAGCACCACAGCAAAACTGCTTTGCCCATTTTGAACTGCTGGGAACCATTTGTCCTGCACCAGCATTCTAGTATCCTGTCAGACCTACTGCTCATCCCAATCAATCAATCCACCCCCAAGATGCAAAATTTCAGCTGTACAATGAGAACAACCTTAGAGGTGGATATAGGAAAGCAAGCAATCATTTAAACATCATTGATTTTTCATAAATAAATTTTTCAGCACTGTATGCATCCGGTATTATGAAACAAATCTTAGAGGTATCGGGCACTTTACAACATCTAGAAAGATTTTTAAAAACATACTGCTTGAGCAAATAAATAGGTTTAGCAGAAAGGATGCTTGAAAGGGGTCGGAATCTTAATACATTTTCAAGCTCTGTCATTAGTCTACAACCTGCTGTATGACCTCAGACAGCTATTTTGCTTTAGCTTCCCTTCATGTAAAGTAAGCTGTAACATACAGATGAAAAGTATTTTGAAGTTTAGCATGCATTTAGAAACTTCTATCACTAACACGCTGACATTTGTTGAAAGCTTGCCACAGCCACTTCATCCACCAATACGTTTTGCAGTTTTTCTTCCTATTCACAGAATCCTAAAACCACACAAGGGTGTTGCTGTGTACAGCAAGTTTAAAAAACAAGATTTGCTTTAAAAGAAGAAAAAGGTTTGGGGTTTTTTTGCTAATTTTAAAGATGTTTTTGTAAAAAAAAAAAAATTAGAGGTAATATGTGTAATTTTCCAAGGGCTAAGGCCAAAAAATTACATCATGTCATTTTAGAAGATATTTTGGAACTCTCTTTTAATATACCAATATTCTTAGGTATGATTTATTTAGAAATGCATAATCTCTTTGAATTTTATGAGCATATGTCAACACGAGATTTAGCTAGACCAATTAAGGAGTATGAGTTTTCATTAGGCTTTTGTTATGGGAATTGTTAAACTAGCTTCAGCAAGAATATGTTTCTAGTCTGCAAGATCCATCTCATCACACAAGGTCCCAAGGTCATCAAGGCTCCTTTCAGAGGCGACGGCGCATGAGAGATAAGGACAGAAAATGCTACGAGGAACCGCATGATAACTCTCCCTAGAAAAACAGCGTCGATACAGGAAGCAGCTTTCCACCACCGCGCTCGCTTCTAAACAGCCATTTTACTTCACTACATCCTTCCCCACAGCCAGCCTTCATTTTGTGTTCCTGGCTGGCTGCGCGGTTCCAGGCTGACAGCCTGGCGAGGGTACCGGGGGCGCGCTCAGGTGGAGGTGAGATGCCTCCCAGCCTCGCCGGGTGCCGAGCGAGCCGTTCCGGTGCCAGGGTCGGGGGAGGGAGGCTTCCCGCCTCCCCCCGTTTTTGAAAGTAAATGAAGGCGCCGCTCCCAATGGCGGGGGAGGGGGGAGCTTGGCTCCCTCCTCCTCCCGGGAGCCCGGCTCCTCCTGGAGAGGCAGGGGAGCCCGGGGACCCCTCTCCTGGCAGGTCGGCCCTGCTATCGTCCCTCCCCCCGGGCGGGCAGTGCCGTGTGTCCCGTCCCTCCCCCCGGGCGGGCGGGCTGGCTGTGCTGTCTCTCCCCCCGGCAGGCCGTGCGAGAGCGGCGGGGCGGGCACTCACCGCTCCGGCAGAGTGAGAGGCAGCGGCGGCGGCGGCGGCCTCATCCTCCTCCGGCGACGGCGGGCCGATCTTGCTGCAGGTGGCCGCCAGCAGAGCGAGCGGTGACGGCTGCGCGTCCTACCCACAATGGGCGGGTTCAGGGAGAGAAGGGGGGTGGCGGTTAGTGCGGGACAGCGACCGGGCTCCTCGCAGACGCGCACACAGGAAGCGGCGGCGGCAGCGGCACCGGCTCCGCACCCGCTCACAACGTGTCACCCGGGGGGGGGGGGGGGAAGGGGCCCGGCCGGGCCTGCGCTCACCTGGGGGGCGGCCGCCCCGGCGGAGGCCGAGGCGGCGCCGTTGCCGTGCTGGAGATATTCGCTGTGGCTGCTGCTGTCCACGTCTAAGGCAGCCATTTCCTCTTGTTTCACGGGCTTCTCGGGAGCTGCGGGCACAGCGGGGAGGGGGAGGGGAGAGTCACTGACGGGAGCGATCACCCCCCTCCCTCTCCCTCCCTCCCTTCCTCCCTCCCTCTCCCCCCCCTAACCCCAGCGCTCCCCCCGCCCTCCCGCACGGAGCCCTCCTCCTCCTCCTCCTCCTCCTCCCCGTGCTGCTGCCCCTGCCCCTCTTCTCCCTCCTCCCCCTGCTCCTCCTGCTGCTGCTCTCAGTGCCGCTCTCGCCTCGCTCGCACACGGACGCTCCGGGGCCGGAGCGGGGACGCGCAGGGCCGGAGCAGGAGCGGGGAGCCCCCGGGGCGGCTCGGTCGGTGCGTACGTACCGGTCATGGTGTGAGTGCGAGCGGCCGGCTGGCTGGCTGGCTGGGCGGGAGGCAGGCAGGCTGGCTGGCTGGCTCGCACACAGGCCCTGCTGGCTGGGGCTAGGCGGCTGCCGCCGGGGACATGCTTATTGTGCTCACGGCGGGCTGAAGCGGCGGCGGCGGCCCGAGCCTACTCCGGGTTTTTTTTCCTATTTTGATTGACGGTGCGGGAAAGCCGAAAGGTGGGGCTTGCCGCGGGAGAGGGGGCCCGGCCGACACCGCCGCCCGCCCGCCCGCCTGCCAGCCCGGAACTCCCGCCCACGCCCGCGCGCGCGCGCACCCTCATTGGCTGCGCCGCGCCGCCGCCGCCGCTCGCACGGGCCGCCCGGGCTGCCAGTCACCCGCCGGGGGCGGGGGGGGCGCCCCATGCCGGGGCGGCTTCCTGTTTGCCAGGGCTGGTGCGGGGAACAATGAGCGGGACCCGCCGGGAGCCCGCGGCCCGCGCCGGCCCGGGACCCGCCGCCCCGGGAGGCGGCCCTGCCGCCGCGCTCCCCTGACAGCGCCGAGCCCGCCCGCCCGCAGGGGTCAGCGCATAGACACAGCTGCGTGGCGGTGGCGCTATCCCCCCGCCCCCCCCCCGTCCCCGCTCCCCCGCCGCTCTTGTGCCCGGGGGGCGCCGGGCCAGGGCTGCGATCTTTCGAAGTGTCCCCGCCGGGGTTGTCACTCACGGCTGGCGACAGCCGCGGCTCCGAGGCGGCGGCCGAGCACCGCCCGGCCGACACAGCGCCGCCGCGTTTTGTCCCTCCGGCGCTAAGATGTCGGCGCGCCGTACCCAGGGGAGCCGGTCCGCCCGGGCGGACCCTGCCCGGAGACTGCCGCTGGCCGCCCCCCTGCCGGACGGGGCGTCCGGGTCAGCGCCGGCCGCAGCCCGGGAGCAGCGCCCGCCTCAGCGGGGCCGCTCCGCCGTGCCGCCGTTGCATAAGCGCTGTGGCGGGCTCGCACCTGCCTGACCCGGGCGGGGGAACCTAAAACCTCTGCTGTCTCTAATGCAGAGCAAAACCCGTCCAGGATAATGCCGCGAGTTAGATCTTAACGTGACACGACTTTCCAGCGGGAGTACCTGCCCTGAGCTGGGCAGCCGAACCTTGGCACGGATCGAGCATTTGTGCCAGGAGGCTTTATTTTGATCATGTTAAGGAGAATTAGTAAGATTTCCCTTAACGTCAGGCTGGTCTGTGTCTCATGTTATGCAACACAAAGGAAACTGGGAGCTCTCTGATTGTTAAACTAAGGCAGGAAATATGTTTAAATTGTTACATAAGTATATGATGATACAGGAATGATTATTAGTGGGGCCTGTTTCTCTGTTACACCATGTAGCTTGTGAAGGGTTCCTGTAAAGGGGAAGAATTTGGGCTTGGCCTTCCGTCCCATTTGAGTGCGTGTGCAGGGTCATAGGAGAGTGTGTAGGTTGAGGCACTGGTTTTGACCCTTAGCTTAGAAATTCTCCCGAATGATGAATTTTTCATGGGTACCTTTAGTGTGGTGTTCCAAGGAGTCTGAATGAGGCCAAAGAACCCTCAAACCTACTTTCCTGTTACAATCTTTAATGTAATTAGAACTGAGGATTACCTAGGAGATACAGTGAGCACAGTCCATATGTCCACAGGTGGGCTGAGTATGTGAAGTTCCAGGCTCCTGAGATAAACTCATAGCAAAGTTAGTAACTTGGAAACCCAGCAGTATGGTCAGGATTTTCAACAGCCTCTCTGAGCGGAGAATAAACAGTGCTTTTTAATCAGTCCCAGCACTATGACCTTGCAGTAACTGCCCAAGCTTAGCTTGGACACTATTACAGAACAGGAAAAAACACACTCAGAAATTTGAATTTAATATCTGGAAGTTATGATGGAGGAAGATTGAAGTATTTTGCTGTCAGTGGAAGATTGTTCTTACTGTGTGATGTTTAGTCTTATTTCTAACCAATTTACTTTTGCTGGTATGTTGAGAGTACCTTCAGGTGACTTAACAGTAAGTTGTAAATTAATCCCAAAGCTTTTTGTCACAATTTATTTTTTCAAGGTAGTTAAAAAAACCCCAGCCAAATACTTCTGTTTGTTAAATGTCTGTATTTGTTTACATAGTCACTTGTAACTCTACTTTAGAATCAGTTGTTGGTAAGATAGATAACACAGCCATAAGGAAGAAGGTTTTTTTGCAATTTGTATTTTTTATTTTAATAAGAAGCAAAAGTAACTTGGAAAAGAAGTCAGGGTTTTTTTAAACAGTGTCAGAAATTATTTTTAGCCAGTGAAAGCTAATATACACAACATCTAAAAATGCATCAGTATACATACATAAGGACACTTCAGGAAAAAATGAAAATGCAAAATTACCTGACCATTGTAGTATTGAAAAAAAAAAAAAGTCTTCTACAACGAGTATGGAACTTGCAGTTTGTTTGGCAATATCAGAAGTTGCTAGTGAAACGTATGAGAGTCTGTCATCCTGGAACCAGAACTATTAGTGGTTACTTTAGACTTTCAGTAACTGAGGTGTTCCTTTAAAGACTGATATGTAAGAGAAATAATTCCTGTTCATATGCTTTGAAGGGGAAAATGATGTTAAAAACCTGCTATTTAGCAGGGTATTGCCAAATACTGTCAATGGCATTTTGCTTTAGGAAGATTGTGTTGTCTAGGACTTAATCTAAATATGAAAGTTGTTCTTTCTTCTACAGCTGGGTGCATGTTGAGAGCTGTCTGACTTAAGTGGGATATTGTCAATAGAGTAGTTTACCTACATGGATCTGATTGCAGGCCTGGGACATAACTGCAGTGCTTTAAGACAGAAAGATTTGAAGTACCAGTAATGGGATTGATTTTATATATAAAAGTTTTTCAGTGCAATAAAACTCAGATGTAATTAGGCTTAACACTAGTGGAGGACCATCTTTTTCTAGTCAAGTATCTAAGGGGTACACTCTTATGGTATTACTAAATTCATATAAAGAACTAAACCAGAATATTAACAGACTATTTAAAAAGTAGACAAAAAACTCAAGATAAATTACAAGAAAGTTGTAAAAAAAGATCTGCTATTATGAAAAAGAGGTGTAAAGAGACTCAGAATTGTTAAATAGAAACTGGCTGGTAATAGAAATCACGTGTGTCTATTTACCACTTCCCAGTGGAGATTAAGAACACATGAGAAGAAAAATAAGTTTAAAAAAAAAGACATCATTTGTAGGGTTTTCTGCTTATCGATGTAGTAGCATTAAGACACTCACTAGAAAAATCCTGGATACATGAGGGAGATGCTGGTATCGAAACTGGACACCTGAGTTCCTGTAGGTGCTGGTCTTTCTTGCAGAGTTAGCACTGTGACAGTATCCCCAGAGCCTGAGCTCTATGCCCAATTGGAGGAGACATTGTTTTCTCTTTCTTGAGATTGCCCACCAGATGTACTGTACCCAGATGTGATCTGAATAAACTAACCATGACCAGTTTACTCTTAAAGAGCCTTGCCTCTTTAAGCCCTTGCCTCCTGCTTCCAGGCTGTTCCTGGTTAACTGCAGGTCCTGGGATGAATTAATTCTCGCTCAATTTGCTGAAAATGGTGTGTTGTAAATTGAGCTGTGTAGATACAGAGAAAGTAATACTGCTCTATAAATAATAAGAATACCTCTACCAGATACCAAAATGCAGCAGTTTCAAAACTAAGATGCAGCCTTTGGGGTAAATAGCAATATAATGTGGGAGAGGAAACAATGTCTACCAGCTTCTGATGAAACTTGAGAGAAGGTTTTGACAGATGAAATCAGATCCAACTTGGAAAGAACTGTAAAACTTAATACCTACCCTGTATTTCAGTTGTAAGCTCAATGCTGTATTTGTCCATTGTAACTTGTACCTCATTGGTGTAAGTCTTGGAGCTCAGTCTCTGTGTGACACAGTACAAATTCAGAAGGAAGTGCACTGTCTAGCACAACTCCCATCCCGCGCAGTGTCTGCTATACTTGGAAATAGCTTTTCTGTCTCTATAGTCCTTTGAAACTTTGGACCTATGGCATGTTATTTCTGTCTTTAGTGGTCCCTTCTACTGGTAACCCTGCACTTCTTTAAAGGAACACATTATTGAAGGATTGTTGGTATGTGGTCCAGTTCAGTTTTCACAGTTGTGGTACTCCATTCCTCTGCAGAGTGGTGGTTTTGCCATGCTGAAGCCTAGAATGCAACGGGACAAGACGGACAGGAATGCATTCTGCTGTGACAGAATGTAATGCCAGGAAAACTCAGGCTTAGGTCACTTTAGTTTGAAAGGGTAGGTCTGAAATGCCATTGAAGAATTAGGAGGGATTCCATTCAACAATCTACCTTAAAATGTGTCCTTTACTGGAAGGACAACTAGCAGGATTATCTGTAAATCTCATACCTCAGAAAATAACTAGAACACGAAAAAATCTAACCATTCAGGAGAGGTATATCTTTTTGAATCTGAGGTACCTTCTTCTGTTTCAGTAATCTGTCTAAAATTTTAGTAGAATCTGGAAAGCCATGTTTTCTAAGTGCTAAACATCTACATGGTACTACAAAACCCAAGATAATTACAAGGTTTTGAATCAGACTTCTTAAACTTCGTAGAATTCAACTTCATTCTGAATTTCAGCCTTCATTTGCAATTTGTTTAAGTCTTACCAGACAAGAACAAGAGTGTAGCTATCAGTCCTAGATACTACACTCTTAATTTCTACATCCTGTATGGGTCCATTTGCTTAAGAATATTGGGTCATCTTTCCATAGGGCCACAGGCAGGACTGACAGGAAGTTGACCTGTGAGGTTTAGTGAGTCAGCATATAGTAGTTGAGATAGTTGCATGACTTGAGTTCATCAAATAGAGAAAGGAGCCCTTGCCTAGTATAAAACCAGCAGTGGTTCGAGAAAACTGTTGGCTGGCATTGTGTCATCATCCTCCAGAAAGCACCTCCCTATTCTGACATGAGTGGCTACAAGAACACAAATTCTGCAGGGGGGGAGCAGGCTGTAGCAGTAGGTTTGGTCTACCCAGAAGCTGAGCCAACCTAATAGCTCATGGACATCGCCATAAGAAAACAAATCCTGCAAAAATACTGCTTCCCATATTGCAAGCTATATTGAGTCAAACTAGACACTGTGAGCAACAGAGCTCCATGGGTGGGAGCAGAGGAGGAGACGTAAGGCTCCCTTCAGCAGCTGCAAGTAGATTAATTCAGGGTGTCAAGCTTGCTGGACAACACAGGAGTTTGCTTTTGGCTATGTTTTGTGTAAAGTGTCTTGTCCGTAGCCCAGGATTCCAAGCCTTTAGAGGAGCACAAATGGTACCTGAGAGCATGTGAAATATCAAGGCATTTGTATAGTCTGCTGCATAAGTGTGATGGTATCCAAGTGTAACTGTATGGAAGACAAATAATAGGTGGTGAAATTGGATTTTAGGAGAGCATGTTTTCTGTTTTAAATGGGGAAGCAATTCTAAAAATACTGGTCTCTGCTTGAAACAACTCCACTACAGAAAGGTCAAAGAGAAATCTGTCGTACCTGGGTCGAGCTGTTAGCAGGGGAAACACTTGATTCCACTGGTCTGCTCCCACTCAGTAGAAGCTGTTGATGGGATAAAGGCAGGCCTAGCAAACTCATGGGCAGCACAGCAGCCACAGCAGGAACATGCCAGCTCCAGGCTCTTCATGCACTTCACTGGAGGTCTGAAACATGCTGCCTGGTAAGAGGAAGAAACTGTAAATAAGTAGCCTAACAACCCAGTCTGGGCACAAATCTAAAGGCTGTGACTCTTCACCGACACAGATGACTGATCTTCAAGGAATGGGGGCAACAGAAAGTCTGTCCAAGCTCTACATGCACCAGTATGTGAGGACAGACCTCTGGAACATTGTTTTCAACCTAGTCATTGTATTTATGAATATTTTTGAGTAATTGGGACAAAATAAGTCATGTTCCTTTTTAGTCAGAAATTCTTCCTTGTTTGTTATAGCTGTAACTCTCCCCAGGTGATGTATTTTTTGTATACTTTGCAAATTTTCAAATTCTCGGGAGACATTTAATGTTTGACTGGTAAACAGGTTCTGTTCTTAATAATGTTAGAGAAAACTATTTCTGCTGGTTTTTCTTTCTTGTGTTAAACTATATCACTACAATAGGGAACAAAGTTTGGTGTTATTGCACAAGGGATTTTTTTCCCCATTAATTTCATTATCTTGGTTTTAGTTGTGTAAAGAAAGAAATAAAGAGTATTTAGTTAAATCTTCCTTGTAAAATATGTGCGGTTTTTATTCAACTGGCAGCAAAGTCCATCTAAGTAAGAATTTTTTTCATTAACAGTATTTCTTTCTTACAAAGATGGAACAAAGTCATCTACTCTCCCGCCCCTTTGGGAAGAGGCACCAGGAAGAAGCAGATCAGTACATAGCTGAAAACTATGTAGCAGGCTAATCCTTTTTTCATTTCATTGCTCTTAAATGAGAAATACATGTCCTTTTTTTCAAGCTTCCTAAAAGTTACTGCCTTTGGGCCCCATCATTATCCTGTTTGTTTATGCTTAATTCCTGCCCTTCAAGGTCATCACAACAGATAAAATATAATTACAGAAATAATTGGGGGAAAAATTGTAGATCCTTCAGGTAAGGTTAGGAAAATTGTTCAGAGGAAGAGGCCGCATAACCATGACTTGCAGAATCAGTAATACAGCATCTAAGGATCTTCCTCCATAACCCATCACAAAATTGGAATGGAAGTAAATAAATAGACACATAGATAAAAGTATAAAGCCACCCGAATGGAAAAAAAAGTCTTGTGTATTTCTTGTCTTGTGTAATTCTTTCTCAAAATTTGGCATTTTATTTTTAATAGCACTGATATAAAAGTAGGCCAGTGAAATGAAAGAGACTAGCAAATTATATACATGCACATATGTTTGCTGAAAAATTGAAAACATAATAGCAGGAGTTACACATTCTGAAAGGAAATACTTCTGGAGGGAAGAAGTGACTTGCTTTTATGAATCTCAGTCTGAATTCCCATTCCCGAAACAAAAGCAAGCAGGACTCCGTGGCTCCCTCTAGGAAAAGGAAGTCTGGGGCTATAGTCCAAACCACATCCCGTGCTTTCTCTGGCAAGTCTCAGCTCCAGCAGCCAGAAGGCCACAGTGTGGTCTGAACAGTGAGAGATCAAATGAATGTAAGGTCATTTGGAAACATGTATGACAGTTTTGAATTCTTACATATCTTCAGGTGAGGGAGGGTTTTTTTTCTTAGGGGAAAAAAAAATCCCTGCCACGATCTTTGAAAAAGGAGTTGTGGGTAGCAGCCTACAGAAGAGGGCTGGACAGGAGATGGTATTACATGAGAACCTTCCCTGAGAGGTGTCTGATGCAAGGAATAACCTGACCTCTCAGGGATTCTCAGCATTTTGTTTTAATTGGTGCTAGGGGATTACACACAGCCCGTGTCATCTTGACTTGGGGGCTTAAATGCCCCCAGGGTGCCTGGTCTACTCTCCCTGTGAAGAACCCCAGTTTCTGAAGAGAGTTCTGGCATGTTCAGAGTGGCATATAAAACTTCTGTGGTCTTTCCTAGCAGCATCATTGTATTAGAGTAGACAAAACCATTAAGAGGCACAGAACAAACTAGGTTTGTGCCTTTCTACTCACTAACTTTGAAAGAGGTGGAAAGGTCTAGGGTTTATTTCACATTTTTCTGTGTCTACATTTCTGCAAAGTCAAAATATAAAATTTGGACAAGACCTTGGTAACAGATGCATTCCCCTTAGCTCTTACCATCCTGCATTACCACAGGTAATACTCAAACTTCATCACAAATACCAAGGAAGAGAAAGCCGAGTGAGATACGAAATTCCAGTTCTGGTCGTAGAAGAAAATTGTTTAGGGGGAAGGGGGGAAGTTACTAATTAAAATTTATCTAAGAAATGCCTCAGTTAAAGAATCATCAATCTGTTTCAGCTTAAGTCTGAAAGAGGCACATTTGAGGCTGAAAATTATAATTAACACACTCATGGTGCTGACTTAAAACACCAGTGGATGCTTTTTAACTGCTAATTAACCTCTGGCTTCTATAAACATCCTTAAAAAATGCACATCTTTATCACCTTTATTGCAGCTCACTAGTAATCATATACTTTACTTCTCAAACGATGCTGCAGATCATTCCTGGTCCTTTTGACCTGTTTCAATTTCCAAATTACTGCACAACCTTCCCAGTCTAATGACACTTGCAAACATCTGCACGTGCTGCAGGTGTCCTTCCTATTCCTAAAAATTAATTAACAAAAGTTAATTATTTTTTAATGTATTGTTTCTCTCTCTTGTGTCAATTAATATTTGAGTTATTGAAGTGGATCATTGCTATTAGTTTGTTTTCACAAAGTTGGAAAATTCAAACTCCACTATCATCTTAATTACTTACAAATGAAGGATAAAATTCCTTCTTTTCTGTGGCAGAGCTCCAAAAGACATAATGGAGACGGGATGCCATGGCAAGCCTGCGTTCCCTGTGCATTCCTCCAGTCTCAGCAGGACCACTCTGGCACCGGAGGCAAAGCGTGCATGCCGTGCACAAGCATGACTGCAATTCCAGGACACAGAGCCCACTATATATTTTACTTTTTAATAGTAGTGCCAGATTTTCAGCAACACACCTTACATTTAAGCAAAGTGGTAATTGAGTATTCTGTCTGCTGCATAAAAAACAGAATTAGTTCATTCTCCTTTTCCTCTCCCAAAGAAGTAGTATTGCAATATTTTTTTCCCTAGCCTGGATTCCTACAGAAATTAAAAGGGGGTTGAGACCATTATCTCTTCATATGTATAATAAATCTCTGTGTGTGCGCACGCACGTGTGCACACATAGGTGCAGGTACACACTTGCATGTTGTGCAAGAGAGAAGGAACAAGAACAAACAGTAGCCAATTTTAACCACATCTGACAGAACAATAAAAGGCTGAAAATGCTACATTTCTATACTTTTCATAAGAACAAGCTGCTAAGTAAAAGGGGACCCACCAAAGCTTGAGTTAAGCCCTTATTAAACACCAAGAAAGCTGTGAAGATGGAAAGATGTTATGAATACCCACCCACAGGAAAAGCTGCAGTCAGAGCTTCCAGCTGTACAGACCTAGGAGAATCCAAACAAAATTTGCCAAAGGGAAACCAAGCCCCATCAGATCTGCCCCTCACAGGTCCGTGCTGGATTTCTAATCCATCGCTATCCAGCTTTGCATAGTCCACTTTTGCCCTTTAACTTTGGGGGGAAAAAAGACTGGGTTTTTTTCCCCCAGATTTCTCAAACCTGATGAGCTGAAACCCAGCATGAAAGAAAGGACCAGATTTTGTTCTTAAAGACCCCATGGGATACCCTCACAAGAATCTACATATGCAGCACACTAGACAAAAGAGAAAACAGCATCTTCTGGGTCACAGCGGACTAGAGATAAAATTCATGCCCTGGCAGCCTGGAGTTTGATCTTAAGGTAGCAGGAACGGGTGCTGGTGAAAAGCCTCTCATCCCACTTTCTCCATCTGTCCATGGGTCTAACCATTCTTAAAAGTTTGGTGAGGGGCACACATCTTGAGCCTCTAAATGTTCCTGGTTGCTCTGTAATACAGCTGTGGTAACCGTGCAGAAGACACAGCTGAAGGAAGTTAAATCAGGGTTCTTGGCATTGCTCACCCTTGTCAGTGCAGTGTAGGGCCCTCGGCTCTGCTGGTCTGCCAGAGACACTCCTGCCAGTGTCCTGCCAGTGTCACACCCCTCTGGCACCTAAATCCTAAAAGGAAATTCAGAGAGGTCCAAGCCCAGTATCAATGGACACACAATCTTCAAGATACCCCTTAGCCACTACAGTGCTTGTCTCAGTCACATTTCTCCCTCTTCATAGCTTGGGAGTGTTTGACAAGGTTTGTTTACTTCACCCCAGGGTTGTGTGTTCATCACCTGTCAGCAACACATCTAGTGACAAGCTCTGGCACTCCCAACATTCACAATCCCCTCTAGATGACTGCCTGACATTTTATGTTCTAGTCACAGTAACTCAGCTTTCATCTATCTCTCTCTTCTGCACTGTATACGTCAGACCCTCCTTTGCTAAGCATGCTTACATCTCTAAAAATACAGTCCAGGAACTTTCTATTCTTCATACTGTGTAACAAGGAAACTTGTCTCTCCAGCTCAGCAATCTCACTTGTAGGTGCTGAAGTAATCAGTGCACCTAGGCTGCCTTGGATGCCTGTGGCCATACCTAGCAGTGCTCTGATTCACTGTCCTTCATACCCCACACGAAGGAAAGATAATTAAAGGATTCAGCAGCCAAATTCTGCTATTCCCCTCTTTTCCCCAAAAAGATTAACTCCCGAAAAACAGAGGTGCCCATTCTTGTCACAGGGTGACAAAAGGTAAGTGTGTAGCATAGTTATTCTTGCTGCTACATGTTTGTGATCTTATCCTGAGATTTTTTAATGAACTTTTTTTTTAAGCTTTTGTTGCTACGAGAATAATAATGACCTAGCAAGGCAATAAGAATCTCCAAGGCTTGGAGCAATAAAGTCTTCTAAACTCTTAACTACTCTAAACTCTTACAGTCATCTAAACTAGCTACCTTTTGCAATTTTATGGGAATATAAATACCCATTCTATTCAGTACGTTATACCTGCCATTCCCTGTTTTTTCTAATCTGAAATAAACTAGGTGAGTAGCCTTCTTTTTGTGCTTTGTCATTCATTACTTAAAGATATAGGGAAGAAGTTAAAGCGTGTTTGTTAAATAAGTAAATATTTAACAAGTTGAGTCCGATTTTAACAGTCTAAGGGAAACAGTGTTATAAAACCTTAGAAAGTTGGCAGTACTCATTGTTTTTTTACATGACACTCAAGTTCATCATTGGAGCCATTTTATTTCCTGGATGAATTACACCATTTCTATAGTAGGACAATTCAACATAAACATCTATAATAAAATAAGTCAATTAAATCGGCAAGTTATTTCTAGTCCAGAGGGAGAGAGCTGCCTTTTTCTTATTTACTGTTCCCTAAAGAGTTAAGGCCCCAGAGCAGTAGGATTCTGCAGAAACTCAAAGCTAAACACACACTTGATTTCTGAGATTCTGGGACCCAGACCCTTGCAGTTCTGTTGTAATTCACATCTGGAAGTCAGCAAACATTTCCTTATTCCCATGATTTTCAGGCAATGGAGGAGGCAGGCTGGGAAGCAGATATCTAAAGGCCACAGGAAAAAAAAATAGAACAAAACTGAAAACCCACAACAAGTTTTAGGGGTTTACAAATTATCTGTGAAACTTTGTAATCTGCCCCCAAACTTTCCATGGGGAGAAGAAACTTATTGGTCAAAGTCAGAATAAAGGACCTCAAATTTTGGCTTCAGTAAACTGTGAGTTAGATACCACTTTTATCAAATAGAAATCAATAGGAATTAAAGTATGTTAAGGGTTTCGGGGCAGAGAGGCAGCCACTCTCTCATCAAAAATGAGTGGCAACCAACATGTCAGTGAGCTGATGGTCCTTTCTCCCATTTCCTCATTGGGTTGTCCACCATTTATCCACATTTGCTACGTGGTCATCAGTACGAGGGTTATAAACAGAGACTTCACAGAGAACAGAAGTGGCTGTATCCTAAGAGAAAAAGCCTCACCCTGCCCAGTATCTTGTGTTTAATTCAACTCCCCATTCCAACCTGTGCCAGACCATTTAGGGTATATTAACCAAGTCTGAGAACTCCCAACTAGTGACTACGCAAAGTAATTTCATTGCTGCAGCTAATCTACAAAGACAAATATTTTTGTGTTTACACTGTGAGAAACAAAATATCCTTATCTATCAATAAAAAACATTTGCTCTTTGTTGGATACCAACACTGTTCAACTCCAAAACTGTTTGAAATCCTGCCTTGTTTCTAATCTAACTCAGCGGTGCCCATAATAGAAGGAAATCAGAGAACTCCCTCTGATACCACTCTACCTCTCTGCTTGAGGACTCAAACCATTGAGGATGTTCTCCTCATAAAATCTTTTTTGATCGTGGAAGAGATTATCCCCATTTCACAGACATGGGTGAGATGTGCAAGAGCATCAAGAGCCTTGCCAGAGGTTACATGTGAAGTCTCACAGCAAAACCAAGAAATAAATTCCCATTTTTTTAAATCCCAGTCCATCCTCCATTTCACCATCTTTCTATCTCAAAGAAGAATGGCTCAACATTCTTCCTTGTCCTCTCTTCTGACTAAGAATCTAATTTGACTAGTTCTGTTCTTTGGAAAACATTTTTCCTTCCTCTTGTAGATTTTCCACATACCTTCACAGTTTGCAAAGTGCTGCCACACAGCATCGCTTGGCATTCCTGGATGTAGCAGACCAGCTGCAAACACAGCTCCCAAGTTCAACCAGCCCAGGTTCTGCCTGTACCATGCACCTGTAGTTATGCAGGAGGAGAACAACTTGAGGCATTAATGGTGAGAGAGGCTCTGAATTCAGCAGCATCTCAGTGTCCTCTTGGGTACCTCAAAGCCTGAGCCTGAAATCCTGCAAAGCCCCCACAGATCCTGCTGTTGCCTGGACCATGCTCTCTGCTTTGGACCACTTTGCACATGCTTGCGTGTATGAAGTGCCTCTTTACAGCCCCATGGCATTAGAGCCAACTTGAGATTTTCAGCCTGGATGTTAATAGAGGCCGTTCCCATCATTTCGTCAGTTAGTCCTACTGTCAAGGTACTGGCTGAAGATAAATTAGATCTGGTTTTCCACCTTTTTATTTAAGGTTGTCCTGTACTTAATAAAACACCAAAACTAATTTTTCCAAGCCCACCACTTCTGCAACATTAGTAGCTGTTTCCTTGTGGGATGGTGCTCCTCTCTCAGTCATTTCTGTATGGTTTTCAAGCCTTGCCACTCACCCATCTAAGCTGTTAGGAAGGAACAAGAATGTCCTATTCTCTCTGACATTTACCTGTATTTTTTTGGAGTAGGAAGAGACCATCGAAGAATATCATGCAGAGTCTCAAGCAGTTCCCAAATTGATTCCTCAAGGCTCAGGCTGGTGAGAGGGCAGCACGACTCAGAGGCACAGCCCAGCAGAATTTGTGGAGAAACCTTTGACCAGCAACATGCTACTTGAAAAGCCTTTCTCCTTCAGACACATTCATGCCTTGAATCACTCACTACCAAATATAGAATGTATTCTTTAAAAGATACTACTTTTCCCACATGAGGTATCTAAAACTGTTGGAAAAAGCAAAGCTGAAAAATACGATACCCCCGGCCATATATGAGACATGATTAAATCAAAATGCCCCCACAGGCTGACCTGGTGGCCATACAGACCTTCCCTTCACTTTTCCCTGGTTGGCATATGAGATACACCCAGGCTCCCAGGGGTGCTGAGGCATTCCCACTCTGCCGGCTGTGTGACGGACCATGCAGGCACGCCTCGCTCCAGCAGCCTGTCCGCATCTAGGATGGGGCATTCAGCAGGATCCTTGTTAATAACAGGAAGATATTAAAAGTAACCAAAACAAAGATGTAACATGCTCTTGTCAAGAGGCACCAGCTGTTTCACAGTTGCTGCTCCCGCTGCCATCTTATCTGGCCATTACAAAAATGGTCTGTCTCAACATTTGGTCTCTGTCACACAGAAAATTGTCAGCTCCTCTCCCAGGGCTCCAGTCCCAGGCACCCAGTGCTCCCTTGGCCGCTGGCTGTTCTGTCCTGTTGCTCTGTGGCTGCTCCTGCAATGCCAGCCCTGCAAGCCATGGGCAAGGCAGCAGCACATGCCTTAGGCACACACTCACTCATAGAAGCCCAGAAAGAGCCATATGTTTTTACATTTGAAGTGCAATCATGATATTAAAAAAAACCAATTTACATGGTTTACGTAACATATCCTTTAATCAGGAAATGTAGTTCCTAGGAAAAGGTAATGGACAAGTAGGAGAAGGATAAAGTTCCTCCTACTACCTTTTAACCCCTTTCTTGCTGAATATGCTTCCTTTTTCCATCCCAGGAAGCAGACTCGCATTTTAGGGGCAGTTCTTACTCCAGAAAACATTTTAGTTTCCTTCACACAAAGAAGAAGAAAATGTTTCTGATTCAGTGCTTACACTGGGTAGTTGTTTTAGTCCCCAACACTGTGCCCAACAGGACCAGGGCAGTGGTTGTCCCCTTGTACTTGACACTGGCCACATCTCAAAATCTGTGTTCAGTCTTGGGCCCCTCACTACAAGAAAGACATTGAGGTGCTGGAGCATGTCCAAAAAAAGGCAATGAAGATGCTGAAGGGTCTAGAGAGTATGTCCTATGAGGAGCAGCTTGAGGGATCTGGGAGTGTTTAGCCTGGAAAAAAGGAGGCTCAAAGAGGACCTCGTGACTCTGCACTACCAGAAAGGAGAGAGTAGCTGAGTGGGATTCAGCCTCTTCTCCCAAGTAACAAGTAATAGAACAAGAGGAAACAGCTTGAAGTTGCACCAGGGGAGGTTTAAATTGGACATTAGGAAAAATCTCTTCACTGAAAGGGTTATCAAGCATTGAAATAGGCTGCCCAGAGAAGTGGTGGGGGCACCCTCCCTGGAGGGATTTAAAAGCCATATAGATGTGATGCTTAGGGACATGGTTTAGTGGTATACTCGGCAGCGGTGGGTCAATGGCTGGACTTGATGATCTTAAAAAACTTTTTCAACCTAATAATTCTATGAATCTAAAAAAGGAGGAATAACTCTCCCTCTCTGTTTATTTTTCACTTTTACCCAACCTCTCGTCTACTTCCCCTGTGGCTGATCTCATCTCTGTGTTTTTCTCACATACCTTGTGAAATTACTCACTCCATCCATCACCTGTGCAGTTGACATACATTTATTTCCATGCTGAAGTCCCAAATGAGCTCTGTTATGTAGCACAAACCAACCCAAAGTTGCAGTCACCTACCTTGTGTGCCAGCACTGCTTAGACTTCTCTCTCTTCAGGTGTGTCCTTGATGGGTGTTTTGGGCTGATTGAGGCCTTGCTATGGGGGCCCAAACCCCCCAAAGCTGGTGGTCCAAGCTGAACTCATTTGCTCCCACCCAACAGTGCTGCCCTGAATCCCATTAAGGCACAGCATCCACCAGGAAACCATGACCTTGAGTGACTTCCCTCTGCTGCTGCTACACGAAGTGTGAACAGCAAGATCACAAATACCACTCTAATAAGGTATTCTGGATTTTGATACACAATTCCTTGAACATTCAGAGATCCCAGCTCATCTCCAAGAGCTTTCAGACTTTCAGTCAATATTTACCTTGGTGTTTCTTTACCTTGTGCATAAAGACTAACTCTGTATAAGACAGTATTCAGGCCACAACTGAAGGCTACACAAGCAAATGGACCCTTCCTTTGTTGCATAGTGTTTAACCCTGGTACAAATTGAGCCATAAGAAAATGACAGCCACTTACTGGAATTAGCACATTTAGAAATAGATTAGGATAGTCATAATAAGAAAATGCAACTGATATACTAGAAAAGCCCATGCTTTGGGTTGTGTGCATCTGATGCAAAATAGCACTGAAATGCTGCAGCACTGGGTGGTCAGGCTGCTTGGTTGAATGAAGGGAAAAACATGGAGTGGAGGAGGCAAAGCAAACTGTCCCCACTCCTCAGGTCAGAGCACACCAGTTTGCCCGCTCTGTTGCTCCACCTGAGCACCTGAACTTGATCACACTTGAACTCCTGGGACATGACTACAAATACATCCCTTAGATGCTGGCCAGCTGATCATTTCTCTTGCAACATTTTGCACATTAATTTTGGTATCCTTTTATTGTAAGGCTGATAGAAGCAGTCCAAACATTGAGGAAGCCAGAAGACCCAGCATTCTTCCACGCTGACTTTGCATTCCTAGAAGGTAAATCTAGTTAAGGCAAGTCTTACCCCCCTGAAGGAACTGAAAGAAAACCCCACATACTCCTGGTTTATATCTTTGATCCTCCAGCTTTACACATGGAGCACAGCATGTCTCCCACAGAATTTTGCTGAAGGCTATTTTCCCCTCGTGCTGCTGGTTGGGAGGTACAGTGTGCATCTGTTCCAGCTCCAGGACAACAGCTGGGGGTCAAGAAAATCAGAGGCAGAAGGGGCATCAAAACTATTTTCTCACTCATCACAAAAAAGCAATGGAGGAAAAAAAATCTTTTAAATCCTTTCAAGATGTTTTAATATTAAACATTAAAAATTATACAGATATGATACAAGTCTCTCCTAAATAAACAGGAACTTTACAAGCAGCTATTAGGATACTACGCAGTTTGTAGTAACTCTATTAAAATCCCCAAAATATTTCTGGTCTTCCCTTCTAACCCAGGGGTATACCAAAATGCAAAAAATAATTCTGGTAACAAGAAGACATACAGACAAAATGGTCTTGCAACACTTCCCAAGCTGTGAATAGTAGATATGTATTGGAATCCTCCTTGCTCACAGGCATCATTTGAGCAGCAAACATCAAGTTTAAATATCAGGTCTCATAATAGGAGAGACACTCTACAGCTCTTGTAGGCCATATGCCACTGGGCATCTCCCACCTTGGTCTCAAAGAACTTAAAAAGAAGCAAAGGAAACAACATACCACACTTCATTAATGATCTGTTTCTAGCTGCTCTGAGTAGGAAGTTTCTGAGCATGAACCAATACTAATCTTCCCATTTCAGTGGTGCAAAGAAAAGTAGCTGCTCCAAGCTGGACAGGATTTAATGCTGAACACAGTGCTGACAGATAAGCAGAAGATATAATCAATCTATTTCATTTCTAGAATCAGACAAAGCGTGGGATTCTGGGGGTAGCCTATGCAGGTCTTTCCTTTGCAATGCAAGGCAAGGATCTAAGTATCTCCTAAGTGAACTCAGCCTTTTGGTGCTGATTTCTTAGCTGCTATACTGGATTAACCACTAGGGACTGCAAAGGAAATTGTCCCATTCTGCTGGAGTCTAGTCAAGCAGGGAGCAGCAGGACTACCAGAGTCATATCCAAGCAGCATGGCAGGGACAGGCACCTCAACAGGGCTGTGCCACAGCCAGTGTCTCACTGACCAACAGTGATCATCCTATCACGTCTTGTAGTTTCTTACATCCCACCCCAAAGTTCTTGCTTCACTTTCCTGACCCGATATTATCTTTGTGTTCCCTGCATCCCTAGCTATTCTTAGTATTTAGAGAAGTTCTAATTCTCTTCCTTCAGCTTTGTTTATTTTGTTTTCTTATTTTTATCAGTATTTCCACCCAAAGCTACATGCTTTCTCCTGTCCTTTCAAATTGCACACTTGGAACAAACAACCTCTCTGTGAGCTCTGTATTTATCCTTGCACAACCAAGGAGAAGAGAGGCGTTGAGTAGAAATGAGAAATAGGGAACGAGGCTGACTTCATTACAGCTGCTGTGCTGCCTCTGAGCGAGGCTAGTCCTTCCACGTGAGCCTAGAGCCACCTACCTGCTTCATACCAACAGCAGTGACTTCAGCAACCCAAGTGTCTCAAGGCTTTGCTTCCTCCTGCCTAACATTCAGATAGTGGAAGGCACGTGGGACAGAACTCACCCTCTAAAATAACACCTTCAGTGGATCTTTCCTGAACCCTCTAAAATGCCAAGCGACTGCAGTGTTTGCAACCATTCAGTGCAGAAAATACATGACTCCCTGGGATAACTTGCCACTGTTCCCAGCTCTTCTTTTCCTGAATTCCATGAATCCTGGTGACCCCAGCATCCCACCCAGCCCAAGCACGGTTCCAGCTGGCGCTCTCCTACTGTGACATTGCACTGGGTCCTGCCAGGAAAGCTCCTGTGTAAGGTCCCAGTAAAGTCCACCATGCTGGTATGGAGGAAGTGGATTCCTGCCTTTGGCTGGCGGCCTCCAAGTGCCCCTCAAAAACCCCAGGGAGATGAATGGGCCTTGTGAACTCTTGCATACACCTTCCTTGATGTGACTGGAGGGTCAGAGACTTCAGAGAAAAACAGACCAGTCCCTCCTGTCTACCCTTCAGTCAAAGTAGTCTTAGAAATTCTTTTAAGTAACAGCAAGCTATTTTTAAGTGGCTGATGTCTTTCAAACACTGAGTGGTATCACATATTCAGAGAGCCACAGCAAGGTTTTTTGTCTTGAAAAAGCTTAATTTCCTGAAGCACGTATCAAAATCCCACCCAATGAATCCCTTCTGTGCAACAGAACTCTCCTAGTTAAAATTCTACACAAGCGTATTTCTTTCCTCCCTGCTCCCTCAGGTACCATTCTCTCTATGTACACTACAAAAACAACTGTGCCTTTACTAAAATTGAACACAATAGCCAGGTCTTTGTGGAGGATAATTAACAGCCAGCAGTGAATCTTTGTGCTGATTCAATGGGATATGAATGGGTGATGAAAATTCTTCTTTGCTGGAGAGGTAATGGGATATTGTTATGTTTACATATGCTTTTCCTCTTGCATGATAGCATATTTATGGTGTTCATAGTTTAAAGTCAGAAATACGCACACAGATATTCTGTGTTTGTATTCAGGCACTTATGTCTCAACATGTTTGCCTCTCTTTCTGTCATTAACGAAATCCCCGCTCCATCTGCATCTAATCCAAATTCCTCGTGTCCATTCTGAGCAGGATGAGTAGACCTGAGCCTCTCCAGCTGTTCCTAGAGATACGAACGTTCATTTCTGGAATTGAATTTCTACGGTCTTACGTAAACTATCTAGGTTAGCGCCCTCACACGGGATACTTCACAGAGTACTTGGAGGTAAATACAGTGGCATTACACAGTTCTGAAATACATGGATCCCCCAGATTTTTGTGTGCTTTTCATTTCATGATAGAAAACTCCCATGTTGTTCTTTCCTATTGGATAGATAAGTATGTGGGAAAAGCAGCAACTCTCTTTTGAAATACTGCATAAATATCCATTGAGTGTACTCATTCACTACATATATAGTACAGGAATAGCTCTCAACTCTAAGACTAGAAAACAACAGTAAAATAATTGAAATGAAAGCATGGTCTTTCTAAAGTAGAAATACTAATGACCATTGTTAAAAAGGCAAAAGGAAGAAAGTATGTCCAGATATGTTTAAAAAATAATTAGTAAATAAAAATTTATAATCATTATTTAAAAAAAACAAGCTCTCACCTGGCTGCATATTGCAGGTGAACTCCTGCATCACCAGGGCATATCAAGACACTGATGCTTGAGTGCAATGGCCAGACAGGGACGTGCCCAGCTTTGTCACTGCTGTTACCTGGTTTTGCATAGCTAAGCACACAAAAAAAACTTGGGAATGCTGCCAGAAAAGGAGCCTTTTCATCTGACCGTAGGCCTGTGAAATGGATGGAAAAGCAATAACACAATCGCTGGCACATCAACCAGTGTGCCAGACAGCCGGGCTGGTGTAGGAGTCCTGGCTGGCAAGGGGCCTCAATGGGGAATTTCCCACTGTAGGTCAGGGTTTGCCCAAACTGGAGAGATGGTCGCACCTCACACCAGGGCTCCTTGGAACAGGCCTCACACCATTTCTGCAATTGCTGCTGAATAGGTGGGGCTTTTCTTCTCCCCTGGAACCTCAAAATCCCCTTTCAGTCTAGTGAGATATTCACACTGAAGGTGTGTTTCCAAAGTGGAGAACTAAAAAGAGGATGGGGAGTTACTAAAAACATTGCAGCCATTGGCTGCAGACAGCAGCCCTCTAAGGTGACCTCCAAAGGTGCCCTCAGAGCCTCTGACCTCCCCCACCCTTGTATCATATTTTAAAGAAGTCTTGAATTATATTTTTCTTTGAAAACTAACAGGGATATATAAGAGGTTTTACGAGATGGTTTATTTGTTTGTTTTTCTTTTGAAATGTAGGTCCTGTCTCTCCCAGAAGGGATTCTGGCTAACTGGGTAACTAATGAAACAATAATATTGTCTGAGATGGGAGAGTCAAAGTCTGGAGGGGAAACTTTTTGGTTTTGTTTTTAATCTGACTGCTTAGCATTCCTTCTTCCTGGATGATGTCTACTGGAGTTTGCTCATCAACTGTCATTTTGGGGAAAAAAAAAAGCTTTTTGTAAAATATTTAAGAGCTCCATTCCTCCTAGCAAAGCCTCCACACTAACACACAGCTGCCAGACCACAGAACAGTGTTTCAGGCAAAACCAGCATTTAGTACTGTGCGCATTTTAGGGGTTAAACAAAGCAAAAAAAGGGAATTTGTCTTTTAAGTATCCATGCACTGCCTTTTTAACCATCATACAAAAGAAAACAATAAAAAGAAAATAAGAATTGCTCTGTAAATCACCTGTGGACAGGAGACATGATGAGTAGGAGAGACATTTAGTTCATTTGGAGGGATTTCTTCCACGCATCGTATAACATGTGCTCTGTAGTCCCTAGCAAATGTATCCTGCACCGTGGTATAAATGAATGTGAACAGTTTGAACTGCTGGCCAGAAGGGCAAACTCGACAAGTGCTGCACTTGAAGTTATTCATTGCACAGACGAGTTTAAAACGAGTCTGATTCTGCACAGGTGCAAAAAAAGCCAGTCTTTGTACAGGAGGGTTTTTTGACATTAAATTAGTTTCAATAGATGATGATGGAGATGCACATAATGAATTTGTAACTATGGGGAAGCAAAGCATTGCTTCTGACCCAGATAAAATCCGAAGAGCTTTGCTGATGTCCGCTCAGGAGGAGCCCTGCCCGCCCGCCCCTGCTGCCACGGCCCCGCAGCTCCCTGCCTGGGCTGACAGCGCTCCAGCACCTTTCCCAGCTCCAGCAGCCTCGTCACAGCCACAAACACAAACACGGATTACTACACTGAACACGTCAGGCTAAGTCAATAGTTTAATAACCACTATTAAGGCTTTTCCAAATCCATTTAACAACTGTAAATTATTCCAAAATAAAATGGCCTCAGCCAATCAGCTGTATAGTCACTGACCCACAACTATGTGCTTATTTCTCAATTAAGCAAATGTCCACATGCTGGTTGGCTTCAGCTGCTTTTGTGGTTTTGTATGTTGCAAGTTTCAGTATATAAATCCCCGTCCCCCGCCTGAGAGCCTCAGCTATTTCCAACACCAGGTACTGCAGCTTCACCCTCGCTGGAGGCGAGGCAGGTACTGGGATAAACCTCTCCGCTCCAGCCTCCCCTGCCTGACCACCCTGAAGGCCCCGTGCTTACCTGTGCAAGGAGAAGGGTCGCCCACTGGCTCAGGGAGCCATCCCTGAGCTCGCTGGGGCCGAGCGGGGCAGCTACCCTCACCTCTTGGAGCAGCACCTCGGCTCCAGAGCTCGCTGGGTCCCGGCGCTTGGCGGGCACCAGGGAGCCAACCTGGCAGCGGCGGCAGCGCCGGGGATGGGGCGGGAGCAGCGCCGTAATGAGCCCGTGGCACCGCTCAGGCGTTCACAGCCAGAGGGTCTATGGTAGCCAATCAGCCCGTCGGGGGGAGCGGGGACAGCCCGGCAGGCACAGCAGGAATAATTGGAGGGAGCTCCTAATTAATTTGATAATAACCCTATCCTGTGTTAACACGCTCCACATGCAAAAATGGCTAAAAAGTGCCAATTAGCAGTGAAAGTGAAAGTGAAAGTAAGCACGTAATGGGGATTCAGGGAACCTCGCAGCCAAGACCTGACGGCACTCACAGGTGTGCCAGGCCCTCAGAGGCGCCGTCCCTTCTCCGGGACAGGAGCGACATGCCTTTACAGCCCTGTGTCTGCTGTGGCCTGTGTCTCCCATGGAATGAGGTAGGTTCCTTCTCCGTACTTGCATCCAACAACCAGCTGTAGATGGGCTCATGATACATTTTAGAGGCGCTCTAAATTCTTTTGCTGGCTGGTTTTGCAAGACCTAAAATCCTCATCCTCCTCAAATGCAGGGGAGTCTCTGGGACCTGAGTGGCTGCAAGCCCTGGGGAGAGGTAGAGCCAGTGTCCAGGGCCTCAGCTTCTTCGATAGCAGGGCTGTAGCTGTATGGCCAAATGGCATCAACAGACATCTTAATCTTTCCACACCCATCAGCTTTTTTATTTTTCCTGCCACTCATCCAATCCGTCCTTTGGGAGGCTTGAGGGGAAGAGGGCAGAGCAGTCCCACACGAGCTCCCTGCCCAGCTGGTACTGCTGATGGCGCCAGCAGAGCCGGCCCGAGGACAGCACCTGCAATGCTCTGGAGAGCCAGGACACACACAGACCTCGAAGCTGCCCCTTGCCCCCTGCAGTACTCATCACAAGCTGCTGCTAGTCCACAAGTCAGATTTAGGATTTAATTTCTAAATACTCATGTTGGCCTGCCACCAGAATTTAAGATAGCCTTTTTATTTCCCTTCTTCTATTAGTCTGTGTCAAGCTGTTTTGTATTTTTACTCCTGAATTATCTCAAAATGTTCTGTATTACAGTCTAATCCCAGAGCCAAAACTGGCAATTTTAATATATTTTCCAGAAAATAGACAACTTGGATGTCATTGTATGCTGTTAAAGTTTTGCCAGGTATCTTGTGATCACCACTTACAAAGCTTCCATAAAGTATGCAGCTATAATGAGTTCCAGCTTGCTTTCCAGGCAAATATGAAAGAGGAATTTTTTTACTAATATTTGTGAACGAACCAAAGTCCATGCTCTATGGATGCTGTTGTGATTGCTGGAACACACAGATGGCTGGTGTCTTACTTATTTCCTAATCCTGCAAAGCAGGGGGCAGGTAGAGGCATTTGTGTATACCCATCACTGAGCAGTTCACAGAGCTGACAAGGAGAGGAAAGCAGGGAAGAGACAGGGAGTTGCTGTTGTTGGGAGTAGAGCAGAAAAAGGGCACCGGAGTCCAAGAGGCCACCTTACAGCAGCTCTGCATTCACAGAGCATGAAGTAACTTCAGCCACTCAATACCCAGCACGTGTTTTCAGGCATGGTTGGGATGAAACAGGTGCCTCCAACACAGAGTGTCCCACATCTCAGATTTGCCAGCCCCTGGGAAAGCCAGCCGGGGGTAGATGGATGGGTGGACAATTGCGGGTGGGGGTGAGCCACAGCCCAGCACCCTTGGCACACCCTCATGTCCTCAGCTGGGCTGAAATCATGTTTAACAAAACCTCAGAGGAACCCCCACCCTTCAGGAGCCCCCCAAGCTGAGGAAGAGCTCAAAGAGGGAGCTCAAAGTCACAGTGTGCACAGGAGTGAAAAGTGCGGTTTGCACCTGTGCAGCAAAGCCAAGCAAGACTCCTCTCTGCATGTGGCAATGTCTAACACTGGGGCCAAATCTTGGGTTTAGAACAAAGCCAAAAGGGAAAACTCTCTCCAAATATTCATAAGCCTCTTTAGAAAGCTTCAATGTAAGACAAACCACAGACCAGGCACCTTGCCATGGGACTGCACTGCTTTTAGCTGACCCCATATATAATGGCAACCTGAGCAGTCTGTTAAATGCTTTAATGCAGCCCTCTGGCCCCCAAAGGCAACTTCCTCCTGTAAATGCCAGAGCCAAATCTCTGCAATAGCAAGCTTTAAATCTGGAAACACAAACTACCCTCCCATCTCATGAGAGAATCAAAGTATTCACTGGGACACAGCGAACAGTAAATTGAATGCCCAAGTTAGGGACAAGGGAGGCTATGTCTCTCACTGCTGTGAGAGCACTCATGTTTGGGAAGTGTCGTTAAATAATAGTGGCAGCACTTGGTCACAGCACAGTCTGCCTTCTGCCTTTTAATTAAATTATGATACCAAGAGGCTGTGCTTCCTACCACGTGCAACAGAGAAGGCATTGGTTGTGAAAAGCATCCCTGCCACTGCTGTCAGCTCCTGTACCAGCACACTGCACAGAAGGAGGCATCTGCTCCTCCTTCCCTGGAAATGTATTAATTTTAAACTGCATTGCAGTAGAGCAGATTCACTCCCCAGTAGAAACAAGAAATAAAACACTCTTTCCTTAGAGCAAAGAGACCAAAACTGAAGCATGGGACAAAGTTAAAAAACCCCAACACACATAACTTTGATGTATTTGATGCAGGAAATGACATGGTTTCTCTAGCTACACTGCTATGAAATCTTAAGTGAAAGATTGCTTCCAGCAGAACACACTGATTAAATCTGAAGAGATTTAAGAAAAATTGAGATTCCAAGGCCCAATTAATTTTCTGATTAAGAAATCAAGATGGGTAAGGAATTGGGAGTGGCAGCTGAGATGCAAGTCTTTCTCCTTGATTGTGCTTCTGTATATTAAAGAAGCTTTAAAAACCAAGGTACAGGAGAATAAAAGGCTGACCTTTGATCTATGTGATATGCCATAAACTAGAACCAGTCCTCCAGATTTCTGTTTTCCAGCTTTGCATTTATGAAACAGAAGCTGTCTTTGAATATACTTTAACGTGATTACAGGTCTTTCTATGACCGGAGTTCTCTCTTAAAGGAAGTAGCCTACATTATTGCCCCTTCTTCCCTCATGGAGTTTAAAGTAAAAAGAAGGTCTGAAGGGCTTGAGAGCCATTGCTTCCTACTTGCCTCTTTCCTGGAATCTCAAACTCATGCAAAATCTTGTCCTTTTTTGCTAGAGAAATTTATAGATTATCTTGGCTTCTCTGTGAGGGTAGAGGGGCTTCCTTGCTCCTGTGGAAAAGTAGGAGGAGAAAGACAGTTCCTCACGGAGAGAGCTTTGCTTATAAATGTACTAGTAACGACCATAACAATGAAAAGAGTCCAAATAAGAAACATTTCTGTGTGCTGAGCAAGGATATTGTGCACTTGGCAGAAGTGAGCCCATGTCCTCCAGCCAGCCACAGAGTCTCGCAGAACAGATGTGCTGGTTCAGTGTTTAAGAACATACAACTGAAAAGCAAAAGCCTTTCCAAGAGCTCCTTTACACATTAATAATAAAGCAGCATGTTATTTTCAAGGAATAGTGACTAGAAATAATTTCTGCAGAACCATGTTCCTAACAAAATCTAAACTTCCAGCTGAAAAATTTGACTACAAAGAGGGAAACAAGCCACACTTAACCCTGTGATGAGGAGTTTGAGAGACATCTCCATGCCCAAACCAGCCACATGCAAATATTAGAATAAGGGTTTACCTAAAAAACTGGGGGGAAAGAGAAGTCACCCAGGAGTAAAGTCAACTCTAACTGAGATTCCAATGTACTGCAGGCAGTGAAAACTGTCTAACCCCCTGAAGTTTGCAATCCTCATCTAAAGTACTGTATACTCCATAAGTAAAACCTCCTGCCCCAGAAATCCAAGGGAGGGTGAAAGAACTCACTTGAAGGTTTGCCTCTTTGAAAAAGACCTAAGGAAAGAAAAAAAGGTCCATTTCAGGGCTCAAAGAATAAGAGTATTTAGATACTCCTCCTTAAGAAAGGACCCAGATGCAAGCAAGGTTTGTGCCATAGTTTAAATCCAGGTTCCCAGGAAAACTTGCTTACAGAAAGATGAGAAGATCTGAGGATCATTACTGCAGAGGATTCAGAGAAATTATCTCCTAATACACAGCTGAAGACAGAACTAGTCTTGGTCTCTCTTTGGCTTGAACCTCTACTGAAATTTAATGCTGACAAATCAAAAAGGGATATATCCAGAATCTGTAACCCTGATAAAAATGGGAAATCTGTATCATCTTAATCAAAGGATATGCCACCCCGAGCTGGATCTGTGTCTTGTCCCTTGGCCTCATATGACTCCTGTGTGCTAGAGGTTAAGGGTTTGTTAAAGAATATCGGTTTTGATTAAGTGTCACATATGGTGTAAAACATCCTCTTTATCACTGGCAGTGAAGGTTGGGGGCCAGACAGTGCCTTTTAGTGAGCTTCTAATATAAATTAGGTGTCTTAGGTAATGGGTGGTTTTCAGACAGGATTGATCTTTCTATGGTCCAGTGAAAGTAGGTGTGTTTGGTGAGATGTCACAAAAGCAGCTTCCTGGCACCTATACTAATGGGCTGGTTACCCCTTTTGGAGTAGGACTTGAAAAATGTAGCACAGGAATCCCCCCCCTCCCCCTTCCTAACTTTTTCATTTTCTTGATGTAATGGGCAAAGGTCTACATATCCTTTACTCCTTTGGTATTTCAGTCCTTGTATTTGCAGTATCACTCAGTGAATCTTAAGCACTCATCCTTTTAGTCACTTACACCTCCCTAAACTTGCATGAACTTAAAGATGAAGTGGTTATGAGTAGACTGGGTTACTTACTATTTTTATCAGTGTACAACCTTTAAAGAAAAACGTATCAAGGACACCATCATCACCACAACCAAATGATTTCTATTCCCCATTAAGACCTTCTCAGAAACTTTGATGGCACAGAAGCTTAAGAAGAGCTGTGGAGATGTTAAACCCTAAGTTCCCCTGCCTCAAAAATAAGAGCAAACATGCATTTCTATAGACATCAAAACGTGTCTGTATTTTCCTCTTTATGAAGCAGAAATTCTCTCAGCTTTGTGCAAAGAGTGGCATGATCAAAAGCACAAACTGAGCACATGAGATCCAGAAGCTGTAATGCAGAGTCCAACTATGGACCTCCGGTAAAGAGGGTATACACAAAATAAACCTTTCTTTTATAGTTCATCGACACATTGTAGTTAAAACTTTTCTGAAAAGTTTCCATGGGTTTATGAAGAAGAGAAAGCATAAATGTAGGTATTGCAGGCTCATACACCCAGCTGCTGAACAAAATCCTCAAATCTTTAAATATGCAAGAATATGTCACAAACATTTTAATATTTCATTGCATTTCCCACATACCCACTCATCGCTGGAGCACTGGTAAATATCACATTTGTTAAAAATATTTACATAATTAGGATACAGAAGTCTATTCTGATTCTGGCCCAGAAAGGTTTCCTTGGACCCCAATTTAACTAACTGGGATAACAAAGATTTAAAGCATGACTACCCTTAATTTGCTTATAAAAATGTATTTGTCTTTAGGCAAAGATAGGCACATCAGTAACTCCAAGAACAGAGTAGTTTCACTGTATACAGTGAGATCATTATGATTAAAATTGCATTTGTCTGAAAACCATAACAGAACTGGCCCTAGATATGGCCTTCCTTTTTGGTTATTTCAGATATAAAGCATAAAATCTCTTCTATTAGCACGGGACACCGAGACAGCATTTTCTCTCTCCTATCTCAGAACCTCTCCTGCTCATTTTTTCTTATTTGCTCATTGTTATGATGAAGTAGCTTTGTCAAAGTGCTTTTGAATATCTGTCTTATTAGAGATACTTTCAAAAAAATGGATTAACTAGTTGAGGTTTGGGTTTGGGTTTTTTCATACCATCAGATGAAGGACACTTGTTCCTACATCCCACTTGGATGGGGACTCCTAAGGGAACCAACAGGCTTGCCAGGCATTGGGGTCCTCAGCCAGGCCCCCAGCAAGGCTCAGGCACCAAAACACCTTTGGTCTCCTGGGCTGGTCTTTGAGCCCCAAAAAGAAAACAGCTCTCTTATTTCGCAGGTGCCCACTGGGACTGTCAGGGATAGCACATGTCTTGATTTCTAATGCATTTAAAGGTGTTTTGTCCCAAGTAAGGACATCTAGTGGAACACAAATAACATACATATTCTTACTGATTGCTAGAAATAATCCATGCATACTTCTAAGATACCATCTGACATAGTATTAAAATACAAGTCATGCAAATAGACCTCCACTGCCTTTGAAAATAGTACTGATTTCGGAGTGAACATACTCATCTCAGAGGTGCTACAATGCCAATGCCCTTCCAAACCATTCCAGGAGCTTACTTAGAAGATAAAACCACGTTTTTCAAGCCTGTCTTAAATGACACCTCATGTTATTCCTCATAGAAGAACTGAAAACTGTTTCAAAACTGCAGTTTGCCAAAATAAGTCATTTGCCCCCCAGAAACACTCCCAGCCCTGCACGAATAGTGGCACAGCAGCAGTTCCTGCCATGCTGAGCACCACTTAGCTTTGCCAGTTTGCTGTCACTGGGACCATGCCATCAGGAGCACCCAGGACACTTGTAAAAGCTGATGCCAGAAGCAGGGGAGGGAGGCATAGCCACTGCAGCAGAAGCACTCTGCAAGCTGCCTGAGCTCTGGCTCCACCTTGGGAGCTGTAGGCAGCCTTGGGATCGCACCCTCTGACTCCCATCACCATCCTAACTTCTTGTATTTTTAATTTGTTTTTAATGCCTCAGGCATAATTTCAAAAAAGCTCTTGTACCCTAAAACTAATGTTACATGTTAACAACGCCTGATTTGTTGCAGGAACACCCCTTTTCACTGGAGAAATGGAAGGCAGTGGTGGGATGGAGCACTACTGTGCTGTGCTCACTGCTCCTCTCCCAGGCACCAGGCTGGGGACTGGCACAGAGCCACAGGAGGTTGCTGGTCAAGTTGCTTCTCCATCTTTTCCAAATGTACTTCCATACAGTCTGGGAATTACTGAAGAAGAATGTTTCCAACAAGGATATACTGGTTTATTCCCAGCTAGCCCTGTGTGTGTCAGCAGGGCAGGAGTAAATTAGCGGTTTGCAGGACCAGGGGCAGCCTGGACCTCCCTGCAGCCCCATTTATCCAGAGGAGAGGGAAGGTTGCCTGGGGCTTACCTTACACAGCCAGGATAGCAGCAGCATCCCAGTAGTGCCTTCTGGCCTGAATTGCCATCCTCTGTTTCCCAGAAACATCACCTGTGTGTGGTCATGAGGAGCACACCACAGGATTCAGTGCCAGCCAATTCATTTCCTCTGTTCCACAGCAAAATTACTGCAAAGACAGATAATAGAGATTTATCACTGCTGCAAAGGATTACAGAAGTATAGGAGGCTCTCCACATATTTCCCCATATGGAAATTTTGTGCCTCCCTTGTGTTATTCAGATGGGCAGAGAGAACAAGTGCTGAAAGGGTAACATTGAGCAGAAGTTGCCTGAAAGATCAGTTCTAGATGCATTACTCTCTTCTTTGTGCTGATGCAAAAAATAAAATTAATGAAATCTATGACCAAAAAAAAAAAGTGATTGGATTCCTAGGGTTTCCCTGTTCATCCTGTGACCATCAAAGAGTGGGCTGATCTCCTGGTGAGCTGGCTGCCCTCGCCCGAGGTGTGAAGAAGGGGAGGTCCATTCTGTTTGGGAATGAAGCATGGAGAGAGGGGAAGATTTAAGACCCACTGCCACAAGGAGTTTATGGGGCCTTGCTGGTGGTCCTAATTTAATGTACAATAGCATGTCCCACTTGAAAGGCCAACCAACTTTAATGCCAACACAGCTTTAAAAGGAGCAATTAAATGCAGTTTGATACCCCATCCCTTCTACATACCCCTATAAAGGGGCTCTCCTGCAGTCCTCACCAGTGCAAAATTGCTCTGTACAGAAGTAGCCCTTCCGGGGTCTGATGGTTTCCTATTTATGAATGGATGAGAGGAAAAATAAGGCCAAAACCCCTTGACCTTTAAAGAACAGGGCTGTCAAATTCAAGGGACAATTTTCATGAAATGGAGTGTTAAATTACTCAGCGTTCTCCCAAAGCTCAAGGTCCCCCATTACTACCCTGCACCCACTCTGGGTTTATTAATTTCTAATTCCTATTAGTCTTTCTCCATTAGGTGGGGGACAAGTGGGTTTCACATTCTGTGGTACAGATCCTCCTCTGCTGTGGAGGCAAACCAGAGGCCAACCCAGTCCCATGGGAGCCCTGGCTGCCCAGCCCAGTCCCCAGGTGGCCAGCCCAGAGCATCTCTGCACAGGAGGCCTTTCTGAGCTGCATTGCAGCACCTCTGCTCCTTTGTGCCACTCTGGGGAGTGCCAGGCTTTGCCCGAGGCTCCTGTGCACTGGTGACAGATGAGCTTGACAGCCTGCTCAGTCCAGGTGACTGAGCATTAGCTCGCCTGAGAGTGCAAGCGCTAAGTAAATCTCATTCCTAATCCAAATTGCTTTTGATAAGAACAAAAGCTGTGTGCAAATGAATATTTCCATCTTATTTCAAATTCTAGGTTTCAACTGCAATATTAATGCTATTTTACAGTGTAATTTACTTGTAATAATATGTCATTATTGTCATTTTACAGTTTTCTCTTAAAGTAGTAAAGAAAATGTTTTAAAAGGCACAAATAGCTGGAGCACAAATCTCCATTCAGCCTAAGAATCTGTGCTCTCCCATCAGAATGGCACGTAATTGAAAACAGTGACATCCCGAATGGGCTAAACACTCCAGTCATTAACTCGTTTTTATTTTGGGATAAAAGGGAGTGCTTACAGCTTTTTTCCCAAATAGTAAATATAAATTAAACATTTCTCTTTCTTTCCCAGAATGGCATCTGCCAGTGAAGCCAGAGATGACCTCCAACACTTTCCACAAGCGCATCTCAAACCAACGCCCTGGTGTTAGACACAAACCTCCTCCAGGTGAAGGGTTTCCTGCAACACAGCATGTAAAAGGTGGTTCACAATAGCAGAAGTGTCCTCATTACCTGGTGACAAGTTCCTGAGCACCAGGTGACTGCACTGCTGGGTTGGTAGGAATTGCAAAAACCTCAGGCAGCCTTCAGAGGCCAGGCTGTGTGCAAGGGATGGAGGTGTCACAAGAAGGTGGCATCATTTAATGAAGGTGACGTGTGTCACACAGGTAACTGTAAACCAGCTGTGATTCCATCTCTCCTATAAACCTGTGGATGGAAACTGATGCACTATTAGTACACTTGATGGACTGAGAGAGGACTGAGAGAACGACCATCACAGACTTCCTGTCCTTCTCCAGGAGGATTTCCACCACTCTTTCCTCATCACGACACTCCACAGACTGACGAGGTCAAGGCTATTTGGGATCCATTTGGTCAGGAAGTGTAAGTTACACATCAATTGTCTCCTACAGGCTGGGAGTTTATCCCAGCAGCAACTATTGTTGAGCAGCTGTGAGATTTACACCACATTTCCAAAAATATTATTTCTCAGTGTGATTTCTGTCTGAATTGGGCAGAAAAATATTTAATGGCTGGCAAAACATTAGTAAATAAAAGCAGATCAAGATGATGTTGTTACAATAACAGATTACATTACTATTCCCTGTCCTTAGGAAAACCCTGATTAGACCAAGATCCTCATGGGGTCTTATGAATAAGTCAGGAAGGGGCTCTAATGACCCCACGTGAGAGTGCATGAGCTGCAGCACAGCCAGCGAGGTGCCAGGTGCCTCTCAGAGCAGGCACTAGCCTGGATGACTAACAGCACTCATCACAGGGGGGTTGTTGATTTTCTTTAATAATTTGGGACAGATTTTCTGCTAACATAAACTAGTACTGCTCTGTTGAAGCCAGGAGAATGCTGCGAATTTGTAACAGCAAAAACTGACCTTTAATCTATTTTTAATCTCTTTATTCGTCATTATCTTTTTGAAGAAGTGTACCTCAGTCTGACTACTCCCCACTAAAGAGAAAAGCACCAGACTTTTCTTGTTAATCGGTGTATGGGAAACTCCAATAGCTGACGTATCCTTCCACCTTTGCAAGCACACCTAGCATTGATTGCTGATCTTATATCTTGAAATGCATAATTACTGAACTAAGAGAAAATTACTTTTTGCTTGTGAGTGTCAGGACAGCTCTGAATCCATGAATGACTCACCCTCAGGCACTGGTTTAATTTATGAGTTATTTATCTCCTTGCACACACCCCAGCACAAACAATTATACTTAGTAATTTGTTGATCTTATCAAGGCTGTTTGATGTTAGTATTGCTACCTCCAATGACGCTTGTGCTTTGAAACTTAAACAGGAATTAAAACCAAATTTGGATACTTCACACATGATTCATATTACAGAAAAGTTTAACTCTTCAGCAACTAGAGGGGTTTGCATGCAATTGTCAAAGAATCTTTTGCTGACAGATTTGGCAAGGTGGCCCTTCAGTGGCATGAGAACCACTGGTTAGAGCTGGTTCTGTCCTTACACAGCATGGGTGAATGTTCCTAGCACAGGACAAGAGAGGGGAGTGAGTCCTGGGCCTGGGCCAGAGCAGCAGCACCAGCTCTGTGCCCCCAGCCCACGCCTGGGGCCGTGCAGCGGCCTGGTGAGATCAAACCCCGCAGTGTTCACATGCCAATCTGCAGGGTCTTCCCTCGGCGCCTGTACGGCCCTGGCTTGCTCCTGGGAACCTTTTCATGTGGGCAACAGCCTTCCTCATTACTGAGCAAGGACTTTATTAACCCTTAAACTATTACATGTTTACTATAAATCAAGCTCTACGAACCCCTTTGCACAAGGTAACTCTCTCTGTTGGCAGGTGCAGGTACGGAAGCTGGGGCCGCACGTGTTCACCACGTGCTGTGCTTCAGGGGCAGGCAGCTCCTCTGTGGCCACGGCCATGGGGGGTGAAGGTCCTCACAAACAGGTTTCCCAAATCACCCTCTTAAACCCTCCTCCCTCCCCCTAGCATGCTGCTGTGATCATTATGCCAAAATACAGCAAGTGAACTTGGTATCAGAGGTACAAGCAGTGCAGGGATTTCACAGAATCACGGAACGGGTTGGATTGGCAAAGACCTCAAAGATCAAATTCCAACCCCCAGCCTTAGGTAAGGACACCTTCCATTACACCAGTCTGCTCAAAGCCCTACCCAGCCTAGCCTTGAACACTTCCAGGGATGAGGCATCCATAGCTTCCAGTGCCTCACCACTCTCATAGTGAAGAATTTTTTCCTAATATCTAATCCCAACCTCTTCCAGTTTAAAGCCATTGTCCCTTGTCCTGTCACCACATGCCCTTCTATAAAAACGTTTATTTCAGCTCTTTTGATTCCAGACCCAAGTACCTTGAGGCCTGGTGATGCCGCCTGGGAGGGGTGGAGGGTCTCTGCCGCCAGTGCTCCCCGCTCCCAGCTCTGCTGGGGTAGGCCTGGGTCACTAGGGATGAAAACATGATCCACACAGAGCAGTACTTCTTCCATCCCCACTCTTACCAAAACAGCCCTTGGTATGTTATCTGTTTGGAGAAATCCCCGTGTCCAGTCTTAGCCTTGTCAATTCCCCTGTTGCGCAGAGTTCCTGCCCCTCAGGGCCCAGCAGAGCGAAGCCAAAGCCCTGCCCCCGCCCCCAGCAGCAGCAGAGCCGCCAAGGGCAGGAGCCCGCCATGTTCCTGCTCAGCCAGCCGCGGGCTGCCAGGCACTGACTTTCCGAGACTCAGGTGCATATATTTTGTTAACTTACACATCCCACACACTCTTGCAACAGCTGCAGATTTGATTTGCTGCGTGGTTTACCAGTTTCTGTGCTGAGCACACACATTTGGCATGTAGGAAATAAAACGCTGCAGGCATTAACTGCGCAGAGCCACGAGGAGCTCCGACGGCAGCACCGGCCCCACCCCGGCTCCTGCCAGCAAGCACGCACGTGTAACACTCCTCCCTCTGCAACACGCTGCCATACGGGCCTATTCCCATCGATCCGGAATGGGCACTACCCGCGCAGAGAAGCCAAGAAATAACTGCTCCAAAGACAGCCTTGGAATGCAGAATAGACTTTAAAACTTTCTAAGCCCAACCAGCACACCACTCTTTCAATCCACAGGGATACTTGATGAATTACTTCGATTTTTTTTTTTTTTTAAAGCCTCCAGTGGTTTTCCTGTTTTAATGGAAGTGAAATTGTGGAATAGTGTAATCAAACATTTGGAATTAGTAGGGGGCAGTAAAAGCTAAAAGAAGTGATTATTAGTTTTAAACAATTACAAATTTCTAATGACTTTCCCTGCTTCACCCTCTGTGAGTTGAGTTTGTGAGTGGAGAGAAATGGTAAAATTTAGCTAATAGTGTTCGAGCTGAAAACTTCACCAGACACACTGAACTTTCAAAACGCAATTCTATGCTCCTATCCTGCAGCTGGTAGAATAAATGGTGTTTAAACCACCCATTGAAATGGGGCATGCAGCATCCCTGCCTCGGTAAGGACCACCAGAGCTCTGCAAGGGCAGTTTGAACAAGCCTGGTTGCCACAAGAACATGAAACACTGCACCAGGAACGCACCTCCCTGATGTTTGTGAAGCTACAAGGGTGATTTGCTGGAGTAGAGGAGGGAGGGGAGCACAGTCACAGGGCTGGAAGCCTGGGGACACATGGCCTGAGCAGAGCTGTCCCTGCCCACAGCCATCAATAAAGTGCCAGGAGGTGTTCAGTGAGTGACCCCTGCTGCAGTGCTGCCACTCCAGCTGCAAGCCTGTTCTGTGGGAAAGGAGGGAAGGAAAATATTGCTTACACCACAGCGTTCCCAAAGCAGGCACTCTGCCATACGGAGTCCTTGACGGGCCCTATGGGCTGGGAAGAGATCAGGGTGAACTTGGGTGATGAAAGAGGAAAGGTAGATGGCAAACTGCAGCAGGGAAGAAAGGATCCTTCAGGAAAAGTAAATCCTTTAAAACAACTGTGGCAATTCTACCAATCTCTACAGGGCTGGACACAGTTAATGAAAGTACAAATAGACATGAAATTAAGACAATACATCTATGTTTTATCTGATACATTAATCCACACAGAAAGGCCAAACCTGCTTCCCGTGTGCTCTGGGAAATGCCTATTAGAGCAGAAAACTCTCTCTTATACATGAAATATCAGTGGGTACAAATAGTCTTCAAAAGTTAAATTTGTGGGGGTTTTATGCTTCTTAATGGTCTGAAATGTCACATCTTGGGGTCCCTAAGCACATCACCATGATATTGCTATTGATTCTGCCAAAAGCCACCAGCAGTAAGCCCTTGGCTACAGCATTGTTTTTGTTGACCAGGAACATACCTTTAAAAGTAAACCTCCTTATCACACCTCTTCACACACACAGTCCCTGCCTGCTCTGCACCACACAGGACTCCCACAACAGGCAAACTGGCTACTCCTTAGGTATCTTACAGTGAACTGGTTCTCTTGAGACTGAAGTGGAAACTGCCCTCGGAACTCCTCACGGGACCAGCCCGCCACTAGCCCAAGCAGCCCCTCCAATACCTGCCCTGGGAGCAGCAGCTTCCCCAGCCAACTGCTTCACTCTCCAGATCTATGCCTACAGAGTTAGCCCGAAGGGCAGTGCAGGCACAGCCACGTTCACTGACATCTCCACATCACTTTGGGGCACTGTCTTTGGTAGCTTAGAGCCTGGTAGCAGCCTTTTCCCCGTTCCACTAGTGTTTGCTTAATCCCAGAAACATGACATCAATGTCATGGCTATTAGGCACGGAGGAACGCCAAGTGAAGAGGAAGGGTTAGTACTCCTCCTCCCTCGCAAAATTCCCTACTTTCTGTATTTTGGAAGAGCAGTGCCTACAATATTTTTTCACCCTTCTCCAGCTGGAGAAACAACATGTCTCCTACCCACTGCCACCATGCTAGTGGCAGTAAAAAGTGTGCAGGCAGATTTCATGTTTGTTTTTTTTTTTTTTAAATAGCAAATGTGAGTAGGATGGATAGGTTGCACCTGGAGTATCCTGTGCAGGTTGAAATGCATAAATAATGTGTGCTTAGCTTACGCTAAATCACAATTCTATTTCAAAAAGAGTGCTTTACATTTGCTACATATATCTGCAAGTTTTAAGGAGTTGTACATCTTGAATGCATAAACCCACTAAGGAGAAACATGGGCTGCACATATTTAACACGGCAGTTGTCACAAGTCACCGGTGATAGAAATAACAGAGCTTCTCAGATTATTCTTTAACAAAATTTGGGATTATTCTGGAATAATTTATTAGGTTCAGTAGTTAAAAGAACCTAGTAAAAACAGCTGAAGAGGTAACTATTCAGGCAAATTAATAAACTGAAACATAAAATATATATATTCTATAATGTTTTAAGATGTGGTAAACATTTTAAATTCATTCTCTATTTTCAGGACATTGTAGCAACTTCAAAAAACCCTGTCTACCAAGAACAACTTAGTTTGATTTTTAATTATTGTTATTTTTAGAACAGGGAGGTATCACGAAGTACACACAACCAAATAGAAACAATTCAGGGCCACAGAGTATTTCGGAAACCAGAACAAATTTCAGCCGGGACAAGAGAACACATTTCAGTGGGTATTAGTGCAGTAAAAAGGTTACTTCTCTTTCAGCAGCACACATACTCCACTTCTCACTCACCTTTCATTGTGTCTAAAACCCAGCATGAGCCCTTCTCTGTTACTAGCACCTTGCTGACTTCCAAGAGAAACAGGTAGGCTCTGTTTTCTTTTGGATTTGACTTTTAACACAAGATTTGATGGTCCTAATCTTTTCTCAATTATGTAACATCAAAATAACGCCAGGAACAAATACTAGCCACACCAGGGAGACGATACAAAGGAGAATTTCAAGTGTTCCAATACATCTGAAGCCCTAATTTCTCTGCTCTACAATACTGTCCCCACTCCTGCCACCACAAAAAAAGGAGATACTCTTTAAAACAAAATCAACAACTACATATTGAAGTCATCTGCCCTCCCTCTTTCTCCTCGGTGCAATTAAAGGCATGATGCCAACTTTTCAACAATGAGGCTCATGGCTCTGGCTGAACCATGTCTTACTCTCTCAGAAATGAGCAATGACGCTCAAAGGTGGGGTCTTGAGGGAATGTCTCAGAGCAGGATGTGACCAGTGCTCCCAGTGCCTTACACACAGCGGGTTTAGCCGGTGGCAAGCTGCCTTTTCAAAGTTCATAGCTAGAGAACTTATCACCATGACACAAGAGGCCTGGCACACCAACAAGCCACAGGTAACAACAGCATCTCTCCCAGCCCTGACCCCACTGAACCTATAGCTGAAACCCCCAGTACACGGGCACTCAGAAAAAGTCAGGCTGTTTTAAACACACTAAACATACTGTGAGAAAGGGCAGTTCTATGCCTCACATTAAAAGAACAAACTTCGTTTTATTTTTGCCAACACCTTATTTTTCTGTTACCCAAAGTGACCAGCTCTCCTTCATGGTTAAAAAGTAAAGAGGTAAAAAGGTACTGCCAGCTGTAACCTCATTTCAGCAGAACAACTCACCTATCCAGCACAGTGTGACCTCTTCCTTCAGAGCACTATCTCTTTCACCCTCACCTGGCCTCAAAGCCAGACCTCAGAGGACAACACACAACTACAGGTACTACTGCTCCATCCTCAGTGATTTATTAATTTCAAGGTAAGAGTGAAATACTCTTTCGAAATTATTTGAACAAAAAAGCCTCAGTCTCACAGATAACATCATTTTTCTACATATATTTCCTCTCTCCAGTAAAAATCATTTATGCTGCCATTATTATTATCCTTACTATCATCTTTCAGTGAACGTCCATCTACAAATTCATTAACTTTTTTGAGACAAATCATTGGCATCCTAATCTTCTGATTCCCATGAAAGACTCACTTTCAAGATACAATTGCAGCTGCCCCACACTGCCAGTTACTGTATCATACACGTCTTAAAATTCTGTAATCAGCATCCACCAGGTGCCGTATCGCATTCAGCACACCACAGTCAGTCAATACAGACATCCCCAAACACACCAAGGCTGGTTTTGTCAAATGTTTTATTGAGTGTAGACATCTGGAGTACTGTAAAACATGCATTATCTGTAGATTCAAAAAGGAGCAAGCCACATTGTCCTCACTGTCAAACGTGTCAGGCTTGGCATACATGATGGAGATTAATGAAGTATCATGAGAGTAATATGGTTCCCGAAAAGCTTCTACAATTTGGAGTAGGGTCTTAATCGTTTGAAATGCAAAGCTGTTCACATTTAGTGAACTTGCATGTTTGCTGGAGGTGCCATATTTTAATTCAAAACAAACAAGAATAATTTCACTGGGGGGAAGGGAGGTTCCCTAGGTAGAAACTGTATGCTTTTTGTTTCCAGATATTCCAATTCCAAATAAAAATTCATATGCTTTTTGAAGCAGCACAGTTCATTTCTGAGCAAACAACATCTGATACTCATTTCTTCTTGGGTTGTTGAGGTGTATTAAATTTAAAGAAGATAATATCTCCATCCTCTACTACGTAATTTCTGCCTTGTTGTCTGTATTTTCCAGCAGCCTGTAAATGGAACAGACAAAAGGAAAATGGGTTATTTCATTAGACATTTTATAGTATTTTCAAATGGCAATTATTTAAATACATTTTGTAAAGAAATGGTAATACTTCAGCTTTAGAGTTTGACAGTCACAATACTCCTCAGTTTGACATCACTTGGTTTGACATACATATAAAATATATATGAAAGTAATTTAGCCTCCACTGGATCTGTAGTGCTTAAAGTGCACCTGCATTATATAGTGGTAGAGCCTGGCAAGACAAAGGACACTAAAACAGTTCCTTTTTTTTCTTCTTTTTTCAATTTGGCTTTCTTTTCCTTCATCTGAAAACCCTGCAGATGGCAAACACTGGTGGCAGGAATGTAAAGCAGCATTGCTGGAAAGGGCAGTCAGCAGCAGCCCGTGCCATGGCTGCCCAGCTTCCCGAGCGCCGGGCAGGAGGGTCCTGTCCCCACTGACCATGGGGACACCCTGCAAGAGGCACAGCTGCGCCGGGCTCGGGCTTCGAGTGGGGCTCTCTTGTCTGCTTGTGCCCACATAATGAAGGGCTGAGGAGCACAAAATGCAGGCTCAGCTCTACTGTCAGAAATTTCCTTTAGAAGGAATTTGCTTCAGAAGGACAGATAGAAGAGGAGATAGGCTGTGAAACGAGGATACAGGAAAAGGCATATGGACCAAAGACATGAAAAGAAAATTCATTATTAAAATGCTGTACTTGAGGAGAGCAGAAAATAGGCAAGGAATCTATTAAACATCAGTACTTTCTACATTAGAATTTATTATTATATTTTTCTACTGTTATCTCATCATAATTAAACACAGTATTACAGAGGCTGTGGCATCAGGCCTGACAGGCTGGGCGGGAGGTGGTCTGCAGAAGCATTTATCTTGAAAAGTGTCTACAATATGGAAAAGTTGAGAGCTTCTGCTTTAGTTCAATAACCATTCCTGTTTTGAAGTTTCCTCTTGCAGGAGAAAGTGCTTCCATGCAAGACCTCACTGTGCCATTATTCTCAATGACACTATCACAGTGGTGGCATGCTAAGATCCCATTACAGGAAAGCTGTTAACTAATGACCTTAGTTGCTGTAGAACAGATCAGATTAATGGTACACAGTTAACTTGGACACCTTTCTTTCACAAAACCCGCTCTGAAAAGCAACACATTTCCCCATATTGCTGCCTAGAAATTTAGAGGCTTGATAACCTTGTTGCTGTCATTCCTTATTTAAATGTTGTTCCCAGTGATGCTAGCCTATGGAAAACTGCAGCTAAGATAGCCCCAACAATAAATATATACTGAAATAGTAATTGACCTTACCCCATGCGACATTATTGATACATAAAAAATAGTACTTTGCAAATGCTTTCCTACTTCTTTCCCCTGGAAATCTGTTTAGACTGTAAAATTTTTCCTTTCAAGTTCTTTCCTTTGAAGATCCTAATAATGCTTAAAGTCAAGAGTAATTAGACTAATTGATGGCATAAATACTAATAAAACAGTGCTGTAAAAATCATCAGAAAACGTAAGCTGCAGGCACAGGTACAGAAACATTTTACAGCTGAATACATTTATTACTCACAAATATTTGTAGAAAAAACTGTCCTCCACAAAGTAACACAACAGATTTTTTTAGCACAGTAGTGTGCACTATCAATGTGGCATAGATTTCTTTAATTAAATACATTTTGATACACTAATGTAAGTTTATGTATGTTTGTTACCAGTTTACAGTTAATTAAAAGTGACAGTGTTCCTTTAAATTCTCTAGAGACCATTTAATCCATTTCCATTGCTATCAGAAACACTGGTTGAAAAAATCAATACCCATTTGTGAATCTTGAGTATGTATTAAACAAGACACGTCTAACCAGTTCATTTGCACTTGAAAGCAGCCATCTGTAGAAGCCAGCTTTGCCTAAGCAGATATGATTGCTAATAATGTGATATCCCTGTAGACTACAAAGCCCACACAGAGCTATTCAGTGTATAGTTCACAGCACTGGCATTAAATTAGTTATGCTGTACTGGTGTTAAACACACACAAAATCAAACTTAAAAATCGATCAACTTGATAACATACAAAGCAAGCAACTACCATTACCACTTTTATTTAAGATGACTCCTAAAAGTGCCTAAATTTCATTTTAAAATTTACCAGCAATATAAAAGTAATTAGCATTGTCTACAGCATGAAACACTGTATTAAATGCAAATTAGAAAAGACCAGAGGAATATGACACTTTATTCCAAGAACAAGGTTTTTTCCTAACCTTGATTTTAAAACTGAGTAACAAATGAAAATCTGCTTGTTTTACAGATACTTCATAAACAATAAAAATTTAATCATTAAATATGATTTGAGCATGGAAGCTTGATTTTTAGAATTTCACATTGTGAAAAGCAAATAAAAATATAAAGCAAAATACTGATTAATTTAATAGGTGTTAACTGATGCAGCCTCTCAAGGAAAACACTCATACTTGAGCATCAAAAACTGATGGTGGCAAAATTTGAATCTCAGTTATGTGAAGTGGTTTCTGACTGCAGAATATTAGATTTATTTATAGCTGTGGTTTCCCTTTACAACTACAACTCTACTTCCCTTTTCACAAAGCAGTTCACATGCCGCAACGAACCAATTATACAGGATTTTTTCCCCTCACTTCCTGGGGTTCAAACAAACCTATTAAAGTCCCGCTGCTCAGTATGATCTTCCTTAGTGATACCACTGAGAATAGGCTGAATTTGAAATCATAGTTTTGCATACCTTTCAAGCTATCAAATAGCAAACAATAAAGCTGAACCTTTTAAATTCTTTAACACATTATTGTGTGTAGGAACCTTCAAATACTGAGATTGAGTAAATCAAACTAATGTGCCTTGTAATTGCAATTTAATAAAATACAAATCTTAAGAAAACGTCAAAAATGCCAAATGAGAAATCAAATGTGTACGAAATAAAGGTAAGTTTCTCTCCTTAAAGAAGGAGGAAATAATGCATTAGCAATGCAGAGAAGAGCAGCTTTCCTTATGACATTTTTTGCCATGTACAAGTTCATTTCATACTTAATAACATTCAAATCAGATATAATTTGTCAGTTCTAAAAGGGCACAACTTTGGGCACCCGAGCAGTCTCTGCCCTCTAGTGTTGAGAAAGCAGATGAAACTCTTCTCAATACAAGTGTCACCACAAAGAAACATAGGCTCAAGGAAAAAAGTTTTCCATTAAATATCTTCACTGTCTATTCAGCACATAGTAGCCACCCCGAATGATCAAAGTAAGGCATAGCATTTTTGAGTAAGAGATCAAAGGGCAATTGAATGAAACACTGAAACAGTAATTTTTAAGGTCCTAATTATGCTTATCAGAGCCTAGAAGTGGAACCCACTAATCCTGAAAAAAAGGGTACAATTTTATAATATAGTATTTTCTTAACCATTTGCATCTGACATTTATAATACCTTTATTCCAAACTCAAAACAAGAGGACACATTTTTAGAAGAAACAGATTTTCAATGTTTCTTGTTTCCTTTTAGAAGCAATTCAAAAAATCTCTCTCATCTTAAAAATCTGATTTTTCAAAAACAAGTTAGTTTTAAAGCATATTAAATTCTGAACACTAATATGTAAACAGAGAGAAAAACACCCCAACACGTTAGCATAACATTTGGTCTTAGTGCTGACATGTAGTCCATGCACTGTTATATCTTGGATACTGAAATAATTGCATTCCTGTCCAGTAAGTTGTTGCATTTGAACTCTTTCTTAAGTAAAAGATGAAAATGGATTTTGGTCTATTGCTAGAGGTGACTGAAGATACACTTAGCATTAAGAACTTTCCAGCGAAAAATCAGATTTGAAATGGAAAAATGGTACATATGGAGGGAGAAGAAAAAGATGGGGAGCTCACCTTGACAGCAGCCTCTGAACCTCCTTCTTTAAAATCTTCATATTTCATTACTTCAGCCATAATGAATCCCTTTTCAAAATCTGTGTGAATCTTCCCTGCTGCCTGAGGAGCCTTCGTCCCTTTCTGTCAAAGGAAAGACCAGAAGAAAATTAATGGCATTTAAGAAGATTGATTGCAGGGAAGAGGTTTCTCCTTTTTTATATGCTTTCAGGATCCGCTGAAACTTTGTTTCATATCAGCTAAAATGTCACACATGCAGCTGGGCAATCCTCAATACCAGGACACAGACAGTGCCTTCGTCACAGATAAACCAACCGACATTAAAGAACAGCAGCTTTGTTTTTCCTAATAGGTATCAACAGCAGTATTGATTTTAGAAGCTATGACTGTGTTTTGTTGTGAGATTCGCTTCGACCCCTAGCTTTCTACACAGAAAGTGAGGAAGATAAAGGTTTTTAAATAACTTTGAAATCTGAATTACTCAAGAGTTTCGCTTACATCCAAATAATTTCAATTAAATGATAACATTCATGGCAAACAACGTTTGCAGTGAGAAATGACATATGGATGTCAAGCTGTACACATTAGCTTATTTTTATTTCAGAATAATTTTAGTAAGTTTGATATAGAACAAACTGAGTATTCTTACCCAAACATCAACAACTGAATCGCTAAAAAATAAAAAATGACAGACAACTATACGAAAATTTAAGTTTATGCAATAGAGGAGAATGCATTATAGCTGCATGCTTTAAATTACAAGGACATACATTCTGTGCACATACAACCATGGAGAGAAATTTGAGCAATAATGGTGACCTAAAGGCTGCTTAATAAAGCATGTTAAAGTGCTAAGGAGTCTGACACTGTAAAGCACAGTTTTTACAATAAAAGATGTATTGGGTTAATATGGCTACTCACTGATGCTTACCTGACTAAATATCTTTGCACATTAAATCAAAGATACTCACAATCAGTCTTAAGATAAACCAGCTTTCAAATTCTCTAATAAAGAAAGAGCAAGCACTTCTACTGAAAACAGTGGAATTTCACAATGTGCTTTTAAAAACTATAGCAAGAATCAGAACAACAAAACTCCTGCTTTTATATTGTTCTGGTTGCTATTTCAGGGACTTTAGCAAGCAGTTATCATGTAAACAGAGATGAGGGGAAAAAACTATAAAAAAAACCCCCATGCATGCTTATAAGAAAATAAGTTTAATGTGCTAAAACATACACAAACATCTGTAGCAGTACTATTAAAAATATAAATTTACAGGAAATTATGTTGATTAATGAAAACAAATTAATTCCAGTGAATGAAATTAAATACAGCACTGAAACTCATTGCACAGCCCTAAATACACTGATGCAAAAAACAGAAGCTCAAAGACTGAACTGCACCTCCAAAAGTTGACATTGTTGTAATTTTTAAGTGTTTGCAAGTGTACACATTCCAAAATATTTTTTCAGTATCAATCTTTATATTACAACATATTTACATTCAAGGGCAAACCACTACAGCTCAGCTCTTACTGTCCTCTGGGAATAAATTAGTTGATCTCTATGGCTATAACCATTTTACATCAACATTTAAAATACATAATAGCGTTTTAGGCATTACGTAAGTTCCCAGATAAACATATAAAACCACCAAAATAAACTAGGTCTAAATACTGAAGCCAGTAAAAGACCTGAATTACTGCACACTGATTTTAGGATTTTGAGCCCAACTGTGTATCCACGAGGAATATAATGACGTTATATTGCTTTTATTGCTGAAAATGTAATCCCAGCAAAGCACAGGAGGAATGAACCATCCGCAACCCAAACAAACTTAGTGAATACAAAATGAAAAGCAACATCAATTTCACTGCAGACAAACCCAGTCACACAGATTAAGCAAGCACAATACTGGTACGTCTTATCTCTGACCACAGGAGGAGGGTAGACAGATTCTACAGGATGAAGAAATTCAGACTATGTAATAGGCAGAATCAATTGTTACCTGCCTCAATCAATGCAGCTCCACTTTCACTGTTCAGCAGCTCACAAATAATTAAAGTTATCCTGGACAAAAACCTCATCTGTAATGACTAGCTAACCGCCACCATGACAAACTTCAAAGTCAGTGATATCAATCTGAATTCAATAGTGTGGAACTGGATATAGCTGATGAATAAGTATGAATCTTACCCTGATGGTCCATGCACGCACTTCATCTGGGCCTGCAGTGAAAAAGTATTCTAGTTGGAGTGCTGCATATCCAGCCTTAATGATCTTTGCTAAAGCACTGAAAAAAAAAAAGGGGGAAGGAATCCAATTCATTCAGCATATACACATAAAACAGCTAAATGTGCCAAGTAATCAATTTACGTGGAAAGACATCACATATTTTGAAGATCCTAGGTCTACTTTTAAACAGAGCTATAATTGCAGTAGCCTTTTACTTTGAACTCTCCTCAGAAGAACTACTTTTTTACTGCAGAATCGTAAAGACAGTATTTTGATTTGTTTATTTGGCAGGCTACAGAAACATGGGATAAATATAAATCACCCTATGAGGCAGCACTCTTGGTCCCAGGCAATTTTCAGGACTCCAGGTCATGAAAGCATATCTGTTTGACTGAAATTCAATATTGAAACAATTTATTATAGTTCTTCAGAAAATTATGACAAAATTTTCTCCAGTGTCCTTATTCCCCATGGATGACGAAACAGTTTTGGTGATCATTCCTTCTCAAAAATATACATAACTAATACCTATGTTATAATTAAAACACTGTACAGAGATGACAGATGACAGTTAAAAACTTAATTTAAAATAAATCTTTTCACTCTGTCTCATGGTAAAGAAAGGAGAAGATTCTCTCTTTATAATGGTAATTACTCTGTCATTTATTATTCTATCAGCGCAAGCAATTAAATTACTGCAAGGAAATAGTTGATAATAAAGTGTAGGGAAAATGAATGCTAATTAACCTTTGTGTCATGTTCTCTTCCAGATACTTCTGTTTCTCCTCAGCACTCATATCTTGCAACTTGAGTTCCAAGGCCCCACTAAAAGGAATGACCAAAGCACCCGGGTCGTGCTTGTCCACCCACTCTTTAATTTTTATCAACCTGTAGACAACAAAGGGCACAACATTATCTTGTAGTGCATGCATGGCTGTACCACATTCATTATTATCAAGTAGCACATACATATTCATAAGAATTGCACGGATTTATGATGCCATCTTTTTGTGTATTGCTTTCCAAGGTCAAGGCATTAACAGGCAGCAATTGCTTCAGGTGTACTCCATTAACATTTCACTGTTTCTTGGTTTCTGTTTGGCATTTAATCTATCAGAAATAGGCATAATTTGGGACAATAACTAGGTGTTTGGTAGAGGTTAAGTACTTGCAATCTAAAAAGTGAATAAAACTTTCTGCGAGAAAAATGTACTTCCAAGAATGATGTTTATCAAATGCAGTAAAACTGAGGGCTTTCAGTTTTTCCTGACTTTTTTTTAAATTTAAAAAAAAAGGCATTTCAGGAGGTGAGGCTGCTGATGTTAGAGAAAGAGAAGAACACCACACTCCTATACAGAAAGCTGCACCTGCTTTTTCTGGCTACTGATCTTGGAGTATGCCATAGCTGATCAATACACGCCCATGTTTCTACTAGTTTTTCCCACCTTTCTACTGTTGTCCCACTATAGGGACAAAGCTTCCGGACACTATAGTATGATTATTTTTAAATAAAGAAAAAAATTCCCTATCCCTCTTCATCTTCAATAACTGGCAGCATTCACAATAGTTTGTTGTTCATAATTTTTTTTTAGTTGAATGAAACAACAAATTTAGAGCTACAAATGTATGATGTTAGTTCTTGAATGTTCATTATCCTACTCTAAAGTTAACAAAATTGGCAGCCTCCTGGCAGCCAGGAGGGCCAAGCGTGTCCTGGGGGCATCAGGCACAGCATCACCAGCCGGGCTGTGCCTGAAGGGAGGGATTGTCCTGCTCTGCTCTGCACTGGGGCAGCCTCACCTCGAGTGCTGGGGGCACTTTTGGGTACCACAGTGTAAGGTAATAAACTATAGAGAAGCGTCCAAAGAATCGCAACGAAGATGGTGAAGGGCCTTGAGGGGGAGCCGTATGAGGAGCGGCTGAGGCCGCTTGGTCTTTCAGCCTGGAGAAGAGGAGACCGAGGGGAGACCTCACTGCAGTTACAGCTTCCTTGTGAGGGGAAGAGGAGGAGCAGCACTGATCTCTTCTCTGTGGTGACCAGTGACAGGACCCGAGGGAACGGCCTGAAGTTGTGTCAGGGGAGGTTTAGGTTGGGTGTTAGAAAGTTTCTTCACCCAGATGGACAGTGCTCTCAGGCACATGGTGTGACTCTTGCGGATGTTTTGTGCAGGGTCAGAAGCTGGACTCAGTGGTCCTTGTGGGTCCCTTCCAACTCAAAATATCCTGTGATTCTGTGAAAAATTTACAGCAATGGATGGTGTTTAAAAAATCTTTAAACATAAGCATCATATTCATGACTGCAAGTATTTATTTTAAGGGAACATTTATAAATCACCTGCAAGGAGTTCACTACTGTTAATAGGACACTTTCTGAACAGGTATGAATGGTAAGAATGACAGCTCTATGCTCAGCAAACACAAGTGCCACGGGAATACTTCCTGTACACGAATAATCAAATTACAAAACATACTACTTTGGGTGCCAGCGATGTTTCAGACCTGAAGCACCCACCATACAGCACAGGGCTTTATGCTTGCTGAGTTCTTTTTCTTAGTCCTGCTAATCTGCAAGATTTAGACTAAGGTTTTAACTGCTATTATACTAAAGTGCTTTGAAACTGTGGCCTGCAAGCCTTTAAATAACCAATGCAAATGTCACTTCAGAAAAAAATGAACTGAACCACAAGTTCATCAACACACATTTGTCAAAGAAAATAGCAGGGGATCAGAGCTATTATGAGATTAAGTGCATGGCCGACTGAGTAGGGTTTTAGATGGGACAAAGAATATAGAAGTTCACTCAACAGTTTTCACACGTTTGTTATATAATGCTGGTCTTCTATCATTTACTTATGTAAATACCCGGCCAGTGTTTTTCAATCCTCATTATACTAATCTTTTTTTACCTCCAGTTATCCAGTGAAAACATAGTCTGGTATCCAGGACTGATACTGAAATACTACTGCCTTCAGAAACATCTGAACTGAAAATCACAATTAAGGTGTGTTTCTCAATGTGACATGTGACATTTAACAGCACTTCTAAGACTGACATTTGTAGTTAACTAATTTATTTTGGCTAACAAATTGGATATGGAAGTTCAGAGCTTATAAATGCCAACATTTTACAGAAAATACATCTCAAAATGAATCTACAAGTTGTAAGTGTACTTCAACATCTGTGTGTACATCCTTTATAGATGGTTTTTAAAGGAATTATCTAACGCTGGTCTCTAGACTAATTAAATAATGTGACAAGTGAAGAAAGATGGAATGAAATGTGTAAGCTTGAAAAAGTGAAATGAGCACGAAAATAATGTCAAAAATTGGATTCAAATTCTGTTTGGTAAATATGGTCATCATAACTAATAAACTAAGAACTATTGTGGAACAACAAGATAAGAAATAATTACTTTGGCTAAAACACCAATTCAGAATAATAATAGTCTTAGACTGTCATTTTAACAGCTTTTCTATTGAGTCCTTAGAGGGATTATTTGCATTCCTCAGGTATTCTATTGTACGATTCAGATGAATAAAGACTTACAAATCATTCCTCTACCGCCAGTGTGAGACTTTGATCCAGTGAATACACCATTGTACCTTAACTATAATTGGCAAAAAACCTGACAGTGTAGAGCATCACAAGCTTAATAACAAAGGAGAAAATCTCAAAGTGTTGACAGACGATCTTCATAATGCAGGAGCAGAGCTGGTACATTTTAGCAGTAAATGAGCACTGAGGTCTAAAGGTCTCTGAAGTGACTGACATCAGACCTGCTACAGCCTCACTAAAAGAATAAGGTACTGCATCCTACTCTGTACAGTCAGGTTCTCTGCCCGAATCTTTTACTTCTGTGACTTTCAATGTCACAGGAATTACTAAAAAGCACCAAGGAATTCCCCTAAATGTGATCAAAATAAAGAAAAATCAACAAAAAAGTAAACAAATATAAATATTGATATATTTCAAAATTACATTTTCCCCAAAGCAGAATGCTTAATTAATAATCAATAAAATAATAGTGGACGTTTGCTTTCCTGTTAGGGATAACCAAGTGTGCCAAACAGAACAAAATGGTCTTAACAAATAGTAACAATTATTGTCAAAGTCTGTTTTATTTGAACACATAATTTTTCCAAAGAAAATTATTTATGTCTGTAAAAGGACAGCATTAGTACACTCATTTTGGGCCTTTGTTAAGATAAGCAAATCCTGGAGTATCTCTCCGTTACTTCACGCTATACTTGAAAATGAATAATGAAGAGTATTGGATTTTATGCTTAAAGACTTTTGACACTTAAAAAACTCCACTGCACACTAACATGTAACAAAATGAAAAGTAAAAAACTATCAAAAAGTAGAACTGGCAGCACCAATGACCATGATTAACCGCTGAAACTACTTTAAGAAACAAGAAACTGCTCAAGATGAAAACCCTTCTTAACAAAGTAAACTGAAAACCAAGTGAAACAGTGTAACAGCACAGGATTTCTTCAACATCCAACAGACTTTCCTGACTGAGGTGGCTTGGTTCCTCCCTTCCGCATGCAGAAGAGTGTGCCAACAGCAACTACAGATGGTTCCTGAATTCAAATCTGATTGATGCCAAAAACCAGACAAAATATATTTTCTGGAAAAAAATACAGACCCAAGAGACAGCAAGACATCCATTCATTCTGTGACAGCAAGCAGAAAAGCATATTACAACTGTGTAAAAGCCTGACACAAGAACAAAACCAAGGCAAGTGCAAAACCAGATCTCATAAACTTGCAAGTGAAGGCAGCACTCAAAATTCTCATCAGGAAAACACTGAAGAGGAATTCAGATGCTCATTTCCACCTAACACTGTGACTGTTGTTTGATAAGGACTCAAGGAATATCAGCAGCATTATCAGCCTATCTAATAAACCACAGGTGCCAGTGACTTCAAGTGCAGATGGATCAGGACAACTACCAGAGCTAACTCCTAATCCTAAATCAGGATGCAGAAGACCTTGGAGAAAGGTTTAAAAATGAGGGCACTCACTGAGAAGGCCAATAAGCAAAGAGCACCAGAAAGGGGAGCTGTGCAGAAGGGAGAGCCTTCACTTTAAAATGGTGATGCTTACTGAGGCAGAAGAAACCAAAACCTGCAGCCAACCAAAATAAAAAGGTATAAAAGTTGCAGAATGTACATTACCTACAAATCAATATTTGAGAGAGTTTCACATGAGAGATCCAGCTGGGAACAAGGACAGAGTTCAGATGGAAATCTGAAGTAGTGATGGAAGAGAGAAGCTGCAGAGAAAACTTAAGCTCAGTGGACACTTGTAAGACAAGATGATCTGAAAAACTGACCCCTGAGAAGAAAGGTGATTTGTCAAAGTATGCTTTTGTACAACCAAGACCAAAAAAACCATCTAACTCATAGAAGAGAAACAATTGTTTTTCTGTTCTACACCTGAACTATGAAGAGAAAATGGCAGAAACAAAAGAGCATGGCAGGGAAAAAGAAAACACCAGGCAGCACAAGAAGGAAAGAAACAAATGTAGATAAGATCAAACTAAATGATCAAAATACACAAAAGACTGAAAAAATCCACAGATAGGAATGAGAACAAGAGGACTTAGAAATTCCAACAGGCTCTTCTTGTTGGCAGTTCTGAGCAATCCTGATTTTTAAAACCTAAACTCAATTTGTTTAGTGTTTGCTCCCTACTGTTGAGAAGTTTTCCATAGGTGTAGCCTAAGCTACCTTTCTTTTAGTTAAACTGAGCCTATAGGCTGTGGACCCGGAATAAATGCTCCCTATTTATATCTTAAAAATTTTAGGCAGTTTTTATTTTGAGCTTTTCCACACATTACCCTCTAACTTTGAACCTTTTTTTTTGGACTCTCTTCAATTGGTCTAAAAGTTTCTGAAAGCACACGGTATCTGATGCACTTCTCAGAGCTTTCAATAACGTCTTATAAACATAAAAAACACCTAGAGGATTAACTCATTTTTCAGGTGATTTTCCTTTTTATTAAACCCAGTCTAGCATTTGCTTTTTTGTGACAGCACTGCAACATTATCTCATGCTCAGGTTATAACTTATTGCATGACCCTGTTTGACTAGCTATTCTTAATACTATGTTTGCATAGTTGATTATTCCCGTATAAAATCCTTCTCAGGAGTTGCACTGTGGCTATTTTTCCCTAATGATTCCTTCTATTTCTTGAGATGCTCCTAAATTCTAATTTTTTTCTACACATATATGGACATCTCCTAGATTGAGAGGTATCTACAGATTTAACAAGAGCGCTCACCATCCAGCTCATTAATGGAAATATGTAACAGTATTCAACCAGTAGCTGCTTCTGCAGATCTCATAATGAGATATCCTTTGTTTGGAAAGTGTACCACTGATAACCATGCTATGTGTATCATCTTCCAACCAGTCTTGCACATTCAACTTCCAGTAGTTTCCATCTAGCCAATATTTCCTATCTTGTTTTTGAGAATGTTGTAAGGCACTGAAGCCTTTAAAGGCTTAATAAAAATCCCAATATGCAGTGTATTTTTTTACTACATGCAATTAAATTTACCACAAACAAAATATTAGACTCATCTGACAATCTAGACAAGTAATGAACAATCAACATGAATTTGTGAAGACAACTGGGTTGCTTTTAGGGGATTAAGAAATTGAATTGTTCCAACATTTTTCTTGAAATTGAAAGCAAATACATCAACTCAAAAATACCTTGTTTCTTCTCTCTTCTTTGTGGATTTCTTTTTTCTTTTGAAACCTCATCCATTATCCACAAATTATCTAAAATGATGATGAGTTAGGCAATAATTGTTTCTTTTGCCAAGTCCCAAAACTGTGAGGACCACTAGGTTTAGTTGATTTCGTAGGATGGGAGAAGATCTAATCTACCTAAGCACCAGCACTGCATGGCACAGTGCCTAGGTGATGTCCTTCCCTTCCGTTCTGGTAGCGTGCACAGACTCCATGGAGATCAGGTCCCACTGTTCTCAGTGCTACACACAGATGAGGATAATATGTATACGATTGCTTATAGAGATCAGAAAGAGTCACAGCTTCAGTAAGCTTTCGTTTCAAATTTCTATAATTAACAAAGGATGGAATGGTAAAAATAACAGAACGAGTGTATATAATGACTGTATCACAGAAATGGTCTGTGACAAAAGTAAAGAAGGGGAAGTGGAAAGCACAGGTGGTTCTCACTCTGCTGTATTGAAGCACTGTGCTCTAACTCTTTATTGCTACCTGCCTTTCTCTGAGCATCCCTTTCTTCTTGCATTACATAAGGAGAAAGGATGACAAAACAGGAAAACATTACAGAGTAAAAAGGCACCTTCTTCCTCACCATGGTAAGTTTTTTATGAAGATGACAAATCTACAGAAGGTTTGGGAGTACCTATTACAGACCTTGGCAATCACATCTTAAATCATCAGTGATGCTTATGAGTTTATTTTTTTATTCCCTGTTCCCAGCTGGCCAGATGAAACAGCAATCCTTCGATTTCTAAAGGCCTTTTCCCAGCCCTCACCTGCAAACGCTTTCTATAACTGGTTCAGAACAAAAGCACTGCCTCCACACACTGGGCTGCTCTCCGGCCAAGAGCCTCCTCTGAGCCCCTCAGGACAAGAGCTTCAGGAACTCAGCACTGCCATTTGTCCTGCACATCCTGAATGCTTTAAGCTCCTCAATACTTCCCACAGTCCGATGTCTGTACCACCTCCAGTGTTTAGTCACTGCATCCAGCTGAACCTTACAAGAGGCCCTCGTAGAGAACCCATCTCACACGTTAGATACCACTCCCACCTCCTAACACAGATTGACTTGAGCCTTGAAACAGGAAGAGGAACAGTCCTTAAAATTCTTTGCCTTTTGGGGACTTGCCACACATCCAGCGATCTAAGGAATCTTATGACAGAATGGGTATATAAATATTTCATTCTACCACATCCAGATTTCACATTTTTTAACTTCATTGTAATTTCAATTTACACTGTATCAAAAAAGAATCATAGAGGTTCCTGATCAACACTGTCATTTGACATTTATTATAGATGGGTTTATAACTCCTTAACATTCTCCTTTGAAATGTAAGTAATCCCAGGTTCTCTGCCTCATGTGTGTCAAAGCAAGTTCTCCCAGAGCCTTGATCTCTATCATGGCCATTATTTTAAATCCCCAATAATTCTGCAAAATCATTTGTTAGACAGGGTGACTAGTATTGCACCTACTATTTTATTCATGTTGCATCCCAGATTTTAAAGAAACGTTTTCAGAACCTGGACATGAGCTTCTCAGCCCATTCCCTACCCGTCCAGATGTTACACTTGCCTTTCTGCTATCAGCTGCATGTGGAGCAGGGCCCCTACCAGCACTCACTGTAGGCATATTCAAGCTGTTCACCACCAAAAATAATCCAGTAAACAAGCAGCTTTCAGAGGGAGAATTTAGTTCTTTCATAGCCCCCCTCTCCAGCCGTTGTCTTTTAAAATGGACCAGTTCACTTCCCCACATATTTGTAGAACTGGCTGTGCCAATATAACAGAAGGGTGCTGCAGGAACAGGTGAAGACTACCAAGGACACCCTACAAGGGCGTCTTAAGTTAGCCTACCACCCAAAAAAACACCAATGCCATGGAGCCAAGTTCAATCAGCAATTTTGTTATTTATTATTGAAGAATTCATATAAATAGCAGGACTCCTGAGTAGAAATTATCCCATATGAGATCACTTATAAATTGATTCTTCTAGGCAGAAAACACTGGTTGACAGGGGAATTAAAAAATCAAGGCAATATTCCGAAAATCCCTATCAAAGCACTTTGTGCCCTCAAGACATAGTTCTGTTAACAAACTAACATAATATGGTAGTAGCAGAGGGTTCTCAGCTTACCTGGTCTAGAGAACTACCCAGAGACAGTAGCTGTTTAATGGTATGCTAAAAACACATCAGGACACAATACTTACAACTCTATACGTATGACCAACCACTTTTTGAACATATTTCATATAAAGACTTGGCTTAACTGACATGAAACTTTTTGGTTTGCAAGATGTGGTAACGGTGAAAGAAATAATACCACAGAACATGACCTGTAAATCAAGTACAGACAGTAGTTAATGGACAAAATATTTCTGTATCTAGAAGATATAAAGCATGCATGACAGAAAAATCAAGTTCATGGCCTACAACCACTTTGAATTAAAAAATATCAAGATGATGGAAAGACAGAGACAAAAGTAAAATAATCCAGGATGACTTCTTCTGCTGATATATACAGAGCTCCCAGTAAGAAAAGATTTTTCAGTACATTATTCAGCTTATATAATCTAACAAAAGGTCAGTCAAGGTAACCTTATTTTAAACATTTGTAAGAAGTATCATTCATGAAGAACAAATATCTTAAAATCCTTTCAAAAACCTTCATTTCTGATCTAATTTCCAAGATGGCAGTAATATCTCTACCCAAATTATGGTCCCCACTAAAGCAATCAAAACCAATCATAAATTGGTATCACAACCAGAATCAATTATGACACAATCAACCAGGAGAATGGTACTACACTGCCACTGTAGCACCTGCTGGCATGTGAAAGGCTTACAATCTAGCTCTCCTTGGTCTGCCAATTGTGAAAACTAATTCTGTCTTAATTAAAAAGACAAAAAAGAGATGGCTGTTGCTGTCAGCAAGGATCAAGAACAGTCAAGACCAAACTACTGATGAACCCACATAACAACAGAGACTGCAACAAACTGTGCATATTACATTTCCTAGTTATAGGCACAACAAGCCCCACTTGAGCACATATACTTTGGACCAGAAAGATGCTTTTAAAGTTACATCTTGTCATTCCTTCTGCTAGCATTTATAAAATGCATAGTTTAGAAAGGTTATCTTGAAAACTATAACAAAATAATTTAACAATTACTCATAAACTATAGCAGAAGGAACAGATCTGTCACAAGACTTACGTGCAAAATGATGATGACTGAGATACTACTACAGATTAGTAGAAAGAGTTCCTATTCCACAGTCAGGCTTACGCTATGGCATGATAATTTTAAGTTTTGTCTCTTGACAGGACTTCTTTATGTCACACGGAAAACTGTATTCTTAAGAGTCCTGGACAACGTAAGACAACTTATATCAATGCAACTATAGTAAAGTCTCAAATATATAAACTCATAAAAAAGTTGCAAGCCATTCATAAGTAGCGTATTGACACAAAAACCCCAAAGAGGTGATGCCTTAACAAGAGAAAGTTTACATGAAATACACGATGGACAACATAATTTTAAATTCATTTTATAAGTTATTTCATTATTTATTATTTTAAAAATTATTTTATTCATTCTTTTATACACTATGTGCATGCAAGCAAATACCAAGCCATACTCCCAGACAAAAAATAAGATCTACATAAAAATCCCATGTAAGGAAATAAATATATACTAACAATACTTGAAATAAGACACTATAAAGACTAATTGGTAATGCATTTCTCTATTGTTAATTAAAAATCCTGCAATGAGTAATACAAATGCAGACTGTGACATTGTTAGTTTTGGCTTTCACTGAAGTCACACAACAATTTAATGAAATCTAAATAAACTGGGTCGGCATATTTCCCCCTAGTTCTCTTACTGAAATATCCTCTCCTTCTCACGAAAGATAGAGGGAAATGCCTTCCTCACTTCTCCAGAATTAGCCTGTGTGATGTTAATTGCAGAGCCTCTCCAGACCAAAGAATTCACATGAATGTTCTCTTCCTCTATCAGTTATTAAAAATTACCTAAGTATTAAAATTGCAAGAGTCAAATGTTACTACAATAAGAATATTTGATTTAAAGTAATAAACCCTGCTTACTCCCCCTGCCGCCTTGGGCCATTAGCAACTACTTACAAACATTTTGTGATCACACAATACTACAATTCTATGTTTTAAGAAACAATTTTAATGAGATGAGTAAAAAGCATCACAGAAGCTGGCGACACTGGGCTAAGTTGTGGGGTTTTTTGATGAAAAAAAAGATCAAACTTGCTATTAGGCTATTAGCCTATTCCATAGGCTACTCAATAAAAGAGAAATTAACTTTGGCATTTATCCAGAGAAAGAACATCCCCTAAGCTCTCAGTATAACAACAAAAGTGTTTAGTTGAATGGTTAATATTAAACCTAGAGCAACTCAAACAATGCAAGGCTTTATTTCAGACCCCTGATTTAGATACCTAATCTTGCTCTGCTCCTTATATAGTTAATGAAGTAGGAGGCTCTTCTGAGAGCAATTCAGACGACTTAAATTAGGGTTCCCTTTCTCATTTTCATCTTAAAGCATCTCCCCTCTCCTCTTTTCATAGGCTGCTTTAGAAACTAACCCTCACCTTATGTACCTAAGACACTCACATAAAATAATGTGATGTGCCTCCATCTTGCCTCCTGCTGATAAACTTCCCCAAAACAATGTCTAATAAATACAACAGCATATACTGTACTGTCATATGAACATGTCCATGTCCAAGTAAAACACTAAACGAGTTCAGGATTTTCACAGCATGCAGAGATGCCTTGTATGAAATGTACTTCACTAATTTGAAAAGCTGTCACAAAAATGTTCAATTCCACAGACACAGTCTGTTTACCTGTCTAAACTATGGTGAAATGAAAAAAAATGAACAATGTCTGAATCATGTACTAAAACATACTTGTCCTAGGGGAGCAGCAACTTTGATTTTTTTCAGAAGCCAGAATAAGTATCTGGATCAGTGTCATGCTTCATTTATCTGACAGACTAAAGGATCTGTTAGACACAGATTTTTAAGGCTGAAAATGGAATGACAAAGTAAATTTCTGTCAGAAGTAAATAATCTTATTCTGTGGGTGGGTGTGCACAAAACATTTTTATTTGCAAGTACAAAACTAAAATTTGATTTATTATAAAACTGTTAGCTTACCTATCTTCATTTTTTGTATCAGTTATGGGATTAGGAAGCATTCAACACCCTCAGCAATTTCAACAATAAAAAAATAATTTGACTGAAAAGAACTCCACCTTGAAGTTACAGTGCTCTGTGGTATGTTTTACCCTTACAAACACTAGCACTAACAAGAGGATCAAAAAGCCAAATCAAAAAACCAAGTTACTTTTATTTTTGTGACTTGGCCCAGAAATCATTTTTCAATAGAAAGTCAGAACATAAGCCCAATAACATACTAATTTCATGTTCAGTCTCTTCCAAGTAAAGAAAAGGCTCCATGTGTGGTGGCAAACATGATAGTTGTCAACATAAATGAAAATGTTCATGAATAAAAAACAGGCTGTTATAAAGAGCTAATTATAATATTACTATCAATTGCTAGCTTGCGCTTGCAAATCTTTCATATCATATAAATGCATTGTTTTTGACGTTTCTCTGTAGCTAAACATCACATCATTTCACTTTTTCAAAGTAGTTCAAACATGCATGGGATATTCTATAAGGAATGTGATCTGATCTACAGTTACACTGAAAAGAAAAACTATGACATAAAATGCGTGGTCATTAAAAATGTAAAACATTAATCATCTCCCAAGGAAAAAAAAAAAAAATCTAGACTTCTAACAGCCTCTACAAAATGATTTCTACTTTCTGTATATCCATTCCTGCTATCCAAAACAGCAGTTGAAAACACTTCATCCAATTAAGTGAATGATGACTAAAATAATACATACATCCAAAGCACTACGGACATTGTGAATTATTCAACTTGCGTCCAGATGCTTTCTTATCATCAGAAATGCTCTTTATTTGCTTAAGGCAACCACCCACATTCTTCTGGCACATACATTTTGAGAAATGTTTCAGTAACTATGAACATTTCAGTGACATTTTCAATGAAAAGCACTGTTCCTATTCTAATGCTCAGATGTTTTCTTCTGTTTTAGAAGCAGCATAGAATTTAAGTTTGGAAAAGACCTGCCCTAGTAAGTAACGGATGTTTAAAAGTAGGCCTAGCCAAAAGAAAAATACTCAAAAATCATACTGGGCAGTTATTCTGGGACATGACAGTCTATACATTTCTCCACCAAAGAGTCACTTAATCAACATACACAATGCAATTTTAGTCTTTAGACACCATCAAAGAAGAAATGATGACAGAAAATAACCTTGGGTAAACACAAGTAATTTGGTTTAAAGGAAAAAATAAAGCATGTCCTGATAAATTTATTCTCTCATTGATATGACATATGATTTTCTGTGCAGGAGAAATACATCTATAAAGTATTTGATAGTGTGCTGTGTGTGAAACTACTCATTCAGCTGGAGAAGAAGGGAAAGTGGATTTGTAGAGACTGGGGACTGAGCAATGCACTGGATATGATAACAGGAGAACAACTTGGTCTTTTAGGGTACTAAATCAAACTTCACCAGGAGCAAACTCAGGACTGATCTTGTTAAATACATTAATGACCTTGACACAAACATAAGTTGCATGCAAATAGTATGTTCAATACAGGAGCAAGAGACATTTTCTTCAAGGAAAGTCATCATCATTGTCAATTGAAAGTGACATAGAAGGGAGATAACACTGGGTTAGTGTTCTTCAAAGCAACTCTAAGGCACCAGGACAATGCAACAGGGAAAAGGCAAATATCCTCTACAGATCCCACTGGAAATGCTTCCCTTTGTTTAACAGGATGCATTACATCTGCATACAAGGTATTCCTGAAAGCATATGGAGCACTACGTGCAGCTGTGGTCAGCTAAATTCAGAAGAGGTCTAAGATTATCAGAGAGATGGGAACCTCATGTAAATGACAGAAAATTGATAATGCCTGCTTTAATTAACTACAGGAGGTAAACACCAATTAGATAAGATACTATTTAGTCTACAGGACAAAGCTGCCTGAACCATCAATGAAATAAGTCAGCCACGGAAAAACATAGGCTGTAAATTAGCAGAACATTTTCAACCCAAGGCAGCAGCAAGGTTCTGTGAACTGCTTCCCAATACTAAGTGCAGAACAATCAACTACTGTTAAAAAAAACCAAAAACAAACCACCACCTTAATTAATTTATGGAAATCATTATACTGTGTAGGTACCAACAATAACTGGTTCTGTACTGAATGCAGAGAAGGGATTACAGTAATTTAGGGATTACCATATAGTTACAAGGAAGCACTACACTTTGTGAATTCAGAAGTACTTAAACACTATGCAGAAAGGCACAGGAGGACAAAGAGGTCTCAATTTCATACAAATCAAGTTCCTACACCTTTCGTAAGAACCAATGCCTTCACTGGGAAGAAGGCAGACAGAACTCCACCCCCACATACTTGACTTGGCTAGTGCTGGCCAGATGACCAGCAGCAGCAGGACTGTCAGACTGATGTGTTCAGTGTACAGAGTATGATGCTACCTGTGTTCAATGCCTGATGTCACTGCTTTTTAAAGAAGGAGTATAAATTCGGGATCACTGTCCTAAGGAAACAAGACTCAGAACTCCTGGACAACCAGACTTCATGAGATCCGCTCTTCCAAAATAAAATGTAAATAAAGTCAGAAGTAGCCCATTATACCATACATAGTTACCAATACCACTCACAAGGACAGCACAGGTAAAGCAGAAGAGGTGGCTGCAGTACTTGTATCATAGCTTGGCAGTAGGTCATCTCGTAACTTGGACAAGGTACAATTTTTAAAATAGCACTAATAATAGCACTAGACTTCACCACACTAACTGGTCAAACAAAGAAAATTAAGAGCAGTGTAATTTTAAAATGTGCAAAAATTTTAAATGAAATTTTCCTACTTGGTATCACAGAGACCTAAAAGAGACAAAAGTAAAATCCAGTCCCTCATCACCAAATCTCCAGGCGTGTTAAAATGCCTTTAACATAAGGCCTTCCTTCTACAGTCCCACATCAGTATCGAGTTTTGGTCCAGAAAAAGGGAATCCCATCCTCATGAGTCTTGTTCCTACCAACCCAACTGCATCTTCAAGAGCAAGCTTGTCCTTTTCATGGAGCAAGGTTGGCTGTAAAGGAAAGGTACACGCCTAAGCAGACAACAGGACAGGGCAGGACACTGATTCTGAAATGCACTGACAACCTTCATTGTGACATTTTCTGACTTTGATGTGTCCCATTACACCATTAAGACACTTAATACAGCAGCACGTAATTTCCAATTTATAAAAAAGCAACCAATAAACATGCTGAATTCCAAACTGACTGTACTCATTATATATCCATTACACAAACCTATTTTTGAGCTAATGGAGCTACAGTGAGCATTTGCCCCTCAAAAGACCAGAAGCTGTTCTGCTGCAAGGTATCACAGGTACTTGCTAAGAGCACAAGAAACAAAAAGACATAGTACCTCTGAATTTCATGCCATGCTTTCCAAGGAGAAAAATCTAGTGAGTACAGTCTCTTCCAACCCTTTTCCTTAAAATATGGCCACTCTCCCATCCAAAACTCTTCACATTCTGTTTCTCACTATGCTTTCCTCTCCCAGTGTTACTCTCCAGTCTTCAAAGCTTTCCATCCTGGTCCAATGGCTCTTTAGCAAGATGCTTCCAAATGAAACCCACAGAACTGACACTTCTTCACTGAATTCACACCTCCCTCCTACCCTTGCTTTGGTCACTCCCACACTCCTACTTCCTTTTTTCTCATTTGCAGGGCTACCACTTCTGATCCTAGTCATAGAGCCACTTCCTGCTCAGTTTCCTTCATGCTTCAACACACAGAGTACATCTGAGGAACTTCCAAATTCCTATTAGGTCTGCTCAATTCTTAAATTTAGCAACAGCTATTTCAAAGAAAAATTCCTTAACCACTGTGTATCTCACAGTATTTAGCATGATGTTAAATATCTACCACTGTACCTTCTCATTTTGTTTAAAAATAAATAATACAAATACTGACATTTTGAAATTTGTTCTGCACAAATTCAATGCATATTGATTTTTCCCACTAAAAAGAGGGCAAAGTAGTTATGTATACGCTAAAATAAACAAGGCTCAGGTATAAAATATCAATTTAATAAACAAAAACAAACAATCCACTGTACAGTTTAAGTACCAGAGACACAATAAAGATGAATCATACCAGATATATACAGTAATATATATTATAAAGAAATATTAGATACAAGTCCTTCAGTAGAGTCTAGAAAAGCACCGAGCATATAGTTGTACTTCCAGTGCTTCCACTTATGAGGTAAAATCTTCTCTTCACACAGGAAAAGGACAAAAAAAAGTGGGAATCTAAATACAGCAATCTGAAACATGGTAACACTAACCAATACTGTATCTTTCCTTGAAACAAAAATTTCTCTCAGAAAAAGATGCAGTTGAGAGTTTCTCCAGCACATTCACAGTAACTGTATCTGCACTTCTGGTACAAACCTGTGGAGCCTGCAACAAGAAATGCCAAGAGTGCAAAAGACTTCATATGACTGTATTCTAGTCGTAGCTGTGCACGTCCTCAATTTTGCTTTTTACCACAAAGAAAGCCTAACCAAGCATTATAAATCAATCAGAAAGAGGACGTTTTTTTATGCTTTAATAAAAATAACGCAAAGCATGGAACTTCACAGTGATGAGATGCCTAAACCAGAAGCATTTCCCCAGCTCTACTGCAGTTAAAAGAGATTACATAATAATCCTTTACAGAGAAAGCTCTTACTGAATTTGAAAAAAAAACTTGTATGTTGCAATTTTCAGAAAAGCACCACGCTAAAAATGCATTCCGTTCATTCAGAAGCAACCCAGATTCAGTACTATAGAAGCTAAAGGTACTGCTCAATGCAATGATTCATAGTTTCTCTAATAGGAAGATTCAGCAGTTTTCAGACAAGACCTTTATTCCCTCTCTGAATAAATGATGCCTGAAATTTTTATTCTTGTTCTAATGGAATTTCAATGGCCTTCACTGCAAATCTACTGGAAATTTTCGCATATTAAGTGGAAAAAATTAAATGATGTTAACCACATTTTAATGTGATTAAGGCTGACAGGGTCATTATTTCTGCTAATCACTCAGTTTAAAAAGCTCAAACAAAACTTTGTAACAGCCAACATTTTTTTCTGTTTTTCTGTATGTCTACTGTAGTTGAGAATTAAAGCCACTACTGGATATGAAACACAGCACGTATCATAAAAGGATATATCAAATGTTTTCTGCAGTTTGTACATGGATTTAATCATAATTAATTTAAAATTTTAAAAAGGGGGGGGGAAATCATTCTTTCAGAACGTATAGCCCTTTACTTCTTTTGTCTTCCTCAATCAAAAGACAAAACAGAACAAGGGAATATATATATTTCATTTCCTCTAGGTCCTATTTGCTAGCGAAAAAGAGAAAACATTTCTGCATGTCTTCACTTAAACCAAAAGGTACGTGTAATCACAGAAAATTTCTTAGAGCATGTCTGTTAGGCTCTGCAATAAGGAGAACACTTATTACCATTTTAGGTTGGCGTAAGCTGGAAAATGGGCATAAAGAAGTAGAACAGAGGAACGTAGCAGCAACGAAGAGCAAAGATTATATAGTTTTCAGAGTGTCCTGTAGTTCACTCTCATGAGGGATCAAGAATAGGACAGAAAATTAAGCAGACTGCTGTTCTGGTCACGAGCTCAGCTCAAGAGGTATAGCCTTACAGCCAGCCCTCTTGCCCAAAGGTTTGGCACCGACAGCAGCAACTGTCAAGGGAGCAACTCCCTAAGATCACAGAAGCTCTGAGGGTGATTGAACAGGGCAGAAGGACTTCAGCTAAAAAACAGACATAAGTTTGTCTTGTTCATAGTGCCAGAGGAAGGGATATGTTGTTTGTGGGATTTATATTTTGTTTTTTCTGAGTGGGAGGAGGCTGTTCACAGGTTTTCTTAGGCTTGCATTTTAGGCTTTTTGAGGGATTACCATTTTCTGTAAAGATGACCACTGCAATGTTTACTGCCTGCTTAATAATTAATACCATCCCCTGTGAATCATCATTTCTGGATGACCTGCACCTTTCATGCCATGTTATCTCTTTCCTCATAACCCCCAAACTTAGAGATTATTAAAAAAAGAGTGGGGAAAAAAAAGCATTTCAGCATTCATATTAGATTTTTCTACATAAGTAACTTAAATATAAGCAAGTTACTTTAGAAGAAAAAGAAAGAGAGGCCAGACTGATTCACATTGATCATTCCCATATGGTTTAATAGATACATTTCAACCCTACTGAATCACTAAAAACTATAGTAAATAAGATCATTACCTTATTAACCTTAGGGTATGTGAAAAAGAATATTTTATTTCCTTTCCATTCCTTGGCAAAGTGTCTGAACACAGAAATTGTTAGATTTACTTCATGATTACAACAAAAAATGCTGAGTAAAAAAGATGGTAATTAATTATATGCAAGTCTTTTCACATAAGACTTTACTTCTACTTTACTTCTTCATATCTAGCATGTACTGCTAACTGCCAGCTGCTTTTTTTCCTAACAAACATTTGCTTCACACCTGAATACTTTCCATAACATGAAAAAAAGTCCAATGACATTAGATGACTTACTATCAAGGAACGAACTATGTTAACATTGATACATTACAACTGTAGTTTGTGGTGTTCTCAAAAAGAAACATTATCGGTATTGTTGCGCTTTCTAGTTTTAGTGTGAAGCCATGCACTAGTGCATCAACTAACAACCCCCTGAATTCTTGTGCTCATCTAAGAAGGGACCCTGCTGAATGTCCTAATGCATCTTATTGTGAATCTTCAGCAAATAAAACTTCATGTATGAGCTCATGATGTGCTTTGCTGCTGGAAAGTCACAGGCTCTGTGGGAAGCTTTTTATCTTCCCAGCAGTCAGTTCTCTGAGAACATCAGTGCAGCTACTGTAGTTACCTGTAGATCACTTGTATTTTCTCACATCTGTGTCCAGCAATCTAAACCATGATGATAAAGGGTCATTAGGTTTTGAGTGAGGAAGGGGATGGACTAGACAATTTGCTCTGATAAGCTCCTTGTTGCGAGTGCCAGTTTAGAATGTGAAATGCGGGGTTATGCACATTCTCAACTCAAATCCCAGTGCCCTCAGAGCACCAATTAAAAATCATACTCAGCCCATCTTAAACTACATGAACATACCTTACCTGAAATTTTTACAATTAAAATATTGCAATAAACTAATTCTGTCATGGTAAGAAGGACATCAGCTGTGTATTAGCCACAAAAGAATTCAGGTACAATTACTAGGATAACTGCTGTTTGGAGCACAGCAAAGCAATTTCCCACAGTGGGGCTTACAGTTCAATTTACCAGTTGGGCAAATATTTTGTGCTCTGTAGTGGTCCACAGAGTTAACAGTTACCTGTAACATTTGAGTAGTGTTATACTTGCAGAAAACTTTTTTCAACATAAACAGGTGTTTCAGCTTTATCCCTTCACATGAATACAGATTTTTTTCCCAACACTTTTCTAAGAACTCTTTTAAGATTTTCGTTTAACAATAAATGCAAATTTTATGAAAGAGTCAATGGGTCTATTTTCCCATTCCAAGCTACTCACAATGACATCTTGTAAGTGATAGGCTACTTGGAAGAGGAATGAGAATAAGCACAATGTCACCTATAAAATTATGTTAATCCTCAAGTAACTTGATGAGGTGGTAACAGGCTTTTTTCCTTTTTCCTTATGGGATATTCTTAACCCAGTAAAAAAAAAAACCAACCAATCAACCAACCAAACAAAAACTAAATAAAAAAACCCCAAGCACATGAACTAAACAATAATGAAAGAAGGCTGCATTTTCATATGAAGCAAACCCAGGTTATACCATGAATACAGTATACAGTTCCAATGACATGGCCAGTGACAGAACTGTGAGAAGCCTTTAAAATGTTTTTCATGAAGTTTTGTGTCAAACTGCAGAGAGTATCATGCTATTATGTTAGCAACAGATAAATACATGGAAATACAAACGAGCCATTGAATACTTCTTGGTCAATGTACAAGCCATCACAAGAAATTCAGGGATTTAAGAGTATGAAGAATGTAATTCCTACACTTCCCTCTTCTTGAAGTTAAAGATTAAAATAATTACCATTCAAACACTAACTCATCAGCTTAGATAGTTCAAAAGGGGTTTTCTCCATTGCCCTTGCAGAGATGACAATATCCTGCTATGTTGTTTTGAGTCTTAATTTCAAGTCAATGAAGAAAAACAGAAGGCTTATATTGTACATTAAAAGGTCCATTTCCAAATTAGAATGATTGTAACAATACATGAGATCATAACGGATTTTCTACCAAGATTCAAAGACAGCATTTGAAAAAGAGCGCCTTAATTTTATCACTTTGTTTTATTTTATTCATATACATCTTTTAGTTCTGATGCTGCAAGAGAACTAGCTATATACACAACACTGGTATTTTTTTTTTAAATCACTCCATGGTCTTCAATGAAAATGCATCATTGTGAGAACATTAACAGTCTGCATTATCAGAAAAAATGAATCCTTAATAATTATTCATACACCAAGAAGCTGTAAACCCAAATCACTTCAGAAGACCTGAATGTGTCAAGAACTTTGACAATTATGACTGGAGCCAGGAAACTGTAGCACTGCAGAATTTCTTATGAATTTTTCTAGTTACTTTTTATAAATGCTGTCCTAGATGACAGCTTAATGTGTACCACATGCAATATTTATTCTTCTTCAGTGTCAGACTGTCTAGCCATCCAAGGGAATACAAAGAATGTCACTTATTAAGATAAAAGCACAAGGAAGGTAATCAAGGACATATGTAACATCAGCCAATCATGCCCTATTTCAACATCCTATTCCATTCATAACAGTTCAACAATTATTTGCTTACTGATAACTTGCTTTCAGGCTGTTTGTGTTCCCCATAATGGTGGTTTGCATTTATTTTGCTCTTTAGAATTGGACACTTGCTGTGCCATGCATGTTTGTCAAAACTTTCTATCTTCTGCCAGAAATAGCTTTAGTGTATCAAATAATTTCTGTTTGTCAAAAATCACTAATAGAACAACCTAGTTACCTTCTATGCCAATAGGGTATTAACATAACTAGAAACCAGAAACAAAAGGCTATCAGACACCACACACTACTGCAAGACAGGCAGCTAAACCCATGTTTCTATTTACTGTTCTTTGATCATATAGCTGTGTCTTTATGAAAACCTAGTACAAAAAATTAGACTCTGAATGGAATGGAAATGTACTTCAATAAAATACTGTCTGTGCACAAAGACATTAACCTTGCTTTTAAGCTTGAAAACTAAATTTCTTACTAGTCCTCCATGTCTCTTCACCATATTTCTACTTATTTATTCATTTTACCAAATGCCTATATGAAATACTTGTAGACATCTTATCTGCTGACTCTAATCTAAATGATGGATCAAGTTATGAAAAAGCATTAGTTCACAAAGACAAGTAGAGACAGGCAGATAGAGGGAGCCAAAGACAAACATTTACCCTCCATAAAGTTATTTTTAAATAATGCTACTAATAATAATTTTTGAAAATCCTATGGGAAACTGAACACACATGCACATGCATGCACACTTCATTAATCTGAATATCCTGGGACATAAAGATTTTATTAAATAAAAAACAGGTATGCATTTAATGAGCGTCTGAAATAAAACACAAGCTGGAAGTACCATCACATGTTTTAGATCGGCAACATTGTGCAGGTTTTCAATGTATTAGGTGTAAGATTTTATTTTCTTTTTTTTCTCTTTAATAAAAGCCATTTGGATTTAAACATATTTTCGCTTCAGGAATGCACTACTGTGCCAATGCATGAGAACAAGAGGAAGACTCAACATACAATGAATCTGACTAAACCCAATGAAGTACAAACGCCAGCACATGCACTGAAGTCTCTTTCAAATATTTATCTTCTAAACATCTCTTCAGGCTTTAGAAGCTAATACCAGAGCACAGTAAATTCCAAACATTCTTTGGATTTATGTTCTATTTAACTCCTCTCTAAATTACTAATAATTAAGCTCAAGCATTGGTAATAAAGGATAAGAAGATACCCATACCCAACGTCTCATCTGACAGTTCTTCAGTTAAACATATATAATGTACAAACTTTCCTCTCCAATTTAAACATGAACATGCATCTATTCCTGGTTTCAAGACATGGATACATGGTTCCATCCACTGTAAGACTAGTGACTATCAACATCTGAACACTAGTCATCCCATCAGTCATTAGAAGAAACTCTAGCTGTGAAAATAAAATACTATGCCAAAACTTTAGAAGGTAAGATATATGTTTCTTGGGAAAAACAAGCAGTTAAATGAAAACATATTTCCATATACTTAATACAAAAGAATGAGCTGTAAACCATAAAATTAAAAGGAAAACTATTTTTTTTAAAATGCATCAGATTTCCAAAATAATCATTAATGAAAAATGTGTCTGTCAATTGTGAAACGCAGAAGTCACTTAGAAAAAGGAAACTTTAAAAAAGGGTGCCAAAGCCAGAGGAGCCTACATTTCCAATCATGTAAAAGAATCATCCATCCATCAAACATTATTTTTCCATTTATAACAAATGTTTGACTGCCTGATGTTTCCATGTAGCTCCTATTTATAGAAAACAGAACAATGTTACACAACATATTCCCTCAGAGGAGGAGATGTTGCAGACCATTCACAAAGAACAATTTCAAGATGACTATTTTTTCCAGACCCTCCAGATATCTCAAACATCGTGCATCAGAGAAATAAATGGTAGGTGAAATAAAATTAGTTTCAACTGTGAAAACTTAAAGATATTAATGCAATTATGTAGGAAGCGACAGCATGAAATATTTCAAGAAATGAATTCAATAAGCAGAATTTTAGAGAGGTATACAGGTACTTGTCTGCAAAGCAAACACTGCAATACTGAGTAACACATCATGAAAAGAAAGATACTTATTAATTGGGACATCGTTTAAGAGGTAGTATTAGACCAATACTGATTGCAGTGCCCAATTCAAAAAATCAAAAGCAATACGAGTGTATTCTCTTGCTATTTCTTAACATAAGACAATATTATCAAAGGGGTTTTTTGCTTTAAAAAATGTCTAAAATCAAAGCTCATGTGCCAGTTATTGCAACTGTTAATGTGCCTGACACGAGAGTGAAGGACTATCTTTCCTCTCAAAACCCAGTTACAGGCAGCAAGGAGGTACCAGATCCTCACAGAGAGGAGGAGCTACTCCCATTGTATCAGGCGAGACCACAGCCACTCACCTCAAAAGCCATTCAACAGCCTCCTCTCCATCTTCCAGATTCTCAATAGACCCCCACAAAAACAACTGCTGGCTTGTAAATGCTTGTCAGCTACAGTAACCGTGATCCAATAGGTAGGGACACATGCTCGTGGTATCTATTTCCTCCTCAATTTGAGAGAGAAATTTACTTGCTTCAAGGACTATGCACAACTTCTATGTTGTCTAGTTGACAAAGACAGGCTAACAATGCTCATTCATTCTGAAAGGCACAGGGCTTACTAAATTAATAATAAGAAGAAACAAGTAACTTAATATTCAGTAACTTAAAAATAACCAAATCCTACCTTCTAATGTAAGACCTGCTCATTAACGGGACATTAATGAGCTCGTAAGAGAAACCGCAGCATTGCAGATCAGTCTTTATACTTCTTTCTCTGCCAAAATTTCCCTCATATCCAAAAAAGCAGAAAAAGGTAACCTGATAAACTAGTGCATATTAGGAGATAGCATTTTAACTCCAAGGAGAAGTGTAACCAGACTTTTGTAATTTGCATCACAAAGTATTTTTGTAAATCAACAATAAACAGAAAAATACAGCAGAACAAAGCTCAGTCTCCAAGATGTAGACACTCACTTGCAAACAAAGAATAATCCTAATCCCTGAGAAATTTGAGGAAACTATGTCACCTTACTTTATTCCCATTTCTTCATCACAGTTATAGCCAAAAATTACTGCAGTGAAGGTGGCTGTAACACTCAACAACCCAAACGAGTACTGAAACAAAGTCTGTTCTACTTCTTCATTACTAATGATGTTTCTCATCAGGATCTTAAAATGTGAAAGAGATTTTGACATGAGTATCTACAGGTTTACATGCACAGTCAAACTGCTTTACTCTATAATAAGTAAGAGTGAGATTCACTACTGAACTATCAATGATTGGAAGTAGGATTTGAAATCTGCATCTGAGATAATGATCCAATAATGAGATGACAGCATTGGTATTGTGGCAGTACCCTAATCTCCTCCAAACATTTCTGAGGACCTGTTGATGAGGTCGTGTTGATAATGCTCAGGACTAACAACCCTGGACTGAAACATACAATAAATTACAGAATCTGGTCCTCAATATGAAAGCTGGGGTCTTAAGCTGCTTACCTTCCTGCTTTCTTCCATTCTGTAACAGACAAGCAAGTAAAGCACAGTCTCTCCTTCACTTTTTCCATTTCATTGTTCAGGACATCACTGTCTCGGAGTATTATAAAAGAGAAATGCCTATTGTCCTAAATATAAGCTAGTCTGAATCTAAAAACATAGGACATAAAAAGCAAGATGAGACAATCCGAAGCTAAAAATCTCACTTAAAGAGTATTAAAAAAAGGTATCAAGCTACTGAAAATCCCCAAACTCATTTAGTTGTCAGTAAAACTAATATAGTAAACCTATGGGTAACTTGATTTTAAAGTAGACATCATTTCCCAAAAAATTTTGTCTACAATTTCATCAGCACCAAGACTTTTAGAGAAATAGTGAAGAAAACTGAGCCATGAAGCACAAGTTTCTCCACAGTGGAAAGTAAGCAGCAGAAAACTGAAGTAAGCTCTTTACAGCATACTGGGAAGAAGGAAGAACAGTTACCCACTACACGTAGTAACAAGATTTATACTCCAAAGACATCTCTGCATCTCTGGTTTGCTTCTGAGCAATTTAAACATTCTCTGGTTTTAAACAAGACCTAAGTTAAAAAAGGATTTTGTACCCCATTATGCACCCAGAGTCAGAAACGTCGCATTGCAATAAACAACAAAATTTACATCATTGTCTTTGAGAATGTCACCACACAGCATTTTTTAGTGGAGGTCCCCTTCAGTGCTGCTCATGCTATTTAAACACTGAACAAATCCAAGTTGTGTAATTAACTGATCTGGAATCTAGTGCAACATTATTCTCTCCCTTAGTATTTTGTATCTTAAGCAGTATATGTTTACTAAAGAGACAAATACATTTATTCGAAGTCCCAGTTGCACTGAAGACCAGGGAGAAACAAAGCTTCTAAAGTGTTCAGACAGTACATATTAATAGAGATGCCCTTTTTTACCCTGCACAGGTTTGGATAATTTTTTAAGCAGTTACATTTTTTCTTGTTGCAAGTTAGGATCTGCTACTTTAGATTGCGCCTATGGAAGTCCAAGTGTTTAAATAAAATATCACACAAATTACTTGATTCCTCAACTGCCATGGCAGATTAAAGGAAGCATCATTAGCAATTCGTAAGACTACACAAGCCAACTATAAAAGTGGTAGGGCATCTAAACTCATAGCTGCAGTTGATCAACACAACAACTGAACCCACAGAATTGTGTATAAACACATCAGAAACTACAGTGATGACAGCCAAAACAAAAAATTAAAAACACTGAGAAGAGCATCTGCAGAGAGAAGAAGAAAAGGAAGAGAAGATGGGAAGCAATGCTGAACTTTTCAAAGGGAGGTTTGGATGACATGCAGCTGATAAAACAGGGATCACACACACAGCAATGAAGTTGGGAAGTTGCTTGTAGCTGCTTTCACTCAGCACAGCCTTCCTGATACGAAGTGTTAATACACAGCTCTTTTGTACTGCCCTGACAGTACAATCAGCCGGGTGCACATGGATGCTCTCAAGAGTATGAGAGGCCTGGTGGGTCATGGCTGCTGTGCTGGGCTGGTTTTGGTGCTGTGGGATGCTGGGCTGTCACGTGTCACTCAGAACACCAGAGAGACTGCCCTTCATTTCCCTGCTCACTCTGCTCCCTACAGTCTGCAGCCTTTGATGAGTTTTAAGCATAGTGCGATGGTACTTTTATCTGCCCAGGACAGGCCCTCCCAAAACCCAGAAGGTTCCCAACTACTATGACTACCCCTCTGTTTACCAGTTCAAGACTCAATGTATCGTTAAGTAAATTACTGAGGTTTTATTTCCTGACTTTGCAACCTACACTTTAGATATTTAGTAGTGCCATGTTGTAATCAGGTGGACCAGAATTTTTGAAAAAGCTTCATCATACAACACTGCCCATTTTTAAAACATACAGAAACAATTTATTTGAAAAATTTTACTGTCCTAACATGTAGGAACCAAGACATTTGGCACAGAGCAAACTTGCTATCAGAGATAAACCATCACACTTGGGCGAAAGGTGAACACTGAAGTTAGACTCCGGGAAGGTGCATTTGTGTCTGGGGCGAGTTTACACACTGAAGGTGAGAATGGGACCAATCTTTCCATGCTTAAAGACATGTCCCCAACACCTGCTATTACCCAAACAATATGCACTCACATTCAAACAGACAGGAGACTCCAGAGGGGTAGGCAAAAGAAAGCAAAGGAAGGCGGGCAGTCTGGTGAAAGAAATCATCCAGACCAAAGGACTGGACTGGAACTAAGCCAGCAAGAATGGGATGAAATCAAAGGAGAGGGAATTTGGCCAAGATCCATGGAGAACACATCAGCTAGGAAAACGGTAGGGAAAAAGTATGGGATAAACAGAACAACTAAATGAAAAGTCACTGGAATTGGTAAAACAGAAGACTACAAGAAGTCAATTGGGAACGTCAGGACACAGTGCTGGAAAGAAAACTGACGGACATTTGATTGATGGATGACTAATTAATTTGTATTCATTCATTCGTATCAGAAACACTAAAGAATAACTGTTTATTAAGCAAACAACATGCACTATCCCCTACTACACGAGGTAAACGCTCCATGAAAAACATATGCAATTCTCTAGTTTCAACAGCCTGAGCTGTAAGATAGTCTCTCTCAGTCAGGCAGTAAAGATGTAGCAGGATGCCTAAATTCTGGATCTGGTTAACTTTAAATATCTGACTTCTCAACTTGTGTGTGCAAAACTTTACTTATGCCCAGATAACATAAATCATCTCCTAATATTCTTTTAAAGCATTTCAGTTGTAAGGCAGGAACAAGAGCTGTAATATATTTTTTAAAATACTATTTTCTGAATTTGTCAGCATAGAAGAAAACCTTAAAATCATTATGCAGCTATGTCAAGAAAACATCTCAATACCACCTTGGCATTACAACTTATGATTTTAAAATTTCTACAAATAATTTCTCAAATACATTTACAGGAATAAAAAGTAACCACCTAAACATCCATAGCTGCAGAAATACAACCAAGAACTCCAAGTCCCCATTTATTACCATAAATGGTAATAAGTAACTCCATTTATAACTTTGTTTCCTACTAGATTAAAAGTGCAAGACGCAGTGAAACAGATTAATTCATACTCAAACCTATTCAGTGTTCCTTTTACTTGACCCTTGATACTTCTTTGTTCATGTCAGATTTCCCTACCCCCTCCATCTTTTTTTTTTTAAATATTCAGAACATCTGAAGCAATATGAAAAAGATGAATAGAAAAGGATTATTCACTCTCATAATACAAGATCTAAGGAGCATCAAATGAAATTATGATGTGGCAGATCCAAAACAAGCATAAGGAAGTACTTCTACATATAGCACATAGTTAAGCTGTGGAAGTCCCTGTTGCAGGATATTGGGATGCCAAAAAGTATACTTGGGTTCAAAAGGTCAATGGCTAAATTTATAGAACAGAAATCAGTCAAAAAGTATTAACCACAAGTATATCATATCTGGCTTAGTCAGTTCTACAATAACAGATTGCAAGAAGCTGGATGCATATACTCTGTTTGCTTAATCTGTTCCAATAATCTTCCCTGAACATCTGTTAGTGGCCTGTCAGAAACATGATATCAGAAAAGATAGACCTTTCATCTGACCTAATTATACCTCTTCTAGCTTAAGAACATTAAAAATGCTACAAAAATCAATGGGCAAAATTTTATTGATTATGACATACATGTCACTTCTCTAAATACCCAGGAGCAAAATACTAAGTCCCCTAGCCTATCAACACCGATCAACATTTTTATCAGAATGCCTACCATAACATTTTGAGAAACAACCCCTTAAAATAATGTTAACACACATTTAGATATTCAACAAGTCTGAATTATATTAGAGAAAACGATGTTCAAAAATCCATAATTAAGTCTCAGACTTTTAATTACAATGCTAGAGATACTAGAAAATCTTTAGCAGCATAACTGGCTTTTTGAACTACAGTCTAGGCATAGGATGAAATTCACTTTATTGGACCTGAGAAGTTGAGTCAAAAGATCAGTTTATGTGGCATTAACATATACAGTATTCCTGGTGCTTGCTGCAAGTCAGTCCAAAATACCAAACCAAACACGATGCTAAGCATGGTCCACTACATTCACTCATTAATTAGCTCAGTATATTCCATGACTGGAATCCATCCTATGATAGGCCACTAGAAGCACCCTCTTCAGCAAGACTAAAATGTAAAGCTTTAATTAGATGAAAGGCTGATAAATCTGATATCCTGGATTTATGTGACATCCTGTGACTCAGAATGCAGTTTTAACTGATAAACGTTATTATTGTTATTGTTGCTATTATTATCATTATTTTGAATATTTTCATGGTAAAACTTGAATACATGTATACCATGGTTAAGGTACTAGATTCAGATAAAATACCAATTAGGAATTATTAAAAGAAGAGTTTAAATATTCATTTAGAGTACAGCAATACGTATTAAGAACGGTTTCAGTGGATTCCCTCATAAATGTCAAGATTACTGTCATCTGATCATAACACAAGTGCAACTAACACAGCTGCCATGTCAGCTTCTCTTCAGGGGCTAGGTCTTAATCATAAATCAACTGAATGACTAATTCAACATTGTTAAAACCAGCAAGTAACTGCTTGGAGCCATTCCAGTTTTTACATATTTCAAAAGGTCAATACACCTACTCAAACACACAATAGTCCTATCTTTCACAGTGTTTTCTTCTTTTCTTGAATTGAAAAATAACACATTGGCACTTAAATATAAGTGTGTTTTAACTCACAATTAAAATGTTCATTAATTCTGAAAGAGTTACCCAGTAAAACAAAGACAATTTTAGTTTTCCTCTTCACCCAAAATCAAAAAGCCTCTCCTCTCCTTTGCTGTTTTAAACACTTTTATAGTTGCAAAAGTCTGATGAAAACATTTTATGGCTGAGCATTTCCTGCATTAATCTTACCTTTGTTATAGTAATATTACAAATTAAGCTCAGAAATAAACTTTTTTGAGAAGAATGACTACGACTTAAATGTGGCTTGCATTTCAAATATGAATACCTACCCCTCAAAATAATAAAAAAAAATCATAAAGTGGAATCTAACAGTAAAATATATTCTAATAATTTACATCTGCTTGCAGCACACAAATGACAGAAGCCTACCGTTAGCATCCTTCATAGAAAACATTTATTCTACTCTTAAATATAAAAGCTATGTTGCATAAACAGAGGATTTAAAGCTGTGGCAGAGCAGCCGAAGGAAAGGAAATGGCAATCTCTCTGGTTCTAGTAGATGCCTTTCCCTATCACACAATGTTTCCCACTCATAAATACATGACAAATACTTCCTCAATCATTTTTTACGAGCAGGGATGCACAGGGGGTAGTCAATGGCTAGCTTGAGGGAAAATAGGAACAGCAGGAGGCAGAAACTGTACTGAAAATGGCTATGTGGTAAATTCTCTTCTGGAACATCACTCAGATACCCAGGCTTTGATCTTTCAGCTACAATTACACTCACATCCATGCGATCTGGGTACACTTTTTAAAAACTAAATCATTAATTGTAATAGAAACAGTTAAACTGTTTCATTATATGACTCCTCAACTCAAACATCTGATTTTTTACAAATTAAAAATTGCAATTTATCCAAAGATTTGCTTTCAATTGGGTTTAACTATGTCATCATCACAACTAGTCTCACAAAAAACATGGGGTGACTGGCGACAGCTGAATCACAGACTGGCGTCGCCTAAGTAGTCTGGCTGCCATTAGGGTCTGGGAAATGGTATTTACTGTACAATTAGAGCCAGTGAGCTCTACCTGTAATCATCCAAATACAGGTGTGAGGATCTTTTTTTTTGGACAGGAAAACCGACTCATCCATTTTCACATAAACTTCCACGTCTGCACTGTGACAGCAAACCTTAAGAAACCACAGCATCGGTACTTTGAAAAAAGCATCACCTCACAAAAACAGAGCAAATGTGACTATGCTGATTTTAAATACTTCCTTGGGTAGAACCACTTCTTATCTTTAAATTGTCATACCCAAAAAATATTTAGAGAAACAAATTAATTTAAAATTATAAAATTTGGCCAAACATGAAGAGCTTACATTATTATATTGCTTATCAAGTCTATTCTGAAGTCTGTGTTTGGGACTGAGAGGGTTTGCTATTAAAATACATTAAATTTTGTTCTTTAGTACCAACACAAAATGTCTTGGAGTATCAAAAGGACAGTTTTAGTTGCAGTAATTTCCCAGAATTTATTCTAATGATTTATTGGAGTTAACCATCTGACATTAATTATTGTTTTGGCTTCCAGTCTATGAATGTTTATTTTTCAGTTTAAAGCCTTCTCACTCTTTGATATCATATGGAAATGAGAATTTTTAATGGAAAATTGAAACCATGTGCATCTAAGTACTTAATGAAGTACAGGGAGAAACAGAGGGTGTACTTTAGGAGAATTCAGATATTCCGCTTTAGATACTTTTGATTTGTTTGGATGAGTTACATGCATATATCTGCTCACAAACATACATTTATACATCTTCAAAGTATCTCACAAGTACAGTGTTTAAAATTCTGAATTGTAAGAAAAGATTTGATGTTTGGTTGGGTTTATTTTAAACTAAACACACTGCTATAGATTTTCCTTCATCGTATACTAACTACCTAATCTGTTCCCTCCTCCACAGAGCAGTATTTATGCCATCTAGAGCTTCCAGAGACATGCTAAATGCTGTACTTCTCAACAGCGGATTCCCACCATATGTCTACCATCTTAGGACTGGATCTTCATCCAGTTCACTGAATGTCTGATAGATTGATTCTGTAACCATCATGTACTTGAGTCACAATACTGATGTCAGAAATACCTGACTAAAACCTGAGCTGCTCATGGCATTAAAGCCCATCAAAAGAGGCCTGTAAACCACAAGCAACACACAAGCAGCAGCAAGAAAGCCAGGCACCCGGCTGCAAACAGAAGAGTAATGTTAAAATGTGCAATTTTGTTTGAAGGACTTCTGTGCAACTCACATAGCTTTAGTCTTCTGGCATTCAATTAATTCCTTAGGAATGAAAAATATGCTGTTCAGACAACCAGCATTATAGAACATGATAAAGCCATATGTTTATTTAAATTAGTAGTTCTAAATCAAATCTATTTTCTTCACAGTTAATGGATTCATGTTAAAACGTAAGGAAGCATACTCTTTTCTGCAGTTTCAGTTAAGGTTTCACCACATGCACTGTACTCAAGCAGCAGTCAATGGGAGCATAACAAGTAACAGAAGAGCAAGATTACTTCATATTGCTATTTTAATTAATATCCTTGGTGATCTAAATGTGCAAGGAATTACTGACCATGGAAAAATATGACACAGAAATATAAATTTAGACATTTAACCTGTACACACTCACCACTTGTTTTTCTTTCTAATGTAGTCTTTTTCAGAGAGATTAACCAAGTAGATCATCGGTTTTGAAGTAAAAAACAAATGTTTGTTTAAAACATCAATCTGGAAGTGAGAATAAAGGGGGAGAATTTTTAAAACAGTTTATATCAACTTGAATTAATTTTATGATCATTTTCCTCATGGCATGTCTGAGGAAGCTACAGAATTCGAGTGTAATACATAAATCACAGATAAGCATAGATTCAGCTAATAAATTTAACATTTAATACACTACGAATATGAAATCAAAAAAACAACAATAACAACCAACTCTAAAAAGAACCAGTAACAGGTAGCAAAATTAGAAGTCAACTCATGGAATAATATTTATAGCCTACCTCTTTGTCATTCCAATCATGATAGAAGCGGACAGCTTTCTTTTCATCTATTACCCATGTCTTGATTTTGCACATTACATCCTATGCAAGATCAAAAAAAAAACCAAAGTCAAAAACTCAGCTGGATATCAAGACTATTCTCTTCCATAAACAAGGCATATATACATTAAGATTCAAAACATACATACAAACTAAAAATTAGATAATACCTTTTAGAAACAAATTTTTACTCTCCCAGAAAAACAGAAATTGCTGCTTTAAAAGTCGCTCAAGAGCAATATGGATTATTAAAGGCATCCAAATCCCACAATTAGAAAGTTAAATACACAATACTCAAGTATCATCTCTTGTCACCCCAAACATCAGCAGAGCTCATAAAATACATGTAAAAATCAGTACATTTTAGATTGCTTTTCAAACTCAGTAAGACGCAACATTTCAGCATCCAGCGGGAGAGACCACGTACAATATAAACATGCCATTAAGAAAAGGGAATGGGTGGGACAAAACACAGCAAATATCTTTTTTTTTTTTTTTTTTAAATTGTGAGCAAAAGAAATGGAGCCTATTATTGATGATCCACCCTCGAGAAATTAATTCAAATGGCCAAAGCCCTTTTTATTCCGCATTAATTTTTCGCCAACACCTTCTCCCTCCCCCCCCAAAATGAAACCTGCCAAAGCCTCCATTACACAATGGCAAGAGCCTTGCACTGGTGACCTCCAACCAGCTGCATTCACTTTCAGAACATCTCTCTCGGCAGGAAATCTAAAGGCCTTTTAGTTAGCAAGCTAGTGTGCATTCAGAAGGAGTAACTGCAGGAAGAGCCCAATGTGCTTTGTTTCTCTGGCCTTTCTTCACAGAAAGATTAATCATCTGTGAAATGGAAACGGCAAACAGCAAGTGACACAAACTGAACCCTTCAAGCCTTTCCTCATCAGTTTTGTGGTCGTGAATCCGAAAGCTGCGTGTGGCACGGTTCTCCTTACAGGCAGGTGTTAATAAAAGGCTCTTGGGTCTGAAAGGTCAAACTCTGCTCTTCTAGGAGTAGTACATTTTAGAGTCGCCTATTTTTTGTTGTAGATAATTTATGATCATGCTTTAAATAATGCATTTTTTAAGTTGTAATTGATGCAACTGAGCATTAAGAACTTTAAAATACAAGGAAACATTCCCTGAACTGTTGAGCACACAACATTTTTTGCACCTAATGCTATGCAGTTGAAGTACATTTATAAACAACCACAAATAACATCAGTATTTACTACCGTCTTTTCTAGTCTTGCAGTAGCTTTAGTGGAGAAAAAAAAAAAAAAAGCTCTTCTAAATCTTCAGATCCTGATTTGAAACCCTCCAGGAACAGGACTCCCCACAGGTTTTAACAAGGAAGGGGCAAGCTAAAACTTTTAATGAAATCTAACATGTTCTGCCTAAGAATAATCACTTTTACTCTCCTATAACTGAATTTCACTCATAAATGTTTAAAAGTGGCTAATATAACACCATTTCCTACAAGGAGAAGATCAAAGTGCTATATTACAAATGCATTATGATTAAAAAAGCACTGTGCAGCTTTGCTATTAACTGTTCTTTAAACCCTAAAAGGCTTCCCATAGATCTCACTTGGCACTGCATATACAACCTTTGACAAGTAATGTAGACCATTTTTATTCATTGCCTAAAATTGTAGGCAATTATGTGCGTCACACTGGCCACCTGCAAATTCTGAATGCCTGCTCCAGTTGTCAGAGCAAAAAACTAATGTCGGAGGGGATTAATCTAGGGGGAGAGAGTCCTCTTTAATGGCTCCAGCAGGTGAAATGGCCCAGCTGGTTACTATGATGAGTGGCCAGAACAGCTTATGTAGAGACATGCAACAAGATTACACATAAAGAAGAAAACAGTGGTACCATCTTATCTTTAACCCTATGTGCTTTTTATTTTTTAATTAATCAGTATAAACAAGATAAGGGAAGCAATTCTACCAGTAAGGACTTTTCACTTAAGATCTTTATCCTCAGCTTCTCTTTAAATAGCATATATAAAAATCAACACAACCATCAAGATTCCTGTTCAGCAGTGAAGGAATTCTGGTTACAGGCTATTTTAGATTTTAAACTAGTTCTGTAGGCACTTACCACATGGATTTCAGCATTACAGTTTCTCCCACAATAGCAACGCCTTGTTACATATAAATTGGAGTCAATAAAAATTTCAAAGAAAAAAACCACTATAGCACAAACAGCCAAACTTCTAGGCTTAAGCAGAAATGAAAGGAGAGCTACATAACACAGAACACCCTGAAAATTTCAAGCATCAACACAGCAAATAAAGTTTGGCCTTTCTAAGGCCTATCTAAGCACAGACCTGCCAATCAAAACCTTTCTTTCACATTCATTTGCTACTTACAGTGACACACAGATCTAAATCCATTTTGGCACTTTGCTACTTACAGTGACACACAGATCTACATCCATTTTGGCACTGACCTAATTTTAAAAAGTTCTCGTTTACATACCTGACTTGATGCTGTTTGCAACTGTCATTCTAAAGGAGTGATTACAGGGACAATTCCCACAGGTAGGGCTGACCTACAGCTGAATATGCTGGGGGGACCTGACAACCGTATACTTGCCATTTTATTTTGGTTTTATAGGGAAGCTGGCAAAGTATTCGAAAACTTTCTTTAGATAAAAGGATGGAAACCTGTAAGCAAATACAGCATTTTTGTATGAAGCTGATGAAGCAGTGAGACACAAAGAAGTTCTCTGATGGACTATCTGGGCAGCAGTCACAACATGCAGAATGTAAGGTAGACAGTCCAGAAACTTAAAAATGGGTCAGCTGAACTTAGATTCCCCTGCATCAGTGGTGGTGTTCCACTGAAATGAGACTTAATATAACTCCTTAAACAGGAAATTGTTAAACACAAATGACAATATGAAGAAAGGCAAGTGTTTCCACATCTCTTTTTAACTCAGCTGCCCCAATACTCTAAAAAACCACACAAATAGTGCATTTTTAGGTTATTTCTCATCTAGCACCATTTTTAGTTATTTTCTTCTATTTAGGACTGGTGAAAGAGTATAACCCAATCTTTTTATCTTCTCTATCACTGTAACAGTCATTTAAACACATTTAATTACTACTCAAGTAAACTTCGAAATGCTTAATAACAGAATACAGAGCAATGATCCACTTTGTTTCATTAGATCTGGCCTCCCCAACTGCACACTTTGAGGTCAATCTGTCCCCAGCAGAATGATCCACTTCACCTTCTTTGATGAGAGGGGTACTCTTGTTTTTCAGTTAGCAACACTATTACAGGAACCATTCAGAAAGCCACCAAAAATCCCTCCAAATTCCAATTTGCTTACATTTGTCAAGGCATATGAAATATAGCAAACTTCATGAATATCAAATAACACTGTTTTAAAAATCAGTTAATTTCTAACTATATTAATTTAGTACATATGAATACAGTGATTTTAATTTATGTCCTGCTCTCATTTTCCAAATAACCACAAGTAGTCAATCCACAAATGCTAAGCAGGACATTAACAGTAAGTCCAGCAGTATAAAATAGGGAAATACATGTAAATTGCATATAGCAGATTTACCAAGACTTACTCATGAGACACTACTGTGTAGAAAAATGTGCATACATTAACAGACTTTCTGGATGAATGATAGTAATAATGTGTGCCAATGCCAAATTCTTCTTACAGCATGAGGGACTAAACTGAAGCTTGGAAAACTCACTTGCCTACTTGGCATCAGAGAATTGTGATTTTTTTGTTGTAAATTAGCAGGGCATGTAATTAACTTCCGCAAATTTAATAAAGAAATAAGCAGTTGTGAGGATTATCACTTCACACTTCAAAGTGCAAGCGAATTCCCTGTGATCTTGCAGGCAGTGCAGAAGTCTCCACTACTACAGAGTAACTGTGAGTACAGTAGGGCTTTTTTTCCCCCCCACCAAGGGAAGTATGGAGTGTTTTCAGCACCTTATTCAGCCCCTTCAAAACTTCCAAGATCTAAAAACTTACCATCTTCCTTTAAAACTTCAAAAGCAGTTAAATACATTATATTAAAATGTTTCAACTGTCTAAAATTCTACCATTTACACTGCTCTGCTGCTTGGAAAAGCCACAAGGAGTACCTAAAACATTATCTGTAGCTCTTAGTTAGTTCCTCTCATTTCATACTGAAGTCCAACACCATTGCATACCAATAATGAAGGTGGTAGTGTATAAATAACATATTCTGGCTTCCCTAAGGAATCTGGCTCAGTGGCAGAAGGTATTTCTTTAATAAATCATTGCATACACCAAATGGAGTCAACACCACCTAACCAGTAGGTCTCAGAATACAACTGTAAATAAAAACCCCAGTGTGCATGTTTCTGGTGGCACTTCAAACAAACTCTTTGCATTTCACTGTTACCACCCTTCAACAGCCAAAAAAGGCCATATTAATGACACATACATTCCGAGAATACTAAATTACTAAGAATGGGAGCCTATGTAGGGACCAGGACTGCCACACAGCTTTAGTGAAAGCAAACAATGCCTTTCAACACAAAAGCACTGAAGTTCATACACTGCTGGGCAGGGGACAAAGGGAAGATGGATACAGTATTTACCAGCAGAGGACTTCCCTCTTGCGAGAGGGACTGAGAAGCCAGGAGGCTCACAAGCACATGAACTGTACTGTAACTAGAAGACTAATGCAATCTTGGAGTATATAAATAGCCTAATGTCCAACGGGAATTAATTCTGCACTTATCTCTGCTGAAATAATGAAAAACTGAGAAAAAACAGAGGTTTTGAGAAAGTGCTTATGCATGAAGACTTGGTGTTCTTAAGTTCTATGCTTTTATTCTTACTGCATTTTATATATATATATATATATAACAAAAACCTCACATATACGGGGTTTTTCACACTAGCATAGGGAAATCAAACAACTGCTGAAGCTTGACAAATACAGACTAAAGCTGTGTTTTATTTCTAAACAGTAAAGATAATTAATTACTGGCATAGCTTACAGAAGTTAAAAGTAATTTATCTCCAGCCAGAAAATATTTCAATAAAGGTTAATTCTTCCCGTAAGAGATACATTCCATTTTAACCACAGCTGTAAGAACTAAGTTGGGATACACAAGAGATCAAACTGGATAGTTATTATTCCATCTGGCCTTCAAAATTTCTGTCATGATTTTTCAGATACAGATAGAAAACAATGCTATTTGAGGTACTCAGCTAGCTTAATTGTGCTGCACCAAGAGCAATTTACTGAGTACACACTTTTTTCCTTGTTAACGTGAGATGTATGGAGTGCACCAAGCCCACAGTCCTTCCACTCACGGCTTTCCTTGGAAATCTTTTCACTTCTATTGAGCATAGCCTCAGCTCTCTGCTTTTCCTGGAGGTTTTCTGGCAATTTACAAAGTTGAGGCTGAAGTGACACTGTAAGAATTTATGCTAAAAGCACTGTTTAAAAACAATGGTATTTTAAAGGACAATTAAGACAAATTTTGCAGTTTAAAGAAAAGGCTAGATGATGTTTTTTCATTGTGGTGAAGTGCTTAAATAAGCTGTAGCTGCTGGGTGCAGGAAAGAGAACAAACCTGGTACTGCATCAACTGGAGTGACAATGAGCTCCTGTGTGGTACAAAACAATGTCTAATCTCTTACAATTCCCTTGCTCACTGACTTTAATAAAAATACAATGGGACAAGCAATGGATTTAGGACAAGTGTATTATCCTTTCTGCTATTTAATACCTTCTCACAGAGCCAGTACAAGCTGTACATGATGTAAGATTTACTTAGAACTAGATGCCAATAATGTTTATGAACCACAACATGCACTGTCACCCAAAACATCCTACAGGCATTCCAGGCAGTGTAATTCGTGTCAATAATCCCCAAATTCTCTTGTGTGGGTCATCCTTGTGGGCTCTACAGCATTATACATAAAACAACTCAGTCACTTGTCGCTTCTCAAAGAAAAAAGCCAGCAAGAATACAGAGAGCAGTCTAAAGCATGCTATCTACAAGTGATTATTTCCAGCAGTTCAGAAATTCAGAACAGGGAAATTGCACTGAAAAGCAAAATGAAACATATTTTGCGGAGTTTCACTCAACTTTTCTTACTGCATTAGCCTATACACAATAATTTCCAAATAAATCCATGTGTGAATGCATTTGTTGTAGATGTGAATTAAGCCAAATGAAAAAGGTGTCTTTTAGAATACAACTATTCGTATACAGTATTATTTTGGCATATGCACAAACAATTTAAAATGGCTTGGATCTAGACATACTCAGAGATACATGATTTACAAAATTAATTACTTTAAGCCACTTGTCAAATCTACACAGGAAAGATCAGCCTTGACAGAAAGTAGTTAAGAACTGACTTCTCTTTGTCTACTGATAATACCAAAAAAATCCAAACATGTGTTTTCACATTATGTACTTTTAAGTCAGGCTTTACTACCAATCAATTCACAAACATCTGCCATCCTACATTCAAAATGTTCTTCAGAATGAACTTTAATTTCCTCTAAATACCACATTAAGCACAGTAAATGGTCCACTCAAGATTTTAGGCATAATTATATGCATTAAGAATTTAAATATTTTCTTGATTCCCTATGATTTAAGTTAACAATTGTAAAAGCCATCAGCAGAGAGTATGTCAACAGTGTACGTGTACACTGCTCCTTTCTTTCCACCTCTTGTGGAACAAACTGGCCTCTCAAACTCTCCTTGCATAAGGAGACCAAAGAAACTGGCAAAAAAAAATTATACAATTCATCACTGTATCTATCTTCAACTCAGAATGAAAGAAAGGTGAACATTCCCAACTGACATCATCAGTTAGAGGAAATAAGAGTTCAGCCATCCGTGACAATGCTGGCAAGCGCTTGCAGCAAGAGGTCAGCGAATTCTGCTTGGCACCATCCCATTCATCAGAATATTGCAGGAAGGAAAGATTTCATCTTGTGTATATAGGTAAGAAGAAGAAACGGAATCTACCAGTTCTTTGGTGTATGTGAAGTATCTCCCATACCATATCGGTGATTGTAACAACAAATGATGAACAAAAGAACATCTTTCAAACAGTTAATATATTCTCAGGACAGGACCAAGACATTAAATGTAAGGCAGGAGAATGGAAGGGATTAAAGCTACATCATTAGGAAGACTCTGCTTCATAGTACATATATGCTGACAAATACAATGACCATTGGCAGAGTGTGAGTATTCTAACAGAACAAAGCTTTCTTTGAAGTTGAATATGCACTAGATGGTTCTGGTACCATTACACTAAAAAGGAGTCTCTAACTGCTCTTTTCATAACTGCAACTGCTTTTCCTCTTACAAAATGTGCTTGATTTGATAAACTAATCTTATTTTTAAAATGACAGACTTTACAATGGAATTCATGTATCTTGCAGGACTTGGGAAAGCATCCCATTTAACCAAACACTGGAAGTTCAAATGCAGTGAACGCTGATCAGACCTACTGTAGCAGCCACCTTTCAACTGAAAATTGGAAGTTCAAACACTGTGCACATTGATTCTGACTTGAAGATTTTGTCTTCATACCACTAATATAATTTTGTCTTCATCAATAATCTGCATCAACTCAACTACAAACAATACCCTTGTGGTCAGATTTATATATCTCAATACTGTTACCTTAACAATTCTTGCACGCTGGAATTCAAGATTTTGGGCACCAACAAAGGGCTGAAGGAATAGCTATCTGTTGCAGAGCTATCAGTTTCTGAGGACTAGAACTGAATCAGGCTGGAATGGTATTGGAAGAGAATCCTACAATAATGTTCACTTAACTGTATTAGAAGATATTAACTTGAAGACTTCCGTCTCCAAGACTGAGAAATCCCATTAATTAAAAAATATTTTTTAAAATTCTATAATTTGAACATTCTGATCAATGAAGTAATACATATTTGAATTCTATTTTTAAATCCCCTGCTATCCAAAATGACAGATTAATAATAAGCTAATAATGAAGTTTAACTCAGTATCTCATGTCTCTGCATATACCAGCACCAGACAGATGTAAAATATAAAACCAAAATTACTCAGATTGCTTTCTGAAATTATATTTGTTCTGTTTTAATACATGCAAATAACAGGAGAATTTTTATTCTATAACTTGTCTTCAGAGGGTTATAGCCAAAATAAAGGTATACCAATCTGAAAGACTAGTACCCCTAGTAACAACAGTCATTTCTGAGAAGGCAGAGGGAATACTTGCAAGACAGACAACACATGTGTAAAGGAAGCTATTCCAAGCTTATGTCAGCATTATATGTTGGTGATCTTGGACCATATTGTGCCATTGATTTTTAAGTAGAACTTGAAAATTATTTTATTGATAGCCCCTTAACAACAGTCAGCTATTTTATTTCTGCTGACAGGGGATTGAGAAATCAATTCTCTGAGAGACAGGACAAACAGTTAACACTATTCAACTGCCAAGCCAGGTCACTGCACTAAGGTGAATTTACCACCTGTAGGCAATGTGGGCTTAGACAGAGGAAAAATGATAATTAACAAGTTATAACACCATGCCAGAAGGCAGGCAGTCAAGTACAAACCTCAGATTTAAGTACTGTCGACTGATACACACAGTCAATTTTCTATTTTTCTCCTCCTAAACCTTTTGGAGATTTTGGACTATCAAGTTACAACTGTGGTAGCTTACTGATAAAGCGAATCCCCTAAAGCAGACAATTCGTATTTATGAAACAAGAGAAATGAGTTCTGTAACTCTCAACCAGTTGAAATTCTTAAGTCATTCTCAAGTGTCTTCACCTTGAATTGTTCCCAAAAGAATGGGGGATAGAAAACAATAAAAAATGAGAGACACTAAAATTTTAACATTGTGCTTAAAAACAAAACCAATACAATCTAAAAATACCAAGTTTTTTCCTTTGTAACCTCCTAGTTTTCCTGAAAGGAAAAATGACTGGTAACACTCGGTGCACAGACAAGAGCTGTTTGTTCCACATCTCTGCTACAGAAGAAGAATATTGCTAAGAAAAGAATATTAGCCATGGCTGTGTATTATACTGGCAAATAATTTAAAAAGGCAAATCCTGAGAAGTTCTCTCCCAGTCCTGTCCCATCCTCCATTTTTTTGAAGACAAACTGTTTGGAAAAAAGTATTAATTTCAGGCCATACTGTCTCTTAATGATTTTTTTTGCCTGGCAAAGAGGAAGCCTTGAACATTAGCTGCAAGCTGCATGGAAGTGTTACTAATTGTGCTGGACAGGGAACTCTCTCTGTGACAGACAAGCTAAATGCAGAATGCAATGGATTTGGGAAGTGCAGACTGATCAAACAGCCAAAATACACTCCTAACATTTGACTACCACTTTAGGAAAGAGGCATAATCTTTAACTGCTTTTTTCACCCATCCCACATGGTTTCCCTCCTAGACCTGTAAATCATTTACTGCACAGTCAATCCCACTATGCTATACCAGTATATTATATAGAATGCAAGCACAGGCCTTCTCTGCAACACAAAAGGTGAAAGGGAAAGAGGCAAGGCAAACTGTACAGGAGTGCCTCACAACCCAGTGGATGAACATTTCCAGCCCAGCAGAGCTGCTGCTATAGTCTCACAGCTACACAAACCTATTTGTAGAAGTTGCATAACTGGACCTTAAGGATTGATTTACCAGGAGAAGGAAAGAGCTTTCACAAGCCTTCACCATTAAAAAAGGCCATTTATGAAGTCTAGTGTATACCTTAGAATTCAAGCATATAAGTCCCAGGGGAAGACAAGCAAGAAGGTCCAAGGTCAGCAAGACTCACAGGCATTATGCCCCACAACACTTCCTTGAAGAATTCCCTAGTGACTATAGCTCCTATGTGCCGACTTTGTCTCAAGGGAAGCATTAATTTGTGCCTCCCCACTCTGTTCAGCCACCCCTTCCCATGAAACAAAGGAATTTCATGCCTTTGAAACCCCTATTGTTGTTGACAAACTCAGTTGAGACTGGTCATGTGTAACAGCTATTATTGGGAACAGACCTGGCAGAGCAACATGACTCCAAAAACCTGATGTTTTCTGTGCATGTGTTTGTAAAAACAGTATTAAAAAAAACCAACAAATGACAGGAAGTTACAAATACAAGGTGACAAAGTCATTTTGACCAGTGAACTACAGATGATGTAGTAGTAAGGAGACTGAAGGAAGAGGCAAAGAAATGGACGAGAAACTGAAGCTGGGTAAAGATAAGACTAATAATAAAGAGTTGAAATTTTTCTTTAATTAATCTAAATCGCATTTCTAGAGTTCAGGTTTTTACTTACTGTCTCCCTTAATATGAGAATAATCTGACATTTTCTGTTTTCAAACACATACCAACTTCCTGTAGTTAAAAAATGAATAAGAGTAACTCTTGCCATACAATCATAACTGTACCTACCACCCATTAAGTTACACGATCACTATTACAAATTCAATTTAAAACACACTGCAGTTATGATTCTTTGTAATCACAAAAGTGCCAACTTCTTCCTTAGCACAGGAAGAACACAGATTGTGATATAAAATCCTCAAAGCATCCAGAGAGGTACACTCAAAAAACTAGACAGGAACGTTCCATCACAAGGAGCTGAGCAAAGCTGTTTCCAAAGACAGCCACACAACAAAGTGAGTGAGAAGAGCTCGAGGCTGGGGCAGAACAGCATCACAGCATTCCTCATTTTCATCATGTCATACCAATGTAAAATTTAGCCTTAGGATGAACTTTGAATTCCCTACGGGCAGGATTTTTGCTTGCCCCTTTCTTTAAGATGAATTAAAAGGTGAAATACTGTGTGGATGCTATTTGAAACTGTAGGCATAAACTGCACTGTTCCTCTAAGCACGTGAAACCTTTTGTATAAGATAAAAATCACTGCCCACGTGTACCCAGGGCTGGGTTCACACGACAGATAAGACCTTAAATGAAGCATGCCTGGTTCTCTCTCTCTGGGCTTACATGAAAGCCTTTACATCATCCAACAATAGCTGTTTTTTCTGGCCTAGACCAATCAAGGAATAAAATACTTTTCACGCCAGATGAGGACTAGTTCTTCACCAACAGAAGCTACCAAAGAAGTGCTTTTTAACACTGCATCATGGAGCTGAACATTTTGGACGGGGATGTTCACTTTCAGCTCTTATTTGTTTCCAAACACTAGGTAGGGCCAACAAATTTCACTGCACTTCAGTACTGATAAATTAACCAACCAGCACCAATATAACAATGTTTTTCTTACTACCTGCTATTGAAAAATCCATCTGAGAAAACAGTATTTTTTAATACTTACTTGCTAGACACAAATAAGCTACTTCCACACTGATACACTGCTGTAATAATTAGAGAATGCATTTTATGTACCACCTGAAATATTTATAGAATATTAATGACAAAGAAAAATGGATAACTAGACTACTGGCAAAGTGCAGGGGACTCAAAAGACAAGTGGCAGTAAAATAAAAATTAGCAAAAAACATAGACTGAAGTTGATAATTATTATACATCACTAATTTACAAAGAAACACCACTGCTACCCTGTGATAATTGAGCTCATTTAAGTAGCTTTCCACAACAACATCCTAAAATTAATTTCAACTAGCAGTCTTTATTTAACATGCGCTAAAAGACACGAAGTGCAATCACACCTAAAAAATACCTTCACTTGCTGGCTACAGGAATACTAGTATCAACATCTCAGTAGAACTTAACAGCGGGAATAAGTCAGAAGTGACTGCTGAACTTTGAATTACAACTAGACATTGATGTAAGTTTGACAAAGGATTGGCAATTCTCATACAAAGCTGTGTCAGAAAGAAAATAACAGTTAAATTTCAACACTTACAATTAGCTACATCTATGAAATCTTACACTGACAGTACAGCAAGTCATTCTAGTATTTTTTCAACTCCTAATAACAATTACTTTAAAATACATATAAAAATAGTAGTAGTGTTTTGTATTACGAGTGGGATCAGTAAGAAAACCCAACAATACAAGTATTTCAATTCAATGCCGAGAGTACTTATAGGTCATGTACTTACATATTCAGGTTTTAATTTCTTGTCTCCTCCTCTTACAGCTACTTTTTCAAGCTTATCTATGCTCTGCATGATCAGCTCCTCATCCTTAAGTCTAAGTTCTTCATGTATTATTTCAATGTCACGAACAGGATCTACACTTCCTTCAACATGAGTGATATCATCATCTTCAAATGCTCCTAAAACAAAAGAACACTTAAATTACCTATTAAGATAAAAAGACAAGAAATAAATACTTAGAACATTCTAATGAGTCAAAAAAGTTTGAAATTGAAAAGTCACATGGTCATACCACCCATGCAAAAGTGTCATGTGCAATGTTTTATATCACACTTGTTTAGTATATTAATTTACATACCAACTCCAGAATCCAAAGCTCGCTCTCTGTAGATACAAAGCATAGCACTGTGCCATTTCAGGACAGGACTTAAAGCATTTAAGAGTTTCTCCCACAAAGGAATAGGCTAGAGCAGTTTCCTGAAAATAGCTGGTGTGTTTAACAATATCTAACCTAGAAGTAGCAAACATAGTAGCTAAACTGAACATCACAGAACATTTTAATACACACAGTAATGATTACAAGAATCATGGAAAGAAAACCTTACAAATCACCTTGGCAGACCTCATCGGCTGACCAATTGTACGCATTAAGAAATGAAGAAGTTCTAGACAAAGAATTCTGAAGTTCTCAACGACTCTTAGTGTTTCCAAGGGAAACAGGGCTTAGAAAAAAAGGCCTGAAATCATCTGGCAGACCTCGTCCCTGTTTCAATCTACTTTATCACTGTGGTTCTGACGGTGATTAGATAATGAACCACTCAGACACACAATTTACACAGCAGCTAATTTCATCGGCCTGATTTGAGGGTATGGTTTTTAGGGGGCCATCAAAGAAGCAGATGAAGGTGCATTTGTCATATATGAGTGACAACCATTCACAGTATCTGAACAAAATGGTGCTGGCCCTTATTAGAAACACATGCTATTATCACATATTTAAAGTGCAGTTGAAGCCATAATTTCAAATTGCCAACTGGCAACATAAGGTTAAAACAACCAGATATTACTGACGCATGTGTGCTGACTTCATGCCCTTCTGATGACAATCTGGCAACATAATTCAACTAGGATTGAAATTATCAGATAAGCAGCATTACTTAAAAAAAAAAATCCTGCTCCCCCCCCCCCTCCCAAATCAATACATGTTTTAAAAATAAAAATATTAACAGTTAAAAAGAGTTTATTACTTCTTCCTGGATCAATTTTCAGAGTATTCGCATGCCTAGCCTGTAAATACTAAAGATACGTATGAGAAATCAACCATGAAAATAATGTTATTTGAACATTACCAAAATTTAAATCAACTGATTTCTTACACAGGAAAAAAATCCAAGACATTTCTTGAACTGAAAAAGATAGGAAACAGGGTGAACAACAAACAATTCCTTAACTGATATACAGAAAGTTGTGGGAGTTCTTTGTCATCATGCAGATCTTAAACTTCATCTTTTCCTTTAACTAACTGAAACCCCTGGTTTTAGCAACAAAGCTCTTATGCTCTTATTTGTTTTATCAACAAAGCTCTTATCAATGCACATGGAACACAGATTTAAAATGCTGTTCATAGTTAAATATCAAAAACATTTTTACATAAACTTATGAATAGGCTTTCAAACAGTGGTTACCAGAAGTTCCCTCCTCTCTCATTAACTTTTTCTCTCCAAAGATGATCAGTGAGCTCCCTTGGTACAAGCAAAGCAATAGATCCAACTCTGATGCTGGCCATGATGGGAGAACAGGCTGCTAGAGCAGGGTGTGGAAAGTCAAATGGAAAACACTCCACACTAATCTATACCAATGCCAGGCAGTCAAGGAAGATACCACAGCCCTTGTCTTCTTTAAATCCTTACCTGCACACCTGACTGAATGAGATACAGGCTGTTCAGATGAGCAAATACTAGAAAACAGTTTAACAGCTCTGTTCTAATTTACAAGGAAAATGTTGAATAAAAAGGGTAGAAGTAGGAAGATGTCACCACACAGATCAACAAAAAGTCTACTTGCCTCAGCCCTCTCAACATATTATGTAGATACATAATATTTATGCAGCTAAAAGTTTATCTTTCTTCATTGTATCAAGAAAAAAAACCTCCATTACCATGTAAATAATATATTCTCACAGCCTTCTGCATTTGGTGGCCATGGGTTTAAAAAACAACAAAAATCCCCACACTGTTAAGTCAGGAGAAAAGCTGCATGACTATGAAGATCTTGCATTTAGAACACAAAAATAAAAAGTAAAGTAAATAGCTGGTTTTGGTCTTAAGGAAGAATGAGGCTTTTCTGAAAAAGCAAGTGTAAGGTGAATTACTAACAACACAAAACAGCTTATATATTAGTTATACTTTTCTATTTTCTTCAACAATAGCAAAATACTTCTCCAGCAATTATCTTCATTTCTTCACATCTTCCCATTCCTTTTCACAAAATTGTTCTTTTTCCATCCAAACCCAATTAATTATGTTATTTCCACCCTTATAAAGTTGACTCTATACACTTCACCTTTGCTCTCTTCTCAGTTCACTAAAGGCTTTAACCCATGGACTCTTCAATGTTCTGCCAGAGTTTTCTTCAGGTCTCCTCCTTCCATCATGCCTGGGTCAGCAGCCATCCTGCAGCTCATTCAGGCAACACAATGACAAGAGACCTGTGTCTCTCAACAGGCGGTTGCTTGCTTGGGTAAAAAGCCCCTCTTACTGAGCTGATGATTTCCCACTAGAGGCAACAATTCTAACCTTCTCCTCACTGGGTTGCTTGATTCTTCTCATGGAATGAATGAACACTAGTTATCTATTCCATTAAAGCCATGGATTTTGAGTTTAAATTTCCAATTCTACATTTAGAGGAACTCCCATTTAGACAGACACAGTTCATAAATAAAGTGGTAGCTTTATACACAAAAGACCAAACTGGCAATAATGTCCACCTCAGTACAAATGAGAGATTCTTCAAGGCAACAGGCACTGAGCTTTATTTGTGAATCTTGTTCAGAGCTTGTCAATGTCAACTTCAGTCATCAACCTAAACTAGACCATCCTCTGACCAACAGCCTAGCTAGAGACATGGCAGGAGGATACTTAAGAAGAAGGGAAGGAAAAGGCAGAGTGAAACTACTATGATGAAAGAGCCTTAATTACAACTTTGTCTCGATATCCATGTGGGATGTATCTTGAACAATTTATTATGTCAGCCTCCAGCCTGCTTTGTAGTGATGGTCTGGTACATAGTACACTGAGCACAGTAGGGAATTCAATTCTGGTCTGCAGAGCTGCATGCAGACATAGCAAGTCAGAACTGGTGGTAACCTTAGGAATTAGGCTTTGGGCAAGAGATGAGATCTCTTGGAAAAAGTACAGCTGTGAGAAATTAGCAGTTAAACTACTAGAAAAATGTTTTACCCAGTACCTGATTTTAAAAACTGCCTATATCAAAATGCAAAGTAGTAGGAAAAAATGGAGTTATAAAACCGAGTTTATAAATAAGACATACAAGAAAGCGTGCATATTGTTTACAACTTTCAGTGATGAAAATAAGAACTATGACCTTATTCTACAAATCTTACAAATATCTATAAATAGATAATAGCAATAACAGTATATTGCTATTTATTACTTTGTCTTTCTGCCTTTGTGTGAAATCCCCCTGTCAAGCAAGGCCTTTATCGCTCTTGTTAGGGAAGATGATATGATAGGTCCACCTTCCCTGCAGCATACACAGCAGCAAAACAGAAAATCCAAAGGGTTTATTTTAAAGTACAAGAAATGGGGTACTAAGAATCCCATCACTGTCCAATTAAAGATAGTGCAATAGCTGTACATTGAACAAGATGCACAAGGCGGACACAGGCTATGAATGCTCAGTAGCACTAGCCTAAGTAGTTGATACCGTGCACTATGTAGAAAAGCAGCCTGATGGAACTAAAAGGTGCTGAATTGGAAGAAGCAGGGAAAATGGGATGTGGGTCTTGAGATACAAGATGATAGCAAACAAATGAGAACTTTGTTTTTCTAAAGGAACAGGTAAAACTGTCTTGGGTATCAGGAAAAAAAACCCAATACCAGTTTATGGACACTGAAGAAGAAAAATGAGAAACAAACGTTGACAAAGAAATCCTCAGATTGGCTTGTCTGATACTGCTCTCTCATTACAACAGAATCCATGAGAACAATAAGGGGGAGAAGGAGAAACAGACATTTGGTAGTCTTGTTTTGATCTCAAGCTGATTATAGCTTGAGAGAGAGCTTGGTAGAAAAACGAGAGAGCAAAGGTTCCCCAAAATTATACTAACAGGGCATCCAGGTGAGGAAGCAAGCAAAGGACTAGAATGGGATAGTTGTAAAATAACAGAGACAGCAAACACTGTCATATGTCAGAGGTAAAGCCCATTCTGGCGATGAGGAGTGTTTAAATTTGATGAACCTCAAACACACCATGTCTGTCTTCTTATTGACATAATGAGGCCTCAACTTCTGTGAACAGGAGGGACGTTTACAAGGTTAGCAGCTTGTTCACACAACATCCTCTGTAGCACACTCACACCGGCCAGGCTACTGGAAGCTGAGCTCTGTGCTCTAGCATGCAAAGTCTTCATTAAGAAATCAATTTTTTCAAAGTTGTGCTAAAAAATTTGTCTTTAAAAAAACCTGTTGCGATATTTTGGAATTTCAACAAACAACAACCTGATCTAACTACTTTATTTATTTTGAAGTAATACTAATTAAAAAGTATATTTACAATTAACATCTCCAAAACTAGCCACACCACTGTGTTCTCAAGACAGTATGACCTATGGACAATGACCTTCCCCAATGAATATAATGAAAATCCATTGTACCTCCCATGTCTTCATCAATGCATTTGCTTTTAAAACATAAGGACTCGGCATTCCTTGAACATTACCCCAAACCACACCACCTTCCTTTTGACTGCTTTCTTGAGTTAAACTGCCTGTGCTCCAAAACTGCCCTCTTTCTACTACAGCAAACTGTGGCATACTACTGTAAGAGGAAAAAGGAATTAATCTGCCCTGTGGACAAATAATATGTACATAAAATAGAATTACCCAAGAATCTCCCCAAGGAAGCATCTGTTTGTCAACAGCTAAGCTAATCCTACAGCAGTACAGGAAGGTCAACTGAGAAACCCAAATCAGTAATTTCATTATTTAAAAAATTATTATAACTTCTCTGGTGGTCTCACTCATGTATCCTACCAGAGGTAAACTATAATTTTATCAGAAGTATGTCAAAAGGAAGTTGAACAGAACCCATATTTTTTATTTTAAGTATTCTATAAATATAAGCCTTTTTTCAAATAATCTCCCATAACATACTGATAGATTTGCACTCTATCTTTAAAAAACCTTGTCACTTCCTTTAGTGCAAAAGAACAAATATTACAGAGTTAGAAACATCAGGCTCACTGCAAGTAAACATCTGCTGTGCTAAATTCCCATAATGTTTTAGCAGTATCCAGATACTGCTATTAAAACAAGGTAAGTATTTAGATAGGAAAATGGTAAAGCACAATACAGGAGGAGCAGGATTCACTTTTGCCATCTAACAGCCCCAAAATAATGATTTAAACTGAAATTATTAGAAATGAGGAGCTTAGAAATTATCACTGCCACACCCAGCTCCCTCTTCTGTTGCCATTAGGTTTGAACTTGAAATATTTTTCCATTTTGGGGAAGGGTTTATCTTCAGCTGGGCACTTTATCTGGGATGTCTGGGTCCAAGTGTGGTAAGGCAAAAATAATTTTTAAAGTGGCATTAAAGATATAATGCAGCAATAGCTGGTTCTGCACATTTCTTTCAAGTGACACTGGATTTAAACAAAATGCAGAAAACAGAACAAATGGATGGAGAAGATGTACAACTTGACTCTGTTTTTTTTCCCACAAAAGTGCAGGAACTGTCAATTTTGTAAAGTCTTGATGGCAGCCAGGACACACAGTCTAGATCTGTTCTTGACAAGCAAAAATAAGAGCACATAAATATGTATACAGGACAGCCGTAACAAATGTCACTTTTAAACGGTATCATCTAATGGCATGCACATTTCTTTCCATTTCTTTCAAAAATCAGCTTCAAAATTCCTTTGACAAAATTTACCTCTCAGCCTCCAGAAATTTTTGCATTGCTTATGTTATACCTGTCAACATCTGATGACTGTATGTTATGTATTCATCTGAACAGAACCACTACACTTAGTTACAGGCTATCATCAACCAATTCATTCTCTTGCTAAAATCAAGTCATCCAATTACTCCTTGACTAATCAAGGCTGTTTTGGCTTTTTCTTTTTTCAAAAGGTACTCAACAGCATAAACAGTTCACTTACAAGAAATGGAAAGGGGCTAATCAGCAGAATTATTGTTTTGCTGCCACAATTTGCAGTATTTAAATGTAGTTGCTGATTGGACTGAAAGTTTTATGATATAGCATATAAAACTAGTTCCACATAAAAACGAAGAAGCTGCCTATAGCCTGAACCTTATTGTTTCTAGCTGCTCCAAGCTGCCACTGAGATGGTAAAATCCAAATCAAAATGCTACTTTTAAACTTATCTTATTCTGCTCCTAATTGCAATTATGGAAATTAATTAATATCTTAATTAATTTATATTTGATGTACCAGTTGCTTTACTTCTCTAATTATCCTTACCCTTAAAGTAAAATGTAACCAAATATTTGGCTAATACCTGCTATCATTAAGTCTTGCTATTACCAAGACATAATAGCATTCTGGCATCTTGCATTCGTTTACAAAAGGTAAGCAATCTATTGGTACATGTTATGCTGTAATTAAGAGGGATATTTACAATTTGATCAGAATTTGAACTGCAGCACAAGCTGAAACTCTCATTGATATTTAGGGTAATGACCAGCATTTTTGTCAATAAACTACAAGGGAATGTTTAATAACACCACCACAAACCAGACCGAGAGAATAATTGGTACTTGCACTTCCTCTCCCACATACGTTCAATGACTGTTATCAAAAAGAGCTGCTCGGCACAGATGAGCACATCACGGTACACACAGACACCCTGTTATAAGCCCTGAAATAAATGAGCAATAATATCTACCTGGCCACTTACTGGTGGGAATGGGGGAGAGAACAAAATGAACTAAAATACAGTAACTTGGGTGGGGAGTTAGAAAGAGGATATTTCTTTGAGCTATGAAAAAACAAGACTAGAAGTGTCAAAAGAAAGCTAAATTGTAAATAATATCTATACTTAGACTAGCTTGACATGCTGTCATCAGTATTCCAAAGATTTAAACAGTAAAAGATACTGCTATTTCTGACTGAGGTACAGGTATATTTAACATTACAGAATGTACTAAACTTTGATGATAGTACATTTTACTATGCATAGTTATGATTAGAAGGACAAAATAATATCAGAATCAACATTTTACAGCGTCTTAAACAAAGTACCAACAAAAAACCAACAAATAAAGTAGGTTTAGCATGTTTTCCCCTTGGTAAGCTAATTTCAAGTTAAATTAATCACCTGTAACACAAACCTAATATTCTTTAAGCAAAGTAATTTTCAGTTGAAGAAGGTGCACCTGCCTACATCTTCAACATAAGCAAAATCAAGTACAAAAAACATTAAATAAAACACTGTAGTAAACCTTGACTTCTGAAGAAAGAATTTTTTCAGACATCTTTTGTGGCTTTGTTTTGTGCTACAGCCCCTTAAGTTTTGTCTTCATAAAGCCCTAACTAGTTGTAATCACTCGCAGTCTAATTGTGGACATTTATCTGCTTTTCTTATGCATAGAACATAGCTATTAAAGCTGAATGGTGATGGTGTGAAGTATAGGTTAAATTGGGTGAAATTAAAGCAAATTACTCTGGGATGTGGAACTCTGAAAATAGAAACTGCCAGTGATTTGCAACCCTCTTGATGATCAGCTTCACAGAACCCTAAATGACAAGAAAACTTACATATTTTAAAGTTAACTAGATTTTTTAAAAATAATATGTATAAATTTATTTTAAATGCAAGCAGTCACTGTGGCAATAATTATTTTGTTTTATCTGCATCATAAAAATATAAGAAAAGGTTTTAATTTCCATTTAAAACACTTGTTTTTATTCTCAAGTTTAGCTGATTTTTAGCAACAAAAAACCAGCTCAGAATATTAGGTGCAGCATTAATGACTTTGAACACAACGTTACAGTTTATGTGTACCACATGGCTATACAGACACAGGATGGTAAAAGCAGCTGCTTTGGGCTTTCTTGAGTAGTGCAGTATTAGAACTTAATTCATTACCTATCTATATAAAAGATAAGCAGCTACATTTACCCTGCTGAGCTCTAAAACCCCACCAGTCAGGAGAGAGCAAATCAAGCACCGCTCCCCAAAAGTCTGAAATAGCAGTTGAACAGCAGCTCTTTCAATATCAAATCTATTGGGAGTATTTGACAAAAAAGGGCACGTCTATTTCTGCACCAGCAGACACACAATGAGAGCATGGAGCAGCAATACAGGATTCTAAATGACTGTAGTATCAACTTCTTAAGCATACAAAGAATTTACATTTGCATAAAGGTACTCGTCAAGCAGTACTGCACAAGGTCAGAGATGAGAATTATAATCTCTCCGGGAAACACTGAGGCAAAGCAATTCACTTCAGGACATGAGAGTCGGCAGAAGAAACCACAATCCAGTTCCTGATGGAAGCAGTTTTATCAGAGAAAAGTTGTTACCAAGACAGTAATTCCAATGAGCTTATCTGTAAAATCCTGCTCCAGAGCTCTTACTCTTGAGTGTGCCTGACAAATATTAGCAATTTGTTTCTGATGTAAAATGTGTTTACTTGCCACTGCTTTCATCCTGGCACCACTGGGCTGTAGTCAACACTCCACAGACAGAACCTTCTACCTGCTGAGATTTGCTATCAAGTTGGTCATGCTGGGTAAAGGACATTACTTGACAGCTGAAGCAATAAATCTTTGAGCCTTTTGTCCCTCCATTTGCCAAAAGCTTGCTCTGACCGCCCTCAGTTATGTATTTTAAATACTATCACTGCACTGCCCACCAAATAGTTGGGACACAACTGGGACATACTCTTTAATTTCCTTTCCTGCAATACATGTTACCCAAGTAATTCACACAGATTCGCTATCAGAAGACACCTTGGGAAGGGCAGCACTCGATGTAAAACTTTTTGAGATGGCTGGCATGCCAAATAAATTCTTTAAAATTCCCTAAGAAAAATAGCTCTCTGTTCAGATTTTTACAAACTACAACTGCGTTAATTGGAAGAAGGGGTAAATTAGGAACTTAGCCTGGTCAAAAGCCTCAAAGGCTGAAGAATGCAAATGCTTGCTTCAGAGACAAGTGCTCTTGTCACCCTGAGCTCAGTCACGTTCTATTTTATGTTACTTTCTGTTCTAATGACTGAAAACCTTCCTTTGTGAATTTAAGTCATGAAAAGAGAAGCAAACAGGAGCAAGGGGGATTCTCCACCCTCCCCAGCGAGTGCTCCGCAGCAGCACTGCCTGCATAAAAGATATGGCACACAGGAAGGTCTGGTCACAAAAACACCAGTGGATAACTTCTAACATGCCTCTGTGTACCATATATCCAATTTTCCTACTTAAAAGTAGACTGAAACTCATGTCTTTGCAATCTGATGGCACCTACACTGTACAAAAACATGGCTCCTAAGCAGAAACCACTTGGAAAGTAGAAATACACCTATATGTGTAAGTGTGCATTCATACTACTTCCAGAAACACCGTATCTCTGTGCTGCGTTTTACCCCTTTTTTCTGAAGCTCAGTCATCCTGGTCTTCTCTTTAGGAATACTCAGTGTCAAGCTCTATGGTGTCAGTCTTAACTGGCATCTCTGAGGGTCGCTACAACAAAATGTAATTGCTAGCAATAACTATGTTTTTAAGACAATATATCCACAGAGATCATGAATAGCAACTAGCAGCCATTAGCAGATACCCATAGGGCAGTTCTACCTGGCTTTGAATGACCAGATATATAGGAGATATTTTAATTATTCATTAACTATTTAGCTGGGTCTCAGACTGATTATGTCAAAGATGCAGAAATATAAAAACCCAAGTTGAGCTCTGAAGTTTTTACTGGGTCTGGAATAGAACTACTTAGCCATTACCATGACTGTACTCCTACTGAAGCACTCTCAACTCCTAATGCTACACCAAAGTCCAAGCCACTAAACTCTGCTGAGCCCACTCTGACTCCTGTGCAGAGACAGCACATCTCCCTGCCCCACATCCTTCAACAACCTGGAAGGTTATTGGTCTTTGCAAAATAATGAACAGAGAATGAGCGGTTCAGCTCTGCACAGAATGCAAAACTACAACCCTCCTGAAACCCACAACAAAGAGTATAAAATTGTTTCAATACAGCAACTTCTTTTCAAAAGCATTTAAAGCCATAACTTAAGATATATAAATATCAAGAAAAAAAACTCAGAAGTTTTCAGCTACAAGAAATTAGTTATCAGAGTAGATTCCAAATATTCCAAAAATTAAAATGGCATTTTTGTTACGATAAAACAACAGCCCTACAAAACTGTCAAAACCCGTTGCAGTGGCTTACAAAAATGCTATAAAAATAGATTCTAGAATTTGACAGAGCAGGGAGAAGAAAGCCATGTTTACAGAGCAGTCATTGTTTACCAGAAGAGTAAGAGAGCATTTAGAAGAAGAGTACTTATAAGGAGCTGTAAACTCAGTCCATCACATGTTAAAAAATAACCTTATTCTCCATTATCTCAGTGTTTCTCCTTTGAGGATCTATTTTGTTGCACAATGGAAGTGTGGAGGAGCAAACATACTTAAGGGAAGACCTGCCATTGTACAACAAAAATGAGAGTTGATAAAGACTTAAATCAGCAAATATGGTTTTATCAGTGCCATTAGGTATGCACAGGCCCTATGTATAGTTTGTAATGAAGTGCAGTGTTGCTAAGTGAATAAAATAGCTTTAAAAACAAAAGCAAAATGCCTCTCAGTAAATTTACCTTATAAAAATGGGCCCCATCATAAAGCCTTCCTTCTGGACATTCTGACCCACATTCATAATGTAAAACAAACTTAATGCAAAAGAAGCAGTACTATTAATCCAGATTTATCCCTTGCAAATCAATTCCAATTTTATAACAGTGATGCTTATGGGTTTCTCGTAATAAAATTAATAATCATTTAAAAAATATACCATTAGCTTTAGCTATATCATAAGGTTAAGAGCTTACTATTATTATTTTCACATGTTTACTTTTCAACAAATTAAGAGATGTCACAGTTTTTAAGACCTCACATAACTGTACAGGCTTGGAATTATAAGAAATATCAAACGATCCTTTTAGAACAGAATCTGAAATACTGAAAACACAAGATAATACAAAATTTGCATCTTATCTAAGATGTTACAATTGATAAAGAGTTTGCAACATTTCCTGTTCAATGCTCAAATCTTAATGTAACAGTTGACCACATAAAACTCAACACTAATATTTCATTTTGGATGTTAAGTCTCTTCCATTTCCTTTATAATGATCAAAAAAAAATCCCGACAAAAAATTAATAAATTGCTTGCTATAGACTGGCTGGCCTGTCACATGGGAAGCAAAGAACTCATTTTGTATATTATTTCAGTAAAGTAATCCCTAGCCCTCCAGACATTCACTTTTCTTTCTAGCAACATTCTACTTAAATGGCAACTACACTGTGGAACATGTCAATTGTGTTCTGTAACTATCTGGCACCATCTAGTAGCCATTGGTGTCTTCTTTCCTAGAAACCATTAAGAGATTTTGTTAAGGGATTGTGAAAGGGTGATATTGAACAGGTATGCAAGGAATAGTAACTCAGACTTCTCTAACTGAACATTATATGGGCAAGAAAATGTTTTATGTTCAATTAGGTAGGCAGCTATAGTCACTAACTACTTGTGCACTGTGCAAATGACTTCTGCCTTCCTTGAAAAAGTACATTAAATACTTGTGTGTATGTTGGAATTTTCAAGTAATCTAAGAACCTGCTAGCAAATTTTAGCAACAGTTGACAAAATGCATTGTTTTATACATGTGTGCAAACATTGGCCCATTATTCCCTTTTCCTATCCTCAAAACACATAAATTAGAAACTAAGAAAGAAAACATATCCTTTGATTAACTCAAATCCTGGATATATAGGGTGTTTTTTCCACAACTGCCAGAGCAGAGTGCCTTGTAGGCCCTAATATTGGGGAGGGGGGATGGAAGAGGAGTAATATGAATATATCAAGGCTACTTCATTACATTCCCAAGGTGTGACTGTGTAGAAATCTTTATTTCCAACTGTATTACTCCTTTAGCTTGAGAGCAAATAGAAATATGCAGCCCCACCGCTGTGCTCCTAGCAAAATAAATATATAAATGATACTTTTGCAACATCTAACCACAGCTTTTTAAGCTGAGACAGTTGTTCTTCTTTTACTTTAGATGTCAAATCCATCACAGAAAAGAATTTTGTTTTTAAAAGACCTCCTCAATGAAGCAGTTCGTCTCTCTGACATTTAGCTCACTATATTTTTACAAGCACCGGGCTGAGCAAACTATGATTGAGAGAAGCCATCTTATGCACATTGCTGTTGTCCCACATCATTCAGAACAAACCTTTTTAGATCGTTAACTACCACAGGAGTGCTGATTACACAGGCACCAGCAATTTCCTAACCAATGACCACCTGAACAATGATGTGTTCAGCTTCTCAGACCCTGAAGCCTTTCAGAGGTGAATCATTTCACAGTTTGGAACTAGATCTCCATAGCAACTTCCCTTTGAGGGTTTTAGAATCACCATCCCGTAATTCTATGATCATCAAGCTCAACCATTCCCAATGGTTCTTTTCACAGCAGATGGAAAAGGAAGCCTTGAAATTTTACAGTCTATTTCAAGCAATTCATCTGGCAGCCTATTAGAATTCAAAATATTTCGACCTTCAATCACAAAGCATGTTATCTGAAGCTGTGGTGATCTCAAGTCAAGACAAGCAGACGTTTTAGTCTAATCATCCATGATGAGAAGAGACTGACAAAAACTCTTAATTCAACCACCATCAAAATGCTTATTTTAACTGCATGAAAGTCTTTCAACAGGCAATGAAAACACACCATGTACCATTTTATCACAACCTTCCATTCAAGGCAAATACGAATTCTGAATATTGGCATGGATTTTGCACTCTCTGACTGCTTTTGAACAAATATCTCCTCCTTGAAAGTCAGTATAAATCCAAATCTACCACATTATTTTTTTTTCAACAGCTGTCAAGAAAAATGATAGAAGCAAACTGCAATTAAACTTCTCGTGATTGAGTACACTAATGCTGCAAATGAGTTACTTATTGATAGATCCAGTTCGTTATAGGCATCTTCTAAGAAATACAAATCACTTACTACCCAGAAAAAAATTATCCATTAAATTATGAACATAGCATTGGCTAAAATCTTGAGGCAAAGCTCAGTTTCATGATAATCATAATCAGAGGGATGTTTAAAGTTGGAGATTTTTTCCTTTTTCAGTTCCCAGTTGCCAACTCAATTCCCTCTGTTTGGAGTTAAACATTGCCCTTCTCCTAAATGTTTCAGTCAACCACTGAAATAATCCCATTGGGGCACAAAAGCTTTAAATTTGAAAATATTTTCACCTAAAACTTCAGGCTGATTAGTTCATATTTATCAACCTTAAATACAAGTTAAACTCTAATGCTTTAAAATCTCATGTATACACTGCTATACACTATGTTATTAATCTCATTATCTGGTGACTAGAGAATCTAGAAGACTTCTAACTTTCTATATGTCAAAATGCCACTAATAGATTTTTACAAAATGAGCAGTAAATTCACTTTAAAAAAAAATTTTAAAGAATTACCATTTAGTGACTTGGCAGTGTAATGCTGATACTTAACAACTGCTGTAAAATGCATCAAACTCAAAAGGAACAAGAAAAGGCTCCCACCTGCACCCAAGCCCCAGTATCCACTAAGAATAGTGAAATAAGGGAAATTAACATATATTTTATAATGTTCGTAGAGGAAGGAACACTTAATTGTTTTACTTTGCTTGAATGAAAAAAATGCATATTCAGTGTCTCAGTAGTTACTTAACTGCAAGAGCAGCCACAATTGAGACCCTCTCTACAGCACTTAAAATGCCACATTTTATTAGCCTACAGGGAAAAGAACAACAACAACCCTCTCCCCCTTTGCTGACCTTATTCTCCTAGGTATCAGCACTGCTGAGCCATACTCTTACTCTACTTCAAAGAAAAACTCTTTAAAAATTAGAAACTCATCAAAATGACTGCTAAAAGATCTTGAATATATGATTTACTGAGTGGTGGCTTACTTAGAGTTAATATATTGGCAAAGTAATTTTGAAAAATTACTGTAAAAATCTTTGGGGGAATAAATTGGCACAATACAGGATTTATCTTCATATATTTTGCACCGTTTGCAGTGTCTCGTACTCAGAGCTATACAGCTGCTTACACTGTACTACTCAAAGATCTGAGGGGAAGGATGTAAACATGCCCACAACATTTAACTATGGATGAAGCTCGAATTTAAGATAGAGTAAAGCAAATGAAAAAGTTGTGCATCAACTAAAAATGTAAACTGTTTACTTCTATGTACAATTGACTGAAATAAACATGGACTTTATTCTAGCAATCCGAGAAAGAAACACCATGGGAAAAAACCTTGAGTATGTTAAGTACCATCTCCTGCAAAGACCAGAGATTACAGCAATTACACATGAACAATATTAAAATTCTTAGTGGTTTCCAATGCTAGATCAGTTACTACTGCAAATATTTTTTTAAAGATACAAAGCAGTTACAGGATACGTTTTACAATACTCAAAATTTTTGCTCAAGAAAATTTTCAACTTTTTTTATTTTAATATGGAAGGCAATCAAATATCTTTGTTATCAGATGTTTTAAGTCATCTATAAAGCTTAACTTTCTTTTGTCTGTTTACCAAACTAACATAACCATCATGTACAACCTTTCCTTTAGCATATGTTCTAGCTGAAATTGAAAATGAAACTGCCCATGACCACTAAGTTAATTAAACATCTTGCTAACTAAAAAGTACAACTGTCACTGCAACAAAACCTACATGTGTAGACAGAACTACGTATATGTAATTTTGAAATGTAGCTATTGCTAAATGTAATTTGAACAGGAGCATTTTTAAAAAATTCTTTAGTAATAGTAAATTAGAAGTATCTTGCATTGTACAATTAGACTGTCAGCAAAGGATGCCTACTAGTAACACGTATGCACATAATCCTAGAGTTACATCTTTACGGTCTATTCTAAGATTATGCACATGTTTTAAAGTATTTTCATGGTATTTTACTAGATATTTCTCATAAATCATAATTTTAAAAACTAGAAGGCAGTTCTTAAAGCTGCCTTCGTATGTCTCTAAGAATGAGACTGCACTTCCAGCTTTTCCTCCTCCCAATATTCCCATCACCTTATCTAAAAAACCTCATCCTAAGCACAGTAGTTATATATTAGCTCACCGTTTAACAATCTAGAATAACCTTAAGTTTATTTCATAACATATAATCAAGCAACATACAGTAATTAAAGCACACTGAAAACAGCAGTTACTAGCTAATTAACATTACAGAAACACTTTTCTTAATGCTAGAAAAAGACAAAGATGTTATAAAATACTGTAGCATAAGGAAGAGTCTGTTATGAACCTTTTTGTTTAAAACATTAAAAACTTCAACTTAGGAATTTGAAGTTAAATTACATTAATTCATGAATTCAAAATGTCAGTGCAGGTTATGCATGATTAGGTAAGCCATTTAGGGACTACCCTTGCACCACACAGTTCATGTAGGGCAAGGACCATTCACATAAACTGTCGCAACCCTCAGGACAGCTCACCATCCACAAACATGCCCAACCTCTACATTATCCTTATTCATGCAGAGTCGAAGAATTAATACAGTTTCACTCTTTTCATGGCAGTGGGAAGTATTTTGGCATCACCACAGCACCTGAACTGCAGCTAGGGACAAGCAGCAAAGGTGAACTCAGGCTGTGACAATGACAAGCAACCTGGGCTGGAGATAGGGGATGGCTGCCAGACAGCCCCTGTGTTCTTCTGAACACACTGGTTTGCAACGCCAGTAGAGCAGGAGACTGTTAGATAGTTATTTTCTGCTGTGCTATTAAATTACCACTTTAAAACACTGACAATATTTTACCTCTACATGCTATTTTGAAACCCATCTTCTTTTTATTACATCATATTTTATATTTCATATCTGTCTGTACTAAGAGTAACGCCTAAAAATGCTTATGAGGTAAAACTGTGTGCACACTCAGCTCTAGCAAGCAGTCTCTGTGGAGACCAACACTTTCATATGAAAATATACTCTGATATTTTTTCCCCATTGTTTGTATCACACCATTACTTACCAGCTTCTATATATTCTTATCTGTTCTGATATATTTTTATCACTTAACAAAATTTTTCAACGTCAGGAATTATTTTGTGCTACCTGACATGTTTTCTAAGCTTTCCAAACACAGTGCATAGGAAGGTGTATTATCTTTCCACTCTGTTTCATGATTACTAGATAGGCAAACAAAAGGATTACAGCTACAAAGTAGTTGTTGGTTAGTAGTAAATAATATGGCACACAACTTCATGGTTGTGTGCCATAAAGCCTAGCACACAACCACAGCTAATTTTGTGCTCACATAGGGGCACAGGGCAGTGCACAGGCAAAAACGTGGCCAACACCAAACCAACAGCAGACTGCCTGTCTCAGCAGCATTGCCTTTGTTTCCTAGTCACTATATGCTGGCAATTCTACATACACCTCTGCAGGGTTCTTTACATTTTGAAATCCAACAGATGTGCTTACATAAAGGTACACTCAAATTCTCAAAATTCTCTATATATGAATGTAAGTATGAACATTTGTATCATGCAGCAAAGAAGTCAAGCAGGCCACCTCAAATTGCCTTTTAGCATGAGGAAACATGTATCTTTAAAATATTTCCTCTCTGATTTAGAAAAAAAGTATTTTAAATTCAAGCATTCCAGAAAGAAAAATAAATACTAACGTTATTATCCTTCACTAGATCCCTGCCTTTTTAAACATCACTGCTACTGCAACTTCTTCAATAGGCTGTGATACAAGCTGTCAAACTCATGGGCAGTGAGACACTTTCAGAAAACACTGAAATAGACAACACTAACTGCTAATTCCAGAACAAAGCACCATTTGTTCACAGCTTGGTTTGACACTGGTCTTATTTTCCTGATAAAATAAACCTAAAAATCATTTTTAGACAGAATGAAGATTCTCTCCATCTCAAAGCACTCAAAGAAACTCTTCAAAAGAAAAGAATCATACTGGCCATCATGCTTCTGGCAATTTTTGAAGTCTCTGAAGCAAGTCCTTGTCCATCAGCACTTAAATCTATTAAAAAAAGCTTTCATCAAATTATTGTAGGAAGGTTCCTTGCAATTTTTCCACAAAAGCTATCATGTAAGCATTTGTTTTGGACCTTATCTACCCTGCAGGGGCTATCATTGTTATAAAAAAAGACAATTATTTTAGGGTTCCTAAAACTAGCAGACTCTCAGAAGATGCTGAATCACAATACATGAAAGATGACAAAACTCCCCAAATTTCAAAGGATATGCAAAGGGCGTATGCAGTAGTCAAGCATTTCCATAGATGCTTCTAACACTACTGCTATAGATGTCCCCCAGACCAGCAAGTCAAGCACCACCATCTCTTCATTCAGTTTGACTCAAATCACAGCCTGAACACCCTTTGCCCACAGCACAGAGCTGACAGGAGCAAGCCAGAGGCCAGAACTGTTCTAGCAGACTTCACGCCCTTGCTAATTCAACAAAGAGAATCTGACAGAAAAGAAGATCCCTTAAGAGTTACATCCTATTTTTAAGCAACCTTGCTATTCCAAATGAGTTTGTTATAAAATTAAAAGTTCACTCTTTAATTTTTCTCTTTTTTTAACAACCCTGATACAGAATGCTGTGTGTACTTTTTACATAATGTCATGTTCTAACATGAAATCGATCAGGGATTAAAATAAAAACCCAACTATATCACATAACACGGAATGAAAATGCTACTATTTCCTTTTGATACGACAGGAAAACCCTACTCCAGATCTTCTGAAAATATCATGCTTAAACTTTGAAAAGTTTAGAAGAAACACAAAACAAATCAGCAAGAGACTCTTCTGCCATGAAAAAAAAAAAAAGAAGAGTTTGAAGGAAGCATAGCTGCTGCAATGCTATGAAAACAGGATGCATTTTATTTTTCAGCTAGTCAGTGTTAACTGAATGCTTATTTTTCAAACAATTTCTGTCTATGAAAATTTTCTAAATTTTAAGAAATGCTACTGCAGAAGAAGGAAACTTCCAAAAAGCTATGAAGCTGTTAAGTTTCTGTTCCGACATTTATTTAGTAGTACATACACATATAAAATCTTTTTCTTTAAATAAAATGGTAGGCAGTATAGCTAAGAAAAAACATGTTAAGTGAACAGAAGATGAATTACCCCTGACTAGGCTTTCCATTTTGGTGAAAAATCAGAACTCTGATCACAAGCAAACTTCTCTGTGGTTTGCTGATTACTAACATTAGGAACATTCTCCGAATCATTTAAATCATCTGTTTCTTTACAATGTGCTTTCAGTTACTTGTTTTCAATTTTAAATACGACATTGCTGATAATATTACAATATCCCTTCCTCCTAAGAGAGGCAGTTAGACCCTGTTGCATTCCATAGGAACACAGCCTTGCTCTCAGATGCAGCTCCATCTGCCCTTCTCCCCCACACTGCCAGCCTGAAGCCCAGCTTACCCATCTACTCACTCCATAAAGACATTAAACCTGCTGGCACATGATGCATATGAGACTGATTTATGTATTCAGACTGCATCAAAAATTCAAACTGCATTTAAAATACAAGTAGTATTTTCCCTTACCAAAGATTTCCGAAAGGTTTTTTCTTCTCAAACATGCTGAATATTTCATCCTAGTTACGTGGAAGTATTTCTGTGCAGTGCTTGTGTAACAGAATTAAGGGACTTCCACATAATTACACATGTTCTGAAACAAAGAATAGTTATTTGTTCTCCAAGGCAAAGTTTAAAACAGGAAAATAAAAGTAACTTCAGTGATTTTATGGGTGAGATTTGAAATTGCTTTGTACTAACTTACCAAATTCCAGCAAATTTAATGTTTCAATTTAAAACAATTTTCCTACACCTGCAGTGGTCCCAGAGATCTCTTTCCAGTCAAGAAAGTTTTAGTTCTCTGAGACTGCAAACAAATTATTGTTTCTCATATTTTCGCTGCTCTAATACAGTAAATTAATAACGTTCTAGTAAAAAGCACCACTAACACACAAAATCCTGTTAACCAACATCACCCTGCTGTTACACAGCAAGAAAACAAATAGTGGGAAGGCAAAAGACCTCAAATCAGCAAACCATGTGCAGAGGCATTCTGGAAAAAAAAAAAAAAAATCCATAAACAGAAAGAGATGAGAGAAAAGCTTGAGGTTTTTAGCTGACAAAAGCAGCATTTCTCTCCAGCAGGGAGGGAATTTGGATGTTGCTTATGGGAACCAGATGAAGGGACTCCTTGCATGACTGCAACACACAAGCTGGAAACGCTGGACAAGCTGTCCATACACAGGCAGCTGAGGGCACCTTCCAGGCAGGCAGTGCCTGTCAGCCCTGCAGGCTTCCCAGCCCCACTCTTCCTCAGAATCCCATGTTCCCTCTCCCAAATATGGCCCCATGTGTTAGCAACACGTGAGAACAGCCGAAAACGAGGAAGTTGTCCAGCCTGCAGAGCGAGGCCTGAGTGCAGGGCACACAGGGAGAATGTGTAGCCATCAGCTCATCCCCCTGCTCAGGGAATCCAGACACATCCACCAGGCACCAGTGTGGGAACCACACTGTACACATGCACACACCACTCCAACACATTCTTCTCCTGGACTCAATTGGTTCCCTTAATTCACTGACCAGCAAGCTGCATGTTTCCATGTACAGCAACACTAGGAAAAACTGTGAAATACTTGTCCAAAATCACCATTTTGGACAAGTGGTTAGGAAAATCAGGATTATGATGTATTTACCTACAGAAGTGTCTAGTCCATCAGATTATTCAACAACAATGCTCAAATGAGGTAGTCAAAATATCTTAGCATGGTAACATTACACTGACTATATGGGAGGAAAATGAAAATTTAGTAACATCTAACACTTTTCTAAAAAATAGGCGGCTTCATTAAAAACAAACTATTAAATAATTCTGAATATTTTTATCTTCTCTTAGTAACTGAAACCCTGACGAGGTTAAGTGAGCAAGGCAACTGAAAAGCTGAGTAGCCAATTAAACTGGCAGTACCTTTGCTCTGCTAGGCCTATTCACACTGCACTTCCCAGCTCCAACAGTGGCTAAAGCAAGTCAACAATGACACTGCAATACTTCTCTATAAGGAAAATATACACAACAGTGACACCCCCTCCCCCCAATTATTTATTCAGAATGCAACTGCATCCATTAATACTCAAAACCACTCACAGTGAACACATACAGAGAGGGGGGGAAAATTAAATTTAAACAAGCATATGAGTGTTGTTATTTTATTTCAGTGTGGGACAAATCAACTAGAAGGAAACATTCAATCTCCTTATGAGAAGAATGTGAATTTGTAAACGATCAATTAACTCATACACTAAATTATTCACTCTAAATGGCACAGTCACCTTAATGTCAGTCTGCAAAAGTAATCAATACAGAAGAGGGGAAGATGTTTATTTTTGTTTTCTATAAATATACACTGATTAGTTAGGGTTCAGACCAAGCCATCTTTATTCACACTGAGCAGAACTTGACTGCAATTTATGGAATCTGAATCACACAGTATGACTAAATAGAAGAATTGCACCCCTGGAAAAAAATATAGAAGTACTTTGAAAGGTCACTTTTGTTCTCTCTCCCTACTTACTTACATACACACTTTAGGAAAAATGACAACAGGAAAACATGTGAAAGGATGAGAACATGAATTAATAATCAGCCAGTTAGCAGCTTAGAATTATGCTGGAATAATAAAATGAAAGTATCTTAATAAAGTGAATGTTGTTAATGGCTTATCAGTTTAAAAATAATCATATTCTCACCAAAGCCACTGTACAGAAGGAGACTATATGAGAGCTGTATTTTTTAATACTGTTTTGCATGGTCTTTAGCTTGCATTTACATCCTTTTCATATCCCATCCCTACGGGATTATTGTTGGAACAGTGCTGTAGTCATTATTTGACTGTAAGCTACTTTAAACTTTATTTCTATCTAAACCTCTAACTTGGATTATTCCTCAGAAGGGCAAGTTACTAGATCAGCGTGAAAGAATAGGAAAGTTGAATTTATATGGTCCTGTCTCAGTGCTTCAGGCCCAAGGAGGAGGGGTGACTGCTGAAGGGAGCCCTTAATGCTCCAGGACTAGTATGCAGCCACAGAGATTTTATCACAGATTCAGTAGAGCCAGCAACTCCTGCACACAAATTAATACGAAATCACACTGTCATGACTTATTCCTTCCAAAACCAGAGCAACTGAATACAAAATCAGTAATAAGGTAGCTTTAATATAGCCTAATTTCTTCAAATGGGAACTATGCCTCGCCTGACTTTAAGTATATGGAAATTTTGAAGAATGTTATGCCTTTCCTAAGGTTATGGGGAGCAAGACAGGCCTACTGCATGCTCAGCCAACATACAAAAAACTATACTAATTTCACCCACTTGGTTGAATTTTCCACAAAAATCACATTTTATTCAATACAATGTAATGTGAGAAGGAGACAGCAGATTTTCCACTAATTTCTACAGCACTGAGTATCTGTTTTAACACAAGGAGAACAACTTTAAGAAATCATAACCAAGGCACATGCAAATTCTTCCCATTCACCTTGAAATGGGAAGACATGTAAATAAAAGAAAAATACAGCAAAAACAGAGGAACAGAACATCACAGATTAGGTATTTCCAACAGAGAAAGCCATTCAGTAGGTATCTATACAGTCATTAGTACAGTAGGGTCAGAATCAGAAAAACGTGGTTTGCTTGCGGTTTTATTTTAAACCGTGCAAACAAAAACTATTCTGTTCATGTCAAAACGTGTTCATATGGAACAAAACATCTCCTGCAGTCCAGATCACTTCACTGCAAGGCTTTTTTCTCTGTTGCAATATCATCATGTGCCATTAATTTGCTAGTTGGAAAAAAACCCCCTGAAGCCTAGCATGTATTTTTATCTACTTGTTAAAAAAAGTAAGAGAAAAGCTCTTCATAATGGAGAGGGAAGAAGGAATGGAGGGGGTGGGAGACAAGAACAGGACACAAAAAAACACCTTTTCCAAAGACTGTTCTAAGCAAAAGGGACATGTCATGTTAAACAGTAGTCAATAGCTGTATACAACCAGTAAACAAATTCAGCTCTATGAAAAAAGAACTACATCACCATTTAGCGGTTGCAATTTAGATTATTCTAGCGTGTAATACTTTAATTGTATAAAACAAAGCTGATGTCACAAACACAAAAGAACTTCTTGCAAAGCAAGCACCACAAGTAATTTTTATGCTGCCACTGATGGCTGACAAGTGATGAGCACTTTGTTCGAATTCATATGCATCTAAGGCAACAGGTGGCTTATAAAAAGAAAACACTAAGAGCTTTTTAACTCTTCATTATCAAAATTTTTATAATATATTTTATCATAATGACTAAACAATCTCGGCAAATAAAAGCTCAACATACTAACTACAAAGATGAACTCTGGCTCAGGGAAAATTATCTGTTATTTTCCTAAAAGCAGAAACTGAGGTAAGGTTCTGGATCCCACTGACTTGAGATCTGCCTACACTCAAAACATTTTGTAATTGCACAAAGCACTCAATATTTAAACAGTATCTTGTGATATATACATTAAAATCAGCTTAAGACAAGAAATTTTATATTTTCTTGCTGACTGTCTTTTCTATACCCATCCCAAACACTAGCTGAATATTGTGGTACACTTGGAAGGAAATTTCTGGAAGTGTATTTTCAAGTCTTAAATCCAACTGAAAGTGATGCATTTCAGATGTTGCTTAACGTAGTTTTGGGCCAAGAGTGGCATTACAGAAACGACATGTTTTTTTTCTAAATACTGCAGAGTCCAGTGAACAGTTTTGTTTTCTTTAAGCACATGAAGAGTTATTAAAAAAAATATTTAAAACACCAACATTACTCACAATGGAGGAAAATACTTCATTTACATTTGCATTTAAGTGCAAAATAAAAGCAAAATAAAAGCCACCATAAAAACAGAGATAATTCAGATTAAAAAATTAAAAATAAAATAACTCAGAGCGGCATTCACTGATTTTGTTACATTTTTAAAAAACTGGAAAGTAAATTGAGAAGACAACAATGCAAAAAGAATACCAAAACAATCTTTATATTCTGCCTTATAATTAAACTATGAAATAATCATCTGTTTATGATTAAAACATTTTAGTGTTTGCTGGTTTGGATACATTAAACTCACATACTACATATTAGACTTTTTCCTCTGCATGGCAATTTTACCATGCCATCCCTAACAATTAAAAAATATTACATCAATATTTCTTATCTTGTACACCGCGCACACACACACAAAATTTCTATGGTGATGTTCATTGGATTAATTTTTCTGCTTTATGACGCTTCAGAGAACCCAACCAGAGTCTTAAACTGCCCAACTTTTGGATTCCCTCTGCTTCTTTCCGTATTTTCTCTGAAAGCAAGCAATCCCTCTCAGGTAGCCTACAATCCTGTACTTCTACATTTCCTCCCTTTTCAAAGTCTTTCACTTTCACACTCAACTTCCCATTTCTATTGCTATTTAGTTTTGAGACACCAATTTTCACATCAAATTACCAAAGCTGGGTGCAAAAAATATTCAGTAAGCATCAAGGAACTGTTATCTCAGTAACAGGTATCTCGGTAAGTACTGAAATGCAAGCCCATGCTCAAACTTATTTTAACAGTTTAACTAGTAAAGTGAGTTTAAGGTATAGAAGTTTCTACCATCATCCTTATCAAGAGAAAAACCCGTATGATGGAGGGAGAAAACGAAGAAGGTAGAGAGAAGGAAGAAGGGATGTTGTTTGATTTTGCAAAGAAAGTCTTTTGAACCAATTTTAATAGAAAACAAATTAACCATGTATTACTTGAATACTCAGAAATTTAATTACATACCTAAAGATAAACACTGAGGTTCTGAAGAATCTTCTTGCTATTTTATCAACAACAGATGAAGCTTCACTTTAACTGTAAAACCCAAAATAAGAACCAAAAGTAGCCTTTCTGAGGTATTTCACAAATACAAATAAATGTTTGGCTTGATACTTTGTTAATTGTCTCCAGGCACTGAGGCTCCAGGGTGCTTCCAGAGAAACCCTGGCATCAAAACTAAAGCAACAGTTTCCAAAGAAGCTCTAGCAACTACTGCTGACAAACATCCAGCACTTAAATCCATCCCACTGCTAATTCTGTTTTCTGCAGACGATATCAGGATAAAAATTCATCTTGAAATACACTAAAAAATAGCTGGGAGAAACTGAAAGGAGCAAATACAAGAGTGACAAGTACCAAATAGAAAAAAAAACTAGGCCATAATAATTTCTGCTGAGATGCCATTGATAACTGGTTAATACATAATTCCTTGTAAACCCAAGTAGAGAAGCAAAACTTCATCTTCAGCCAATGTGAAGCTGGACTTCATCAGGACAGAAGAAAAAGTCTGGAAAACATATTGAAAACATACCAACTATCTTTATTAAAAGGCTCACCAAAAGAAGCCAGCAGATTTCCACATCAATACTTTAGCACTACAACAGCACAAAGGCACATCTGCAACCAAACCCTGCATCTCAATAACATCTCAGCATAAATAACAGTCATAAGAAAGTCAGGTTTCTTCAGACTCCAGTGGACAACATGCAAGGTTTGAAAGAAAACATGCCTGTCTTGCAAACTTGGAAGAAAAAAAAAGGAAAAAAAAAAAGAAGGATACAACTGGCATCACATATTTCCTATGGCTGCCTTTTTACAAACATTTTTCATTTTACCAATCTCAGATTAATGCTCCCTCAGCTAGAACAGCATGACTGTTTGCTGAATTACATATTAAATCTGATTAAAGAAATGACCTATTTTTAAAATAACCCAGCAAGAAGAATATGGTTATTTTTAAAAACCAAAAGCCCTTTCACTACACAGTTTCACAATCATTTCCAACAGCACAGAAGAAAGTGGCAGCTTATCCATGAGGAAAGATGTCGGAGTACGGAGCTGCTTCAGCTCGCTGAAGACTTTCTCATCCAGTGTACAAGTCTGGCACAACATATGACTCGGACAAAGACAGACACCTATTTTTCTAAAAGTGGCATTCTGGTCATTGTAGAAACCAGGCTGCTCCATTAATAAATAGCAATTCTGAAAGGAAACTGAACCAGAGGTTTCTCTGTCAGTTTATTAAACAGTCTCAAACTCTCATAGGCAAAGACAAAGGAACTCTAAACTGACACCCCAAGGATCTCAGAAAAATTTGCTTGACACAGAACAAAAAGGAGGTATACATTAATTAAGTCTTACAACAGCATATCTTAACTAACTCAGAAGCCTTGTTTAGTTTGTCTAGGAAAAGTAACTTACCACCAGAATAAGAAACCCAAAGCCCTCCTGGTCTTCATTTGCAGCAGTTACTCCACTGTTCAGTACACAGCAATCACATAAGTAAACTGCTCCTTGTCTATTGTAATACTGAAGTCACATAAGCCTCGGAAATTGTCACCTCAGCTCATCTGGTATTGACTCAACTGCATATTCTACTGCAGAGCAATGAGGGACAGCAATAAAGAGCCCCTGAGCAGCAACAGCGAACTCCTACTGTTGTTTGCAAACCCAGGGCACACCGTGCCCTCAGATGTGTTAGGAAGCATAGCCATCTATGATTCAACTGAGAAACAGAAGTGCTTCTAGGAACCTATCTAACTTAAAGTTTTCCTTAAAACTCTGCATTAAAAAAATGAAAGCACTTTCTCAAAAGCAACTTTATGAAAGGGATGCTATAATATTCTCAGTTTACAGACCACTCACCTTTCTGATCATGCAGCTAATTAAAGTGAAAATACTCAGCCACTTATCTTTTCCTGTTCTTACAGTCTCACAAAGAACTGTTACTTTACCTTTCCTGAGGTAACCTTCCTCTGACCAAAGGAAAACAGGCTTTCACATTTCCCATTAGAAAAACAAATCAAATCCATCTGCAGTACTTTTCCCTTCAAACTTTCAAGAAAGTCCATGGAACAGCAAATAAAAAATTACTAATAAATTATCAAACTATCACTGTTTTTAAAAAGTCAGGACACCCTACACCATCAGCAAAGACACCCACTCAAACAGGTAAACATGTATTTCAGGAACAGTCACCTGAACACCCCAACTCTATCACACATTGATGATTTCTGTAAAGTATTACAGAGGAAAAACTCATCTGCATTGCCTAAATAGCAATTACACACTGCCAAATCACGTATACAGAACTATAATAAAAGTAGTTGTAGGTCAAATAATAGCAATGACTCAATAAAGATAGCCTGCCTGGTCTTTATTCTCAGGGGAGGGAGGATTTACTGGTCAAGTACTTTATGACTCACAGTACAGTATATTAGAAATTTTCTATGTATTCTTTAGAATTGAGAGATTGCCCTTGTAGCTCAGTAGGTAGCCCTCCTGTTTCTGGCCTACGAGGTCATAGCTTTAAGTCCCTGCTGAGGAAACTTAACAAGTTCCATCTATAAATAGAACTGCATTAGATGCTGCTACTCTAGCAAGGGTGGTGGCCTTATAGACAGGAAATTTTATGTTTTCATCTGTTCTGATACAAAAAAGAAACTGGACATAAAAAGACATAGGATATTATGCTAAAGATGAATGACAATGTGGATTCCAAAATCCACTGTCACTTCAATTAGCGATACTAACAAATCTAGCATTATCAAACTATGATAGAGGCCAGGGAAGAATGCACGAACAGTAGTTTTCCTTCTCAATAAGTAATTAAATAAAATTACAGACTTTACAATATTTGAGACTGAAGAGAAACCTCCTAGGTACTATACAATCAAAATTCAATTTGTGACATCAAAAGGCAACCTCAACATAAAACAAATTTTGGACTGTTTGATTAGTAACATAGTATTTAAACATTCATAGCTCTCATCCTTTCTGAAGAAGTAAAGTATATCCTTGAGAGACATTTGTTTAATTTTTACGGACTAAAATGATACATATAAACTTTTGCTCCTAATATCCATATATTTGGGGAGGCTTATTCAGCTCTCAGAACAATTACTTTTGAGAAATTGGAGAATGAAACCTATTTAAAACCTTACCTGAGTTCATTTGTGCTTTAAACTGTAACTACCTGGCCTTAGAGGAATATGGATTAAAGCTCAGGTATCACTTTCACTTAGTCTGGCAATGTAATTCACTGTTCAATAAAGACAAAGGCTAACTCACATTTTCCAGTACCTGTTCCACAATCTACAACCACGTGCCCAGGAAAACAAATTCACTCCTCTGCTGGAGACAAAGCTCCAAACAACATACTGCAAACTGTTGTGGGGTACCAACCCACAATTTTTTTTCATGTATGCACACCAAAAGGAAAGAAACACCAGCAATAAAACAGGAGATGAGAGTGGTTTTACAATGTGATTTCCTGTATCTCAAATACACTATGTTCAAGGACAATAACAGATCTTGCAAAGTTCTTCTGCAATTGTTCAGCATACGAGATTATTGCCCTCCCCATAATTATCTTCTCGCCTAAGTGAAAAATCTGATTAGTTAAAAGTTTTCCACAGCTGGCCAAATTAAGCTAGTTGATCCTGCACTGGCACTGATCTATTGAACAGGATGCTGGTGTACAAAATGCCTCCCTCCCTCTTGCAGGTATAGGTTTCAAGGTAGTAGTAACTGAAACTGCGTGAGAGAAGATTGACTAGAATCCCATCCCGGTCCTTTAATTCCACTAGCAACATTTTGGACAATAATGTACTAGTATCCAAAGCACACACAAGGTCCTTTTCTGCTCTTCAGATGCTTCTACAAACAACTGCTTTTGAGCATCATCCACAAACAACTGCTTTTAAGCATCAGCCTTCATCCTAAGCCTGTGCATCGAAGAGTAGGCACATAAGAAAGACAACAGCCACTGTGATGCCTGCTCTGACACACAATCTACTTCCATTTCATTTACATCCACTGCCTCTGCTGCTGGGTGCTGCACAAACCCTCCAATCCTACGTGGTCATTTCTCAAGAAGCTTCTTTGAGCAGACAATACAGTACAAATGTTTTTTCTCTCCACCAACATTATTTCTGAGAAAAAAAGTCTGCTGTGCTTCCATCCTTGGATCCAGTGAGAAAAATCTTGCAGCACTAGACAGCATTAGCTCTCCAAGATGGCTTAAATCTAGTACACAATACCAATGACAACTCCATGTGTTTCCCTGCAAGAAATCTTGTGTCAATGCAGTATGTCTAGAGAATAAGTCTTCAATGACTCATTGTCTCTTCAAATCCCTTTTTTATCAAGTGTTTTGTGGGGTCTTTTTGCCTCAAACTGAATACGGTGTTCAAACAAAAAAAAAAAAAAAAGTTTATTCCAACACACTTCCTTTTGCTTCAGTTATCTAAAAGGGGAATGAAGACTCGTATGCTTATGGAATTCCCCTCTAGAACATTGCTTGCCACAGAGCTTAACTTCACTTGCTTTGAGAAGGGACTGCACCCAGCCTCGCTCATCACCACAGAATGTGGTACAGTACCAAGAGGGTTGCAAAGGCCTGATGAGATGCAGCCAGGGATCATTCACTACATGTGCATTCTGCTTCTGCCTGCAGGTACAAAACTGCTGCTGTAGGGAGGAGATCTACATGAATAAAAGCTCCGAAGTAAAACACAGCTAAGCGACCTCTGAAAAACCCTCCTCTCCTGCAACAAAAGCATTTCTTTAAATGAGGAAAAGCTAATGATAAGCAAATTTGTATCCATCTCCATAAACTTGTTAATAGCCTCCCTTCCTTTTCAAAGCAGTAGGCTTAGTATCTGAATATGGAAAGGTAAAATTCAAAGACAGGTTACACATGGCCTAGGACAATCACCACTAGTTCGTTTATTTCTGTGACCTGATACCCTGAAATTGCAACATGCAATGCAAGAACAGTCATGCAAATATAAATTATTTCACTTTTGGTGATGATTTTGCTAAAAGGAGTAGAGGAATGCCATTTTCCTAACTCTGTGAACAGAAAAATCTCCTATGCAAAGCCTTTTCTCAAAATCAAAACACTGTACAATATTTAACCAAAAAAAATCCTGAACAAACAAAACTACAAACAAAAAAACCCTAAGCATTAGGTTAATACACAGACACAACTGCCTGTTTAATTTGAAAGCTTTCACAATTTCTGGATTTAATATGGAGAAGTTACTGAAAGCCAACTGAAAGTTTAGCTGAACTGTGAGCCACTCCAAATATTTTATTACACTTTAATTCAGTTACTCTAACAATAAATAAGAAGAGAAAATTTCAATAGGAACTATCATCTACTCAAATAGAATGCATGATACATTTTGATTGTGTAACACTAACAAGTTTAATATGTGTGAACTATTTTTAAACTTCAGTGGCTTAGGACTGAAAGGTTTGTATCTGTAAAGAGGCAACCCTTTTTTAACAGGTGTCAATTACACTTAGTAATAAATATAAATATAAAACAAAACCAAAGCATCTTCAAAAAATTGAACAAAAATATGTCAAAGACAATCATTTTTTTAAAGACAGATATGTTTACATCAGTTCAAGGTGAATTTTGACCCATTATAAAGATGAAAAAACAGCTTCAGATATTAGAAGTGACACAGCCAAGCTAAACTGAGCCACTGTGATTCCCAAAGCACAGAACACACATGCTGAAAAGGATGAGATGTAACTCATGCTTTGTTCACTGAAATGCTAGTGCAGTGGAGTGTGGCTAAGTGATATCCTCACATCCCTCCTCTCAGTAGTAGTTGGATTTCAGGAGCAGCAATCAGCAGGTATGATTTCTTGTTAGAGAATGTGGGGGGAAAATGCATCATGCCTCAAGTATATAAAAGCTACAGATGATTAGCATCTTTATATAGAAAATAGAACATTTTTATAGAAAGTCAAAAAAAGTGAAAAAGGATGACGTATCTTAGTTAAATAACTTTATCATCACTTTGATTTTTGCAGGCAAATCAAAATACTGGCAGTATTACTGCAAGTTGCCATTAACACTCATGATGGTAAAAAATAAAATTAAGTCAACTTGATTTCAAATTCTGAGCAAAAATCTGCAAAAATATTGTCAAACTCAGTTTTGATTGGTGCTTTTTTCAAGTAAGAATAAACTACTCATCTGACATGATTCATAGCTATCAAAGCTTTAAATAATGACAAAACAGCTTTAGAAGTTACCTAAACCCTGAAGGAAGCGGAACCAGGGGGTGTACTAAACACTTCCAGTTTTAACAAACATAAAACTGGAGTAAAAGCAATTAAAGCTTTCTAGGAACCCATTCATATTGGTCACACCAGTCACTTCTGTAAGACTGCAGGGGATGTTTACCTAGCTTCATAGTTCTTTCACTCTTATCACAAAGAACAAGATTTCACGGATTATCAGTTACCAAACTCCCAAGCCTGCTGCTAAAAGGCAGCTGGAGCTCCTCTGCTGTGAAGTCAGAGCACTTCCAGAGGAGCAAAGCAGGAGCTTCCCAGCCCTCCTTGCCCACACTCCCCCAGCACCACAGGCAGCTCACACCATCCTCTGCAGGACTGGCACACCAGGGGATGGCACAGGTGAGCTCTCAGGTTCTTCCACAAAACCCAGTGTTGCCTGCCGTACTTCAAACATTTGGCATCCCACCTTAATGGTTTTTATTAATTGAAAAGGAGAGTTTGATAGCAAAGTACTTTTACAGACAAGCTTCCTCCCAATCTCTGTACCTTTGAAGAGAACGACTGGATTTCATTAAAGAAACTAAAAATAAGAGAAAAATGTGAAACATATTTTCTAGAAAACTAGGACTGCAGAATATCAGTGGGAAGAGAAATTCAAAAACATGAAGGGCTCTGGATGTTTAACATCCAGTACGTTCAAAAACTTGACAGAGCTACTATAGCAGGGACTAAATACTGATATCTACCATTTTCCTCACTGAAGCACTGTTTAAGCGTAATTTGTAAATTTACACTTGTAACAAAGTTTCCATTTATAGTTCACCATACAAAGAAAGTAATTTTCTACAAGTACTTGCAACAGGTCTGCCATAAAAGTTGAAAGGTGGTTAAAGCCATGAAACTATGGAAGAAACACTACCATAACCTTCAAACAGCCTGCCTTCTGTCACTACAAAAAACATTGCTGCCTCAGTTAAAACTGCAGTACACCTGAAACATGGAGAATAGAACTGTCAGAAATGTTTCTAATTAAACCGTGAAACTTGGAAGTTTAACAAAGCTGTAAGTACCTTAAGCACATGTCAGGTTACTATGGGACTGCAAACACCATTATCCAGGACAGACAACCATTTCAAAATTTCATCCCCCATTCACTCAGTCAGTAAGCAAGGAAGTATACCTGTCTCAGGTTTTCATAACTGGATGTGGCCAGAAGTAAATGACACCCTTACCCCTAAGAAACTGGTATAACCAGTTTCTTTTTAATTTTTCTTTAATTCTTTTTAATTTTTCTTTGTAAGTGTATGGAGACCAACTGGTTTAGTTTAAATACCACTAAATCATTTTCAGTTTGTGCACTTTTACAGAAAAAAACCCAAATAAAGTATCAAAACCCAAGAATGGATTGCTCCATTCTGCAAGAGGAAGACATAATTGCCTTGTTTGCTGAGCTAAGAGAGTCTACTTCATACTGTCACTAATCATGTATAAAAATACAGTGGTGCTCAACACAAACCTACCTCTCCTTTTACTTGTCCTATTACCCTACCATGTGTGGTTGCCATGTGTCGCCTGTTTCTTCGCACATATTAAAATATACTTTAGACATATAAACAATGTTTTTATTGATTTAATGAAAACCACTTCTCTCAGGAGAAGGAACAGTATAACAAGGATATGGAAACTTGAAGGCTGAAAATTCACAGCCATTTCAAGATGGGGGGACTGTCTCTTTTAAATGAAGTAAGGAAAGTAGAGAATTAGCCAGGTGGAAACAGACCGCATTTGTCCTCATCTTTATGCCATGTAAGAGCTCACCTGTGTGCCTTGTGGTGGATCAACTGATAGGCAACATCCTTCTCCAAAAAACATCTCAGAACACAAAGAGGTAACAACAGTGTATTCTGTTATGGAAGCTAAAAAAACCCACAAATAAACCTTCTGTCCTAAAGGAAACACAGTTTAACACATCCTCAGCAAATAAAGAAAACGGGATCAAAACCTTTAGCCTAGAATTATAAAATACCTTTGGTGAGCTACCCAAAGTTTGTCTCATCATACTCAACAAAAGCTCTCCTTTCTTGTCAAGCCACTTCCTTGCCTATTGTTACCTTAATTAATATGACTTGGTTAATTCTCAAACTGCTTACTGCAAAATTACCAACTGAGCCAAGCTAAGTCAAAGTCTAACAAGCTTTTCTTCAATATACTCAGGCATGCAGAGCTTGAAGTTTAGAGCACAAATGCACAACGAGCTGCTTCTGACTTCCTGCCTGGCATCCATAAATAAGAAAAAGACCAATTCTCTGAAGGACTCTGCTTCCCATGCTGGCCATTACCACAGGCAGTAGCAGTGACAATGGCCAGCATGACAGCATAAAGATGGGGAGCAACACTTTCAGTGAAAGTGTTGAAAATTTGTTCCAGAGATTTGTTCCAAAGGTGAAAATTTATTCCAGATCAAATCAAAATGAAAACAAACACTAAATTTTTCATGCTTTGAAAATGCACAGTCCCCAGCTGTCGCAATGACCGCCACTGACCACTGCCCAGGCTAGCTCCTGCGGTATGCGACAGGAGTGCGGAGCAGCTGGAGGCTCTTGGCTTTAAAGCTGCTCCTCAGGAGCTCAGCTCTGCCCAGGGGAGCTGAACCTCCAGGCACAGTGGCTGTCAGCAGTCCCAACGAGGGAGAGGATAAAAAGTAGCAAGGAGGCTTGCCACACGGGATAATCCAAGTTTATTGGAGGCAACTCACAGGGGACAAGCCTCGAGCAGCTCCAGGGAACCTCTTAGAAAGGGAGGTGTTACAATGGGGATGGCTTAACTGGGGACCAATAGAAATCTCTAAGGGAGGGATATGGACAAGGATAGACATTTCCTTGGGCCAATAGCCCCAAGCGGAGGAGGGAAAGGGATCACATGCCCCAATGGGACATCGAGGTTTAGGGGATTTCCAAAGGGGGAGGTATCTAGAGGGGCAGGGTCTCGGGGGATTGATGGGGACCATATAAGGGTAAATTGGGAGGTTTCAGATGATGGACGCTGGACCTTCCGGAACAACAGGAGGGGTTTGGGTGATTGATAGGGAAAGAGCTAGAACAAGGGGAGGAGAACAACCATGTAGGGAGCACCAGGGGAGCGGCTTGGGTCTGGGGCAAACCAACTGGGAATAGGAGTGGGGAAGGTAGGGATGAACCATTGGGGTACAGAAAACTTATATAAAAATACAATAAAGGTATCGCATCACCACACCCAGATCAGTTCCTGCCACAGCTCTTCTTACCAAGATTTTATCATTATCTTCTCTTCATCTTCAGCAACACCTTCTTTCCAGCTTGCTGGCATACAAGTCTCACCCTCCAGTCCCCTACTATTACTAAAAAAAAATACCCTAAGGTATTTTGCCGTGTCCTGCAGCCATAGGGAGGAGGAGAAAAGATCCAGCAGGCAGGAATTGTGCAGCAAGATTGATTTATTTAATTATTTTACAAACTCTTTTATAGACTTTTTTCTTCATAGTCTAATTGGACAAAGGACCAGCCACCCCTTGGGGGTGATTGGCTAAAATCCTAAAACATCCATTGTCAAAATATTTTTCTACTATACCATAAACAAGACTTTTCAAGGCTGCAGGTGTTTGGTTGTTTACATAACTCTGCTACCTCTTCTGTGAGAGAGAAAAGTCTCTCACGGACTTAGAAAATAGCAAGAAAATCCTTGCTAGCAGCATTTTTGTATCCACACCCTACCTCTTGCCCTTGAATAGCAGCAGCTAGCCTGAGTTCTTTTTAAGCCACTTTCTACTGTGACTGCAGAGATTCAGTGTTCAGTGCCCACCCATCAGGCTGAAAACTGACAGCTGGTTTCAGGGCACTGGTTCCCAAAGATACACAGTCCATCAGGAACTTGGACCAAACCCTGGTAAAAGCAACAAACTTCATTCTCTCAGGAACTGGAAAGTTTAAGGATTCACAAAAGCAGCAGATTTCTACTTCCATTTCTGTCTTTTACTAACATATTCCATTCCTCTTTCTTCATGAAATTAAATAAACTGCCATGCACTGCTGGCAAAAGAAAACAACACATCATTACTGCAGATTTCCCAGTTTAAGTCTTCAGCACAATGCTAATGAAGAAAGGTGTACCTGTTAGATAGCAGAGGATGAGGCTTGGCTGGAAAACCTAAGACAGACCTGATGGCTTTGAATTGAATGGTAAAGGTTAAAACTGTAACAGATATTTGCTCCACAGTTATTAATTACAGTACAACAATGCTGTCCTTAAGCTAGAAAAAACAGATAAATAAGTTTACATACGCATCAGATGAAAGATCCCATCACAGGCGTTTATGTGAGACAAGAAGGAATTTCCTAAGCCTTGTCCAGTGTGGGCTCCTTTCACAAGGCCAGCAATATCCACCACATTCAGAAAAGCTGGAATTTTGCTGAAATATAAAAGTCAAATGTTTCCTTACTAAAGCATATTAGCCAAAATTTTGGGCACAGAAATAAATTCAGAACATGAAAATCCAACACTTCTTTTTTTTGGAACAAGTTAAACATCACAGTATGGAATGTGTAAGACAAAATTCCTCCCATTGTATGTAAAACACCCATTCTCTAAGTTCTCTGTAAATATTTATGCAAAATTAAGTAAACTAGTTTTGAAATGTGGAATCATACAGACAACTATACAATAATCGAGCAGGCCTGGAAGACTGAGGCATAGATATATCATGTGTAGTGCACAGCTTTCCCAGGACCAAAGGGTAAGACACAAAAGGCCATTGTGCTCTGCTATTGCACACCTCTAAGGTTACCATTTAGTTCAGCAAGTTATGCAACTTTCTCAGAAGACAAGAGCAGGGGTTTTTTTAATACACTGGTGATTAAACTAGCAGTGATCAGGGTTATGCAAACAATTTGGAAAAAAGGCAGATAAGTTAAGGTGGTATTATAATGTAAACAGCTGTGATGTTTTCCACCAGACTGAACAGCAAATGGTTAAGCAGACATGTTCATATGACATTTTATATAGCAACAGAATAGACATTAAGTTCAAATTAGCTGAGAAAAACAGAAAAAAACCAGAAAAAAACAGAAAAAAATTTATAAACGTCAAACCTTCTATCCTCCAGAAATCCTCAGCTTGTTTTTAAATGAACAAATAACTTAGTGGCATTAAACTTTACATGTACACCCTAAACCAAATTACTTCTCAAAATCCAGGTGAGTTGGAAAAAAACCCAAGAAACCACTAAAACCTTGTGATATGGCATTGACTAAAAGCACCTTCATATGTTCTATGCAAATGATATCATCATCATGAACAGTGGCAGAGAGAACCACACTGAAATGCTGCAAATCCCTCACTTGTGAAAGACCAGAAACCACAAACCACAGCCTCACGATCTCCAGCTTGATGGCTTCAAAATAAGTAGCTGGAACAGCAGTTCATTCCCATCAAACACTTGATCACCATCACATTTCATTAGCACTGTGCTAGGACTACCACAACAGCTCACTGTTTGTTTCACTGGCAGTAAGTATAGCGGCAAACACCCAAACCCACGGCTTGCACAGCCCCACCAAGAGGGGTGAGACACACCCTAGAGCCGGCATGAGCGGATAGAGCTGAGTTGGAAAGCGGAGTGTTCTGTTCTGCGGTGAGTGTTCTTCAACACCAGATTTAAATCCAAAGATATAAATTCTGTGGTCTACCTTAAGATGCCTTTTCCAAAGACCTACCACTGCAGTGCTGCTCACAGACAGAAACAACCACAAAGGTGGGAATGAGGGCTAGGAATGACCCAGCCAGCCCTTACAGAAACCCTCTCTGAGCACTATTACACTTCTGAAATCTTTACTGTCCACAGCCCACAATGAGCTTTATTTTTATCAGTGTCACAACATGCTGATAAATATGTTTTTTCAAATACTGAAATATATGACAAGACTGCTGTCAAATCTGTAACAGCAGGAAACTCCACCAGCAGGAAAATCACCCTTCTCTCCTTATGCCAGTGCCTGGTATGGCAGCTATAGTCCAGACAGAAAAAAAAGTAGTTACAGAAATCTATGGATCATTGTCTCTGCTCAGAGCAACTGACTTAGGTAGAACAAAACACAATTTCAACTTTTTTTCTTTGGTGCTACCCCACTTCCCTTTGACTGTAAGTAACATATCAGCAGATGTCCTTCCTCACTTCAAATCAACTCCCTAATTTGGGAAGAGATGATTCACTAGAATCTGTCTGAGTATGGAACATCAATTATTTCTGGAAAAGTGGTTGACCTAAAGGTTTTGTTTTCAATCTTGCTCTAACATTTCCAAAGAAAAATTATTTCTTTCAAGTAAAATAATTTCACAATACAAGATCTGGACAAAATCTTTTTGTTTACCAAGGGGAAGTTCAAAGTGTCACTAAACCTGTCAGGTGTAATAAATTAGGAACTTAATGACATGTTTCATATAATTAATATCTTTGTGACGTACTTAGAAAGAAGCAATTATGTAACATGATACAATAAGTTACTTTAACTCAGGTACACAGTTATGTTGACTTTAAACTTCACTAGGCCCATGAAAAGAAGGGCTCATCCTTAGGAAGACAGATACTGTGTGCTGCAAGTTAATGCCGTGGAATGCAGTCAAAAGAACATGACTGTCCCACTATTTTTTTTTTTTTTTTTTTTTTTTTACACAAACTCAGAAACAGCAAATCCTTATTTAAGGCACTAGCAATAGTAACTCGCAGTCTGAAGACAGAAGCGAGTACCTATTAGTGCATTAATCCTTTTGCCTGTCACAAAGAGAACCAACATACTTCAAAAGAAACCTCAGCAACTTCCCAGTCTTTGGTTTTTGATGCTCACTCAAAAGCAAGACAGAAAAATGCCACTCTGTAAAGCCCTTCTCCATTGTAATTTTAAACTGTGTTTTAAGGAAAACAAAGGTGGTGTAAGGAAGGTTCTATGCTCCCCTCTCACCTTTCTGGTAGGATTAACTTCCTGGCCAGCCATCAGAACAATTCACACTTTCACTACAAAGATGCCACATTAGAGCAAGACAGATACCTTCATATGCAAATGGTCACTCTATCACCAGAATCAACCTCATTTGCTACACAATGGAAAGAAAACCCCCGCACATTTCTTTCACAGTTGAGTAATACAAGCAAGAGTCCTTTGAAGTATGTGGGCTTCCAGGGTGCTTTCTCACCTTCACTTCGGGTATCACAAAGCTCACGTTCCAAGCAAATTAAAAGAATCCCCACTGGCAGACACCTTCCCAGGTCTAAATTTGTTTCATCATAGAAAGATGAATACACAGAAAAGCAGAAAAAGGCACAAGCTAGTCACACTTGCCTGTACTCTGAAGGACAAAGAGTAAACATTATGAAACGAAATAAACAGAGAACACTGCACAGAATGGGGGGAAAGCACCGTGTATCTTGAATATGGTTTATTGAAGACTTAACTGCATTTTGCTTTTCTTTTTTCTCCTCCTCTAAACAAATTAATTTCCATTTCCTAGGATTCATTAGTCAGCATTAGCATAATGTCACTGAGCCTCAAACGATCATCAGGAACAGGTGGCATCAACTGATCATTTGTACAAATCAGTGCAACACCAAGCTACCATAAAGCACGTCACAAGGATTTATAATATGAAACAGAACACCAAGTCCAGAAGTATCTCTATATTTTAACCACAGGTATAATCCTTGGGCAGGGGGTTTTTATCCCACTTTGAAAAACAGCAGCACTGCGTTTGTGTTAGTGTGCTACCTTCACTGTATGAGCAACCATGCAGTAAAGAGCACAAGACTCACTGGGCCAGACAAAGTACAGTTTTGCAGTCTGGTGGTTAGGGCACTTCAGGAGTAAGAGGCTTATGTATCCATAGGGTTACATATTGTGCAGGGGGTGAAGCTTTTTTTTCACTAACTTAGTTTTTTCACAAACTTAGTTTCAAATTCATTGTTTCAAATTTCAGTCCAAACCAGTTACTTAAACAGGAGGAGTTTCTTTACCTGATCTCTTTGTCCAGTACAGCAGTTGTGAATGGATTAATGCAACCAGTTACTTTCTTGCTTCTAAAATGTATATACATACAGTATCTGGAATTTGTTGTGCATAATTTTTTTTCCAAAATTTGAGGGGAAGAGGCATACATTTATTTCTTGAGTTTCCACAAATAATTGCTTTGTTGAAAAAACTCACAGTCAGCACACACCTGAAGCTGTGACTTCAACTGAAACATGATAACTGAAATGCTGTTTCTCTCCCTGGATTTTCACTCTTCTAGGTTTCCACAGTCTCTCTTCTTCAATGAAACCAAAATCCCATTAGTTTCTCTGCAGCATTTAATACAGTTTACTTAAATTTCACCTCCACCAGGAAACCCTGGAAAGCCACATGACAACTTCATTCAACTAAAGCTTCAACTAAATTCAAACGCAGTAGTTTTCCAGCAAGCCTTGATGATAATACTCATAACACACTCGCTTTTTACTCATTTCTTCAATAGTTCAAGAAATTTCTCTCAACTCAAACTCTACCTGATCCTAGGTCCCACAACCAAGAAGGCCAGATTCTTCAGTATGAAGGTAAAATGTCCAGCTCCCCTTTCTCTTCGGTAAAGCCAAATGTATTACTCATCTCCTGCTTCCCGCACAGGCTCTTCTGCCTTTAAAAGCAGCTATGTTAAGTCTGTTAGAAAAGAGAAATTCTTCCTCCTTCCCGAAAATTCATACAACTTCAGTCAGAGTCATCTGTTAGCATTCACAAATGACCTGAAGTAAATGTAGCAACATAGAAAGAGAACATGTATATTGTGACAACCTCTTTAAGAGCCATTCAACTCTGTCCTCACTGCTATTTTTGGCTCATTTCCAAACAGTTCAGTCCTTCCCTCTTCCAGGAGACTGTACTCCCTATTACAACTCCTGCAATCAATCTTGCAAGCAGTTTTGACCAATGTAAGCAAAATCCCTCACTGGACAGTTAAAAGAATCTGCTTCCAATGAACTAGGTACTGCAGATGAACCCTGGCCATTTCTATACAAGAATGATTTCATTAATAGCATTTTATCCACGGTACTGACAAACAAGACTTGAACCTAACAGCACATGAACCAGAAGTGAAATATCTGCTAATTAAATTGCCCTTATATGAATTATAACAAGGTAAGAGATTCAATGTGGATTACAACACATACTCCATGTCCTGTACATACCAAACACCTGCATTCTCAAACTATTCAGTAAGTTATCACACCAACAAAATACAACTAATTAAATTTTGCCTTCTCCCATCAGGCAGAAAAGATGGCTCAAGTCACCATTACTTAATGTTTTTCATTCACTGCTGGCAAATATGCAGTGCTAGAACATGCATCACAGCCCAGCTGATTTAAGCAGGCTCAGAACAAACTGAAGAACAGGCAAACTTAGTAACACCTAAGGAAAAATAACATTAACAACAGGATATAGTTACCAATTTTCAGTCATTTTCTGTAAAGAAATGGAATTCTTTTACAGATGATGATATGTTAGATTTACATCCTGCTAAGTTATTGATCTCTCACTCTGAAACTACAGGTGGTTTCCATTTATGTAAATGTTCCTCTTAAACATAGATTAAGTCCCACATGATGTCCCTCAGAAAGTCCCACTGCTGATCTGGATTCTACAAAATGCTTTCCAGCAACTGATTACATAATTTTGACTTTAAAACTTTATCACGTACCTGAGTACGCTATCCTACAATGAGTTCAAGGGAACTTTCATTTAATATTGCAGACTTTCATGATCTAGACAGCAATGGGACTAACTCAGATTTAGTACAGTAACCATCATTTGAGCACTAAAGATCAGAATGAATGAATTTTATTGTCTGCAATGCAAAAAAACAAATCAAAGCAATCTGCTGACAAAAAGGATCGAGATCCTCAACTATAATGGACAGTGCTAGACTTGAAGAGGGGTAGTTGCAATTTAGATATTATCCTCCTTGGAGATAACCAAAATTGCTTTATATTTTAAGTTTGAAAAGGACATCCAAGATAGATTAGAAATAGTCTAGGTGAAATAGAAATGTTTGTGGTTGCAATAAGCTTTGTGTTTGTGAATGCATGTGTGCAAGGCAACTCACAGGTGAAAACAAGGAATGAAACAAATACTGACAACTTTTTAAGTAGTTTGATTCATCCTCTCTTGACTCACTCCTGCTTATAACCTCATTTGACTTTAAGCAAGGGAGGAACCAGAAACACCACACTTTAACATCACTTTTTTTATTAATATTTTCAGACAGATTGATTTCGATCAGCCAATGCAGTCTTTGGGTGTAATTACTTACAGTTAGGCTGTAGGTTAATTACCTTAGGCTTACTGTGCTTCTTCCTGAGCACTTCTTTTACTCATGTAGCTTGGAGTAAAGTAGAAAAAATGCAAATAATTGCAGTGAGGAGATTATTGGGGCACAAAATAAATCAAATAAAGAGGAAATTGCAGTTTCCTCCACCACCTCAGTGAAACTCATTGTGAGGCTGGACTCCAGAGTCACCTGAGGCACATCTCCTGGTCAGGCACAGCACACTACAGCTGTGGCAATAGGCAGGAGGACATATGAGCTAAGAGTGGTGGGTACATGCACCCAGAGGCTTTCAAGCTATTTGTGAGTTAGGACACAAATCACTGTTCAAATTACATGAGTTTGACATACTTACACTAAAAAAAATATTTTTAAGTTTAAGGTGATTAAGCAGCATTTTAATTAAATTTAGAACAAAAATACACAAGAAAATAGCTTCATCAAAGCTTTTATTAAGTTACTAAAATTTCTTCAGTTGCACTATATACACAGCTCTTTTTTTTGTGAGATACCCATCACTCCTAAACACACGACGTCCCATAAAATATTAACTCAGTTAACAGAGCAACTGTTTCTGGCTTCCGTGTCGTAGTTGTCATGTCAGGAGCTACTTGTTGAGATGAAAAACATCTCTTTTCCATTACGAAATTAGCAAACCTCATCCTCTGCTACCTACTTAGGATTCATAAATTAGGTGGGGGGGAAATACACCTTTCTGCTTTAGTTCCTGCTGAAGTGAATCAGTCTACAGAAAATACTCTCTTTCCAAAACTAAACTGGAACTAATCCAATCATTAGTCTGTAAAACCTTGCCTGAAAGTACCTATACTGGGGGAACAGGGGTAGGAGGACAACAAAATAAAAAAATAAACCCTCTCCTTTCTGAAGAAGCTACACATGGGCACAATGTAACAAGTGAGTTTTCACTGAATATTGTATGAAATTTATAACAAACAAATAAATCATTTAAATACATACATGAAGTTAGTAACATAATATAAACAAATACCTTAAAATAACAAGCATTCAGAATTGTGTTTAATATATTAAGATTTCTTCTTTTTTTTTAGTATTCAGTTTCATTCACAGCAAAAAGCAAGCAGTAGTAACACTAAAGCTCAAAGAAATAATCTATATCATTTGGCAACAACATAGCAGTTTTAACCGTAAGTTCTTAGAGCCCACCTTCTGTGTACAGTCTATATCACTCAACTTATTTATTGTCAACAGTCACATACATCCCACTGCTGCAGAAAGAAAAAAAGCACAGGTTACAAGTTCTGCCAGTGTACCTTAATCTATTAAGTACAGATTTACCTGTAGGTAATAGTCTCTAAATTGTTGGCTATGTGATTTAATTTACAAACATTTACATTTCCAATTAATACCAGTCAGCTTTCAGCACGGCCTAACAAGTAACAGCACACCAGTCCCAAGGAAGCTGAGGCTCTCCTCTTTTCGAGAGAGGAATGGATCTTCAAGCAACAAACAGTACCTGAAGATCCCAACTCCTCCTCCAATGGCAGAGCAGCCACAAACTCATACCAGCGATGTCCCTGGCAATAGTCAGTCTAGCTGCAGCAGAGCAATCCCAGCTCAGTGGGACCGACAGCAACTGCCAGCCCTGTCCCTCTCCCCTGCCCTGGTTCACAGCAGGCACCAAGGCAAGATCACTTTGTACTGTCATACTTTATTTCAGTTAAGACAAAGTCACCCCTTGTTTCTTTTCCCCTATCTCCCAAGAATGACTGCAGTTATGTGAAGACTAAGTGTAACATACGGGAAAAAAAACCCCAAATGTTTTAGATTTTGAAAGACAAAATCTTGAGGCTAGACGAGAGTCCAATTTAAAGAGAATTCACTGTTTATAAAACATTCTGCATGCACAGATGGATTACGTCTACTAAACCAAACAAGTAGAAAATTACCACAGAACGTATTACATAAAGATGAAGAACAAAATCAAGACTATACAGAGAAATTAAGACATTTAAATTACAATTCAGTAGCGTATCTTTGTGACTACAGCCTTCTTTTCCTAAGTTAGTCTCAGGCAGACAAGCACAAACAGCCCAATAAGTTACTTCCGTCTACTGTCCTACTGGATTATCATTAATTATCTCTGCTTTATTACTATTACAGTGAAATACAAAGATCATATAAGCAGCGTAAGTGAACTCAGGAGATATAACTATCCACTAATGCCCACATCCATTGACTTTAAGTAACAAATGTCTGTAGAAAGTCAAAAGACCATTCAAATAAAAGCTGATTATCCAGCTTATTATCAAACTCAGTATATTTACTGAATACAGATTCAGAAAATATACTATTTTCATTAATATTTTTAGAGTGATAAGGGGGGAGGGAGGGAAGGAGAATTTGCTAGTCAGAGAACACACAGAGGTATTTACGATCTTAGCACTCCTTGTAACGATAGATGGCCAAAGGCAGGGTGAGGGGAGAGGTAATAATCTCTTTGTCACTTCAACTATTAATTTGGGAGTAGCTATTCATAGCCAAGTGAGAAGAAAAGGGGATTTTTGACATGGCCAAAGCAGCACTAATAATACAATTTAGAAGAAAATTTCCAACAAAACTTCAAAGCCACACCATTATCTCTGGTCAACAGCCTCAAAACTTTGTCTCTAATTCAGTTTAGTTTTTAAGATCCATGCCATAACCATCATACTTAACACGGACTTGAGCAGGAAAAACAAGGTAACGTTATAACAATCCACCTAAACAAATAGCTTCATAATAATGCAGTATTTAAAAACTGCACAATAGTTACAGACGGAAACAGCTTGTTTAGACCTGAAAATCAAGTCAGAAAATGGATTTTTTTGATTAGTGACTAATAAATCTTTTTTAACTGTGGGTGAGATCTGGCTCTAAAACTCAGGCCCAAGAGTCTAAAAAAAGCACATGTGCACGCTAGTTTGCCCTAGGATTTATATACACTCACTTGATTCAAGATACCTCTGCAAGTAACTGCAAACTGAAATTAATGAGTCACAAGTTCCTATATAAGTTTCTGTTTTCTGGAAGCACCTTAAATTTTGCTGTTCAAGCAAAAAAAAGTTCCCACATTGAACATACAGAGCAGATTACAGACAGAGTCAACAGCAAAAAAATTGATGTGACAAAATTAATACACTCCTAGAATAATGAAAGAATCGGGAGAGATGTAGTGTAGGAATATCCTTGAATATACCACAGAACAAGTAGCAGAGCCTATTAAAAGGAGAGAAAATCGGGGACAAAAAAGACTGCCCATAAAACTTACTGCCAAATAACTGAGGATGCAGGGATAATGACAGATATTTGTTTAGCTCCCTACAGCGCATACAATATTCTGAATGATACAAAGTATAGGGTGGAAATCTTACAAATTAGCAACCTTAGACATGTTAGGTATGTCCACTACTGTTCACTTTTCAAACCTCTTCAGAAGATCCTCCCAGTCACCTGGGAGCAACCATCTTCAAAGACAGGAACGCCAGTCACCAAATGGTGCTGAGCAATGACTGACAGCTCCTACATTTATCATTCTCATACAATAAAGGTCATACTGGGGGTATGGGAAAGGTATAATCCAGGTGGACATATAATTTCATATTCTAAAACAGATGTCAATAACAAACTTGTAGACATTACATTTGCATTAAACTTTTATGAAAAGTTTTGGTTCACTAACACTGCTTCAGCTGCCTAACTGAAGAAAAATATTAAGAATCTGAGTTACCTCGGAGGTTTGTGATACTGGCACAGGAAGTCAAATCTGTCATCTGGCACAGGTACTCGACTCTCATTTGGATCGATAGTACAGAAAGGAAAATTTTCCGCTGCCGCTTGACTCTTCGTTAACACATTGAAAAACGTTGATTTCCTATCAACGAAATACACACATTCTTAAAGTAGTTCAATTCAGAAGCATTTAAAAGTACTGGGTAAAACCAGATCTTATTCTAACCCAAAGTGATACTGAGCTTTTTCTTTACTTCAACAGCAGTGACCATTCCCCCGATTACAGCAGAGGACACACGCACCTGTAATGCCCCACTGAAACCCAATGATGTTACCTCTCTCCCCTACCCTTTAAAATTCCCCTAAGTACATATATTGCACACACATGTCAGCAAAAAAAAATTAAGTCAAAAGCAATGCACAGCCCTACTGGCCATTTCTCATTTTCCTCAAGAACAGTGAGACACCCATAAGGATGCTTGAAACTTTTCTTTGAACTAGTTTTGCCATGACTCACCCTTTCCACAAGGGTATTGTTCCTTCAGATTTATTTACATTGTACAATTTCAGTATCTAAGCAATAAAAGTCAACAATAAAAAGAGAAAAAAAGCGGCACAGAAAGCAAACCACATCAGTTAATCAATTAAAAGTAATCTTTTGTTCATATGAAGATACAGTTGAACCTTACCAAACTATTTTCATCCTTGTTAAATATCAGTGGAAAAAAGTACACTATCAGGGAAAAAAAAGAACACTTTCCCTTAAACCAAAAGGCAGATCACTTTGGTAGCTGGCATTTATTAAACCAAAAGAGCAATTCTTGATTTATTAACTCCCAAATCTTCTACCATAAATATTCAGGTTGTTGTGTTTTTCAGAGCTGCTCTGCATACAGCCAACATGCTCAAAAGTCACTAACAGTTTTATTTGAAAGTTACATCACAACATATCTGAAAATGCTATTTATCCCCATTGACATGCCATACAACGCTACAGCTAATTATTTCCTTTATGGAGTACGTCTTAGCTATACCCTGAAAAATAAAATAAATTATAATGAAAATATAAGAAAGCAATGCTTCCAGCTTTAAGACGTGCACAAAGGTTTGTCCTCTGATTTGTTAAAGATTTAAAGTTTGAGAATGCTGAGACCTTTTCTTAGTAAACAGGATACACGAATTAATACCAAAAGGTTTCACATGTGTATCTTCCAGGCAATCAATTCATCCTCCTTTTCAAGAACAGCTCCTGTGAGGAGCCATAACTACAGATGACAAGCATGACAGAAATCAATGATTAACGTTTCAGCATCTCTTCCAAACTGTCACTTAGGCTTGTCTCACTACAAACTCTGAAGAAGTTTCAAGAAAGTCCTCTTCACTGCCAATGACACGGAATAATTAACCCCTTCCTGTGCACATCATCCCAAAATATTAAAGGAATTTGTTGTGCACGGGTGCCTAAGTATTTGCATAAAAACATGCATTACACAAACACAACAGTGGAAATAAGGAAATACAAAGGACATGGTGTTTTATGAAACTCAGCAATTATTAAGACTTTTCCTTTCTCTGATCCCTCCCCTATAATCTTGTCCAGACTCGCACACACCTGCCTATCGCTGCCAGTTTTGCGTCGCTCCACCTGCAAGTAGTTCCAGCTAAAGACAGAAGTCCATCACTGAGCAGTAAGACTTGTGTCCCCGAGCTCGCATCCGCACCTTTCTGCGCCCAGACAGCGCCTCGGGTCCCTGCCCGGCGCAGGGGCGAACTCGGGGAGAGCGAGGAGCCTCCCTGCCCGTCCCCGAACACCTACCCCACGTTCGGCAGCCCGACGATCCCGATCTTCAGGGACGTCCCGAACCTTCCGATAATCGGGTGCGACTTAACCCCGTCGCCTCCCTTTTTCGGGGGCATCTGCAAGCACAGAGGAGGGCACACTGAGCTCCCCGCGACACCCTCGCGCACCCTCCACGCCCGTCCCCTCCCGGCACGGCGCAGCGGCCCAGCCGGGGCCTCCGCCTCCAGAAGGCCGAGGAGAGACACCCGCGCGGCGGCGGCCGCCGGGGCCGCGGCGGCGGCCGGGGATGGTGCGGGGCTCCCCGCGGCCGGGGCGGGCGGTCCCGGCTGTGGCCGAGGCCCCAGCTCACCTCGGCGCGGAGCCGCCTCGGAGCAACAAGCGCGAGCGGCCCCTCGCACGCGGATGCGCCGGCGGAAGGGGCGGGGCCAGGCGCGGCCATTGGCGGGGGCGCCGCGGGGAAAAGGTCGCGCCGGGAGGGCGGGGGAACCCCCGGCCCGCCCCCCGGCAGTGCCAGCGCGGCCCGAGCCCGGCACGGCCCCGGGTGGCAGCGGCGGTGGCCACGGCGGAACGGCCGGGCAGCCGCAGGAACGCTGCGCACAAATCACAGAATCAGTGAGCTTGGAAAAGACCTCTGAGATCATCGCGTCCAACCTATGACCAAGCACCTTGTAAACTAGACCATGGTACTGAGTGCCGCATCCAGTCTTTCCTTAAACACCTCAGGGGACGGTGACTCCACCACCTCCTGGGCAGCCCATTCCAATATCTAATCGCCCTTTCTGTGAATAAATCCCTCCTAATGTCCAGCCTAAACCTCCTCTGGCACAGCTGAAGAAGACCATGTCTTCTAATCCTGTCACTGGGCGCCTGTGAGAAGAGGCTGACTCCCACCAAGCTACAACCTCCTTCCTGGGAGTTGTAGAGAGTGATAAGATCACCCCTGAGCCTCCTCCAGGCTAAGGTCCTGGTCTTCTGTTTGCCCACCCATCAATCCTGCACCAGCGCAGGAAGCACTGGAAAGGTGAAACACCCAATGCCCAGAGAAGTGCCATGTGCTTTTTGAATTCTAAGGAGCACTGATGCTTAGGCACACCACTAGACTTTTGTTCATGCTTATCTAGATAAAGAGGTGTGTGGTCAGGAGGAGGCCCTTGCAAATATGTTGTGATTTATTTATAATAATTTACATAGAAAATTAATAAAATAATCTAGGAATAAAATAGTGAGGTCATGAAGAAAAGATGAAACATTTAGAATCTATAAAAAATTGCAGAATGTTACAGAAGTCAGAGCAGGACTCTTCAAAAAAATTAGACATTTTCTTTAACTCAGGCTCTGCTTCTCTGAACCATTAAAGACAGGCACCATCAAGTGTTGCCTGCTAAGAAAATTGGAGGAGAGAAGGCAGTAAAAACTATTCTTATGGCATGCCCTATTTTAAGTCCATAAGATAAAATTCTCAAAACTTGAAAAACACCAGAGTGAAGGAGTCAAGGTGAGAGTATCATCAGATCTATATCATCTCTATCACAGTAAAAGGAATATAATACTGAACATATTTTTAATTTTTTTTTAAAGAAAGGACACTTCTATTAAGCCTAATTTGAAATTATACATAAAAAATGTCTGTTAAAACTTTTGTATTTCAGTGACATGAGATTTTTGCAACAATAATATTGAGGAAGAGAATGCTGTATCATTTCAGAGTTTTTCTATTAGTATAGTGATAATAACAGCTCTTGATAGTAATATATTTACGTGGTCTTTCTACTGTCTTAAAATCTATCACTATACACTTAAGAGGGGAAAAAAGTATATCTAATTCAGATTAAGATACAGTTACTTAGCTGTTGAATAAAGCTAATGTATTACTACACCAAACATTCAGTAATATTGAAATTAACAGAAATCATTTATAAATAAATTCAGCACAGACCCTCAATCCTTCACATCCATAAATTACAAACTTCAGTAACCAAATTTAGTTTCCTTTTCAGGAACAAAATAAAAACACCATAGTTTTCCACCCTTCTAAAGCTCGAGACACTTTACTTGTCCTGAAAGTAGTGATTTGCAAGACTACTTCACAGCAACAGCACAGGATGGATTTGCCTAGCTCTATTAATAAGGCCACAAACTTTCTGAAAGACTACTTTTGGAGAGCTTTTCTGCTTATTAAATTTTCCCACAATCCAAACATTTTGTCAGACGATTTTGTTGTCCAATCTGAGGCACAATAGCTCTCAGTAGATAAACTTCTTGACTGTCTTCTTAAAATAAAAATATTTAACTTACCAGTTATAAGCACAATATATGTATAAGGCATAAGCAGTTTGATACATGAAGTAAAGGAGTGTATAAGTGTGTTTGTGTATATATATATACACAAATAATAAAGCCTGCTGTAGGTGTAATTTTCGTTTTAGCTGTTGGGGAAAACAGCTGAACTGGAAGAGAAAAAGAAATTAAAATCCCTGCCTACTTTTGTTGCTGTACTTCAGTGTGACTACATATGGTAACAAAGTCAGTGATGTGTGTACGAAAGTGTGCAAGTTTGAATATAAGTTTTTAATTTATGCTCTTCATTCAACATACTGTAATAATGGCCCCCTTCTCCCCTTCCCTCCCACCCCCTCCATAGTCCCTATATCTAATTTACTGTTAGCATGGCCACTTCACTAAATGCAGATACAGGACTTCAAAGCATTTGATCCCTTCAGCTAGAAATCGACTCACGGCCATGTAACACTTCATCTTATATGCTTTTGATTTCAAGTTGCTTTTAAAGTCAAGGTTTGCCTTATTTGGCTGAATGTTTCTATCCAAATCCGTCATAATGGTGAAAGCCTCATTTTAAACTGGCATACATAGTTTAAACCGTAATCATCTTGACCATATTACATACAAAATGTGTTTTATAAGTTTAACAGAAAAAAACACAAACATCTAGAAAGCAATCATCTCCATGTCAACTCTCTAACACTGAAGTACTGCACAAATACAGCTTATTGTACAGCTGGATCACGTGCTGAAGCCAAACAGCCCTGGAGCAACTCTACCTGATTAAAAACAATGTTTAAAGGACAGTAATAAAACAATCAGTTTGTTGTTTCTGCCACCAACATAGTCTTTGCTTTCTGCTGCCCAGAACATATATTTACAGCAAAGTCACTGTTAACTGCAAAAATAAGTGGTTTTGTAGAACTGAAAGAATAAAGACAGAGCCCCTGATCCTTGCTGTGACCAGGTAATATTCAGTGCAGCCCAGGGGGTGAGAAGAACACAGCTGCTTTTGCACACCCCAGCTCGGAATTACCTGGGTCCCTGCCACTTGAAGGGAGCCAGATGACTCCTAGTAATACATACACTCAGTACTAAAAAGAAACACTACTCAAGGGCATGGTCTAAACTAAATGGTGTTCATCGAGTTCTGTGAAGTTTAAAGGTAGTCATCACACAGCTGAACTGTGCTTGAATACAATATTTTTAAACATCATATTTGGTAGGGTTCAATAGTGTTTGTTCTTTTAGCTGTGGATTCAGCTGATTTCATAGACAATCTAACCTTGCTCCATTCTTTATACACCTATATTCATACTCCCCCTTGCATTTTATATTTACGCATTTTCATTCTTCTGTATTGTGATAACTGTCCTTGTTTTAATGGTATCAGATTGTTAATGGTGGTATACCAGTGCAGCTCCAAAGATGGTCAGGATTGGTGTGGTGGCATAGAGCATCTCTCTCACCCCTTTCTGTGGTATCCCAGACTTTGTCAGTCTAGAAGCATGTAGTTCTAGTGCAGAACAGTCTGATCTGCCACATATTACTAATATTTCTACATCATAACTCTGGATATATCAGCTGAATTTCATAGCTTTAACATGGTGTCATAGGTTAGCAAGCATAGTCCCGGAAGGGACGTCCTTGCTAAGGGGTGCTTACAGTTTCCTCTGGGAACTGATAGAACCTATCAGCTGGCCAGTTTGGATATGGACAATTCTCTAAGCCACTTAAAGTTGTGATCACCTCTGTGATCCACATTTAAGAATAGACAAACTCCCCCTCCAAGCTCTCTCTCGTTTCCGGCGCTGGCACAGGTGGCTGCGGGGCCCGAGCAGGGCCCAGTGGGCCCGGCCAGGCCCTGCTTGGGCCAGGCCGGGCCAGGCCACGGCCATCCTGAAGCCATGGACCTGTTCCAGCCATGGAACCCCCCCCACTGCCTTGCCGTGGGCAGCCGGAGCGGCTCGGCTCTCCCCCCTCTCCACTGCCATAAGAAAAATTCAACATTCCAGCTGCAAAGCTGCAAGGCTGAGGTGAGATTAACCCTTTTTATTGCTGTGAAGAGCTGAAAACCTGAGGGAAGAGAGAGAGGAGATGCTTAAAGCTGAAATTCTCTTGTGAAGCTATGATATATCAGAGTATCCTGTTGTAATTTCATGAAGATATGGGGGGTGGAGTGTTCAACTCGTGAGCAGAAGCACCTGCACTGAGATAGGCAGATGCTGACACAGCTGTAATTTCATGAGAAGTTTGGACAGGGAGAGATGAACCAGATGAGGACTTTTGCTCCAAATGGGAAAGGAGAAAACCTCAGTTCCTAGAGATGCTCCCAGAGATAGTCCTAAAGATGAAGATGATGAAGACCCTTTGCTCCCAGGGAAGGAGAAGGGCCTCTGTTTTTGTTTCTGAACGGCTCAACCTTAAAATTGTACCCCAAAAAACTTCAAGAGTGGACCCTCGAAAGCAGTTGCGGGAAAAGCTGCAAGTCGGGGGAAAGGACTCACACGCAGGCAGAGAGACTCCTCTTCCTAAATGGACTGAACAATATTTGGAAGTGGGCGGCTGTCTCGTTGTGATAATGTTTTCATAGCATGAGCAAGAAGAGACTTCTCTTTCTAAATGGACTGAACAAGGTTATTATGGAAGTGGTAAACAGACTGAACATCTGAAGGGTTGTCTTTTCACATTGTCAGTGGGAGAAGGGAGGAAGGTGGGAGGAGGAGGAGAGTTCTGAAGGTGGTATAATTTTTTTTTCTTCTTTTAGGTCTGTTAATAAACTTCTTTATATTCTTTCAAGTTTGGTGCCTGCTTTGCATTTCTCCTAATTCTTATCTCACAGCAGATAAACAGTAATGAGTATTTTGGACCAAACCACTACACATGGACAATGCCACTAACAGGCATAATGCATACTGAAATCTTCATAGTGAGAATAGTGAAAGAGATTTGCTCACAAGAAGAGAGAAAGCCAAGAAGAGAGAGGTTCTATAGTAGGACAAATTACCAGTGAACTAATAAAATTTCAGTTCAATTTCAGTTCAGTTCAAGGTCTACTTTGAACATTTCAGTACCTTAGCAAAATGAGAGTATCACTATAAAATAAAAATATTTTTATTATTTATACTAATAAAAACAGAGAAAAAACATTAAAGAGGGACTGATCATGAGGTGAGCAATACTAGGCTTTTTCTAGGCCTCCAAAGGCTAGGACCATTCTAGCACGACCATTTCTTTTTTCAACAAATAAACCATATGACATGAAAGAACTGTTAAAAGAAAAGGAATGGTAGTGGTCTAAGAAAAGATGTTGATTTCACTTTATTTAGCGTTGTAGATGGTAGCACTGAATTGTGTCTTAATCAAGATGCTTGACAGCTGAACAGGAAACTATGAAAGAGGAACATAAGTATTAAATACTTCTAGTGCCTTAAAGGGTATTACTGAACATGAAAGATCCTCTAATTTACAAGTAGGGAGACTTCTGTCTCTGAATTTGGACTATACCTGTATACTTTAAAAAAAGAAAGCAAACAAAAAATCCAAACCAGCCCACCCTGCAAGAATGCTGACTAGGAATAAACCCACAGTAGGACTTATTCTTGAATCAGTTTTTTGCAATCTTTGAGCTATGTTCAGCAGCCTGGGAGACACCAGCAAGAAAGAAACCTTAGGGAAAACGAGATTACTTTTCTATAAATGTCTCTAAACTCTACTTGTGAGGTACAAGTTTGGAGCTACAACATCAAAGGATAAAATAATGTAAGTTTTGGCATTTAGTCTAGATTTTTAACTGTGTGCTGTTAAATGTCTATGCAGGAATAGTAGACTCTTGCTAGATTTCAAAGACATTTCATCTTTCTCTTCTAGGGCACAAAAATGTTTGTGATGTAACTTCTTAGGATAGATAAAATGACTTCATATGTTGAACACAGTAGAAAAATGTATAGAGAGATCTGGATAGTTCAAGTTAAAAACATGATCTCAGGAAAAAAGCCACACACCTCATCCTGGATCTAATGCAGATTGAGCAGTTATACTTTAGCCTGATAAGATACATTCTGTTTTGATGGAAGAAAAAAATGAGATACCTAATAAACTATGTTAGTTAGGTGATAATGATACATTTTATACACTACAGATTTGCAAAATTACTGTAAAATGAAAACCAAACAAAATATTGAAGGACATCATGCAGCAATTCTGGAAGTCTTTTAAATTTTTACCATATTATATTTATTCTACTTCTTAACTCAGATTGTAAAGTATTTTATAACCTGAAAAGTTCCGATAAAAGGGATTAATAGTAGTCATTTACATTTCTAGAGGCCTAGAAAAAGAGTTACTTATGGGAAACAGTTAGGACACTATTTGCAAAATATCAAAGAATTCTTTACACTCTGGAAAATCTGCAGCCTTTAGGAGGTCACCCAAAGTGCTCACAAAAATTGCACGTATTGCTGGATGTGGAGCCTGGAGCACAGAAAGGGGGTGGGACACGTTCCTCTGGGCTTGTGAATGAAAGCCCCAAAGCGCATCACCCCTATGCACACAGAGAGATGGTAACAGGAATATAGACTACACCTTCAAGATGGGTTTGCATAGGAAAATTTCAAGAGTTTACCACTGCAGTCAGCTAGTTTTTCCTCATGAAGGTACACTGTTCAGCATGAACAGATGAGCGTATACCTCAGTCCAATTCAGAAACATTGCACCCCCAGAGAAGGTGGGGTGACAGTTTCTGTTCTACATTAGGATTGCAGTGACCTCTGTAAGTACAATGGAGATTTATTCTGTACAATGCTTCAGTTTACATGTAAATACTAATGGCATACTGCTGATATGGCATTCTTCTGGTTATAATAAGAATCCAGTAATTTCTTCCTCATAACTCAGCTACTACATTACAAAAATCCAATAGAAATCAATTTAAAACTCAGATCACATACATATTATTTTTCTTTAATTTCGTGGTAGTGTTCTTATTTATAAGAAAAAGGTCACAATGCAATTATCCCTCACTTGTGCATTCAGGAGAGGACCTCTTAGCTACTTTGTAATTTCATAATTCTCTATTCGGAAGAACTTAGAAGCTCAGCAAAGCTTCACTCAATGCCAGTGTTTTCCCCATAATTTACTTGCAAAGTTGTTCCTACCCTTCTATTCTCAACTGTGCAGTACTCTCATCTGTAAATGTGGGATTTGCCATATTTTAACTTAGGAAACAACTTGTATATGCACACTCTTGGTGGTGCCAGCATAAACCAAGAATCCACAACAATTGCAGAGACCCTGGCAGTCGTCATCTCTAAAGGTGCCTTGTCACCCACCGTCATCTGGCAACAACTCTTCAGGTGCCAATGCTCCTGATATAAACCTGTTTAGCAGTCAGCTTCCCAGTGTATCCCACGCCCTGTTGTCCAAAAGGATGTGATGATGTTACATTCACATCAGTATCAGGAAGAGATCACTCTCCTGCCCTGCTAGTTGCTGGTCTGGAGGATGCACACAGCAGGACAGGACTGGGCATGCCAGAAGTGCTTGGTGAGCAGCCAAAGCTTGAGAACACCTCTGCAGAGGAGTTCTGGAAAAACAATGAAATCCTACTCCAAACACTACAAAATTACTTATCAAATTGTAAAATTACTATCACCGTGTTAAGAAATAACACATGATCATAGAAATTCTGTTGCCTCACAGTTGTAATACTTTTGTGGGTGCAACCAAAGGTTGAATTAAGCATGAATGCTTGGACACAGATTTCACTAGGGATTTCAGAACCCAAATAAATTCCGGAGAGGGATTTTTAGCCAGAGTTTAACTGCTGGCTGCCACTATGTAATTCCTGCCCCACTGAAGAAACACAAGAGCATGGCCTACCACAAATAACTATTTTTCTGCCAAACCTAATCTACATCTTTTTTTACACTTATTCCAGTATTTTTATCCCAGTCTCTCTTTTAAACCAAAACTTTGCCTTACAAAGTATTTTTATTCCTCTCAATAGCTTTATTTAGATCATCATATCTGTACTACAATGTAAAAGAAAGCTTTGCGCATTGGCAAGTGCATTGAGAACCCTGAAGTGGGGAAGAACTACTGCTGACCAGCTGTGGGAAGGCACTGAAATAACATCAGTGACCTGCTCTGAGAAGAAAGATGTGGCAACTCTTGTGACAGATGAAAAAACCTTTAATAGTTTAATTTTTGACGTAAGTGAAACAGATTGATTGTATCTCTCTCTTTGTGACACTGAAATTTTGCCTGTCACAATGAACATTCATAGGGAAGAGCAATCTTTATCAGAAAAGGTACTCACTTGCTCTGCTCTTGTGCTAAAGATTTTACAGTATTTGACATGCCAGTCACAATTTACAGGACTCCTGACAACATCATCTGAGAAATTACACATTTGTGTTGGTCTTTTTTAGAAATCAGGTTTTTAAAGTGTGCCCCTTGTTTCTAACCATAGGCTATCTGATGAGAAGTGAATACAGTTGTCAGCTGGTGGGGCAAAAATTTTTAATGTCAAGAATATGAGAATCTCTGAAAGCCCCATGGCCTGTGCTCATGGCTGTCCAATACGAGTGGGCAGCTTAAGTAATTTAGGAAGAAAAGTTTATTTCCTGAATGCACAGAGCTTTGACTGTCAAGTTACCTATAACAGTTATTCTTTTTTCACTTCAAGGCGGGCAGTAATATTTCCTTGCGCATTATATAAATTTAAAGTGGAACATATTATTAAGGATTTGAGGTGTCTATCTTTTTTAGACTGCTTTAAAAAAAGAGTCAAAGACTGCTACTTGAAGTTATACAAGATCCCTTTAAGATATGTGTAGGACATTGGACATGAGAAAATACTCCTCTCTGCTTATTTTCCTAAATATCTCTTCTACGAATCCTTTTATAATAAATGCGCGTGCTGATAAATCTTAAAAAAGAACTACAGAAATATTAATTACGTTGTGATTGTTTATCATTTTTCCCACAATAACATCTTTTGTGTATTCTGCTCCTTTTTGGGAAGGTCTTATGATCTAATCTCCAACCTATTTAAAAGAAAATGCTTTGTGTGCCATTTTGTACTCATGGTCGTTTGGAGTTCTATTTCAGTTTCATTAATATTGATGGAACTCGTCTCTGCACTCATTCTCAGCAGATTCTTTGAAATTAATCTCCAGCATTTACTGTGATTTGTTTCTGTTTTCTGCTTCATTTCTGAATCCAGCTCTTCTCTAGTTAACTTTGTTTTCTTTATTTTTATCCACTTGCTATGACGGTTCTACTACTTGTGCCGCTGTGGTGTGTCAGTCCCTTTATGGGATCCCTGTTTCGTCTCTGCCTTTCACTGTGATTTTCCATCATTATGGGCCTCTTGAATAAAAATGTAGCCCTTGTTTCTGATAAAGTCCATGTTCCTTTTCTTTCTGTGTGATTTTCCATCATTATGGTTCTTAAATTTCTTGAATAATGATATATACTATGAACAAATGCATGAAGCAGTAATGGCTTCATCAGTGTTTTCTAAAATATATCTGCAGCTTTTAGAGCATACAGTGCTACAGCAGAGTTTGTGCCATATTTGTAAAAGCATGATTTTTAAAGTGTATTTTGTAGCCTATTGATGACTATGCTGCTGTGCATTAATAATTTGCCTTCTTTCAAACATTATCTACTTTTCAGGATAGTGGTTTCAAAGAGATACTGAAGTTGAGGAATAAGTATTAGTACTGAACATCTTTTTTTAAAATGGTAAAAACATAAACCCTTTGTAATGTTTACAGCAATACCACTATGTTATGGGACTAACAGAATTCTTGTTAGGCCTTTCACATGAAGGATGCACGAACAGATTTTGGAGTTCTTATAAAAACAAGCCAACATTTTAATTCGAAGCAGCATATCATAATAAACAAGTAATCAGAATAAGTGTTTTAAATATATATCTGCAAAAACATGATAAAAGAAAAGTTGTACTCCAGTACTAATTAGTTACATTTGAGTTATGTCAAATACATGATGAAAACCAAAAGTATAAAAACATTTAAAGTTAAACCTCAGTTCACCAATTTGAACAATGGAAATCTTTAATATGCCATAATGTAAGTTGGGGTAAAAACAGGAATCAAAATGTTATAAAATATTTCCTACCTTATTTGATAGTAGTGGCACAGTAACTTAGTCCACAAAGTGCTTTATTGATTTCAAAGGGGGCAAAATGTTAGTCACAAAACACTAACCAAGTATGTCAATGATTTTAGCATTACTTTTTTTTTTTAACATACTCTGTAAAATTATATCCATTAGTGTTTCATTTTGGATAACAGATGGAAAGCTTAAAGATCTGGAGAGGCTTGCAAAAGTAAACCATCATTTCCAAAAACATTTATAATGGTATTTACAATTTACTACAGTCTCTCCCACCAAAATAAATGGGTCTTGTGGTATTAATTAGAGAAAACTTGGTTCCTATGTGTCCTGTTTCCTTCCATTTGAAATACAAGTATCAAAATTCCTTTAAGTTCTCTAAGGAAGCCAAACATGAAATGCCCCAATTGATGGCTCCAGCTCACCACCCAGGGGCTGGAAAACACTGTCCCCTTCTCACCAGGGCAGCTGGTGGCCTGGAGCAGGTGAGCTACCCACAGAATTCCAACCAGGCACAAAGGGTGCAAGCAAGACCAGTGGGAACAGCTTCCCCGTACTACCCAAGCAAAAAGAGCAAAGCAGGTTTGGCAATGGCAACCAAGATTAGCCACAAATCATTCACTGCCAGAAAAATCAGTAGTGACAAAACAGGTGTGTTTTGTCGAGCCAGGTAGCCAAGCGAAAATAGACAGGATATCAGACCACGTGATCTTCACAAAAGGTGACAGAACTAGGGGGTGGCACACCTACAACATCACACCTGAGTGTAAACATAGCTCTCAAGCACAGACAAGTCCCCAGTGAGACTCTCTCACAGGTCTGTTCACAGCACCTGATCCCAGGTGACAGTCCTACCCCGAGCACAGGCAGCCAAGCTCCTCAGCAGGTGGAAAAAGGTTCTCATGCATTTATGCTTCACTCGGGGTCCTGACTCAAGCAGCTTTCAATAATTGACACTCCTTACCTCAGTGCCTTGATACAGCTAAGAATGCTTTTATGTCCTTCTCAGTTTATCTTCCAAAGAATCAGTGACTGTTTAATAATGTTTGTATTAATGATTTCTTCTTACGCCATTCACTTACAATGTGAACATGGTGCCTCCGTGACAGCTATTTAGCTGCACTGCTGGTTCAGTGAAAAGCCTTGGGAAGATTGCTAATTTATGATATGTATGATGATCCCACTTCAGTTTTCTTCCTTCACAGTGTTTTGTAGATTGGAATGCATAGGTAGGTGGCCAAGTTTGAATAGCTGTGTTATGTTAGTTCAGTAACAATGAAGTGTCATTATTTTTGGCTAATATTAACATGTAACTGGTGTATGGCCTGACAGATGCATCTGAAACATTTACAGATTCTGGAAAAGAAATCTACAGTCACTCACAGAGCTGTCCCCAACCATTCTAATAAGAAGATAAGATTGTTTTGCAGCACAAAGTGGGAGAAGACTTAATAGAATCAGTCACAGTTTTAGTGGTACCTCTGCTTCAATAACCAATTTATGTCAATTTATACCCAATTTTCTTAAGTAGATGGTTGAGAATAGTATTACTATTTTTTTATCTTCCAGGTAAAAGGTACTTCTCTTTTCATTTTATCTGGGATAAATTATGAAGTCATTTCTCAAATGCAAGTTTCAATCCATCATTAAATAATAACTTGAATGATTGCTTCTCTTTTCTTAACTCTTAGAATGGAAACATACTTGCCCTTTCTGAATCTGCAAGTTCCAGTCCTCATCATTCTTTGTTTCAGAGTAGTACTAGCAGAAATAGTAGGTGACTACTGTCCCTATCAACCTCAATTTCTATTACAGAAAACAAAAGTTATAAAATGTTTCAATGTATCCAAGTTGTTTTCCCTAATTCCCCAATTTAAGAATGTCATGATGACATTCTTAATTTTGCTATGCAAAGAGACAAACCATGTCGTTTTCAAAGCAAAAGAATAATTAAAATACACAAAAAATAGAAAGATTCGCATTGTAAAAAATAAGCTAAAAATGAAGGAAGTGTACTTCAGAACAAAAACAGGGGCTCACACATTCATTTCATGTTTCACTGAATAAAAATCCAGATGACTTCACAGATGAATCTGAGATAAAGTTAACCATTTTCACTACAATTAACTGTGACACTTCTCATGTTGGCTAATGTTTGCTGCATGGTCCCAGCGAAACACAGGCTACTTTTAAAGGCATTCAATAATCAAGGATGATTCTGAGTCACTGAAAGTCCACCCAACAGAAACCTCAATACACTTACCAGCTCAGACTTCCTCATAGGAAACCAGTAATCATACTGTGCCTATATCTTCTGCATATTTTTGAGTTATTCATGTGTGGCAACACAGAAAACATCCTATCAGTTCACTTTCAGTCTCATGGATCACATATTCAAGGGAATTAGCAACAGCAGCAGCAATATTTGAGAACTCACCTATCTGCAAGGCAGGGTAAGAACTCCTATTGATTCAGGTGATTTCAAGTCTCTCCTGTTATTTCTTCTGTAATTTCTGTGGGGTTTTTGTTCAGTGCTTGGTGCCTCACTGGATTTCAATGAGACTGAAATACTATTTGCCTCAGGAGTCTTTTGAGCTTAAGATTCCCACTTTTCTGGAGAGGTGTACTGTGAAGCACAAAATGCCTAAGAACAGCATTCAGTCAGGAAAGAATGATGGTCACCAGTACCTGTATTCACTTCACTGCTGTGGTAACACAGGGAGGTAAATAACCTCCACAGAACTGAAGCTATGTCTGCTATCAGACTGACAGCTGTGAGGCAATTAAACACAATGGCTCTCTTACCTAGCTTTATTACATTTAGCACCTGCTTGAATGCCTTCTGTCCAGCTGAGGAACATCAAGCTGTCTTAGAAACACCCAAGCAAGGGCTTTCAGGAAACAGACAAAGCTCGAGAGATCTTTGGCCTAGAAAAGAAAATCTAGGAAGCTTCTCTAGTGTTCAGGAAACTACAAAATTAGTGAAAACCATTAATTGCACAAGTGATGTTCTGTGGATGAACTTAGTTTTTCTGAAAATTCCCAGAGATTCCTTTGGAAATAATCAGCAGTCTGTGAATCACAAACAGTGCCTGGGAGATGCTATGTCCAAGACTATAACATGAACAAATGCAATCATTATATTTACCAAACAAATATTTTCTGGTTGGACATTTTTCTTACTTCAGAGGTCAGTTTCATATCAATACTATCTAGTATCCAACATATGCAATGCACTGAGTTTATAAATTAATTTCAAAAGTAGTTTTACTTCTTTTACTTTCTCTGCTTAAAGTCAAATAAATATATATGCAGTCCACATTCAACTATCACAGAACTCAAAAATCCTCCAGAGCTGTGACCTCAACTTGAAAATAATAAGCATGTGTAGCATTCTGAAGGAGGGAAGAAAGGTAAACTGATTACTTAATTTTTGATTTTTGGTATCTCTGAGGAGAGCTGATAACTCCTCTTTAAAAATTTCTGCCTTCAATGAATTTGTAAATATGCCTGGCTGCAGCTACAAGTGGGATGCAGAAGCTGTAGGATACTGAAGCCACTCCCGTAACATTTAAGTGAGGGTGTACATCAAACCAGGAGATTTATAGTAATCCCCTGCTATTAGACACACTTTTCTTGAAAGTGTGAGTTCCCCTATTAGCTACTCAGCAGGGGACTCCATTTACCCTGCAAGTGGTCTGAGGCATGCAAAATGTTTAAATTTTGAGAGAATCACAAACAGCAATATCTCCAGAGTACAAAACATGACCTATATTTTTTAATTGCTCACAAAACAAGACACATCCAAAGTGACATGGATACAAATAGCTTAACTTGAACTTGCCTAGAACCAGCTCTGTAACTCACACACTGTGAGGATTTGGTGGTGAAGTCTCATCAACAATCCATCAGGTGAAAATCCGGTATCTCAGTATCTCAGCATCTCAGCCTCAGTATCTCAGAGACCAGTCTTTCTGGAAAGACGAAATTTGAACAACAAGGCTGCCTCAGACTTTGATTAGCCTTCCCATACATGACAAAGAGCTCACTAGTAAAAGCATTTTGTCAGCAACTTCGGTACTGCAGTTTTAAATTTCTGTAATTCCTGAAGACTGCATGAGTTAAGCATTTTGAAAATACTTGATATTTTAATGCTTTTAGGGGTTTCCTCCTTTTTCAGTATGCACCTTTCAGCATTACTAACTGAAGAAATACCAGCCTACTTAGTTTTGAAATTTGAAATTGCAACAGACTGTGAGCTGTGGTAGGTATGTGCATCAATAGACTGGAAATTCACCCAGGAAAAATATTTAGGGAAAAAAAAAATCTAACTAAAATGTATTTGTTCTTAAGAATTCTAAGAGACTATCTTCTGTTTAGCTGAGATTAAAGATGGTAATCTACAGTCTCAAAACCCTAACTCACAAAGATTTGTCATATTCCTGCTTATTAAAATGTCCTTTTAAAATCTTTATTAAATTATATCCGTGGTGGGGTGAATGAACACTAAAAAAGTTGTTCTGTAATGATTCTGAAGTTAGATTCCAGTCATTAGATAATAATTCGGCTATAAGACTCTTATTCATTATTTACATTTTAGTTTTGTAACATTTAGCTTCAACTCTTCTGAAAGAGATTAAATTGAGACTATTTTTAATGTTGATTCCAACAACTGCAAAATAATCCTTGATATTTACTAATACCAATCCACAATTAAACAATTTGCAAATGCAGGCTAGACATAATTAGTAGGGCTTGCTGAATGAGCTATTTTCTTCACATTTTTAAGATTAATGCCTACATTGATCTGAAGACAGAATAACTTTAGTTTCATTGTCCATTTTACATAGTGCACTGCTGAAAGCATATTCATATTGCAACCACTTCCCATCACTAATAGAGAACTGCATTTGGAAGTACTTCCTTCAAACTGATAGATCGAATGCAAAACTGCTCAGAAAGATAGGTTATGAATATTTTCCACTGTACATCTCTGTGGCTACCCACTACTTCCAACCATTAAAAAAAACACAGAAATGTTGGCATCAATAAGAATTGCAGGTACACTTCATCTTCCAACAGTGTTATGTCTGGACAGTTGCAGCATTGCAATGGCAAGGTAAATGGCAACTTGAATATTCTCATGTTAATGTATTCACATCAAATAGTTACTCAATTTGCATTTTGCTCCTGTAATTAATTTAAAAAACAAAACCAAACCAATGTTTTTGCCTTTTTTAAAGTCCTTTTTGTCTTACCCCAAAATGGAAATTAAAGTTACAAAATTTTTCTGGTTTAGAATTTAAAAGGTATATATGCAAATGGGGTATAGATGTATGATGCCAGAGTTGGGTAGGTCTTTTCTCCTTTTCACTTAGTAAAATAAATACTTGTATGCAAACATCAGATCTCACTCTAGAGCTAACATGTATAGCTAATATATAATTACTATGGGATTAGATGCGATCCTAATTTAGTGGTAATGAGGGTATAAATGAGGTGGGATTTTTAAGTTAACCCCTCAGTGTAGGCTAGTACAGCATCTCTTAACATTAGTTCAAGTCCTGTCGTTGGAAAGACTCCAAATACAGTAGTACTTTACTTCCTTAGACCGAGTAAAACTTATTTTGGCAGTGTACTCTTTTATGAGTAAAGTTTCAGCATTGAGAAGAGTATGAAACTCTATAGGAATTTAACTACAGTGAAAGGTTCTGAGGCCCTAAGACTGATTTCAGTGTGAGCATTGCTCTTCAAGACTGCTACACTCAACTAGATTCCCTGAGTTATATTATTCACATATTACTATACTAAGAAATTAGGCTAATATTCCAAAACTGTTCTCTGCTGAGAAGTCAATGTTAACCAAATCCAGGGTTCTGCGGAGTCATACAGTATGTACATTTGAAAAACAAAGCAACAGTATCCCCAACTCCCTATTCTGCTGAAGAAACATCCTCTTCAACCATGAATTTAGGGGAAAAGTTCTGGCGCAAGTAGAGACGACAGTTTAATATATTCCTAAACAACAGTTTAATTGGCTTTGTAGAACTATTTCCCTCCTGCTCAGATATTGGTATGCCCCCATTCCCATTCTCCTAACCATGTGGAACACATACTCTTCTACCACATGTTAGATTTCAAACTTTATATTATTTAAATACCATGACACTGTATGTTATTAATCAAAATCTCAATATTTTGGAGCCGTTTGTTAAACAATTTTCTAGCATCAAAACCTTACAAAATCACAATCTGAGGCACTCAACTTCCTTGAAGATCTCTTCAGAGAACACTTCAAAGAGGAAGTTTTTGTAGAGGTCACTTAACTATATTCAACCCTATAAATACAAAGAAACATTTTTTGTTTTAAAAATTGGATAAAAAATGTTATATAATTGTTTTAAATGGTTGGACTATTTAAAAGGTCATGTTAAAATCGTTAAGTTCCACGATGAGACTTGTCTTATAGCTTTTGACATGCATAAGATATAAAGCATGCGTATTATTAATTTCGGGAATAGTTTTAGATACCTACACTGAATTAAACTGTCGCAGTTGATGTAATTATTAAGCAAGGTTATAGACCATGCTCAGAAGTTCAAATAGTGCCCATTTCAAAAGTCCTCTCAGTAGTTATGAGCCCAAGGGCAACCTACCATGACTGGTCACACTCCTGGAGCAGGGTATGAAAGCTCTTTTTGTTTAAAGCTTGTCTTCTCGATCCTAGTTACAGCAGAGTGGTGTGAATGCAAGAGACTTTTGTTGTTAATAAATTTAATGCATCCCATTAACACTTTTTACGTTCACATCCAACCAATACGGAGCATAAAAGAGGAGCGTGTAGTACTTGTCACTTGATTCCAAAACTTCAGATTTATTGCCTGTATGAAATGATCTCAGGCTAAGTAACCTCACTTCAGCCGAGCAAATCTAATGGGCAATGTATGGATGAACATTCTTAACATTATCAATCAAACTGCAGGCATCTGTAGTACCACTTTCACCTTTTTATGTCAAATCATGTGTGATCAAAATGTGTTAGTTCAACCCGATACAGTTCTCTTGCTAAACCAGAAACTCCAGCAGACAGACTAATGCTGGACATGTTGTATTCTTAAAACTGGAACTAGCATTCCTAAAAGTGGAAATACGTCCATGTGTGTATGTTTTTAAATACACTGAAATGTGGGGGGGAAATAATTTACTTACAGAAATATTTTCAGCTACACATTGAAAAAAATAATCTGAACTTCACCCTACCTATTCAGAATTTTAAACAGAGCAACAGGATTTGTGATGCTGTTTTCAACACTGCTGTCTTCAGGTTCACTGAAATGTTTTATACCTTCACAAGCTAAACAGAAGATTTCATGTTGTGGCAGTAGTCTCATTGGAGCCTTATGACCAGATAACCATTTTGTTTCGCAATGTCATTTACACCAGTACAAATGTGGAATGTCCTATCTGGAATTAATTTAAACTACTCTTGTGAATGTAGCTTTATGTAAAAGAGTACCGAAATTAAAGTACACTGTTTAGCAACGCTTTTTACTTTTCAAGATTTTTAAATATTCTATTTAGCTAGTACAAAGAAAACACAGGTGCACACATATGCACACATCTGGATGGACACAGCTGCACACCTTCTCTAGAAAAGTAGCATGCCCTATGGGCTGGCTAGCTGCTACTCATTTTGATCCAGGTAATTAACATAGAAATAACATACAGTAATATTTTCTCATCCTCTGAGAAATTTTATATAGCATTCAAGTATTTCATGGAACCTTCTCTTATTCTGTGCTAAATGCTTAAAAAAATACTCAAACAACTTACACTAAAATATGGTCCTAGCTGATTATAAAATAAAAAATCTGATTATAAAATAAGCCTTGCAAAAATAAATAGTTTTGTCTCTGTTTCCAGAAACAAGATGGTATTAGCAGACAAATTATTAAATATAATAATCTGGACATGTTTGCCACATTCAAGTGTGTGGAGGGGCTAGAAGAGCGATTCTTTCTTAGTCATGCATATTACTTGAATCCAAAATAAAATTGCCAGTGTTGCTGGGGCAGCATCAATGTTTAAAAGTGGATTCCTTTTCTTTCACTTTTTCCAATGGTTTTTACTTTTGTTTGATACAGATAAAACCCTTTCATCTATAGCATTTACATTAAGAATTTAGTAATATATGTGCTATAGAATTGGAGAAAAATACTGGCCTCCTAAAGGATTTTTACCTCCTTTCTCCCTCCTTCCCTTTTCTTATTTTTTGTTCTTGTTATATGTATGGCTCCAAGGTCTGTCTCTTGGTGCTTGGTACACTATTGCTCTGTTATAGGAGAATCTTTACAGTTCAGTCTGAGATAGTTTTTCAGGGGTGGGTCACATTCTGCTGACAAGTATCATGTGCCTTGTCTTCTAGCAAATGATCCGTTTGGAATCTCATCCTAACTGATATTTGCTCTTTGGGGATGGATGAAAAACCACAACGTGTTCTATAAAGCTCAAATTGGCCTTATCAAGCAAAACATCTGCTAGATGTGTGAGTGACTTGTGACAGCAGGAGACATCAGCACCGGCCTCCCCAACAGAAGACAGTGCTATTAATGGAAGCTATTATGGAAGAACTCTGGCAAGAATTTTTTTCCAAACAGCTAAAAAAATTTAAAGAAAAAATATGTTGTTATGGTAACAGCTATTTGAAAAATACTGTAACAATAGGCAATTTAATATCAAACTACCAAGCTGTTAGTTTGACTATTTGGTTTTCTTTTTAAGCAGTTTATTTACAGAAATCCCCTCCCTTTCCCTTATGCAGTTACACGTGTGAGTGTGCAGACACTCACACTTGTAAGTAAGGTAATGCACCATCTGCAAAGAATTAGTGTTTGTAAAATTTCGGTCTTGGAGCTGCAAAATTCCAGATAATGCAGGTTTTTGCACACCATTAGAACATCCAGTTTAATATGGGCTCAGCCCATCCTCCACATGGCAATAAAACACATTTTGTAGCATCTCCAGTATGCATTTCTGGCACAAAGAGTTGTTCCTGTGCTCCTGTTGCTTCAGGGAATGTGGCTAGTCAATTTGTGGCTACCACAGCTACTCCCTGGAAAAATGCAGTATTGCCTCTCTGTGTTCTGGAAATCAGCACTCCCTCCCACTGCTGGGAAAAGAGGGTTCCAAAACAGTTTTTGGAGTTAAAGCATCATACAACATATCTTTCCAAAGCCTTCCAAAGTATTTTACACTTTACACTTTTTTAGAAAATTTCCTCTGAACAAGCACAAGTTTCTGTGTGCACTAGCTTCAACATCTTACTTTGAAGGAGCATGTAATCCTCACTCAGATAAAGTCTCTTTTGAAGTTAGTGCATAACATATTGGGTACTGGCTGGAAGGTCTGGCTGCTTGATTTTTCATACTGATGTATGTACAGTGATAATAGGAAAGAGCTGGAGGACACCGCCTGCTCTTCCTCTTAGAGCTGTGCTTTCAGCCAGGATGTGTACAAAAAAACAGACAAACAGGACACATTTTTGTACATGTCGCAGGTGAACAAACCTTGGAGCTTTAAATTTCCTCCAAAATATATCATGGAGGATCAAGTTACACTGTGTTAAGTACTGCATGGGAATTGTGAACATCCTATTTCTTAATATGGAGATGAGATTTTAGAAATGTGAAACTTGCATTTTGTTTCACTGCTTTCAATCCCTCTGAGGTGTATAATGGTCTGCCCCGACAGAGAATCACATTTCAATGAGAGTAACTAGCATGTTTGATCTAAAAAGATTACAAATAGAGGAGTGTGGTGATAGAGATTTTTGCTTCTATTTGTTTTGCCGTAACTGGGAATTTTGCAGTCATGTTGTTTTCTAAATAGACAAATATTTTTATTGTCAATATAAAAATTTAGTTATGTTCATGTGCAGTAAAAGCCATGAGAAATACTAGATAACAAAAATCCACTACAGCTTATTTTGCATCATTTTGCAAAAGAGAAAGTGAGTTATTTGTTCTCAGTGACAATCCAAATTCAGCAGCAATGTGCTCCATAGGTCCTACTGACACTCATCTGCATATATGGGAATGCATTTGGAAACTGAATGCAAGTGGTGGTATTTTCTAACCTCCCCCCACAAAATCCCTTGAGCATTTCAGACATTCCACTCAAAATGATTTTTTAATGTGGAACCTACTTACCACATTTGTTTTACATTACAAGATGCTGTATAGGTTGTTTACATACGGAAAAGTCAGTGGAGAGAAATTTCTGTAACTGTTCAGAAAGAAAGATTGCAATGTTACTGTAACAAGGACAATTATGGACAGACACAGGTAATAGCTGTTTAGAAAATGTTAGGAGCATTATTGTGGATAATAGACATTCTTTTCTTAGCATTGCCCTTGCCCAAGTTTAATTTTCCATTGGTGGTGTCCACCTAGATTGCTTAAGACAGCTGTAGTCTTCTCATTTACATTAAGGTAACAAAAAGTTGACTGCTGAGTTGTCCCAGGTGGAGTTCATCTGTACAAAGGTCCGGAACTATGAGGGAATACCTAAAATGTCAGATATGTCCAGTATCTAGTGCTGCAGCAAATTATCACCTCTTCCAGGTCACAAAGGTCAAAATAATTTCCAGCTCTATTTTTCTAAAAGCCATTTTCATTTAATCTGTCCTTTACAAATGGTAAATTTAATGAGAACTTCAGGAATAATTCAAACTAAAATTAAGAAAAACTACCTAGATATATATGTGTTAAATTCAAATATATTTTAGTAAGCAACAACGTGGCCACTATTAAACTAGTTCTCAAATACTATTGAAATAATAAGTATGCTCGCAAAGGAAACCTGCTTTCTTTTAAAGTGACTGCATGCATTATTCCAGCTTCTTGTGATAATAGCACATTTAATACCGAGGCCAAGATGCAATTTTTTGTTGGAAGAAGGTGTTACATTGCACCTGTATGCTTATACTCACCTAGGAGTTCCATTCCACTAAATTAATCCAGCCTGAAGTTCAGGAGGGCTGCTGCTGGCTTGGCCTCCACAGCATTCTTCTTGCTGGCTTTGCGGAGCAGTTGGGAGCAAATCAGGTGAGAGAGGGAGCAGAGGAAAGGAAGAGGCCTGTCTCTAAAGAGACACTGGATTAGACTGGAGTGAATAGCTGACGTCCTCTGTAATTATACACACATTGAACCCTTTATAGTTGACTTAAGTTACTTCAAACTGCACTGGTCTGGCCCTCCATACTGATTAAAAGCAGCATCTATTTACCTTAACAATAAATGTGGAGATTAGTAAAAATTCACTTGATCACAATAAGAAGACAGATAATTAAAGGGCAATGCAAGCCAGATTGGAATGTAAGGGCCTGAAACAGCATATTAGGAAGCATAGGCTGCTTTTGTGTATGTGTAGTTAAGGATTGCAGAAATCCCTTCAAGTAGACTGTTTTTGTAGCAATACTTAAAGTAGAGGAAGGCCAGAACATGTCCTGAGGAGATTGGCCCAGCAACACTCCTGGGCAAAGTGACAAATACAAAGCTTTGGAAAAGGAAAAGGACTTTAAAGCACAATGTGACTAAATGGACAATCTCTACAAAATCTTTGAAAGAGGCCTCCAGAACTTTTATTCTTCTTTGATGTCTCCTCCATGATAAAAAACAAGTTTAAGGTAAGCAGGACACACTGCTGATTCTATGGGTTAAGCTCTTGATAGCGTAGGGTCTACAAGAAAGGGAAGAACTGGGTTTAGTATGTGACAGACTGAAGAGAAATGGTCTTCTCTCAACATAAATGCTCTTCTTTATGTGGGATCTCCTTTGGGGAAGGGGGAGGACAGCTCTTATTCCTATTGAAACTATCATTTGGTTTTACATGGTTGATATTTTGTTTTACTAATCCTTTCTAGCAAGAAAGCAAGCAGCTGATAACTAAATAAGTGAATACTATCAATCCTATATGGACAACTTTGAAAATCAGGAATGGCTGTATCCACGTTTTGTAGTAAAAGAGCTGTATCTCTTGATAGAACTTAACACCCATCCCTTGTTTCTTTTCTTTGCACTGATACTGAGGAGCTCTATGCTTACATCCTTGCAGAAAATTATGGGATAAAACAGTGACTTTTGACAAGCATTGCAGCAATTTCCAGAGACCAGATTGTAGCTGAAACACAAATAATAATTGGAATCTTAAATTAATAACATTCTCTCTCATATGATATTCCAAAATAAATTTCCAGCTGAACCAAGACTTACAGATGTTTTGGCTTTTTTTCTAACAAACACTGTCACCAGTTACACTGGTCCCATTAAAGTCGCATTTTAAAGAATGGCTTAGTTAGTTCACATGTGTGGGGTTTTGTTTCTCAGCAGTTTCAATTTGGAGCATGTCAGAACTGTTTAACGCCAAGCCAAAGATTCATTAAGTCACTTGGTATGTATAGAGAAGACTAATTTTGGAGTGCTAAGTATCAAGGTGAATAAGCTTAGCAAAAAGGTAAGGAAAATGCAAGAAACAGAGGGCATCTGTTCAATGAATAGCAAATCATGGTCCTGTTCCGTCTGAACTGAATCTCTATCCCCCTAACAAATTGGTGGCAAGCGCAAAGTCACCAGTCTCTCCCAACCCTTCTCTCTGGGGTTGCCAGGAGCTAGGAGGAATTTTCCAGGTGTGAGAGGTTCCCTGGGTCTTCTGAAGGGAGGCAAAGACAGACCCAAGGCCTACAGGGTACCAGCTCTGGCTTTCATAGCAGCTGATATTTTGTAGTTTCTTAGTTGTAGAATGGTTAGAACAATCATCCGTGGTGGAGAAGACTGCACCTACCCTGTCCCTCCATCAGCTGGCACATCCCAGCCTGCTTTCCACTCCTTAGTTGTCTTGGAACTTCCAGGCATTGTGGTTCTGTGTCCCTGCTGTCATTAAAAGGCTACAATAATCTAACCAAACACTTTGTTGAATATATGTGTAAACCACTGCTTTCATCCTTGTGTTGCGTATGCACAGCAGATTAGTGTCTTCTTTAGGAAGTAGTCAGGGATCTCTTTGTTTCCTTCTTTCAGGTACAAGGTGAATTAATCAATTTGGAAACCAGCAAATCCACCCCTCCCTTTTTCCCCCACAAATCTGAATTCTTCCAGCCTACATCTCTTGACAATAAAGAGATAAAGCTCAGATGCCCTACATGACGAAGAACTGAGCCTGTTTCTTTGCATTTAAGTTTTTCTAAATAAATTGCTTTTGTTGTTTAAAGCTGTGATGAATGGAGACACAGGGCCAGGTTGGTCGCTGGAACAGTACAATGGATGTAAGAAGGTTTTTTTCTCTGCCATATAAATCATTCACATTGTTTAAGGTACATTGATCAATCTAATGGCTTGTAATAGGCTCCTAATTGCCACTAGGAAAGTATTGCAAGCTTGCATCTGAACGTGAAATGGTTCATGATCTGAGCTGAAATTCACCTTAAGCCTGAGTTCCAGTAATTACAGAACACAGAAAGAGCATAATGAACGGCTCCCCTTCTTTCCTTGCCCTAATCCCAGGACAGGGTGAGGGGGGAGAAGGGAACACAGGAACGGGGGTTTGGCATATTTTCCTCTACCAAACCAGCAATTCATTAAATGGCAAAAGCTGCAGGAGGATTTATTGGTCATTGTGGACCGAAGGGAACTTTGTAATGTCAATCATCCTGCCTATTACGCTGCCACATATCTCTATCTGTAGATAGACAGCTTGCTTAATCACAATCAACACTCTGAGTCACGCCTGGCTAAAAACGCGGTATGAAAAGCTAGGAGGGTACCGGAAGCGGGATGCTAGGAGAAATGTGGGGACAGGAGTCCTCCGCGGTGAGGCTGCTCCGGTGAGGCACCCGGCCGCTCCCCTGCTCGCCCGCCCGGCGCTGCCGCTTCCCCGCGCCCCGACCGGCGCCGCCGGGGGAGCCGCGGGGCGGAGGAGCCGAACGGGCCGGGCCGGGCCGGGCCGGGCGCTGCCAGAGACCGCCGAGCTCGCCGTCCCAGCCGCCGCTGCCCTGCTCACCGCACACACCTCATTACCGAGTCAGCAGAGCTGCTTTAATGGACTTGGGTGGAAAGGCGGTTTCACGCTCTATAAACGTTGGGTGCAAGCGTTTACTAATTAAACTCTTTCTATTTAGAAACACCTGCGTTTTAAGAAAGCTTTCTGAACGCTAGCACTGGCTGAATTTCCAACCTGCTGCAGTCTGAGCTTGTCATGCCTAACCTATGCATCGTAACAGCACTGGAAAGCATGTGAACCAAGAGGTAAAATCCTCGTACAATGCTCTTGCACAATGTTCCTCAGACTTTCCTACCAAGGCAGAAAACAAATCTATGATGCTGTTGAATAATCTCCCAATAATTGTAGTAATTAAAATCATCATCCAGTCTGCAGTCACCTTCCTTCCTTTGACACTAGTCTTCCCTTGAATTGTTAACGTGTCTCCGGCTGAGATAAACAGAACAAGGGAGCTTTAAAATACACGGTCCAAATAAATTTAGCGGAAGAGAATTAATTCCACAGACACGCTTTTGACTGCGTTCAGTAGGCGACAGGATTTCTGAAACTATTGTGCAGATTTTTTAAACACAGGATAATATGGGTCTCCCTGCTACTCCTAAATAGTGTCACCTTAAAGATCGAGGAAAAGATGAAAGCCCAGCCTGATGCTCCACCTCGGGGCTCAGTGTGCAGGGGGCAGGAGGAGAGGGGAGTGCACCATGTAACAAACATCATATGAAAGATCAAGCAGAAATTGTGGGAGAGTGCCATAATTTTCATTTAATTTCCATGATCTATTTGATCCCAGCGTTCATCCCCTTTTTATTAGCTATAAAAGATTTCCTTCTAATCAAAAGCTGCACTTCGTCTTTACCCACAAATTAAAAACTCTGCAGTGGAAAGAATTCAGTGGACTCAACAGGCACCAAGGTCTGTATTTAAACACTATCTCTATATATCCTTCCCCCTTGTAGTATCTAGTCTTGGGCAGAATAGCGGGGAAGCCTTTTCCTAACTGAAGTTATTAATTTATCACCAGGTACCCCTCTGAGTTGCTCTGATAATCAATGCTGGTTTCTAGACCACGTAAATGAAGAGTGTAATTGAGGGGGGGAGGGGGTTTCGCACGGAAGAACTGTTGCTAAAAAAAAAAAAAAATCTGGCAGGACGCAATCATTTATCTCGGCAATGAGCAGTTTGCCTGTTTCCTGCCCACATCCCTTCTGTTTGGCAGAAAATTAGGCTGCTTCTCTTAAACTTGGAAGGGTTTGCCCCCTTCCCACCCCTAACACCCTTGGGTAAAACTCCGTGCCCCTCCTAGGAAGCAGGGGAGATTGTACAGCAACCTTACATTTAACTGCTGCTAAATCGATTTATTTGGAAAATATTTGGCAGCTCTTTCCCAGAGCTCTTTTTGAACAGACGAGCCATTTCATCTGATGCTCTTGAATATAAACCCAGGAGCTTCCCAACCATCTGTAATGAACGAATTGTTTCCCAGCTCTACCTCCTAAAGACAGCAACTTTAGTAGTTGCACAGATCAAAAGACACTCGTAGAGAGAAGATGGCAAACAATATTGTTCAAAGGAAGTGAACTGTTGCATTTAATTAGGCTATTCTTTATTAGTATTCATATTGAGATTTTCTTTTTTTTTTTTTTTTAGATTTATGTTGATTTAACTGTAATGTATTTATGATGTAAATATATTCCAAGATGAAAACGTCACGGATCAATTGTAAAGGACCCGGATACATAATTTTAAAAAATCAGTTTCAGTTTATATGAGGTTCTCACCCCACTTTCGCTTCTTAGTCAGATTTGTTTATGCAGAATCGACATTTAATAGTGCTAATTGCACTCCAGTTAAATTGCCCTGATTGCAGAAAGGGAAGCAATTTTCGTGCTCTCTGTCTGGGTTTGGAAGAAATTGTTTTATATTCACCTCTTTATAAAGAAGTGGAGATAAGGCACCGAGCCTTTGCACAAATTGCACTTATGGGCTGACTGGCAGCATTCAGGCTCTATAATAGAGCATTATTTGGCCGTTTTGAATAATGTAAAGCATTTGCTGAAAGCTATTCTCCTGAAAATTGCTTTAACTTTTAAAAGGGTGATGATTCACTCCAAACCAGGCCTTTGTTACATTGTCATTATCCCCCCAAATGTTTTAACAGTCAGCTCAACACTTTAGCATAACACATTGATCTTTGTTTAAAAACTCGATTTTTGGAGTATGAAAAAAATCTGTCAGAAAATACTTGACCCCCTAAAGATTTTAGCAGCGTTCCCCCTTCCGCCGCCATTCGCTCAGCCTTTCCACCGCCTGCCTCGTTCCTGCGGGTTTTAGTTACTTTTCCGACTACAAAGGGGCGAAGAGATGGATGTGCGGCAGGCAGAGCCACCCGCCAGTCTTCAGGCACAGCAGAATCCCCACTTTGCTGTGGGAGCGCAAGCGGGCAGCGGATGCCTTTACTCGCTGATGTAGAGGCAACATTTTTAAACGTCACGCTCTCGATCTGCCTTCCAGCCGTATTTTATTGATGACTTTCCACAAGATGAGAGGAAAGACCCTCTCCCCCCACCGCCCTGGGGTTGGCCAGAAGCGCCGCGCTGCCACTTGACGACCACCACGGCAGGCTCCTGGGAAGGGAAAGAGCGGGTTCCCCCCCCGGAGAAAAGGAGGAAGGAAAGAAGGAAGGAGGGAAGGAAGGAGTCACCTGTTGGGCGACGGCTCCCGGGTGCCCCTGTCGGACTCCTTGCCTCACCCGCGGGGCTTATGTCGCTCCCCCCGCCACCGCCTTTCTGCCGCCTCCACCCGCCGAGCGCTACAGCCCCCCTGGGTACAGCCGCCGCTCAGGATCTGCTCCGGGCAGACCTTTCGAAGGAAGGGTTTGCCATGCTCTACCCGGACCCCTGCGCCGGCTGCGAGTCAATGTGGAAAGAATTAAGGGCAGAACAGTATTTTCTCCTACTGCCCCGACTCTGTTTAATACGCGGCAACAAAAAGGCGAGCGCCCTTTGAAAATAGCCTTAGACGTTTAAATAAAAGATAATCTCCAGGGACATCCTTCCTAGCGTGGCAGTCGTCCTGTAGGTTGCATAACACAGTGTAGGAGAAAACGCAATGCCCACCTTATTTAAACACACACATACAAAAAAAAAAAAAAAAAAATATATATATATAAAAACATGTAAAGGAAAGCGAAATCATAAATTCCCGGTTTCTCCATCTTGCTCCTAAGGGATGCCTATTTTGCATCTGCTAGAAGGTTTTACACTGGATGGCTGAGGCGGCACCGAGAAGAAGGAAATATTGACTGAAATGCAGAGCAAGGGCCCGGCGTTGCTTGAACGCACTCATCATATTTCTGGTTCAGAATTGTACTCAGCTGCACTGGGAACGGCAAAAAGGAAGGGGAAAAGCTCCTATTCCCATTCTCACAGAGCCGACCGCGATGATGAAAAGTTGCACGCCTATTGATCTTCCGCGGGCACAGTACGGGCAAGCTCTAGCCAATTACTTAAGAAGCCTCCAATAATTACAAATCAAAGGGACTAGCTCGCAAGACATTGAGGAGCCGAGGTTTGGACTTACATTTCGCACATGCAGAGAGCAGGTAAAGTCTCTGTCGCTCACTGGGTGCGTGGAGTGTGCACAGTGCAGAGGCCACAGGCAAGTGCTAGGGAGGCTTATTCCAGCAGCGCCCTAGCACTGCTAGGAGGGAGCAAGCCTTCTGCCATTAGCAGCACTGCTTCCACGGGAGTATATGAGGCTTGAAAAACGTGCTGCAGGCTGCGAATTTGACTTTCAAAGTGTTTTGCTTTGCTGGCGATTACTCTGTAAAATAATATCCTCTGTCTTAAGAGACAGGAGGTCAAATGCCCCTCGTCCCCTCTCCCGCCCTGGTACGAGAGCAAAGGGATGTCTGGCGGTTCCCTGGCTTTAGAATTTTTTGGCACTTTATATAACCACAAAGCCTCCTCAGTTCCTTTTGCAATGGAAGTAAGAAATACGTTGTGCACGAAATCACTTCTAGCATTTAGTAATGAAAACAAAAAAAAAATTTAACGTGTTTTCCCAGAATGTCATTAGGTGCTGTTAGGTTATTTGTATCCAACACGGACAGCTCCCAAATGGCCAGAAAAGGAGGCAAAGGGCCTGTTGAATAAAGGCGACACAGGTATGGTTTACGGGTCGCGAGGATCGCAGGTGACTACACCAGCAGCGGGGCATCGGACACCTCCTGCACAGTTTACAGGCGCCGGCGAGCGGCGTCAGGCGGGACACCAGCCCTCCGCCGGCGCGACCTAGCTCTCGACTCCTGCCCTTGCGGCTCTCCCCGCTTCCCCGGCGGGCAGGCGGCGCGGGGGCGGCGGGGAGTCGCGGCCCGGCGGGAGCGCGGCCCGGGGCGCCGGGGCCGGCGGTAATTGACGGCGCGGCCGCCGCCGTCGCGGGCCGGAGCGGGAGTTTTCTCTCCGCGCGCCTGACTGGCACGCGCCCCCGCGCCCGGCGCCCGGCACCTCCGCGCAGCCTGATTGGCTGCCGAGCCGCTCCGGCGGCCGCTCCGCCCGGGCCCCTCATTGGGCGAGCGCCGCCTCCAGCGGTACTTCAAAGCGGGCGCTGCCCGCACTTAGGCAGAGTTTGGCCCCGCCGCGCCGGGAGTGTCCTTAGTGGCCGCGGGCAGCGCGGGGCGCTCACCGAGCGCCGTCCCCTCCGCCCCACCGCCCAGCCCACGGACGTGCTATGGCTACGTCTATCCTCGGGGTAAGTCGCACCGCGCGCTTCCTCGCGCTTCCCCCTGGAAAAGCTGTCGTTGCCGCCGCAAGGCTGCCCTTGCGCAAATCGCGTGGACCCGCGGATGGGAGGCGATCCCGGCCCGCCTCGGGGGATTTCATTGCGGGCTGCCCATCGGGTCGTTCCCAAAGAGTTTAGCCTGAAAACTCGTTGGGCCGGAGAGAAGCCGCGCTGCTTCTGCTTTCTTTTGTTTTGCTGTTGGTTTGGTTTGGGATTTTTTTGTTTGTTTTTTTTTAACTAGAACTACGCTCGGTTTCCAAAGATTTTCGCCAGCCCGGCGTTGCGCGAGGCGACGGTAGGAAGGCTCCGCACACTGTTCGCCTTGCTGCCATCTCTTTTTTTCCGTCGCTCCTGTACGGCTGCTCGAGGAGACGCCGCATTTCGTTCCCACGGGATTTTTGGTTTAACGGCGGTACGCTCGAGCAGCCCTCTCGGAACACGCGTGTCGCTTGTCTCCGTCGGGACCCGCTTGCGATGTAAGTCTCTCGAGCGATCAGACCGGTCCCCGGCGGAAAACGAGTTGTGCCGAGAGTGGCAGGGCTGGAGCCTTCCTCCAAAATAAAGAGAAAACTTTTCCGCGGTACCATTCGTTGAGCCGCGGTTCTACCCGCGCTGCCGTGTCCCCGCGGGAGCCTGGCGAGGTGGCAAGGGCTAGGCTGACGGGCCGGCTTTGTCTCTTCCCGCAGGAAGAGCCGAGATTTGGAACGACTCCCCTGGCCATGCTGGCCGCTACCTGCAACAAAATCGGCAACACTAGTCCCCTGACCACCCTGCCCGAGTCTAGCGCCTTCGCCAAAGGGGGCTTCCACCCCTGGAAACGCTCCACCTCCAGCTGCAACCTGGGCTCCAGCCTCTCGGGCTTCACGGTGGCCACGAGCAGGGGCTCCAACGGACTGGCCAGTGGCACGGCACCGCCAACAGCGCCTTCTGCCTGGCTTCCACCTCGCCCACTTCCTCAGCCTTCAGCAGCGACTACGGCGGCCTCTTCTCCAACTCGGCGGCGGCGGCGGGCGTGTCCCCGCAGGAGCCCGGCGGGCAGTCGGCCTTCATCTCCAAAGTGCACAGCTCGGCGGCCGAGAGCCTCTACCCGCGGGTGGGCATGGCACACCCCTACGAGTCCTGGTACAAGTCGGGCTTCCACTCCACGCTCTCGGCGGGCGAGGTGGCCAACGGAGCGGCCTCCTCCTGGTGGGATGTGCACACCAACCCGAGCTCCTGGCTTGAGGTGCAGAACCCGGCGGGGGGGCTGCAGAGCTCGCTGCACTCGGGCGCCCCCCAGGCCTCGCTGCACTCCCAACTGGGCACCTACAACCCCGACTTCAGCTCCCTCACCCACTCCGCCTTCAGCTCCACCGGCCTGGGCTCCACGGCCGCCTCGCACCTGCTCTCCACCAGCCAGCACCTGCTCACCCAGGAGGGCTTCAAGCCCGTGCTGCCCTCCTACACGGACTGCCAGCGCGGCGGTGGCGGCGGCCAGCGCCATGATCTCGGGCGCCGGCCGCCGCCGCCGCCGGGGGCGGCTCGGCCCGCTCCGCCCGCCGCTACTCGGGCCGCGCCACCTGCGACTGCCCCAACTGCCAGGAGGCCGAGCGGCTGGGGCCGGCGGGGGCCAGCCTGCGGCGCAAGGGGCTGCACAGCTGCCACATCCCCGGCTGCGGCAAGGTGTACGGCAAGACCTCGCACCTGAAGGCGCACCTGCGCTGGCACACGGGCGAGCGGCCCTTCGTCTGCAACTGGCTCTTCTGCGGGAAGCGCTTCACCCGCTCCGACGAGCTGCAGCGGCACCTGCGGACTCACACGGGCGAGAAGCGCTTCGCCTGTCCCGTCTGCAACAAGCGCTTCATGCGCAGCGACCACCTGAGCAAACACATCAAAACGCACAACGGGGGCGGCGGGGGCAAAAAGGGCAGCGACAGCGACACGGACGCCAGCAACCTGGAAACGCCGCGCTCCGAGTCCCCCGACCTCATCCTGCACGAGGGGTGGGCGCCGCCGCCCGCGGACCGGGCAAGGAACCTACCGCGGGGCCCGGCGACTCCTAGGGGCAGCGCCGCCGGAGCCGCTCGGACTGTGCCCCGCGCCGGCCGGAGGGACGCGAGCCGCCCCGCCGCCCACGGCGCCCCGGACCGCAGCGGGGGCGGGCCGGTGGACGGCGGGGCCAGAGAGGCGCGGCCCCCGTCCCGCCCGGCCAGTGGGTACCGAGTGACACTTTCTTCCGTTTCCCTTTTCTCTTTCTGTTGGAAGGCAAGCATCCTAAGAGAGGCTTAAGGTGAGAAATACAGCTGCAACTCTGAGACGGTCCCTCTGTATCTCATAAACATCTGTATAAATAGGGTTCAAAAAAGAAGAAAAACAGAAAAAAAAAAAAAGAAAACCAGATCGTGTTCCCTTATTTTTCTTGTAAATGTTGATCTGATAGGGGGTTTGGGGATTTTTTTTTTTTTAATTGGTGAATTCCTGAAATTCAGGGAGGTTTTGGGGTTCTGATTAATTTTTTTTAATTTTAAATTTCTGATGCACTTTGTGGAAGTCAGTATATATGTAAAAGATATTTAAAATGTTGAGTTAACACTTCACTCAAACACACATAAGTTAAGGTCTCTTAAAGAAATTAAATGCGTTTATCTGTATGGAAAAAATCTTGACATATTTTCATTTTGGTATTATTAAAGGACTCTGAACAATATACTCACGGGTTTGTTCTTCTTCGTGTCCCCTCCTTCCCCCCGCCCAGTCCTCGCAGGGGTCACTTTTTCAGTGGGAGCCCTCGCACCCCTTTCCATCGTTCTTACAGTCACTGTGATTAAAAATACAGCCAGCAATTATAGCTGGGAGGGGATGGGACCGGCCCCCGAGCCGGGCGCACTGAACCACTCTGCTCACTCTTTTCAAACCGCCTTTGCTTTGGTTTACTTAAAAAAAAAACAAACCAAAACCCCCCCAAAAAACCAAACAAATTTTAACCGAGTCTAAGCCCTGCTACAGCTGGGAACCATGCTGAGACCTAAGCGTCTTTGGTGAAACCGTCCCCAAAATCGAGTGAAGGCAAACTGTGCTGAGGAACTATTTATTTAATTTTAAAAGCCTTCAGCGCCACAAGGCTGCCTAGGCTGGGAGGTGATCTCGAGGGAATAAATCGCTAGAGTCAATACTCCGGAAAAGACATTTCATGCCTAAATGAAAATCTTGTTAAATGTTATTAATTTTGACTTAGAGCACACAGCAGCCCCCTGTGCCTTGTATTCCCTTATTAGGGATTCATGTCTTATCAAATATCTAATTAATCTCCTAGACATCATTTGTTCTGGCCAACTTTATCTCAGCTGGTCCACGGGGAAAACTCCGAATATTCTCGGTGACAAAGCTCCCTTGAAGATCCTTTTAATTGTCCAAATTAACTGCACCAAATTTGCATGTCAAACGGTAAAGGGCAACCTAAGATAAAATGTAAACGTTTTAAAAGCCCCAAACTAAGCACTTGATTTGATAACTAGGCTTTTTAATGTTATGGAAGACAACTGCTCCTTTCCTTTTCAAAGACAGTTGATCTATGCAAATAGTGAATTGGAAATGCTTATGTCCCCATGCAGTCAAATGGTCCTTGCATGTTATTTGAATATCAGTGGCTCTGCTATTGAAAAGGTTCAAGGATGCTCTCTGACTTCTTTGTGATTACTCAGTGCAGCGTCTTATTCTGAAGAAAAAAACTCAGGAATAATTAAAGGCTGGGCTAAGGCCTGGGAACACATTTGGGACAGGAATCTCATTTAGACAGGCTCTTTCAAAATAAGGCACAGTTAAATTGACCAGAAGGCAATTATTGAAATGAAAATTATTTTCACTCCCTTTGTCTCCTGACCACCAACCTAACAGCCACAGTATTTTTTTAAAGGCAAATTGTTAAATGAGATAATTGTGTTATTAAAAAAAAAAAAAAAAAAAAAAGAGGGTGAGGGAAAAAAAAAGTTAATTTACTCTGCCCGGTACAGATTGGATGAATACAAATATTTTAATCCTCCATAAAACAGGGAATGCTAATAGCATCGGGAAACGGATTCTGCTGTCGACCACCAACTGGAATAAAGACGTTGCGTTAAAGAAAATACATCTGCCGTGAATACTAATAACCGCGTCCCACCTCCTCCGCGCCACTGTTGCACAAAAGCGGCCGGGCAGTGCCGACACCGCCTGTGCCCTGGGGCGGTGGCGGCGGGAGCCCGGCGGGCCGTTCCGCGGCCCGGGGGAAGGGAGCCTCCCGGGAGAGGCACCTCGCATCCCAGCTGCCGACAGCACCTTCCCCGGGAGCCGCTCCGGAATTTTCCTGGCCAAAAGCATCCCGGCAAGGTGTCTTTCCTCCCGCCCCCGGGCGGGTGCCGTCAGGTTTCCCCGCGGGCAAGGGAGGGGAGCGGGCGCGGGGGACGCGCTCGGGCGGCGGTAACACACAGAGCGGGCCGGCGGCGGGACCCGGCTCTCCTCCCTGCCGGGCGGCCTGGGGGCTGCGCAGGAATGCACCCACGCGGGGTGCCGGGCAGGAGTCAGCTTTGTTTTCGATTTATAATAAAACACATCAAAGGACACCATCCAGGTCCAGTTGCTGCCAGGCCGGGGTTACAATTCTCAGCTCAGTGATCAAGGACCTCTTTGCATTGCCTTTGCCCCTTCGGGTCAGAAAACGTCCATCACTTACAGACTCCCCAGAAACGAGGAAGGGAGCAGCTCTGGGCCGCAGAGCCGGTTCGTTTAACCGAGAAAACAGAAAGCGTGTCACCTTTTTAAAAAATAAATGACACCATTCTTTCGTAAATGTTGGAGATAATTATATGGTCTGGGGAACTTCTACACAAAAATACCTAACGAACAAACGGTGGGAGAACCGAGAAATAAATCTGATTTCGGTCTTTGAATCACCTCTTTAGTAGTTCACCTCTTTAGTAAGAGGACGCTAACCCGAGAGCGGGAGAGCACCGGGAACAAGAGGGGTGCCCTCTCGGGCTCCGGCGGGAAGGGAGGCACAGGGAAAGCCGGGCTCCCCGCCGCCTTGGCCCCGCTCACCCTGGGCTTGCTCGTGAGCTGAGCCTAGCTCCCATTTACATCCTGCTCCAGCTACTGCTGCCCATTCCCACACCTCGCGGACAGCAACTTCAACCCGGCTCCGCGAACCCGTTAAAACACGGCAAACAACCAGCCAGCGACAGCAACCACCACAGACGGGAGAGAAGGTAAAATGCCAGGAGAAATTATCTACTACACGTCATTCGATCGCCAGGTCGCCCGTCCGCAGGAAGCGTGTCCCTTGCCCCCTGCGGCGAGTTACAGACCCAGCGGCTCGTTTTACACTTAAAAGGTAACATTAATGTTTTTGTTCTAATGAGATAATATATAAACACCCGATCTCGTGCCTGGACAGCTTCTTAATTGCGTCTTTCAATTCAAATGGAAACTTTATCTGCGGGAGCTGTAATTTATTTGCAGCCATTATCTGTTCGCCAGGATCCTCTCCCACCCTTCCAAAACGCAGATGAAGGGAAACTAACAGACAGCCCGCCCCTTTGAGTAATTGGTGCGCTAAGTGTTTATTTTAAGTAAGAATAATTTAGCTACAAATTTCCTCAAGGAATAACATCCTTCACACATTACAAAAAGGAGAGCAGGAACAAGCCTGAGCCCGCACACCGGGACGCTCCCGGCGCTGCCCCGCGCGGGCTGCACGGCGGCTGCCGGGCGCCACCTAGAGGCGCTGCCGCGGCGGGCGCGGGCTGGGGGCGCGGCCGGGCCGGCCGCGGGGGCGGCGGCGAGGAGCCGGCAGCGGGGGCGCGGGGGACCGTGGCGGCTGGGGCGGGACGGGGGCGCGGCGCGGCAGGGCCCCGGGGAGCGGGCGGGCTAGCGCGAACTTCTCTGGGAGACGGTGGGGGTGAGGCGGGCCCGCCGCGACCGCGCGCACACCCGCCCCGGGGCAGCCGGCCCGGCCTCGGCGCTCCCTGAGCCCCCACCCGGAGGGGCGGCCGGGCCCTCGACGGTCACCGCTCCGCAACCTCCGCGCGGCCCCGCGGGCCGGCCCCGCACCTGCGGCCGGGCGCGGCTCCCGGTGGGCATCCGGCGGCGGGCTCCGGGCGCGGCTCTGCCGCCGCCGCCGCCTCGGCGCCGCTGTTGTTCCACAAACGCGCGGCAGCGCTGCTCCCGAGATGTGCTAATTGGTACCTGGCTGGCAGGGCGCGGGGTCCCTGTCCGCTCCCCGGCACAAAGTAGGCTGCTAGAAAATTTGAAACTGCCTTTCAGCCTAAAGCTGCCTTACCTGAATGTCATAATTACAGTAATTATGTACATCCAAATTACATGCTAATTAAATTAGAATCAAATCGTTCTAAATCGAAATCAAATGAGGTAGCGAGAATTAATCAATGACAACATAAATAGAGAGCTTCCTTCAGGGATATTTATTGTACCGATCCGAGCAGGAGCCCCATCTGGGAGTCACCCGTCTATTTACTTTCAGAGTAGCAATAATTTATTGCCCAGTGCTAATTCTAAGCCACGGGTCCGGCGGGGCGGCACGCCCGAAAAACGGCCCGGGACCCCTCGCCCGAAGCTCCCCGTCGCCCCTGCCCGCCCCGAGAGCCGCCCGACGGACCCGGCTGGCCCGCCCCGTCCCGACGCAGCCCCAGCCCTGGGGCAAGCAGCAGGAGAGCACCCGGCAGAGCTGCCCGCCGGCCCCCGGACTGCCGCGGGCCCCGCTCCGGCGCCGGGGAGTCCCTGCCGGGAGCCCTGCCCTCCCCGCCAGGCTGAGGGAACCATCTCACGGCGCCGCGGCCCCCACCGCCCAGCCCCGCAGAGGGTTAACCCTATTCCGCGGCTTTTACGAAAATAAATAAATAAATAAATGACGGTACCGCTGGAGCTGCTCTTACCTCCATCTGCGGAGCGACAGCACCTCCTGCCGGGCCCCGTCGGCTCTGCCGAGCGCCGCGCTCGGCCCGGGGCGGTGGCGCCCCAAGGCCCCGCGGGCCGGGGCGGGGCCGGGCGCGCGCAGCCGCCCCTCGCCGCGGGCGGTGCCGGCGGGGCCCGTGAGGGCGCAGCGGGCGAGCACCGCCCTGGGCCTGCCCCGCCCGCCCCACCGCGGCTCCGGCACAGCCCCTCTGCCCGGAGCATCCCGGCTGGGCCCCGCGGTGGCGAAGGCGGCCCCACCCTCCCGCAGCCGCCGTCTTGGGCCCCGAGGGTCGCTTCCGTACCGGTGAGGGGACACAAACTGGCCTAGGGAAGGTACGGGGAGCAGTGAGACACTGCCTCCACAGCCGCACCAACCTTCCCCTGGCAGGATGACTGGTTTGTTTCAAAGCTCTTCCACACGTAGTCTGAGACAGATACATCCAAAATGTCATGATTTTTCTGCCAGTCTTTTCCTATGTGAAAAGGCAGGATAGACATAGTACACTGTTTAACTACATGGAAAGCAGTAAAGTGCAGAGCCCACAAAAGAGCGCAGAGCTGCGGATGTCGAGCTGTCCACCCTTCTTCAGGTGGGAGTCAATTGCTTTGTGGTTGGCAGATTCCTGAGCCAAACACAAAACAACTGGAGAGACCCTCCTTTGGAACGGAGGCACCTTACAGTTATTCCTATCTTTCCTGCGGCACTTAACATGAAAATTTTCCACCAGAATACGCCTTTTCCCCTATCACATTACTCTGTCCTCTCTTACACAGAAGGATAATAAATCCTTCATGAGAAGTTTTGTTTAGATTGCTAAAACAGGTATTTTGGCAGTCTCCTCCTGTTCTTTCTAAATCAGAGCTTCCACACATCAATATAGGGGGGCTGACTCTACTGCAGGGGCTCTTTAACTCCCAGCTACTTCAGCAAGAATGTCCAGAGCAACCTAATGCAGACACATTGAAAAAGTGACATCCCTTAATGGTTCATCCTTTCAAACTCTTCACATGCACTTAAACGATAAGCCAGGTCACTTTCACCATGTATTATTATACTCTGTGCAGTGCTGAAAATCTTCTGAGTGAAGTAGAAGTGGACTGGTAATAAAAGATAGTCCCATTTGTCCTGTGAGTGAGGAGGGTAAGAAAGTTGCTGGAATACTGAGCCCAGTGACTGTTTCATGTGTCCACTAACTAATGTACTTCCATCTGCCATCCTGAAAGGGCAGAGAAGCCTTTCCTTTGCAATAAAAACCTTGTGAAGTGTTGCCTTGTGCATTTGTACTGACTCAGAACTCTGAAGAAGATGGCAATTATTACCAGTTTTAAAGAATAAGGTATTTTATTAGGTAAGTTCATCTTCGTAACAATGTATGCAGAAAATGACTGAATCACTAAAACAACAAAAAGGTTCATGAAAACAAAAGGATGACTATTTACACTAACTTACTACCACAAACAATGAAATACCTGAAACAGTTGAGGCAGTAAATATTCCTTTCATGTCTTGAGAAGATTATTGAACAATAACTTGACATTGTACTGACACATACCAACAGGGGTTCAAGATGTTTAGATAGCCCTGACCAAGCTGTACACTGCAGGAGGCCAAAAAATGTTGGCTATACACTTATGTGAACTATGTCTCTCTGTTGTTTTAACTCATGAAATTGATCTCTTACAGGGAACTTCAGGAAAAATGTTTCCGTATGAAAAAAACAAAACCCTCTACAAGACAATGCTTTGATAGCTGAAGCAGTGATCTTATCCAGAACTATCTCAAATGTTTGTTAGCATTCAGCATATTGCAGGCTTCTTCCTCCTCACAGCTGCATCTAAACAGAAATCATCATGGATGAAACCAAGAGTATCGCATACTGCTTTTAAATATTTTAAAATCCTAAAATCAGGTCTATGAATTACTGCATGTATATAAGAGGTATTTGCCAATAAGCATATTTAGACAGTAAAAAAATACCTTAACATTTATACCTAATTTACAAATATTCCAACACGATAGAACTGATGCTGTTGGGTTTATGTAGGAAATATGCTAGTTACAGAGGTTGGAAAATGAACAGCAGTATGTAATTGAGCCCTTGTTAAAGGTATTCATCAAAACCCAGAGAAATTCTTGTTTGCACCTGTCCTCTATACTATCTATTTTTTTTCCTTTCTCTGCTTCTGCTTCTACTGCGTCTGCTCCTTTCTCTGTGTTCCACTTTACTGCACTTGTCCCCATAGCCTTCTCTACATTTTTTCTTCTCTCTGTGTACATCTGTGCTGGGGCTTCTGGTTTCATTTTTCCTGTGCCGCTCTTCACCAGGGCTTTGACTTGGACTTCTTCTTATGTGCCTTTGCCTGGAACTGCTGTGATTTGAGCACAGGCTTCTCCTGCTCCCTTCATTCATGTTTTGGCTTCTACTATCCTTCTCCTTTCTTTCAGTCTCTCTCGTGTTGGTGCTATGGTATCTGCTTGTGGACTTTCTTTCCCCCTCACAGGAGTTCCATTTGTTGTTCTCTGCAGAACTATCTCGCTTTAAAAGCTCGTACTTCTCCCTATCTTTGTCCTTGTTACCGTGACTACTGGAGAGATCTTCATAAAGTTTTTCCTTCCTCATTTTTGCCTTTCCTTCTGAATCGCTGCTGCTGCTAGCCTCTGAAAACTTGTCTTTTTTTCTTTTCTTAGAATCCATCTTCTTTTGTGCTGCTTTATCTCTGCTGTCAGTCTCGCTGTCACTGCTGCTTACTGAAGTCTCACTGGAGGATGAGGAAGAGGATCTCATCTTATGTTTCTTGTGTTTATTTTTGCTTTTTTTCTTTTGCTGCTTTTTCTTCTTTCTATCTTTCTTTTTCTTTTTCTTCTCTAGACGATCCAACTTCCTTTTATTTTCAAAATAAAGGAGCAGCATGATCAGACATGTTAAGATATACTACATTACAAAGTTAAGATATACTAGATTACAAAGTCATTGTCTTTTAAAGTTCACTACTTCTGATGACCTACACAGTAAATACTTTCATTTCCATAAAAATATATTGAATTATTTTCCTTTTCCAGCAAAGTTTCACTTTAAAACTTCTAACTTGACATTACCCATAGTATGTAATCCACAGCTGCTCCCTCAAAACAGGAGTAATATGATTTTTTAATTCTTTAATTTTCAAAAAGATAAGTAAGAGATGTCAATTTGGGCCTTGTAACTAGGAATAAATACATTCAGTAGTGCTTTTTTTCCCCCTGTCAGGCTGCTCTGGAGACCTTAGAAAACCACTGCTGCTTTAGCTTGTGCATTTTAAAAACGTATTTTGAAAATGAAAAAATGCAATCAGTATTCATTTTCTACTATTGATGAAAACTGATACTAAAACATACATCTTCGAGTTCTTTAGGCAAATAATACAGATATTCCCAGTAACCTCTTTTTTTCACAACTAGAAACTTACATTTGCTATCTGTAAATATACAATATTCCATCATACACATGCATTCACTGCTGTTTGGCTACTTTCAAATAGTTTTTACTTTGCTTTCTTATTTATGCTCAGAAAATCAGAGACTGAATAGTGAAACTGTTTCCAGTGTATTAAAAAAAATCCCTTCAGACTAGTAAAGCCTAAAGGACCTAAATATTTAGTAAACTTCAACTTCTAAAATATAAAGGATTATAAAAATTTCAATGTGTTGGGCCAGCAGAAGTTCAAACAAAAATAACATTTTAAGTTACTCTAACTACATACACATTCCTTACTTAAAAGGAACATAAAATATGCCAACTATTTTCAGAGAATTATTTATTACATATGTGAATACCATATGTACCTACCTACTCAGGTACCTGCTTAGCCATTCACCTTCTCCCCCTCCTCCCACTCCCCACATACATGACATCTTTTAACCTAAAAGCTTGTTTTATCTGTATGCTTGTACGGGATCTACATGTCAGTAGTTAGTATTTTTGATTTTAAACATTTTGAGGTTATTTCAGGATAATGTTGCAAATTAAGAGAGAAAAAAAATCTAAGTCACCTGGCACACAAAATCAGTTGGATAAAAGCAAAGCACGGGAAGCTCATTAACTCACACCCACAGGGAGCAGTGAACTGCAAACCCTGGCACAAGCACAGGGTGCAGCTGGGCCAACCTTGGCCCTGGGGTGCAGGGTCAGGTTCAGTTCAGCCACAGGGAGAAGACAAACTTTGTCAAGTTGTAAACCAGTAAACAAGAACACAGAATTTTTAATCATAGAAGAAGATACTGTAAACAATGGAGTGCAGAATAATATTTTAAAATAGCAGCACAGCATCTTTAGTGAGCCAATTAGTAGTTCAGCATCCCAGTTAAATTGGAAATGAGCCCCAGTCAAAGGCATCAAAACTAGATTAAAATAAGCAGATTAAAAAATCGTGCTACATAATGCCATTTGTGGTTAAGTGTATGTTAAACTGAACTGATTTTCTTCTGTACTGATGGTGCTAAATGGCACCAAAGAGTTACAGTGGCAATGATGGATGTAGTCAGAACTACTGCTGATACATATCCCCTCCACTAGGTACCACACGTACCTTAGAAGTTTCTGTTTTTGTTTGGTTGACAGTGATTTTAAAAATTCAACTTCTGGATCATCATCTCCTTCACTTGTAACAAACTCCTAGAAAAATGCAGTAAGCCATTAAATTCTTATGTATAAAAATAATAACTTCATTCAGATTTCTGTTTTAAAAGTGGTGCTTCTATGTACCTTATTTTTGCACAGACCGAAATATATTTGTATTACTAAGTCAGCCTATGACACTTTGGTTAGAGCAGAATACCCACTATCAAGTGAAAAACCCCGACATTCTCTCTCAGAGCTGAGTAGGTGTTATAATGTGGGGGTTATACAACACGAGTTATTACTAACATATGAAAAAATCCCTGCTAGGGAAAGAAACATTTCTGAAATAGTTAATGAAAATGAGCCAATTTTGGAGCCCACGATTCCCCAGGATAAGTCACTCCATTGCTATCACACTTGGATGAATAGGTTAGACACTAGTCCTGCTCAAACTCAGAGTAATTTAAGCAAATTACTTTTCTGTCTCGGTTTAGTCATTAGGAAAATGGGTAACACATCTACTTCACTGTTGTGTTATTAGTCTTTAAATGTGCACAAAGTCTTCTAGCAATGCAAAATACTGTAATCATATAATCTACATACAGTAACGCAATCAGCAAAGCAAAACTACTTTGAAGACCCTGAATTCCTCAAATTATGTGCATCTGGTACACTACAGTTCTCCACAGTGATGTTTTTAATTTTAGCCACACTCAGAAGACGAAAGAAGAAATAAAGACTAAAAAGCTCTTACAAAGAAACCCCAGCACACCTAACATAAAGCAAACATACTGATATCAACGTGATTCATTTAACAGTGCCCATATGCTACATTTTTCGGGGTACATAGCTTTTTAAAGGCAAAGGTACATCCATCTGCAGAGGCACAATGAACTGTTGATTTACTGAAGATTTCAAGACCAGCTTGTAGTCATCCCCTCTTTACTAGTGGTTTGACTATCCTGCCTATGAACAAAGGTTATTTCAAGGAGTGTATATTAATCTTTCATTTTACACTTTTATCAAAGCACCTCATTTAGTAGTACACTTTGCGTAGTCTAAGTAAAGGCAATTGAACCATTTTCACCCCCAGAAATAATAACTGGAACAATAGTGAATCAAGTAAAAAAACCCCTTCAGATATAGCATTCCTGGCAGTAATTATTTCTGCATATTGCCTCAAACTTTATCCTAAGGGTAGCACTGAATTACAAGTATGCAGCAGAAGCCCTAACCACCCCTTTATAAAAAATTCAATTTCTAGTCACCAAGAAGAGGGATTTAATTTATTATAAGTGGTTTTAAAAGAAGTAATTTATGATTCACCATTCTGTATGAAACAAATCTGGAAAACTCTAAGTTTTTTGACATTTTTCTACTGGTATAACTATTCAGCTTTCCTATGGATATGCATATTTGAAAACATTAAGTAACAATTCACAAGCAATCACATTTAGATTTATAGACATTTTCAGCTTACTGGTAAAAAGATATTACCTGTGATGGATCATTTGCGGTCAAGTTTCTCCCCAGTACATTTTGTTTCAGCGCAAACCCACTGTTTCTCATCTCCGCTATTAGCTCCGAGGGGTGCATTGATGGCCCTGTTCACAAAAATCACAGTTTGAATGTATCATTTATATCTCTCTACCTTTTTTGGACTCCACAGTAGGAATTCAGTTGAAGCTTTGTTAAGTAAAATCACAGCAAAATCAACTCAATAATCTTCTGCTGAGCAAATAATCAGATATGATTTTCTAAAACAGCAGTCTGAAGATTCAGAATGGAAAATAATTGCATTTTTCTTTAAGTACAAGGGGATTCTCTTATGTAACTTTGTAATGTTGAAAACAATATATCAGGTAAGTCTAGTAATATATTTTTATTATAGTAAAAAAGCACAGGAGATCTAAATAAAGCACATTAAATAGGACTCAGGTGCCTCCTCTCCTTTAAAACAATGGGAAAATGCACCTCTAATAGGTCACTAATAAACACATTTTTCATAATGACACAAATTCTTGAACTTCAATGTAAAAAGTAACATTAGAAGAATACATATGGAATATAAATAAACACGTGAAAAATATCTATGTCCTTACTTATTCTAGGGATTGCCAAATATACATAGCCTCTAGACTGTTATCTCCTCAGAGATTTCTGGTTTTATTAGCTTGAAAACCATGCTATATTTTTCATTAAAGTAAGTGTTTGGCATTAGGCACATGATTTCTTTCTTTGCAAAAATCTAACAAGGAGTAAAAGATGGGATGTATTATGTATCGTTCAGACTTGACTGCATAATTTACAAACCATGTAACTCACTCTTATGCTTTAATTGAATCCCTGTGATCATCATAATGTCGTGTACTTGTCTGATTAGATATCTTTTCTTCACCTTAAATATTCACTCTCGTTAGGTCACTTCCAGTAAATTTCCTTCCTAGTCCCTTCACTAACCTTACTGTCAATGAACTGTGTAAGGTAAATCTAAATTAAAAGCAATGTAAAACAGGGTATGCAGCACATGTTTACCATTACTTCAGTAAACTACTGTAAATTATAAGATTAATTAGCCTTATGAAATGTATTGTCCTGCTTTGTGGTTTAAGAGTTTCTTAGCTGTGAAGACTGACAAAACTCATAGATTTTTAACACAGACAAGTATGTAAAATAAAGTGAGATTTTTGTTACAGAAAATATATGGAAAGTAATATAGAACTTTCTCAGAAGAAGTAACATTTTTCTTAGTTTTCCTGTATAATACATTACCTTGCAGAAACAAACAGGCCTACATGTAAAGCAGGAAGGAATAAAACAAAACTTGGGAAATGGTTTATGGAGCCCCTACATTAATGACTTTCTTTTCACAAGTTCCTTATTTTGCCGGGCAAAAGAACTTTCAAATGAGATACCTTTTAGCCTTCCCTCAAGTTTGCATTTTTCTTAAGTAGGGGATTATTTCCCATCCCCCCTGTAATTTACCAAAAGTGCTTTTTCTGTGTTATAGTGTAATTGTAAACTCACAATTAATCAATGTATATAGGCTCCAGTGTCTACATTTTTGCATATTTCAAATTTAAAACCTTGGTCTGCTTGCCGAAATCTACTCTGGCTGGAACAGAAACTAACATCAGACAAACACCTAACAACAGAATTCGGTACCAGAAAAGGCCTTGATTTGCAAAGTCCATATAAAAGAGCCATATAATTCAGTCAAAAACCCTGTATGAGGAAGCCAAATGGAGACAAAGCATAGAGTCATGAAAGAAGATTTCTCCATACCAAAGAAACCAAAACACTTGACCAATTCAAGCCTAGAATACCCCTATTACTCAAAGAGCCACTGCCTAATGAAGTAACTTAAGTAAGTTCTTAGGTATTCCCCTTCAGTGTTTCAGCATTGTACACATTTTGGTGTGTATCTGATACCTAATTATTCTCATTAGTGTGATTAGACAAATAGAGGAATGCAACTTGTCCAAATCTACACAGGAGACTTGCTAAAGAATCAAGACAGAAGCCCTAACTTTGTGGCTCCCTCTGAGGACTATGGTCAGAATCAAGACCAGAGAGACATGAAGGCATATTGGCCTTCAAAAGCACAGTCCAAGATTATTTTCCAGAAACAAACCTTTTCAGCATTCTTTGTGCATAACACTGGAAAGAGGCAAGCAAAATAACCTCTTCTTTTTTAAGAAAAAGCTTGTAATGAATGCACAACGCTATTGAGTTTTGTGCATCTGTTTTCTTGTATATTAATGATGTCAGAGAAATTCATAGCTCCACCTATAGTATTTTAGTTGCGACGCAGTATTACCATGATAAGGACAGTTACCAAACTACTGTTATTCCTATTTTGTGGACGTATACAAGCTGCATCAAATGCATCCACAGAAACTTGAGATTAAAGTGGTTTATGAAATAAATTATTCCTGTTTTGGTCTCCCTACAGTTGTGAGGGAAGCAGCAATTTATGTTCTGCCTAGCTTGTGAGGAGATGCAGGAATCTCCAAGGAGCTTTATTAAGTACATTATTTTTACTGTAACTAAAGGTTTTAGAAAACACTAGGAAATGAGATTAAGAAAATAAATCAACCCCATAAATGGAAGTAGAGTCAAAACACAATCCTGTTTCACAACCCTTCTGTGGGCAGACCCCAGCCAGGCATGACATGGGCAGCTGTCCAGAACTGGTTGATTATGGAAGACACTTCCTTGCAGTATGGCATCCTTGCAGTTTGAAAAACATTAACATTTCTGAGAGGATGAAACAGATGAACCTGCTCACACTTTTTTTACAACAACTGATGCCACTGAGCTTCTCAGAAGTTCCGCTGCCCAATGACAGCAAGAGAGCTGTAGGGACACAGTAAGGAGAAAACAATCTCTGACCTGGGAAGTCTAAAGAGACTGTTTTCTACCTGGTTACAAGTCCAGGCTGTTAAGTTCAAGTAAGACATCATATTTGACAATGGCTGCACAGCTTAACTGCAAACCTCTATTACTATCTACTTTCTGCAACAGAACAAGAATCAAGAAAATGTTTATTCTCATAACTCCTTTGCTTGGAATCAAAGGAATCAAATGCTTGGTGACTTTCTTCTCCCATCCATACCTCAATAGACTGCTTTTGATTTATATCTTAATGATGTTGAAAAGCAGATCTGATTTTCTTTGAAATATCAGTGACAGGTTGAGGTCTCTCAGGATTCCTGGGCACAGCTATTTTATGTGACAGCATTGAGGCTTGCAACATACTTCCTTTTGAGATGCTTTTTCACAGAGTATTAAAAAATGCCTAAATCTGTGAGTAAACAACCACATTCCCATTTCCACACTATAGAATTAAATTGGGGATTTCTCCCGGCTAATGTAAATGAGAGACAAAACCTGTAAAAGAAACCCTAAAAACTGAACCTCACTTAACAGAGATTTGAAAAAAGCAACTTCTCAGAAGTGTCCTTGGCTTCCCTATTCCCTATTCAAGTTAAAGCTTAAACCTTGATGCCACCAGGTTGCCTGGTAACCCGAAGTGGTAAATCTTTTCAGCTTGCCTTTGGCTTGTGACCACACTTGTGTCTTCACCCTCCAAGACTGCCAGACAAAGCAGTACTAGGTATACCTGGCAGCCCTATGCTTCAGCTGAGTCATCAACTACAAAACAGGTAAGACTGAGCTGAGAGGCTCTCAGTTGGCTAAAATCTTTGGCTATGATGATAGCTTATTATTCTTGAACAGCACCCATCAACTTGCAAAGGGTCACTCCTACAGCAGGCACAAAAATCTTTTACATGCTATGAAAATCAATCTGCTCATATACACATTCCTTACAGACTTGTGAGACTGCCTGTGAAGCAGCTACCTCAGTGACCTCATGCAGGTGAAAACATCTAGAGATATTATACCATGAGCTGGCAGAACTTTAGCTATAGGAATCCTGTAAAAATAGCTGATTGCTACAACTTCTGACAGCTAGTCTCTCAGCATTCTTTCATCATCAAGCTAAAAATAAGTTCAAAGTTACAATGTTTCATCATCTGTTTCTTATTCTTCCTGAGACAAGTCAAATACAGTACCTTGCTATTTTTGAATATGACTGTCATGGTTATTTTCTGAATTTTGCATTTTGATAGGAAAAAGAAAAAAATATTTTAAACTTTCCCAGATGCCACTTGGCTAAAACTAAAACATTGATCTGCTTTAAAACCAATTCATAGTCTTGGAAAAGCTTTTTGCCATACAGCGTAATTAACTGCTTGTAAATATGACATTTATTTTTATGCATTAAGACAACTGACAACTGCTTACATTTTCTACAGTTACAGGTACTTAAAATTTTATTAAGAGCTTGCATGAAAAAGTCTCTATAGTTAAAGACCCACCAAAGGATTTTTAAACTTTTTTTTGTGGCTATTATAATTCTCAAGAAACAGTATTTTCAAGCAAAGAGGTTACAGTTTCTTCCTGCTTCTCACTTTCCACAGAAGGTCTTGCAGCATTAATTCTCTCTGTTATCTTCTGTCTAAGATACTATTTAAGGATACAATTCAGACAGCTCAGTTGACTCAAAGAGTTAGGGCACAAAATCTAGAACTCAAAACATGCAATGAAATGTGAAAAGAAGGATTTGAATCTTCACAAAGCACTACCCAAGTACAACCTTAGCCTGACAGCTGTTGGTGCATCTTTATAATACTTGTACAATTAAATAAACAGAAGAGATGTAAATAGATTTTTTCTTAGGCATGTATGACATAATTACAATGCACTGCAGAAGAATATCGTATTAGGATTTCTATAACATACTGTATATTTGCTTTTTTTAGAACAAAGAGCACTCCAATTTCTCATAACACAACTGAGATGAATTTAACAGAACAGTTCTGCTTCTATTAAGCAATCAGGAGGGGAATAGAGTTCTGGATTTCAATTACTTGAGTGCCTACCTTACAGCAAACTCTCCCACCCTGCATTACTGCCCCACTCCTGTCCCAGAAACCAGAGAAACTTATAGATGTAATTAATTTTCTATTCTGTCTGTACTTCTCTTGAAACAGCAAATGCAGAGTGCATGTAACACCATGTTGTTGCCAGAATGTTTCCTCTAGGAGGCATGGGCACTTTTGGGAGAGCAATGCCAGCTGTAACACACCATCTAGCAGGCCTCCATTAGGATGTGTAAAGCACATTTTTCAAATTATTCAATATGAGGGAACAGTATGCTAAGACATATTTTCATAACAACTGTGATTAAATACCACTTTTTCTGCAACAGCTTCAGTAGCAGTGAGGACAGACCATGAAGTTATATTTGCCAGTATCGACAAAACCAGCAGTTTTACTTCTACCTACTCATGATGCACAGTCTTGACAGTATTTGCCCAATTTACCGATAAAAGCTTTCACTACTGTCACCAGTGTAGATAAGTAAACTGAATTATTCTATACAATCAGTCAAGTTTTAAATTATTTTTATTGTGGAATATAAATGGAAAGCAAAGACATAAACAATAATACTGTAAAAATTATTGTCATCTGTGGCAGGGGAAATTGCAGTAACCAGTTGTACTTACATAGTGGCTGCAGTTAACAGAACTATGATATTTAAGGTTGTATGTATGTTTTGTTTTGTATTCTATGTATTGTTATGAAATTAAAGAGAGTACACTATATAAAAGTTACTGGAAAAGGCAGCAGATTCTTTAGAGCACCATTTTAATTGCAACTATGTGCTTTTATTTTAACTAATGCTAATTTTCTGTATCATCAAAACAGAATATTTAGAATATGGCTTTTAGAATAGGCTTTTCTCCCTTTCTGAGAATGTGTTCTGGCATGGGATATCTTTTAGTTTACAAACATGATCATTTTAATCTAAAAACATCATCACACCATCACACTTCTCCTGACTTGGTAAGAGAGTGCAATCTACATGAATAAATGTAAACATAGCACACTTGTCTATCTGCTATCAATTTGCCAGTATATGTGGGGGTCAGTAAACTCCATGCTACCATGCCTAAAACTTAATTTATGAATCAAGGACAAGGTACTCTCAAGGCTTCTCCTTTATTGCTACACTTCCTTTGTTAACAAGGTAGGCCTAAAGCATGTTGTCTTCACCCTTTCATATACATAGCTTGGACCACATGAGGCCGTAACTCCTCCAAACTGAAATTTATTTGGTTTTCTACTTAATAGTTGTACTAGAGCCATGCTTTGCTGTGGAAAAGTGCATAAATAAATACTTAGGGAGTACAAAAACACCTCTTTTGAATTAACTAGGCTTTAGAAAACATTCTGCTGGTGGGTTTCAGTCCAGCACACGAGGACATGAAGGATAAATATACTCTGAATTCAGAACGCTGCCTTTTCTGGGTGGTAGCAAAGACATAACATATGATAGAATGCTTTTCAGGTTTTGCTTTAAAAGAGAAACTAACTTTAAAATTAGAATAGACAGTTTTGTCAATACATCCATATACTTTCTTGTTTTGTCCTCCAAGTTTTCTATGGCTTTTGTTAATATGGCTTAAAAGGAAATTGAGCAAAAATGGAAAAAAATTACAGACTGAGCTTAATCACACTCCATAGTCTGTGAACTTTTACTGAAGTTGTGACAGAGATGAGAGTAGACACTTATTTTATCTAAAGGACAAAGAACTATTATCAAAATTATGTGATCATGACACATAGTAAATTTATGCTGCCTCCACTAATTCAGAATCAATCATCTTCTACTGATAATTTTTCCATCTATTTCAGAGATGAGTGCATTCAGACCATATTTACACTTCAAAGCAACTGCTGCAGTTGGCATTGAGAGAAATCAATGACTAAAACCTCTGGCTTTTAATTAGCTCTTTTTCAGAGGGCCTGCAGTTTAACTGTATTTAACACTTTAGCACAGAATTTCACTGTAATTTGCCATGCTTTTGTTATATGGTATTTCAGAGAAACCTGAGTTTCCTTTTTACTTTTTTGGAGTAGTAAAAACCATTTAACATTATCAAACTCCTATTGGAATCCATATTTATTGCTTAAATGCTAAGCACAAGATTTCTAATAGAATCGGTATTTTATGCATTCACACCAAATACCAAAGCTTCTGAAACATAAATGGAGGATTATTCTAAAATGTGACAGTTCTTAAACTATGTGAAGATTTAGTTAAGGTTCCTACTGTTCACAATCAAAGGTCTCAGCTGCAGATCATAAAGGAAGGTTTCACACACTGTATGTTTCTACAGATGACCATTTATACAAATATTCACAGTTAACATATTCAAATACCTTTTCTTTGTTATTACAGATTCAAGAGAACGTTCTAAAAAATTTCTGCATTCCCAATACAATGGAGAATTTTCTCTGTTGGGAAACAAGGTACCATATTTGTCACTAGAAAACTGCAGTGAGATACAGACATAATGTAACATAAAGACAGATTTCATTTTTTGCTGTCCCCATGTGACTGATAATTTCAATGATTACCCTGGAAAGGTAGTTCACCTACAAGCTAAAGATCAGTGGAACACACTAAATCATAGAAGATGGGAACAACACCCACAGTTAGTTTAGGGGCACTCAGGTGATGAAAAGAGAGGGTACAAACTCCAGAACTGGCTAATGAGCCTTTAGAAGGCTGCACCTGCACAGCCATACCTAGAGTGGCTTTATCTTGGGACACCATAAGACACTAGACACACATACATGTTGCTCCATTACACTTTTACCTTTATTTGCCTGAATTTTCCACAACATGCTAAGCCCTTTACAGTACTTTTTCCTTAGTAATTCCACAGCAAGGATCACATACAGAGCCAGTCTGCTGTAAGACATTCAAAGTAGTCCACAGCAGAGAAGGGTGCCCAGCAACCCCCAGGCTTAGTTTTCACAGGCCAAGGGTGCAAGAACATCTTTTAACCTTACCATCCCCCTTCTAACTATGCTATTCATACAATTTGAGCCACTAGCCTCCCTTCCTAAGACGGTAATACCTTTCTTCATAAAAAAGTAATAGATCCATAGTGTGTTCTTTGTTCGAAAAACCATATAATAAAATTTGTAAGCATTCAAGCTTTCATAGCTTTTTAGTAACCCCTTCCCCCGTCTGCCCAAACCATCATTGAATGGGATGGATTGTTTGCAGAGAAGGAGGGAAAGGGGAAAAACAAAGAAGTATTCAGTTTGTCCTAACTTCACCTGACCAAGAAAGTCACAGGCAATTTTGAGGTGAAATAACAGCATTATTTCAAAACATTTTGCACAGGACACCTAATGATCTCTGTTCCAATCAAGTCAATGGCTTTTCAGGATTAACAAAAAAACCTCACAAACCCCAACAGATGCTGCTGGTTAATGATAAAAAAGGATTGTGAAAACAGGCAAACTTTGAGTTGGTAGTGAGCTGGTTTTTTTGCTGGTATGCATTCTGTCTTCTATACATGCATATATATGTATACACACTGGCATGTTAAGTCAGAAGCACAACCAATATTTTCATCTTGTCTGAACTTTGGAAGTTAGGATTTTATCAGTAAAACACCCTGTAAATCAGTTTAGCCCAAAGAAGCACTTTGATTGCCTAATTTACCTTTGTAAAGGCGAAGTAAATCTTCTAAGTTGGTCTCCACAAGCCTCACAGCTGGAACATTCTAACACTACTTTGCAGTTTCCAGTGATCAAAGTAAGTTACTTTATATCTAAAACTAAGAATTTCATAATAGAAATAATGCAACACCAGGGGGTGCAGTTATCATGCAATAATTACACTCCTGGGAGATTACAGACAAGGCTGTACCCCAGGGGTGTGATTATCCCATGATAACCACATCCACTGAAATTGCCTTATTGCAAAAATAATCTCTATTCACTGGTGAGATATTATTCAATAGGTGCTTTTTTTAATGGTAAGATTATTATTTTTTTTGTATGAATTACCAGCCAGATTAGTAAAATGGTCCCAGAAGCAAAATAACCAAGCCACCATGCCCAAGTTAAGGTACTGATTGTAACTTTTTGTTTGCTGAAGCGCTGCAATGTATGTCAGATCTTGAAAGACAGCAGAACACAGGTGTGTGCCACAGACACCCTCTGCCCTGCAGCAGTTTCACTGGAGGAAACTGAAGGCTGTGACTGGTCTCTGCACACAAAATATTCAACACTGAATCCGGAGCACCAATTGCCAACCAGTTTTATGTGTCAAGAGGAACATTACAGTGTAGTCTTCACATCAGATTAAAAGGCAGCTATTCTTCTGCTGAAATGACAGAATCACAGCTTATAAAATTCATGGGAAAGAAAAAACCTACATTGGATATGATGGGGGAGGGGAAATATCTCAGTTAATAACTTTTCTTTTTCCTTATGGAGAAACAGAGCAGGAACTTTAGATAAGTCAACTAAATCAGACATGAGTTTCATTTTCATTTATTTGCACTCAAACATTTCCTCTGATGCTGAAAACAGTCTGAGTCCAAATAAAACATTTTTTTTTTGCTCTTTCTGAAGCAGGAAAAAAAACAAAACACAAACTAACTTGTATCAAGGCCTGCTACAAGTATTTGACAGCAAAGCCAGACCATTTTTTAAAGTCTACTTCTGCAGAAATTAGTGATGCCAGTGCCCTTAGCATACCAGATTCAGAACCATGAAGCTCAGTGCTCCCACGACTGACTGGGCAGAGATTCATCACCAGCAGCACACGGACCAGTCTTCCAACACTGTGCTGATGCATGGTGTGCTCTACCAAGGGAGAGTATTTGCAAAGTTTGAAGAATTCTAACCTAAATTTAGCTAGAGTAACTACCACGCACTGCCTAAAAAAAAATTATTCCATTCAATTTGCATGAAAAGGATGTAAGATCGACTTCTATTAGGATGAAAAGATCATAAATCAGAAGAAATAAAGCACTACCAAGTAAGTAACTTCAAAGCAATAGAGCTCCTTCCAAAGAATATAAAAAAATTCCAAAGATTTGCTCTTTAAAAAAAAAATTTCAGTTACTTAGAACTTAAATTTGGTCCCTCTAATACAATTAATTTCATAAACTAATCAGAATCCTTGTACATTGACTACTAAATTGTACTAATATTTTACTCTGGTTTCACCTTTCTTCCTCATTATATCTGTATTTCTCAGCTGTACCCTTTAATTTATGAGACAATATTTATATTTCGATTTCCTGAAACACGAGCTAGAAATAAATATCCACTTTCTAAATATGGCAATACTTCCTGACCTTTGAAAGTACTATATGCTCTAATAATTTAGTCCAACATTTTTCAACTCTTTGAGAGTTCATTGTAAACATATTTTTACACATTGAGTTATTAAAAAGCCCAGTCAAATAAATTTAATACGCATTCCAGACCTGCTGTATACTACCAGTAATCACTGCCTACCCTTGAAATCCCTATTCATTGCTCTGTTCACAGGCACGTGTTTTAACCTCTACATTTTAGAAACAAACAAACAGCTTCAGAAAAATTGAACGAACTTTACCTGACCTTAGAAGCCAAGTAGTTTTGTACTTTTTTCTTTTTCCTGGTGCTGACAACAATGGCAAATGAAAACTGTGGACTATTAACATGCTTTTAACCAGCTTTCTAAGCATGAAGAGACACTTGTGACACGTGGAAGAGGGGGTGCTTGGGAAGCAATTCATGTACAATTCAATTTGTTTCAAGTGCAAGGGATTTTTTTAAACCTAATCATCAGTTCACAAAACACAGAACGGTTTCATAAAAAGATGATCTCATAAAAAGTCTCTGTCCCTTCCAAACTAGTATTTTCTGGAGTTCTAGCCAGTCTAAAGAACAGTGTGGCAATGGGCATTATTGCAGTACTATAAAGCAATAAAGAATAATCAGGAATTTAGTCTAGAAAGCAGCCTAGGAGTGCATACAATAACTGATAAAGAGAAGCAGGAAGAAACAGAGCTGGAGGCGATGTACTGCACAGAGCAACAGAAGAAGGTTCTTGGAGGTGGAAACAGATGCAGCAGAGCAAACTGAGGATCTGCAGCACTGTAACAACTGGGCAGAACTCTCAGCAATGCAAAGTAATTACTTACTCCCATCCCAGCCAACACAGGATTGCTGTCAGTGTTTCAGCAAAAAAAAAAAAACAACAAACCACACTTTTTAAAAAAATATGTTGCATAAGCTTTAACAAACCATGTGGATGAATTATGAGTCTTAAGAGAAGCAGTGAATTCAAGAATTTATGTTCTCACTTTACTGTAGTGCTTCATTTACACACATTTCCAGAAGTCATCAGAGCAGTGGAATTTAACTTGTTATTAAATCAGACGAAGTTTTAGAAAAGTTGATTAAAGGATTGTATTCCTGAGGCTAGAAAAAGCAGACAACCTTTTATATGATTTTGTAATTAATATTACCACTTTCTCTAAGCCTTGTATTTGCTATGAAATCAAGAACTCTAAACTTTACCTACAGTGTTTTTACATAGTTTCCCTGGAAGAAAGAGAAAGTAGCAGTATCATTACAGCTGACTATTCAAATCCAAGAATAGTGTCTTACAAATTATATATACAAATCCTGATCTGTCGCCCATCCCTATTCCCTAAAAATCCTTCCTCAGCCTACAAGAGTCTAAGCTCAGCACAGCACACTGCCTTCTAAGTTCCAAAGTTGAAAATGAGAGGGCACTGGCACAGTCTGAGAACATCTAAGTACTTTTACACCACTTTCGTTAATGCAAAATTCATCATATATGCTAAATGCTCTCTTTAGGCTTAGAAAGATAGTTTGAAAAGCCACCTGGGAGACATCTCTTCAAGTGGGAAACACCCGCAGCAGTCAAACGTTGCCTACACCTAGGTAGTTCAGTAAGGTTTGAAACAAGCAGTTATTCTTCTACTGACACTGCAAAGTGTCTGTATTACACTGTAATGAATAATAAGGAATGAATATTAAGGTTTGTGCAAGCACATACAAATATTTTCTGCTTTCTCAACCAAATACTCCTAAAATTTACCCCATATCATTTGAACTGAGGTGTGGACAGTGAGTTCTGCAGGACAAAAGCATCTCTGACATGCAAGAGCTGCACAATATAATTCTACCACCAACAAATGCTCTAAGCACAATTTTTTCTAAGATAAGAATCATGCAAGAAAGTGATTTAATTTCATAACCTACTGAATAGAAAGGCTGAGCAAGTCAACTACAGGATGAGTAATACAACGGCATAATCATCAGACAATGCCTAAAAAAAAGGAGAGTAAGAGGCACCATTTTCTTTAACTGAACTCTTCCAGGCCTCATCCCAAAGAAAATACGTATCTAAGTGACCTCATTCTGAAAAGCAAGATTGTTGGTAGGCTAAATATGTAACAAACCTAGGAGCTGCTACATAAAATAGATAACCTGAAGGAAGACAGAAGAAAAGCAGAAACCACCAAGTGTGCAACTGTAATGGTATCCCTGCAAAATCCAAGACACAACACGTGACCAAAGCCCAGCAGAGCAAGGCTGAAGGCTCATCCACACCACCTGATGTTTCTTTAGCATGCCCCAATTTTAAGAAACCTAAAAGCATTACAACTTGGGTTAACTCACAGAAAAAAACCCCAAAACTGTAGGAAAAAATATTATTCAATTTGAATGTTTATACCCACTTCTTCAAACCTAATCTAGCTGTGTGACTTCAAGGAACAGGAAAGCTAATAGAAGAAAAAAAATTACAGTTAAAGAAGCAACAAGAAGTCAGATGAAAGGAAACCAGGCATTTGGAAATCTAGGTTTCAACTGATTGTCCACTTACAGAAATACAACTACATATTTTAAAAAAATTCATAAACTTCTCCTTTCTACCAAGTGATCAACAAAGATATAGTGATATATTCCAGCTTATCCAAGCAGTTTGCTTGAATTTGAACAGGGACAGTCTTTAACAATCTACTCATTTTTTTGGGGACACAAATTTTGTCATTCTGATCTAAAGTCTTGTTGCAGCTTTTCAGTTTTTGGCACAGATAGGATCAAAACAATATAGAATCTTTTTTAAAAGAGTTACTAATTGAAAATGAGGTCCCTGCAATTTGAAATAATTAACTCAAAATTGTGGATCCTACATTTGGAATTAACTGTTTTCTAGAATTCATCATCTCTTTTAAATATGATAGACTTAAACTTTCTAAAACTAAACATGATGAGCTCCCCCCATATGTCTAACCAGAACCTTTAAAAACCATTCACTGCCTACCTGAACCATCACTGGAGACTGAACTTGCATTGATTCCAGACAGGCCAAATAAGGGACATTCTCGATCAGTGTTTATATGTCCCCACTTGTGGCATTTAATACATCTCACATTCCGCACCTAAAGGCAATGAAGCCAATTGACACAATTTAGTCAACAATACAGCCTGACATTTACAGAAATGTCTGTGTTATTAGGCATAAGAGAAGCTTTTAAACTCACTGAAAAAGAGATGATAAAATTAAGAGAGTCCATGTGAATGTTCTGCAGTTAGACAACATTTGAAATACACCCAAGACATCCACAGAGTGAAATTTATGTAACTTGCCTGGATACCAAATGGCTGATCTCTGATATTCATATCATCCTTAGCATATCTGTTACACAAACACAAAAGAAACAAATAATCAGTTCACTATTATTTTTTTTTTAAACATCAGATACAAAACTACCTTTTGTTGTTAAGTGTGAACCCATTTCAGAGGTATAATTCTTGTAAACATTGTCTGAAATGCATTTTCAAACATGCATTAAGTATCAAACAAAAATAAAGCTGAGCAAGGAAATAGTTCCAGGTTTACAGGTTTTACTAATTAATTGTCAGGACATGACAAGATCACACAAGTGACCTGCTCAAAAATAAAACAGGGAAAAAAAGGGAAAAAAGGAAAGTATATGAAAGGTAAATAATAAGGAAAAAAAATTATTCAGATAAAATCCAGATATCTTACTTTTCCCGAGGAGCAACTTTTTGCCATTCAAATTTGTACTCAGTCTCTCCCTCTTGCTATAAAATAGAAAACATGGTAAGTTTGAAGTTTTTCAGATTACGTTTTAAGTAAGCAAGAAGAAAACTTAAAGAAATGATGCAATGAAATACCTCTTTTGTTTCCTCTTAGAATTTTCAGACAGCATGCAAAGAAAAGAAATGATGCATTAATTATATATGCAAAATGCAGATAGTATCCCCCTCTAAGCTAAAGACAAAACATTTTATGGTTTATACTAATCAAGAGTGCAAACACTCAGGAAGTAGCTTTATTTAAATAGAGTGCACTTACAAATAACCAGCCTCTAGTATATAGCTACAAATCCTGTAAATCTAGAATCATCTCCTAAAACTATACTCATTTATTATATGAATAAAAAACTTGGAACATTTTTGCAGGAGTAGCAACAATATTTACTTTTAAGATATTTTTAAGAAAAAGTTTAGCAGTAACTGCTACTTAAGAGATTACTCGTAGAGCTTCTGAAGTTAAATAATTGCAAAACTTGGTCTACAAGAATGAGTCCATTTGCAAGTGATTTCATGCAAATGGGAAAGATGCATTTTAAAGGGAACATGTTTTCTCTTAGTGGGAATATATTTTCTTAGTTCTGCTCACAGTCACACTTTGCTAAAATGATACAAGTGCCCAGCATGTACTTAGTAATTTCCATTTATGACACTACTAAAAAGTCATAGACTCACGAGACACAGCTCAGGCAGCACTTTTGACTACTGAATCTCAGCATTTATTATTTTTATAACTTCTGATAAATAATTTCTTGCTCTTGTATTTTCTATGTTTGACAAGCATCAAGCTGAATTATGGGCATAACTTTTAAACAAAAGCAATCTGCTATATCTGTAAAGGAGAGCAGGCCAAAATACAGGTTTGTGTTGTCTGAGTCATTGCCTCAGTAAGGTCCAGTCCTCCTCATCCAATGGCTTTATAACTGGCTAAAGAAACACCCTTGGTCGAGGACAGAATTTATGCTGTTTCCTGGAAAGATATTTTATCTGGTCTTTCTCATCAAATTGAACTGTTGCTTAACAAAACCCAACCATTCTCTTTGAAAGAAATTAAAGTTTTGTGAGATCAAAATTATTACATACTACATCTATCTATATATATATATATATCTGCATCTTCCCACATAAAGAATTAAAAAATCATACCTCCTATCATTACCTCACTATGAACATGTTATTTTAAAATAAAACATACTGTGCTTATTTCATCAAAAGGTTTTTAGCTTTAGTATTGTCTGCCCACAATCAGGAAACTGCAATACCTTTCTTTGCTCCAGGTGGGGCTTCATACATGAAATTAAGACCATTCTTCACACGCTCATCACCCATAAGCAACCTAAATTAAAAGGGCAGTTTGGGGTGTTACACGCAAAACAGTCACATGGGTAACACAAAAAAAAAAAAAGAAAAAAATGAAAGAATCTTCAGTATGAAATTATTGTGATAACTAGCATTTTTTTCATTTTTTAATGCGAGTGACAAAATGTGAGTATCCAAAAACGTGAGAGACCAGTCAATGCTTTTGCATGCTCCATTATGTACTAAAAATCACACATTTCAATCTCAACTGAAAGGTAACATGTCCAGAGTTACGAAAAACAGATTTCTGTGTGATACAAGGTTACCTACTGTCCTGTGCAACATGATGTATTTTGAAATTAATTAGAGGACAGGCACAAACCACTTTAAAAAGTTCTCAAGACTTCTGCTTAATCAGACATCACTTAATGAGTGACTGTGTTCTCCTACTACTACAGTCAATGGGAGACAGTACTTCAAATTGCTCACAGCAATTTCACTACCATGAAAACAACACAGGAGAAAGAAGCATGTGATCTTAAGCCAATTCTCACCTGTTATCATAGGATTCCTGTTCTTTCAGATACTGTTGCATTAATTCTTCTTGTTTCTTCTTATCATATGAGATTTTCTGTTCTGCCATCCATACCTAGTTAAAATAATTAAGTTTCTACTCTAAACAAATACAAAAACTATTGCAAAATATATTCATGTACAAATAACTAGCTTACTCAGTTTAAAATGCTTAACGAGGGATGATCACCATTCTAATTGCATAAAATACATTATTTTCACACAGTATTTTAACAAATGAACTTCCCAAAGCAGTAATTTTGAGAAATTCCAAGTCACAACAACACTTGCACACTGAAATGACAGGAGGAAATTTGGTAGCTCAAAAGGAAAAGCAGGCTCAGAAAACACCCTGTGGGTGCCACTGTCTTCCCTGTGGTGACCTCGGTGTAGTCTCAATACACCCCAAGCCCCAGGTCCCCTCGGGGGTTCCTGGCACGCGGCACGGTTCTGGGGAGGACACCTGCAACCAGCTCGAGGCAGGTATGAAATATTGGGAAAACATGAGCAGTGACAGGTGGGGTTTTCCTGGACGGCGTACAGTGCCTATTTATCCTGAGAATCAGGCGTTGAAAAGCCTGAGCCAGGAGAATGCGACAGTCGTACACACCTAGGAGCAAGAAAACTCGAAACTTCCAAGTATTTCTTAACTATTTTCCCTGCCTCCTCCTTCCTCTTTGCCCCAGCCCCGATGCATCCCAGGACAGTGAGGAGCACTGCTAAGGCCGCTGCGGTGCCGGCAGCCCGTCCCCGCCGGGGCACCCCCGGCTCCCCCTCACCTTTTTGATGTTGGACTTGGAGGCGGGGTGAAAATCCTTCTTGCACATGAAGTTGGCGAACGACTTCCCCATGGCGGCAGCGGGGCGGGAGCCGCCGGCCCCTACACGGACAGGCACAGGGACGGGGACGGAGGCGCTCCGGGGCCGCCCGGGCCGGGCCTTCCGGGTCGGCGGGCGGGCCTTCCGCGGGCGCCGCGGGCCCCGCCCCGCGCCGGTGCTGCCGCTGTCCGCGCCGGGCCCGCAGCTCGCCGCCCTTCAGCCCTCAGCATGTTTCCCCGGCCGCCGCCCCGCTCCTGCGACACCTTCGTGGCGCTGGCCGCCCGCCGCGCCCGGGGGCCGCGTGGTGTTCGGGAAGAACTCGGACCGGCCAGCGGATGAGGTGCAGGAGGTCGTGCACTTCCCGGCCGCCGCGCACCCGCCCGGCGCCGCGCTGGAGGTGAGGGCGCGGGGCAGGACCGGGTCCTGCGGGAGGCGGCGAAAACACCGCTGTCAGCCCTTATCTGCGTGCTTAGCCCGCGATTCGGCCGGCGGATCGGGGACGGTGACTCGATGTGTGCTCTGACCTCTTGCAGTGCACCTACATCAGCATCGAGCAGGTGGAGAGGACCCACGCCGTGGTTCTGAGCCGCCCCTCCTGGCTCTGGGGGGCCGAGATGGGCGCCAACGAGCACGGCGTGTGCATCGGCAACGAGGCGGTGTGGGGCAGGGAGGAGATCGGCGATGGGGAAGCTCTCCTCGGCATGGACCTCGTAAGGTCTGCACAGGCTTTTTTTTTTTTTTTTTTTTTTTTCCCTCGTTTTTGGTAAATGCTACCGGATTTGGAATTTACGTGGAAACGTGGTTTGAGTTATATGGGGATATATGTGCTTTCACTTTCAGAAGACACCTCTTTCCCTGTTCTAGCCCTGGTTAAAATGAGTATTTCTTGGCACAGGCGTTAGGTTTCTGCCAGGAGCCCGTAAGAAGTTATCAGGCACTGTACCAGAATCTGTCAAAGAAATTAGCAAACGTTTTTCTTTCTATAATATTTATACTAAACTGAAACAAGATTTTCAAGAGCACAGGTGGACTTCAGGTACTACTGTTTGGGCCTTTTCCTAGGGTCTGTACTCCTTTCCTATTTCCCCATCTTTCACAAACTTATTTTTAAGTTTTGGTCTCAGCTGCCCATTTCCATGTAAATAACAAGTTCATGTTCCTACCCTATGGGTGCCATGGTAACTCTCATTAACCTGCAGCAGTCAGTCCATTCTTTTGGTACAAGTTTCGCCCCAGTCCAATACCTGCACAGGACTTGTAGGCATTTTGTAGGATCCCTCTCCCTGCCTTTCTGTATTTCCATTTGGTGTTTTTCCCCATGTCAAGTACATAGAGGACCCACTTCAAAGAAGCCCTTTACCTGACTTGTGTTCCTCTTACCAGATCATACAACTGGCAGCTACACATAGAAATACCATTCCAGGTCAATCTGAATACAGGCTGAATAGTTCTATGTGGAGTTCATAGTTCCAAAAATAACATTTTCCCCTTTTTTTTTAGGCTTGGACTTGAGAGAGCAGACACAGCTGAAAAGGCTCTTTGTGTCATAGTTGATTTGCTGGAAAAATATGGACAGGGAGGAAACTGTATGGAGAGCCACATGGCATTTACATACCACAACAGTTTTCTGATAGCCGACAGAAAGGAAGCATGGGTGCTGGAGACATCAGGAAAATACTGGGCAGCAGAAAAAGTAGAAGGTATGGATGATGCTGTTCATTCTAAACATTTCAAGTGCAATGACCACTTGTAGTTCTCCAGTTTCAATTTACCATTTCATTAAGGCATCAAACTAACTTTGAGCTACATACATGTGCCTGTCAACAACAGGAGTTGCTTCCTAGGGCATGAGTGTGGAGTAGCTGGCAGTTTGTCAGAGGAGCTGAGTGACAGGGGCCTTTTCAGATAACCACTCCTGCACTTGGAAAACAGAGGACAGCAAGAAAGTCAGCATGAGAATGACAGCAGTACGTGTGGTCTTAAGGATGGTAGCCATCCATGACAATTTCATTTGGGGACAGGACTGATGTACTGGGCCCTGAAGTGGCTGATTCTTCCAGTGGACTTAGGAGGACAAGCTGGATCTTTGGAGGTCTCAGAGGAAGAATGTAAAGGTGGGAAAAATCAGGATAGAACCTGAAATACAATGGTGGCAATAGAAGCAAATGAGTCAGAAGTGAGTGGCAGTGAAAATTCAATCAGAAAAATACATATAGTTGGGGAGAGAGAACCAAAAATAAACCACCAGACTCACTCATCTTGTAGGAAATTCTTCAGGGCTAATTTGCTTTACTAAGCTAATTGTAAACAAAAGACCAAGAAAAATAATTCAATGTATTAAAACAATTCTTTCCACAACTTACAAACAGGAGGTGTACGGAATATTTCCAACCAGCTCTCTATCACAACCAAGATTGACAGAGAACACCCAGAATTGAAGGAATATGCCAAAAGCAATGGCTGGTGGGATGGGGAAAAGGAATTTGATTTTGCTGCCACGTATTCTTATGTCAACACTGCCAGAATGACCACATCTGGAGGCCGATATTGTGAAGGCTATAAACTTCTGAACAAACACAAAGGTATCCTTTTAAATTTTTTTTCAAGATACGCAAAGTATTTAGTGAGCTACATTAATTTAAATCATAAATGATTATACATCTGATGCAGGCAATCATTCGCATGACTTGGTGAAACAGAACTTACTAGAGTAATTTTTTGCCTAAAAGAGAAGCACTGAACTTGAAAGTTTCTACCCATTTTTGCTAATTTATTGAGGAGGAAAAATTAAAACAAGGGTCAAAACATACAGAGCTACAGTAACAACACTGAGAGGTCACATTATGACCATACTACTAAATGCCCTGCAAGACCTGTTATGAAACATTTTGATAGGCTACTATATTACTGTATTGCTAAGGAAAAACCTAGAGGCTAAACCAGATTCCCAGAAGTATGCAGCCACAAAGAACCTTATGAACAGCTTCAGTCAGGTACCATTTATGTAAGACAACAGCACAACATTCAGATACATATCTTGCATTTATTTTTGACATTGATTTTTAAATCTTTGTAGTTTCACTGTAATGGCTACTCTAAACTTGTGTAGTCTACTAAAACACACAAGAGTAGAACAAAATAATTTTCTGTACTCTAAGTAGTCACTAACTCATACACTTACTTTTCAGACTTCTAGAGAAAGAACCTATTACTTCTCTTCTAACTGCATCCATCTAGCAGGTTTTTGCTGTAGCTGTATTCACGTGCTCATTTGAAGTAATGAATCTGAACCAAGATTACATTGCACCCCTTTGTTTCTTTTATTTATTTGGCTGAACTCTGCTAGACCAGGTTTAGCATTTACTTAATGCATCAGAGTGAATTACTTTTGCTATCTTGCTCTAGATCATGTAAATCCTGCATTCATTTTGGGAATTGCAGGTTCTGAAAATTGAAAGCATTTTCATAATACCTGTATTTACTTGTATTATAACAATGCTGAGATTGTATCTGTGTTTTCATTCTAAATCCCCATTTTCAGGCATTTTACCTGAGCCACTTTAAAAATCCCACTAGGTGTTCATGTTATCAGCCTCATATGGTTCACTTTGCTTAGATTTATTTTAAATACGTGCCCTAACTAAAAGCTATTTGGTTTACACCATCAGTAAAATCACTGTTTTTTTCATCCATCTTCCCTGCTTCTTCACTCAGTGGCATTACAGTTGTGGGGTTTTTCCAGGCTGCCTACTATGTGAGGGCCATTCCTAGAGACGTATTATTTATATTTCAAAAAATAGGGAATGTATTTCAGGCATACAAAGTAATAAAGTCTAGTGGAAAATATGCAGTACCTTCTTCCATGCTGGACAGGTTGCCAAGTTGTAGCTGACAAATTGACCATTGCTTCTTTTAATTTCTTTGATTCATCTAGTGCCAATTTCTTTAATTCTCCAACCTTCCTAGCCAAATGTAGGAATACTTAAGAGTGTTTTCTTGCTGAAATGTAGTGCTGCATGCCTGTCTACAGGCAACCTGGGTCATGTATGAAAAAGTAATATTGGAGACATCTGACTTAGCAGCAGAGTAATTATTTCAAGAGGAAACAGCAAGGCACTTTAAAAAAAAAAATTTTTACACAGTTATAACTCACTAAGGAAACATTAAAATATTAAAATGGTAGATGACACCTTCAAATAAAAAATAAAAAGAGTGAGTGAACTAATGTTTTTCTGCCATAAGCATATCCTTTGCTGGTACACCACATGTGAAAATAAAACCATTCTGCAAGTGCTGCCTGTTAGAATATTGGGTGCTTTGGTGATACCATGCCAGTATCTGAGCTTCAACATACACTACACAGCAACAGAACAGGCATATGTGGGAAGGGTTTTGCTCCTCCTGAGCAGAAGGAGTTATTTTCATAGACACTTGGCATTATACCTCACACAGGTTGCTGATTAAGACTTCTCTACAAATGGATATACTACTGTAGTTGCTGAGCATAGAATGTAATGCCACTCTACTGTATCCTTGAAGAGGATTAATATTAAAAAAAAATCAAACCACCCACCAACCCCCCTCCCCCACCCCCCCCGAAACAAGTGACAGTCCTGGTGTTTCATTCTCAAAGGTTCACACAAAATCCATGCATAGCTGTTACTATTTTTATGATTTCAAAGCAACATAGGGATATTAACTCTGTTCAAATACTATTCAGTATTATAATGATTTATCTTAACTTCCACAGGGTGCTCAAAGTTCAGCATTTAATCCAAGCTATAATTTTCATCTGAAAAGTTACTTTGTGAATGACCATTTGCTTGCCCTATGTAATTTACCTTTCTGGGAAATACCATTTGTCTTTCTACTCTCCCTTTTTTAAGTCATGTTCTTATCACTTTTCTTTGAAATAAATACCTTGGGGAAAGCAATACAAGTATATTACATATTAAGGTATGCCATTAGGATGATTTTTTTTTTCCCCTGCCAACACAGACAAACTAAAACTGGCATTGCCTATTAAAGGAAAAAGCAGCCATTTGTAGGGAACATGTCATTCAGCTGATATTACAAGTAGCTCTGTGGCTAAATAATTGTATTGTATCTTGAATAGGCTCTATCACTTCTGAAATAATGATGGAAATTCTTCGTGACAAAGAGAGTGGCATTAACATGGAAGGTGGATTTATGACAACTGGCAGCATGGTGTCTGTACTGCCTCAGCAGCCTAATCTGCCCTGTATTCACTTCTTTACTGGAACTCCAGATCCTGCCAGGTGATGTAGCAGCAAGTAATTTGGATAAAAAATTGTAAATATCTAAATGAAAAAGTGTTGCAATCTGTCTAATTATATTCCTTTTTGCTTAGGGTTGGGGTTTTTTTCCCCCTGAAAAAGCACAATCAGAACGTAGGAGGAACATAATGTACATTATGTACATTAATGGTATCTACCAACCTACTTAATGAAACACTGCTGTGACAATACATCAGTTAGATGGTTTTTTTAATACTTCTTTCTTAAAAGAAGCAAGTAGAAGAATGGGAAAAAATACAGCAGTTTACTGACTCAACAATTTTAACAAAACTGTGTCAGTGAAGGATCTCTGTGCTATTTTCTCTTTCCAGGTCTGTATTCAAGCCTTTCATTTTTGTGCCTGGTATTACTCAGTTATTAAAAACTACATCCCCTACATTTGGTCATGATGATCCAGTTAAGAAGAAACCACGTTTTCAGAGTAAGCCAGACCGAAGACATGAGCTCTATAAAAAACATGAAAGTGCTGCTGTAGTTATGGAAACTATCAAGGTACGTTGATTAAATTAGATTTCAATGCAAGCAGGTGGTTTATATAAGGTCCTTGCTCACATTTTGTTAATGTGATACCATTTAATGCCCTTTGATGGATTGCAAAGAGCAGTGCAGTGGCCCAGAAGCCCAGTGCATTGGCATCTGGCAGGCACGTGTTTCTAACACTGAAAATTGCAACCAGCACTGTGCTGGACTGGCAGGCCAAGCCCCAGGTGAGGATCTGTGCTGCTCACCTTGCAGAGCAGCCCCCTGCAGACTCCCACACCAGTCAGATAATGGGGGAATGCTTGAGCAGCCACAGGCACAACTCCTGCTAGGAGTTCTTACAACTATTCAGGCCCCTGGTCTCAGGTGGAAAGGAGAGCTTGCCATTGATCATTGCTTGGTACAGACAGGAAAGGAAACAGGATGACAAAGATAGCTGAACACAAATGTGAAGCAGGAAGGTAGCTGCTTACTTTTAGCACTAACATCTCTCCTATTTACAGATACATGTTCTCAAAAATAAGTCATAGCCCATTTAAGTTTTGGTAACTAATATCTAAAGCAGCTTTAATTTTTCTTCAATCCATCAGACAGGGAGATGAAGTGAGTGCTAGAGATTAGGAAAGATACCTAAGAAAAACCTGTCATGATACTGACTTCTACCAACATAAATGTGTACCCTAGAAACTCTTAAAAGATTAAAATAATAATTTGTTAGGGTGATCACCATGTACTCTGTAGAGTTTTTAGTGAAATAAATGTTTCTTTTCACAGGACAAAGGTAAAGAAATGCTCAAAGAGATACAGGAGTTGGAGAAACAGAAGATAAATCAAATGGAATCAATCCTGCAAAATGGATGTCTTGATGTTAACCAAGTGGTTAATCTTTTTTCACAGTGCGTAGAAGAAGAACTCAAAATATATAGCTAAGAATATTTTTTTAATGTGGTAAAATTTCTATTATAATTGGGTTTCTAATGAATAGGCTATACAGATTAACATCCTGTTTTCAGTATACCACATAGCATGGACAGTTTTAAAGATGCGGATTCATATTCAGGGCAAATGGCTTTTATTTGAAGAAGCAATGCTGAAAAGACTCCTAAGAGCCAGGCAGGGGCTTTGTACATGGCACAAAGCTGTCAGCAGAGATAAACTCTGCCAACAAACAGATGCAATTAGAATGCAATAGCTTGACTAGACTGGAGAAAAAACTCCATCTCTGAATGAAGAATGCTAACACAGATTTGGAGAACTCAGTTCTCCCACAAACACGTGTAGCTTTTGTAGTCAAGAGAATTGTAGCAGAGTTTCAGACTACCTGAATTAAAATGGCCATGCTGAAGACTTTCTAAAATGTAGAAGCTATGATGAACACTGAAGAAAAAGGAAAGTGATAAACAAATCAAGTAAGATTGATACTCAATTGTTTGGTAAAACTATTCTAAGATACATTTCATATATGAACCTTCTACTCCTTCAGTGTTGAATGAGGGTAAGAGTTCAAGGTATATTAAAAACAAATCATACTTGTAATTTTGCTGTTAGTGATTGTGAAATCTTATTACATGGAATTCAACAATGCAAGCATCCTGTAAGTTACCCACAGATTTCATTTCCCTATTTTCTCCACCCTGATAGTGAAAAATAAACTTATTTATGTACAAGATGATTATTATCAAATTAATTCTGCAGTGCACTTTATAACATCATGGGGGAGTTCTAAAATGTTTCCTGAATAGTTATCTTTTAAAATTGGGCAATTAGAAAGAAGAGGCTGGGGTACACAAGTATATACATGTACTCAGCAGGACACTTAAAAGTACTTTTAATTTTTTTCACTTCATATAAAGCCTTTTAAACCATGACTTGTTTTGCCAAAGTTAATAGACTATGGACTTAATTTAATCAAGCTTTTTGCTCTGCCATGAACTCTTCCTTCCTGATCCTGTTTAAAAGTAATGATTAATATATGACACCACTTTTATTATCTGTGGCAAGGGACAAACTAAACAAACAACAAAGAAGATTCTGATTTTACCACATGAGCAATAAGTCAGAATAACAAGCATGACTGTAAGGAAAAACAAATACAGCACCCAAAATGCAGCACTTCTGCAAACCATCAGAAGAAAACATGTAATATGAATTGTGCATCAGAGCTGCAGCAGCAATGTGGGACATGACACTGCATCCCCACAGACACAGCAAACCACAGAAGGATCATTCTTTGATGATTTTTCACATGCAGTTTTCTCATTCTGTAAACTGTTCAATACCCCACTGGTAAAAAAAAAGTTAAATATAAAGAATAGATAGTCAATAAAGTTTGCAGAATTAATAATGAAGTTGGCAGAATTTATTCTTTCTGATCCTACAATAAAAGTAGAAATTAATTTGCGATGCTGTGTTCAGATCCACAGCAAAAAACTACTGAGTTAGGAAAGGCTCGTGAACTTTCTAGTTCTAATGACCTAACACGTACCACGTGGCAGTAGCAAGCAAGACTGAGTGGGAGGTAAGACAAAGTGTTTGAGTTGACTGAACATTTTGTACCTCTGCTGACAGTAAAATTGCTTAGAAGTTCAATAGCACAGTGGTGCAATACAGAAGTTCAATAGTCCCGTTTGTTCACTGGAAGGTAGATTTAATAAAAATTTGCTGTATTTATCTTTGTTGTTTTCCTTATGGGATGTCTGGATCTAACAACTATGTATCTTTTCCTATTTTTGATCACGGGCCATTCTACACTGATTCTTTCATAGCTTCAAAGCATCAGTAAATGCCAGGTGAAACTCTGCTGGAAACCAAGGTATGAATCAAGTTTTCAGGCAGCACAGCAAACCAAGCGAAACAGTTTTATGCTACAGTGCAAAGATTGAAGTTATACAGGAAGAACAACAGTGATGTTGGAGCAGGCCTTTAAGTGAACTTCTTGGCCACTTAATTCTGGGGTGTTAACTACAATTAAGCACATTGATCCAGTTGTAATGTAGGCAGATACAGTCCAACCGTGCCCCTTACTTATGTGTTGCTTTTTCCTTACTGGTCTACAGGATACAAAGTAAAAACAATGTAATGTGTGGAGACAGTTCAAGTGATGGCCAACAGAGTACACGATATTTCAGTACCTTTTTCCTTGGGATTTCATCCTCCTAGAAGACATGCAATGTAAAAACAGAAAATAAAGATGGGATCAGAAATAAATAATCCTCCCTCCCACAACCATATATTAAAAAAAAACCCAAACAACCATAATGTCCCCTAGAGGGCAATCTTTGCATGGGTTTTCACCTAGGAATGCATCTTACAGCTGACTTTAAAAGGTCTAGAGTTTTATGAAGGATGATTGTTGAAATAAAAAAAGTACTAAAATTTCTTACTAGAAAATAAAGTGTTATATCCATCCCTGTTCATTATGACAATTATTTTGAGATTAGTCCTAGAAAAAGGATCCAATTTTTCACTGCACATTCCTCCAGACTTGTTCAATAGGTGTTTTCATGGAACTTAGCTTCCAAGTTGAGATTTATCCCAAACTAATCCACTTTCAAAATAAAGGAAATCATTGCACCACTGACCACTTCTTTAAACCAAAACTGTTTCTAACTACCAGAAATTCACACAACAGGGTATCAGCTATTGACAGAACATGAGCTTGTCAACTATTCAAAACTTGCTAGTGCTCCTTGGTGGAAGCAAATATTTACCAGATAAAAGGGATACTTAACTTTCTAAAGCAATTCAAAGTCTATTCTTGGCTTCCAGAAGTACCCAGTGATTTAGAAACAAAGTATTACATCCATGTATTTAATTTCTAGTTTCTTTAGTCTATTTAGTAACCATCACAGATTCATCATAATGGGTATGATATCAACATCACAATGTTGTAGCAGTAAATCTAACAGAATTTGGTGTTGGTGGATAATTAAAGGTGTTCTTGGTATTAGATTTGTAACAGCCTTTTCTAAGCAGAAATTTTGAGCAATTTCTTACTTAAAACAGATATGTTGTGTTCAAATCTAGGGGACAGCAGAGCCATTATAAAAAGGGAAGCGGGACTTTTATGATGAAAATGAGAAAGACAAGAGTGCAAGAACAATGACTATAAATCAAACTGTAAGACTACCCTAAGATCAAATTATTGAATGTTTGAAGAATTAAAAAAAAAAAACCAATTGTATTTGGTAAGTAGATGATAATGTGAAACTGCTTCTAGTAGGGATGTATCTTTGGGTGGACACCATTAACAAGTGCTCTGCTTACTTATAAAGCATCAAGGGCAGATTTAAGAAATACTAGGACTGAAACCCAAGAGCCATGTTCACAAATCTCTCAGAAAAATACATTTGTCATAAACCTTGACACGCACACATAACCCTCTCACACACCACATCACAGCTCAGAACTCTGAAATCAAGGAACAGATTTATTGACAAGTTGCAGTATTTAGAAGCCAGACATACTCGCAGTTTCTGCTCTTAAGTCGCACATATCTAATTATTTCAAAATATTTGATGCAGCTGTCTTCAACATTCATAATGGAAACACACTATCGTTTTCCTTTGTGGCCACAGACTGACACAAACATCACTTATTTTGTTGATGGAAAACATTAAAATATACCAGGTTGTACAGCAGCAGGATGTTATGTTTCTGTGCACACTGCAATCAGACTGACAGTAAAAGGAATTATTTTTTCAATGTAAGTCTTGCAGGGAATTATAGCAACCATAAAACAACTGCTTCTTGAACAGTAGCTTATGCTGCTAAAATAAATTTAATTCTTAATACAAGGTAGATGCAAAAGTAGCTGTAATAAAAATCTGGGTACTAAAAAAAAGGAAAAATAGAAGGGGAAGACTTTTTTAAAAATGGATGAGAAGAGTTATTCATATGCTTGAGCAAATAATTTTTAATACCTGGATTCCTTTCCCTCACAACATCAAATTTTTATATAGACATATAAATGCTGTTCTTGCAGTTTTAAAAGGGCAGAATAATGGCTATCAGATACAATACTTTGTCTTTAACCTTTTTAAAATATTGTAGAAGACACACAGGTCCTCAGATTCTGCCTTCAGTGCACAGGAATCTGAATGACACTAAAGTAACTTGCAGGAGGATACCTGAGGTTTATTAGAAACCTGTGTTAGGCAATCTAAATTAGGCAAGAACTAAAACCTAGGATCTTTAGCTACTCTAAACCCTAATCTGGATGTTCATTTAGGTTTCTTTATATAACAGATTTAAAAGTCATTAATTTAATTTTTAAAGTTTTATGATTTAAGAATTTTGTCTTGACTTGCACATGTGTCCAAGGCTTCCATAAAATCTTTACTTGAGGCTGGCACTTCTGAATTAAACTGTAAAGGCTAATTTCAGAACGTAAAAATCTGCTCTTGATAAAGCTGTTACTACCTCCATAAGGCAAACTTACAGAACAAATTGTGTATTCCATTATATAATTTCCTATTTTGGGAAATTGCTGGATATTTTTATGGTTTTAAGATTTGGTAGGTTTGTACAAAACTGTTACTTATTCCACTCAATATTTGCTCAGCTTTAATCCCCTGTCACAGCAATTCTATCTTTATAAGTGGAGTATTTTATCTTTAAGGGAGAAAAAAACCCACCTGATCTGAGATGTAAGCAGCTAAAAAAAGTTCCTGGTGTTAGACAAGAGCAGAGTAGTAAAAACTGAGGTATGATAGAAGAAATCCTACTTCTGTGAAGTCAGGGAGAAGCCTGACTGTCAACAGGCATCAATACTTCATCACACTAAAATATGGAGAACATCCAGCACCACGAAAGATACCTTTCATGGGGTTTTTTTTCTTAATTGTGGTATCAGTCATTAAAGCTGCAGTTATAATGCCTCTAAAATACAACAGTGACACATATCATTTTACTATTTGTTTTGCTCAAAATGGAAAAAAATGCTCTAAATCCAGAGCATCTGGTTTTGTTTAGTTGCATTCTGGTTGGAATGCTGACTAAATATAACTTGCTACTATCTTCTTCAGAATAGACACAAGTAGAACCACATCTCTTAATTTTACAAGGGAAACTAACGCAGTTCTCTGAGAAAGAAATACTTCCAATTTCAGTAGTGAAGGCAGAGGAGGTGGTCCCACTCACCCCTACCTGTCCTTTGCCTGCATGCTCAGGTCAATGGCTCTCAACTGCAACTGATTTCTTCGGAATAAAGCGGTAATACAAGTATTCATCCCGAAATTCAAATTCATTCGTTATGTGCTGGACGATGCCTCCTTTCAGCAGCCTGTCCCCATACACCACAGCTTCTCCTCGGTCAGAGGCAAGGCCAACTTGCATGAGCCAGTTCACCAGGTCACAGCCAAAGAAGATGCCAGTGGAGATCTTTGCACCACACCTGTATGTCAAAGGAATGATTCACCCACATGTTCTGTAAATCTGGTACCATCACTGCACGATGGGGAAAGGCAAGGAAAAACAGCAGGAAACAAGGAAAGACATCGTGATAGTTAAGAGCATGTTAGAAGAGAATTTGCAAATTTGGTATATTAGGGACATGCCAATGTTCACTACCTTTTCCTACAGACATTTCAGTGAGAAGCAATATGTACATACAAAGTTGTTCTAGGCTTGTGCAAAAAAAATTCAATGGACATCCGTAGCATTTTTCCTAAAACCTCACACAATGTAACTCTTATTTCTCGGATACTTACTTCCCATGTACTTCTTACCATGACCCTTTCTGCAACAAAATATCTGATCTGAGACCAACCTGTCCCCAGAAACAGGGATTCCGTTTGAATTTTAATTCTTCTTCTAATTTCTGAATACTTTTAAACAGACACTAACTGCGTACACATATTGTAAACAAACCCCATTTATAACTTGCATATCCTGTTAAATATTTACCACATGGGCAGTACTAAGAATAAACAAAACCTTTACAACAAGATTATCTTTTTTAAGCATTTATGAGGTAATGATGCCATCATCTACCTAGTTTCAATAGACATACCATGCAAAAATTTACCTGCAGCAATGAATGTTTCTGGTTATCTAAAACCTACTCTGTGGAACCCAAGCACAGGGTTTCTAAAGGTGACTAAGAGCTAAAAGACAGCATAAGCCAAATTTTTTCCCTATTTTTTTTTGAAGTTAAAAACAGCAGTAACACAGAGCAAGTGTTAAAATCTATTAGCAGATGCAAAAATGAAAATAAATTAAAATCCATGGTTACAAGGTCTCAGTTACAGCACATTCAAATCAAAGAGGATAGGATCAAGTTAGATGAATATTTAAAATGAGAATATAAATGCATTGTTTTAATTCACAGGGAGAAATAAGACATGAACCAAGTTCTGCACAAACGTAATATTACAACAATAAAGCAACAAATGTCATATTTTCATGTATTCTCGGGTGTTTATGTGATTCATAAAAACCATGAAATCCAACTAAATTAAGAACCCTAAGCCCAAGAAACCACAACAGCAGCAGAGGCATGGGAAACACAGCTGTAAAACCTGTTCTATTTCACAACAGACATTTTCTGATACATCTGTCTTACGGAACATTACTGGCTTCTGAAAAGACTGAACAAAATCATGATGCTGCCTAGAACAGTTTTGCAATGTGGGTTTGGACTACCTGGCCATTAAAAGACCACCCCACCCTGCCAAACTAGTCCTACTTAAAAGCTTACATGTCAAGAATAGTGTAACTGCCCTGTCAGAACAATTCTTCATGTCTCCATTTCATATATTTAAATAAAGGCAGAATATTTCTTGTGTTCCTGCTGCTTCTGTCTGCATTTCTCTTCTCATCCACCTACACATATCTGAAAGCACAATCCTTGATTTAGGTATCATAATTTGCCCCTGAAATCTTTACTGACCTCATAAATTGAGGCTTAGGCCTCATTAGAGGTATGAGCAAAAGAAATTATATAAAGTCAAAAGCTGTTGAAGCCCTAGACCCACTATAATCTCACACACTGAGTGGCCTCTGAGTACACACTAAAATCAGTTGCAGCAGTTTTACCTCCTATAAGAGCTACATATTAGTAAACATTTACTTACAAATACAGACAGCATCTTACTTTACAAACAAAACAAAGGGAGGGTCTCAATGCATTATTACAGGTATTATCATACACATTTTTTTAGAAAGATTTTATCCTCCAAACTACAGTTAAATGCAAAACCTGGGGAAATCCCTTAATGATACAAAACTTTTTATAATTTATTTAAAACCTAGGTGGGATATTACGATATTGCACCTCAACATTTCAGTGTAAGGCTAGAAACATTTCTCTGTTAAGCGTTACATTTTTAATCTGTATCTTAAGGTTTGAATAAGTATGCCACAACAGGAATCACCCACAAAATTAACTGCATTTCATTATTTTCAAAAGGTGAGCTATGTGCTTTGTAACAGCTTGTATGTGCAGGGAAGAACCTTACCTTCTGCCTCTGACAATACTTTTGACACAGTGATCTCTATGATAACGAACAAACTGTTGACAGGTCATCCTGATTTCCTCAGGTACAGAGGCATCTGTATGCCCTGCTGCTTCTCTTCCACCCCAGAAAAACTCAAGTCTAGAAAAAACAAAAAAAGAAAAAAAAAAAGAAAAATTAAAGACAGCAAATCAAGTAGGGGCATTTTTTTTGGAAAATGCAAATAATAGAATGGAACTCCCAGGAAGCTTATCACAACCTCTTTTTGTGCCCAATACTTCACGTATAATCTTCCTAATGTATCTCTATGGCTTTTGAACACAGAGGTGTTATTCTAGGCTTGGGCAGAAAGAAAGTCAGAGAGTAGCTGGGAGCCAGCTCTAGCTGTTGGATTCACATGGCAGCCAGTTAGCTCGAAGGTAAAGGCAGTTTGCACAACTCACTCCTCCACTGTGGAAGTGCCTGTCCACACAAAGCACTTGCATGAGGTTATGAACACAAGGCTTTAAAACAGTGATGATACATTCTGATTCAGCATCCATATCTAAGTTTAATATATCAGCTGAAATTATTTCTGAAGATCCATCATTTGGCAAAAATTTCACCTCTCGGGAGCCTGCAGGATTTTTGTCTTTGAAAGTGTCATGAGGACAGTAGAAAGACCTCGCACACAGTGAACTGCAATTACCTCTCCACAAGTGGGAGAGAAAAGAAATTTGAAAGATTAACCAAATAGGAAATGGAATGCTATAGCACTGAAAACTCAACACCCTTCAAAAATGATTATCAGTAATAATTAAGTTCATAGGTGTAAGTGTAAAGATTCTCTTTACCTTCGCTTGAATGGTAGAATGATTAAATGCTTATCTAAGCCAAAAATACCAAAGCAAATGAAGCCCTGGAGAAAAAAAATATAGAAAAAGCAACATTAAGAAAAACTTTGGTTTCTATAGAACACAAGTTAAAAACTCAGTGTCAAATACATTTCACATATACATGGAAAGTACCCCTCTTCTTTAAGTATCATTCAAAATGCATTTTGTTTCTGTTTTGATTTTTCATTTGGACCTTAAAAAGACATATCAATACCTAACAATCCATCATCTTTACTGAAATAGTTCAGTAAAACTAATGCTGTGACATGCCACTTGACACTTTGGGATAACTGACAACCTTACACAGCCAGGTATGAAATCCTTGTTAATGTCAAGGAAAGAACACACTTAGTGTAATTTGAGTGCTAGAATGCTCTCTACTTAATTCATTTTTCTGTGTAGCTTTTATGTAAAACTACTATCATTAGTTGATAATGCAGTGCATCTTGTAGGCACATGTGCCCATGGAGCTGTAAACTGTTCCTGTAGTATGTGTATTAACACTGCCTGGCTTTCACCTTTGTGGGTAACAAAGCTGCTGTGTGTCAGGTGCACTGAAATAGGCCACGTGCAGCCAGAACCAGCATCCATCTTCAGCTCTTCCCTGTGGTGCTGTCACTGAAACCAGAGATAGGCATTTAAACCTTAGACAGAAAGCTGTCTTGCAACTGGTGTAACTCCCCAGTGAAGCCTTGGTACAAATAAGGCTAAATTCCTACTCAGTTTCCACGAACATTTGGCATTCAGTTGTCATCTGCACCTTTGAAAGTGTTCATGGTCATAGAAGATGTGCATTATCTACTGCAATACCCACCAACAAAGTCATTTTCAGAACAAACATCGGTAAGTACCTGACCAAAATTAAACACAGCACAGAAGAACTGCAGTTCCACATACAGCCTTCCAGGCTCTTGGTTGAACAGCCACCACAAACAGCTGGAGAGATTCTGTAAAGAAAATAGAAAAACAACAAAACCCACAAACATAACCTGACTGTTAAAAATCAAAAGCTTTCTTCTCTTCACATGCTAATAATTCTTGCACAATTTTCATGGTCTCCATTTAAGGAATGATTCAGATAAAGACAAGTAAGAGGGAATAAACACCTTAAAACAATTTTAGTTAGGCTTAATAGCTTGGTGGGAGGGGGATGCTTGGTTGTTTTAAGCATAATAATACAAAACAGCAGTGTAAGAGGTCCTGCCTCTTTACATGTTTATGTAAGGAACTTGCCTTAAGCATACTTAGCTTTCCAACACAACACAGACAATATTAGCCCAGACAGATTTGCAGTGTTTGTCTTCAGGCTGCTTAGCTGAGACCAGTGCTTTCTACATACTCCCTGCAGAGTTAGGATTATGTTAAGCTGAAGCACATACCACTTCAGCTATTTGAGATGCCTGACAGAAGGAGGAAACCTCCAAAGTTAACCCATTTGGGTGTAAAGGCTAAGTCTTTAAAGTAACTGATCTTGTTTCATAGAGTCTATGTAATCATTCAGATACAGTTAAAATATAGGCTACTCCTTAAATATAAAAGAAGTAAGAAAATATACTAGCACGGAATATTTGATACAGAAAATTTGAGAGAGGGAAACATTTCATCTTGTAATTTAAGAGAACCTGAAAAGCAACAGCAGTAGCTATTAACCCAATTGATGTGCTGCACTGACCTACTTTGTAGTATTACGTATTTGTGCCACAGTATTTTCCATTTCAAATAAAAATACTTCCCCCAACTGTCATCCACAAGAAACTCAACTTTGAGCATTACACATTCAGAGAGAGTGGTTTCTCACCTTTGTCACAGTTAAAAATTAAAATTATATCCCCAATGCATTACATTCTGGTATTTCACACTTGTACACAGGAGCAACCACCAACACACCTTGGAGTCAGTAATGACAAGTGCCAACACTAACTGAGCTATGTTGCTCCAAACACCACTAGAACCAACAAAATTGCATTTTCCCATTTAAAATAATCTTAGATTATTCTTAACACCTCAGAGAAATCCAAGTTCCAACATAAGCCTCATCAGATGGAACAATTTTTGTAGTCTCCTTCCGAAGTAGAATTCAGTTCATATTTTTAATTGATAATTGTCTAGGGAAAAAGACCAACTGTTGAGAAAACTGGGAAGAGGGGCAGTAGTGATGAATGATATAATGATATAACTTCACTTTTTCCCCGCCTTTAGGGTTCTCTGGTATGTTTTGCTCACAATCATCAATCTTAACTTGCTTTTATGATGTGGCACAGAAAAATTAATTTTATGACATCCCTCTTCCAGCGAGGAACCAAAATATAGCCTCTATTTTATTTAGTTAATTGTTCTTTAGGCAATTGGAAGATTCTTACTGGATTGTCTACATTGCTTTCCTAAAAATCATTCTACCTCAATGAGTTAACATGGGGAGAAAAAATATTTACAGCAAATAGGCCAACAATAAGAAGTAAGCACAGCAGCACATGTCTGGCCAGCTGTTTGTCTCCAGTCTGTAGAAGCTGTTCTTCCTGAGCCAATACACATGTTTGAGCACTGCAGTGACTCACACACTGATCCACTGAAAAACAAATCAGAAATTCTTCATTAGGCTTCTATCTTGAGAACTCCATGATCAAATTTGCTAATGCAGCTTGCTGAGCCAAATTACCTTCTAAGTATCTCTACTGGAGTGACATGCACAAAATTTAATATTGGCTTTGACAATAATCTGTTCAGAAATCTATTCTCAAATGAGACAGTTTACATGTGCTCCTAAAACAAACAGAGATTTTCCTTCAAAGATTTAATTCAAACTGAACGCATTGTTAACATTTAGAAAACACTACTAGAAATAATGAAAAAAAATTCTCTGGGCAATTCTTAAATTTTATATTTATCTCTGAAAAAAATCAAATATACTGTCAGCTCCAATGTTTTTGCTCCACATCTTAGTGTTGTTGAGCTCTACATCAGACAATCATATTTCTTTCAGGTCTATGACTATTTTTAACACAGTATATCAGAACACCATCATAATAGATGCTTGTCTTCCAGCTATAAAGGTCTAAGAAATTCTGACTATCTTCCTCTAGATGGCAGTGAAAAACTTCCTGGCAAGGCCATACCAAGAATTTGCACTAGATAACTCGCAGCAGTTCAATGAGATAGTAGAGGAATTAGTAATTATTGCAGCCAAAGTTACACAAGGGTATGCACTACAATTTGCTTTTACTGATTTATAGTTTTGAAGTGTTCACTCAGGAGGTCAAAATAATTTCCACTCAACCATAAGGTATTTTCTACCTTATCTTTTAAGATAAGAAAATTAAATCTGCCTTCCTCTATTCTTGAAGACATTCTTATGGTGCTTGTCTGAATTACTTAATAGATAAAACAGTTGGCAATAGGCAGAAAGCAAGTATTTTGTGAGAGGAGACACAACTGAAGTATGCTTCAGTGTAAATATTTAGATTTATTGAAAATTATGTTGCATGCAAAAAAAGCATGAGGATATGAACTTCTTGTTAAGAATGCATGAAAACAATAAAAAAATAGGAAAAAGAGGAAGGCGGTACTGGCAGCTAGCTTTGATTACTGACAGTGATACAGAGCGAGAATGAACTGGGCAGGCAGTTTTCCGACAGGTGCTGAACAGTCAGTTTGATCTATTTTTTCCTATTTAAGTGACTCCTAAGGCCCTCTTAGTCGATTTTCTCCATCTCTCTTCTCTAGACATAAATAGTACACAGCAGCACGGACATTTAATCTAATTTGCAGTAAGCACTTGCTCCTCTAGATCTCATTTAGTGTTCGAAACCTGTGCCTGATTAAAACAAAGGCTTTTTTAAAAGATATGAGAATGTAAAAACGTAGTTTATGTTAAAAGCTTGATGCAAAGCAGGGTTATACATTTAACTTCCTAGCATCCAAACAAGACAACGACAGAGAAGTAAAGTCGGAATGCTCAGAAGACATCAAAGTAACTTTGTGGTAAAAAAGTGACATCCAAAACAACTGTCCATCTTGAGCACTGAAAGGTTACAAACAATTATCAGCAGAAGAGAACAAACACCTATAATATTGCCTAATAATTGAACTTGATACAAAATGTCAGTTATCCAGGTAGAGCTGCGAGAACAATAGCTCCAACTGTTTCTTTGTGAGAACAACACACAGATGTTAAAGAAGAACCTGTAGTATTAAAACAAAGAGATATTACTGCTTTACCTGTCTCAATTGGAGGAACCTTGCTTTCAACAGCATTTGACTCTGCTTTGCTGTCTTTACCACAGGATAATTCACCGTTTGTTGTTTGACAAGAACAGCAACCTATGAAGTATATACAGTAATAGAATAGTTAGCTTTCTTCACTACTATAATTTATTTTCCAAGTGTAACAATACATTCTATGCAGCTTTAACTATTATGCCCAAAAATAACCCAAAAGGAGAAGACAGACCTAATTTTTCCAATTTGCTGAGAGGGTAAACGGGTCACAATACTTATACATAGGAGTGTTTAATGTAACACTACCACCATGGATGCAACATAAGTACTTTTATTATAGGAAAAAAGATGGGAAGTGATCAAAAAGGCTACATACAAAAAAAGAAGGATTAGAAACACATTGAGTGCTTTTAATTCATTCTCAGAGAGATGGTTTAGTGGGTAAACAATCTAAGATGCCTAGTGGGCTGCATTTATCACATCCTTATCAAGATGCCTCTACTTACATAAAATCATCCACAGGCTTTTCTTCTTGTCCACTCCCACAACTCTTACAAAGGTAACAATCAAACTTTTCTTAGAAACATAAACCTAAATACTTGGGCAGTTATATCTAGATTTTCTTCTCTCTTAGTCTAACACCTGAAGCTGTCAACTGTCCTTCCCAGGTCAGAATTACATTTGGAATATTAGTTTACAGCACCCTAAGCCAATTATTCTTTATAAAAATCTACCTTCTCTACCTCTTTCTGCAGATATCTGTGCAGAAGATCCTGGAGAAGACTGCGCAGAAGATTCTGGAGAAGACTGCGCAGAAGATTCCGGAGAAGACTGAGTCATAGTGGCTGAAATGGGATTCTGCTCACTCCGTTCCACTTCAGCCTCCTCCACTGAGCTACGTGGTGAGTACGGGTTCAACACCCCATAGCTTGACCCTTGCCTACTTCTGTTCATGCACATAAGTGAGATACCTGACATCAATATACTGATGAACAGTATCACTGCTGTGGTAATTATCTGTTAAGAAAGCAAAGAAAATGCACTTAAATACAGGAAAATAGTTGCATATGTCTGTCTTTCTAACTTCTGTACTTTTCTAAATACACTTACAAATGCATCTGAACAAGACTATGTTTTCTGTATTTACTGCTCTTGCACCTCGTGGCACTGAAAGAGACTAATTTTCCTTGCCTGAGCAACTCAGCTTTTTTGTTTGTTTGTTTGTGTGGACCCCTATTTCCCATGCAATCCAAAAACATCCCCTCATTGTCATTCCCTTTCCTCTCAGGATCACTAGTGTTCTGGGTTAAGTTCTGCTCAGGTACCTTTAAATTCCAAAGGGGAATGTGCTCTAATTTACATGCTTTAGCCAATGGGGCGTGCCCTGTTGATTACTTCTAATCATCTGCCACTGCTACCCAGATTCCACTCTGAGGCCATTTAGTACTTGGTGAAAGTGCCACTGAACAATCCCGAGTGACTCATGCATTCTCTGTCCACAAGAAAGAGAGGGAGAAAACGTGACAGATACCTGTGCTAGTACACATTATATCCTCTGATAAGAGGAACTATTTACTGGTAAAAATAGTAGTTCAGGGTCTTTCAACCCATGACTGTGCAGAGAAGTCTACCATAGTGCAAGCAGTTACTGCTACACAGGTGATAGATATCCTATCTATTACAGGCCAAAAGCCAATAATTAGCTATTGGATAATAACAATTTTAGATAACTATCATGCTAAAATACAAATTAATCATCAGGAAAAGGGCTCTGCAATTCATCACCACTCCTAAGTTTTTTCTTCGAGAAGCCTACTCCCTCTTTGTCATAGCTGCCTAAACATGAAGGTCCTTCTCCAAACAAATGCTCCTAATGGTTCATTACAGAAATACGTTTTTGCATCAATCTATGAGCATTCTACAATGATACTTTTATTACAGTAGCCTGTACTTTGACTGAAAGCCACTTGCACACGTAGCATGGCAGAAGTCTGAAGTGATGAGGACAGAATATGCTCATACCTGATGTTTTCCATAGAAAAAGGCAGAGTCAATGCTAGTGTTGTTACGTTCACCAACAATTAGTAAGATTCCTACCAGAACTGTTGGCACTCTGAAAGAACAAAATAGGAAGTATGTAACATATTTAGCATGCTCACACTAATTCAGCAGGGAAGCATTTGAATTAACTTACCCCCATCCAGCTATGATGATAAACCCAATGGGAATCTTTACTGTTTCTCTCTTCTTCAACAGAAACAAAGAGAAAGATAGAAAACCTAAAAAAGCCAAACAAAACCAAAAGAAATACCTTGTTTATTATTAAAAAGGGAACTGGTAAGTACAGAGACTAGAAACTCTATGATGTGACCTGCTCAATAGCTTAAGATATTCTTCTCAGACCTTTAAATAGTCCAAAATCATTTGTCTAGTTGTATTCTGAGAAAGTAAATTAGAAACACCCATTGCCTAAAATATCATGTTAATAGTGAAACATTGAAAAATTCCAGGAAGTTTTATATTAAATATTCACTTCTAAATGCTAAGAAAGGTTCACAAGAGTAAAAAGATGTCATAAAAATATTTAAGATACAAGTAACTGATTTCTTTAGGTATTAACAGCAGTTTTCTATCCCAACACTCTTTAGTAAGCAATAAATAGTGTTGTATTCAGTTATAACATTTCTTTAAAAACTGCCTAGTCCTTTGTAAAGTCAATGATAAATTTAACAAAAAAGTTTGGCATATTTTTATGTATATAACTCTTTCTGGGAGTATCTTCTGGAACTGCCTATCCTACTCACACCTCAGCAACTCAGCAATATTCTCACACTGAAGGAAAGCTAGTATTTATGTTAGGCCCTACCAATCAGGAGCTATGTATTTCAGTAAACAAATACAACTCGCTCCAGAAGAACAGCACAGAAATTAAACTCATAGATTCTGGACAAAAATATCTTGAATGCCCAAAGTCTCTTTTTTTTTTCTTTAAGTCATATATATAAGGTTCTCCCAGCTTCTTGATGCATCTTTCAATTCTTTCTATTTCAAATCCTGCATTAATCATACACACACATTGGTTTTGTTAGGCACTAAACCCTGTGCTGCCAGCACTGCAGCTTGGCACAACCGACAGGTATCCCCATTTGCAGAACTACAAACGAGTAAAAGGAACAAGTACTTCGAAGAATATAATAACATTATTTCAGTACATTAATCTTTTATTACAGTACCCGGGCTCTGCCTAGAAAAATCATACCTGTCCATAGGTAGGTGCTATAAAGTGAGCTGTAGAGGAATATAAATACGAGGATCTGTATGGTGATGTCTTTCTCTTTAACAGTGAAATTCCATGCCACCATTCCAATGCAAGCAATAAACTGGAAAGAAAAGTAAGATGCCATCATTTAAACTGGGAAACTAGGATGACAAGAAAAACTGAACACGGTGCTATATACCTGCAGTAAGTTTCAAAACTCCACCCCCAGATACATTGGAGGGTGATTTTATGCATTGGATACTTCATTCAGCAGTAAAGCACTGCCACAGTAAATTCAGTATTACAGTTGTGTCATTTGACTACTGTACCTTATTTTCTGGAGGGGTTTTTTGACAGGGAGTATACAGCTCATATACACTAGGAATAAGGCAAATCAGGTAACCCCCCAACTTTATATACCTTATAGTAAGTAAATGGTGATGGTGTTGGTAAGTACAAACCATTTATCTGAAATGATTTGCACATGAAACTGAGGTCAACAGGTATTATTTCAGCCAAGAATTATACCAGTTGTCACCCAGTGATACTGCATATGTGATAATTTTAGCACCAGAGGAATCTGAAAAGATAGGCTGAAGTATCATGGAAACAGTAACACAATAGTTCATTTTTTTTTGAAGATGAAAGCTAGCTTCGTTGTTACAGAACAGAAGCACCTCATATATGACATTTTTCAAATGTGACTCCAGGATCAGAGCTCAGAGAGTTTACTATATATAGAGAGAGATATTGAAAAAAAAACTACAGAACGCTTCAGAAAGCACTACCACACAGATGCGTTACAAGCACAGGCTGTTCCAGTTGTGCAGCTGACTTCAAGGGAATAAGGAGCATGTACTCTGTAGTTCTCTCTCAGATTAAATAACAATTAAAATTAATCCAGAGATATTCGGCCTTGGCCTTCCCTAGCTACCAGCCATGCATTCCCACACACCCTCCTTGCACCAGCACTTGCACCTGCTGATCCCTCAGCAAGAGCTTCAGGGGCATAAACCAGTACAGGGATTATTTTTCTATTTAGCTCCTTGAATTGAGTCACTACAGAGTCAAACACAGGCTGCTGCTCCTGGTATTGCTCCTTCATATGGGTATAAATTGAAACAGAACCACACTCAAAAGTATTGGGCAATAATTAAGAAAACATTCCAGAAGCCACTCTCCATTCTGATTGTTTATAGTTCTGTTTAGGCATCACGGTGCCCACATTAACTATCATTTTCTTCAAGGGTGTATTTTGAGGCACAGAAATTATTTAGATAAGTCACACATTAGATTCACCTGACCTCCACAGTTGGCTATAAAGACCTCACTGTAGAAACCAAACTTCCAAAAATGTTAAAAAATACTTAAACCCTAAAACTCACACAACAGCATTCTCCTTACTACTGACCTGAGCAACAAGTAGATTTGCTGTAATCATATGAGGAAGCTGTTTGTATTTCTTACTCAGAAGAACAATAGTAAGAGACCAGGTCTGTAACACACAAGAAGAAAAATTAATTTAAGACTGAAACAAACCCCAAAAGAACAAGATAAATATTCAGGCAGACAACAGTGAAATTAAATATACAACAGATCTTAGCAACATGACTACTGTAGGCAGCTCCATACTGCTGCAGTATGCTGCCAGCCCCTTTGCCTCAGCAGCTGTAGTCAGAAAAAGCAATGCATCTTTGTCTTCTCATGATGGTGAAGTATTACCAGGAAAGACCAAGAACTCGCCTGGAGTATGCAGAAGCTTGTTTGTTCCTCAGGACACAAATGACCACAGAGTAGCTTGGCAATTTAGAATTTAAAATCCACAACCACCTCCCCTGAATCTCCCAAAATGATCTGACAGCAAGAGATAGCATTCACTTCTGGCTTCCCTTCAGGCACAGTTTCAAGACAAGAGGACTTCAGTGAGACAACTTCAGAAAATTCCAACTCCTTCCAACATGGATGTTTTTATTTTAAAAAAGCAAATAAAATAATCATACTATCTGTACTTTCTATAAAACCAAAACAAAATTCACATTGGACTTCTGGATTATCAACTGAATTTCTAGTAAAGGAATTTGATAAACATAAATTTTTCAGGTTAAACTATTTCATTAATGGTCATTAAGACTTCATTAAATAAATATGCACTGACATTTCTGGAGCTGAAGTTTGTACACAGCCTTCATTACTGTGATATCCAAGCACCTCACTTGGCTTGATGCAACTAGTCTCTGTGGTGTAAGCTAGTACTTTAATTCCCTCACACCCTGTTATTAAAAAAGGAAAACAAACCCAACAAAAAACCTCTCAAGCTCTGTACTAAATTCAGTCACTCATCTTTCTCTACAGTACAGATTTGCAGCAGACCCACTGCTAAATCAAGATTTTTAACTCCTTCCTCATCCTTCTGCAAGAGGATATGATGAGGAAATACAAGTCTTGCTGTGACTCAATTTACTGCTTACGCACTCAGGCTGCCCTGACCAACAGTGCCTTTGTGTCTCACCTGGGCAGCACCTACCAGAGAAATGAGGCTGACGATGCTGATGTCAAAGCTGACGTTTTGGAGTGCAGATGCCAGGGGGTTGGGGTCCATGGATGGGATGGTCAGCAGCCATGCAGAAACATACATAATGGGGGCAGACACAAACGTGCTTATCACCATGCCTGAGGTAATCTGCAAAGAGTCAAACAGAAACAACAACAGTTAATCACATCTCAAGTTAATAATAATCTGCTTTCAGGAGTACAACCATGGGCAAAACTGCACCTTTGAATTAAACATACCTAGACCTTTAACAAATAATGAGTTGTTTCTGTAACGAATTATTTAGAATTTGAGCCAGAAAATATCTGGCTTATACATACAGCTAAGCTGAAAAGTTTAACAAGCTTCTGAAATAGCAGGAGTAGAGAGTTCCCTACTGCTGATTTCTACAGAGCTTTATCATGGATGCCAAATATACTAATGACTACAGTCTAGGGGTGAATTTACACTGTCACAATTTGCTTTTGGATATAAATACTCACACCATAAATAACTAAAAAAACATGTAGCTATGCAAATATTAATATGAACCAATTCATTAGAATAAACCATATATATTTACCGGTGATTTCTAGTTTGGCTCCTCACTGTCTTTGTACTTTCTAGAATTTACACAGTGATGGAAGTGTGAATTGCTACTCATACTAGAGACTCTGCTTTAAAGAGATTTCCTATGTTTGTAGGCCATAAAATTCTACATACAAGATTAACTTTTAGTATCCCTTTTTCTTAAAAAAAAAAAAACAACCAAAAAATGAAACAACTCCCAAATAGAAAACATTAAAAACAATGAAATTCAACAAAAATGTGTTAATGTCACTTCAAATGGAAGAAACAATTCTAAAATTTCTATTTTAAGTTGAAAAGATAATTGGTACCCTCACCTATATATATATATAAAAAAGTAAAATGCTTTTCTATCACAAGATTTAACAAAAGGGCAGCACAACTGAATCAGTTAAAGCTTAAGATCTTTCTCAAATGTTGAGGTTTAAACTAACACTATTCTTACTGAAGTCAGTAACATAATTTCTTTTTTCCCCCTACAAAAACAGTATCTCAAAGATTAAGTCTTTGAAAAAAACCAGAAAAAACCACAACCCCAAACCCCAAAAAATATACAACTTCTTCATAGCTAAAGTTATCCTAGCTCTTTCTACTAGAGTCACAAACAAAAAAAAAAGGATGAGGACTTACTTACAAACATATGGTATCAAGACACTTAAGACATCAGGAAAGATCCTGGGAATCCAAGTAATTCTAAGATACCTATGCTACAGAAAAGCAAATTCTTCAAGCCTACTTATTTATTTATTTAATCAACAAAGTTAAGCTCAAAGTTAGGACATATTTGGAAAAGTTTAACTACATACAATTCCTACTTCCATATTGAATTGACTTGCAAATATTGCAACACCAGGTGCTGCTGGAAAAACTCCATACAGAAATGCATAGTTTGATAAACTGGTGTGATTGACCACGCTGTCACTCTTGTCCAAGAGCTCCACCATCTCTCTACAGAGAAATGGCATCATGAGCCTGAAAAGAGAAGGAAAAAAAGTAATTGAAAAAATATTACTCAAGCTATAACAATAGACTCTTCTTTACCCAGAAAATTAATAAAAAGGAAACTTAAGGCTTGTTTGAATACTACTTATGAAAAGCAAAATACTGATGTCACTTTGAATGATTGCCTTTACTGTTATCAAAACATTTACCACCTGCTTAAAAATCTTTTGTCACAAATTACACTTAAGGACAAAAATGACAACAAACTCAGGCATATAAGCAGCTTTCCTAATTGTGCAGACACATTCTTTGTACAAACTTCAAATTTAGAATGCCAAAACATAAAAAACTCCCTCCTTTTTCAACTGTTACAGTAATAGTAGCTATAAGCAGTCAGCAGCTCTGAAATTCAGACCACATTTCTGCCAGCTGTCTGAAATATAATAAGGGCTCAAGCTTAAGTATCCCATGCCAAAAGTTTTGGCCAGCAAACCCCCTGCATCAAGGCTATTTTGTTCACCTTCAGCAATAGCCCAGATCTCACACAGACTTAATGTAAGCCTTACACAGGCTTACAGTAAAGCAAAGTGGTAACATTAAAACCCAATTCTTTTCATGTTCTTACAAAATTTGTCATTGAGCGGGTTTAAAGACTAGGTCTTTAAGTTTGCTAGTTAGTTGTACTGATACTCAAATTTTACAATATAAACTTAAAACATTACAAATATTCTATTATGTTAATTGTAGTTCTGTAGGAAATAAAATATTTAATATTAAATTAATACATATTCCCTGAGATATATTTGAGGGAAGATAATGATAGTGTAAGTTCTAAATAGAGCTTGCCATTTATTCGTGCTTACAAGTCAAGCAGTTTTAGAGCATAAAGTGACCATTTTTAAGCTCTTCCAATATAGCAGTTTCAAAGATTTATAGATAAAGCAAGGAAAAACAACTAATTTAGAGATGCATAGTTTAAGCCAAATAAAATACAAATACTAATCAAATAAACTTAAGCTCACTACTGTCTAACTACTTATTCAATAAATTTCAATTTAAGCTACTAATTCTCCAAACACCCAGTTCATAACACATGGCCTGCAGGCAGTCCACGAAGGCACAGTACTCCCCGATTTTCATTCTCTGCAGAGCCTGAAAACAGGTTTGTAGTCTACTACATTTCCTTTAAAAATTAACAGTTGTATTCTATCAGAGTTTGGGAAACACTCACTCAAAATACTGGAAGTGAAATGTACTATCATTCTAATGTTTTTGAGAGAAAAGCCATCTGACCAGCGTATTCAGAGCTTAAGACATCTAAAGAACAAAATTATAAAAATATATAAACTGAACTTACAGTTTAGCTGTGATGAGAAGGATCAGTGCAACAAACATACCCTTTGTCAGTTTTTTTGTTTGTCCCACCATAGTCAGTCCAAGGTAAAAAAGTGCAGAGCCAGAAAATGAACTGCCCAGTCCATCAAGGAAGTTTTCAAGGTATTCAGGAATTTTCTGGCCAAGAATAAAGTTTGAGGCAATTCCTATGAAGACCATGAATACAATTGGGTTCTGCAAAACTCGAAGGAGTGCTAGGCCCACTATTTTGATTTTGCTCTGTGACACAGTGCGATTATTCCTCCACTTCTGGATTTCACAGAAGATAAACCCCAACGGGTTTAGCATCATAAGAGATATTGGAGCCACTAGGTAAATGTACTGGAGATACTCTGGGTAAGTGGTTTGATATAAAGCTTCAACTAGAAGACAGGAAATGAAGAGTTATGAGTGATAACATTTCAGTAGAAAAATACATTGAAATATTGAAATTAAATTTTGCTGTCTGAAAACTAAAGAAAATGATTTCATTTTCCTCCAGAAGAAACTGAAGGAATCCATTTAATTAACAATCAATATAAGATGATGCAGGAAGAGAAGTACGTCCAATCGTATTAGGCCACAGTCGTCTAAAGAACACATTAAAGACCAAAGATTAACTATCCAATACTATTTAATCATGCTACAATTAGTCAACATTTACAGAAAAAAAGGAAAGAAAACAATACAACAATTCTATGTTTCCTTTGAGTCATCCCAAATGCAGGAAAAATTTTGATTTTATTTCTGACTTGCTTTTCCTGCCCAGAAACATGACAGGTGTGGAGAATTAAATGCACCTTTGCAGGATACAAGTTGCTTCCCATCTCAAGGGAGTCTCACCTCTCTGGAATTTAATCAGTTTTCAGTGGGTTCCTTCTACATTGATTCAATACAACACAACAAAGCAAAAACCAAAAAAAAAAGTTTATCACATAGTTATTGGTTCATTCTTTGAGACTACTTAGAAAAAGAGTTAATGCTATAGTTATGGTCCCTCAAGGAATTCTAAATCATGAGCCTTTGTTTTCATTACTACTACATGCTTCTGAGTCAAAGTAGAATTGCTTCTGATTCCAAGTTTGTACTAACAGCACTTCAAAAATAATGAAAATACTTTGGAAACATATAAAAGATTCAATTCTAAGGTGAATAAAAAAAAAAAAACCCTGATGCTTTAAAAGTAGAATGTTCTCTTCTACCTGACTTATAATGTTATTATATTCAATAATTTTCTTGTTATTAGTAATTATCAATAATATGCCATGGGTACTAATAGCATGTCAATTATAATATATGAATATATAGTTAATTGTATCATTATAATTATTGTATATACGATCTAATAGATATATACTATCCATACAATTCATAATTCTTAATAACAACATTATTAACCTTTTCTGAAAAGGTTTTCCCTCGTGACTACATTTTTCAAAATCCAAAGAGTTTTACCTTCATATTATTTAAGCCTCTGGAATGGCAGGAACTTCCAAGTGCTAAATCAGCACTCACTTTGAACAGTCTCCTCTTTAGACCAAATCAACTGACATTCTCAACTAGCTGATTTCTCACATATATAAGAAAAGGCACTAAAGGTGTTTTTACTTTTACAAACCATTATTAGAGTACAAGAACTACTTGTACTAAAATCCTAAAAAAACTGCTGAGCGGAAGTACCAAGTTTGGGGTTAGTTACTGCATTTAACAAGACAGTTTCAAGCACTAAATACATCCTGGTAAATAAAACCACTTTAAACACGCTAGACACTTTTTATGTAAATAGGTTTTTTTCTTAAAACCTCAAACCTGAGACTGATACTGTATGTTGTTTTATACAGAATGGCCATGTCATTCGAACACAACTCAACACAAGTCACAAGTAATGTGTGAGTGAAAAATTAAAAAAATCTTTACTTTTTGGCAAAGTGAAGCTGCATACTTAAGACAATATATTAAGGTCTATAAGTACTTTAAATCATGTATGATGTGAGAATGCATTTTCCTGGGTACAAAAAGTGGAATTAGATCACTTAGTCAGTGGGTGAAAAAAAAAAAAAAGAAATCACTCTTAAGGAATCATTAAGACAGTAAAAATAATCCACAACTTCTATCACCGATGAAAAGTTTTCTTTTTATTTATATCACAGTACCTGCTTGCTGATCATAACAAAAAACTGAAATAAAGATACTTTAAATTTTTAAAAAGCAATTCTCCATGTCCCAGCTGCTCAAAATTACATATAAATCACACACTAGTTGTCCATGCTAAATACAATGACTATGATTAAGGTCACAGTAACTGGCATCCACACAACACTTCTGCTACACCTGTGCTTCCACACACAGCTCTAGAGAATAAGTGAACCTGTTTGTCAGAGTTGTATCATTATCACCCAGTAATAAAAAACCCCCAAAGCTTTCTATCATAGTAATTCTGTCTACATCAGCAGCGTGCTAACAGCTGTGCCAGTTGTTTCTTTTTCACCCAACATCACTTTTTAAATCTAGAACTGTCATAACCATGATAATAGAAAAACAGCGATGATCTTCAAAAATTGGACCTGCATTTTGATTTTCCTATGTGCAAATCTTTTCAAACAGCAAAAAATAGCACAGTAAAGTAATAATAAATAGTAATAGTAATGTATTAAAAAATTACATGGGATGAAGACTCAGAAATTATTAAGAGTTCAAAGTGCCCTTTTAAATAGTGTTGGTTTAGTACACAATTTGTCAATATTGATTTTTTTCCTTCACAAATTTGCACTGCTACAGCATTTAAATATATTTTCATTAAAAGATCAGGCTTTGTTCAAAACACTACCTCTGTCACATAAAAAACAGAAAGGCATTCTTTGTTGACCAGTCCTGCAAGCACTTCAGAGAAGCTTAGGTAATATTTTACTAACAGTAAAAAGTTTGTACAGGTGACAGCATGAACCAAACACTAGGGATGGGAGAAGGGAACGGACAAGAGGAAACAAACCTCAAGAGCCTAAAATGTTTCTGTTGCAGTAACTATTCCAGTAAAGCTCTAAATGGTGTAGATTTCAGCAAGATCATACATAGAAAAAATATAAATCATATCTTATAAATCATGAAGTCTTACAAACCTGAAGAAATATGCAGTCTGACAAGAAAATAAAAGTAGAAAGAATGTTTTAACCAGGATACAATGCAAATACATTCAGAGACCCCCAAAATATATATATTAAAAAAAGAGAAACTCTAATTGGCATCTAAAATGCATACCAACAAGCAAAGATATAATCCTCACAGCCCCATTTGTGGCATACTTTCAAGAGGAATAAATCTCAGGAGATGTGACCGAGGAAAACACAGTATTTTCATCTAAAAAAAAGTATGCATTTGTCTAAATTTTATACATATCAAGCAAATTTGAAGAGAATAAGAAAGACTGAGGATTCTCCTGAGCATGCTGCCCCGGAATAAGGAGAAAGGTAGTTAACTTGTAAAGTAATCTAAAATATGGATCTGCTTGTCACATATAATCAGGAATTGCATCTTTGAACTTTCCTTCGTAATTGTATTTTCAATTCTGTAAACAAACATCTTGCTTTTTGTTTTGCTAGAACCAACTTGCTTTCTTTTTTTGTTTTTAACCTTTCCTAGATGATAAGCAATCTCAGAGAATTTGAGAGGCACTTCTGAAATTACTTCAATTGCATGGAACTTCAGTTCAGAAGTCAATTTCAAATTATGGAAAAATAAAAGCAAACATGTCTAGAACAGTGACAATTAATTTTAAAGAAGAAAGCATACTTACCTATTGGATATCCCAGTGCAAAGTCATTGCTTTGTGTAGCAAAAATAGGGAACAAACCTGCTTTGCTAAATCGGTTCTCAGGACTGGCTACTAACAATGTTAAAACACAGACTAAAAAAAACACAGCAGCTTTGGCAACTAAAACACTGTACAGGAAGGACCAATTCACATTAGAAAAATTAAGTACCACCATGTTTTTGAACAGTAAAGCTGGGAGTGCAAAACGGGACACAAAATTTCCCAGTCCTTTGGCCTGAGTTGATGTGATGATGTTGGCTCTTCCAGCTATGTAGCCACAAAGAATTATTCCAAAGCATTCCAACAGGGCTGGGAAAAGCCTGCTTATTGACATAGAAGGAGTACCGCTGGTGGTATTGAGTCCAGCTTGTCCAGGCAAAGAAAGAGACATATTAGCTGAAGATGAGAGGTTCTTTGCAGCGAAGTCTGAATAGCTATCCATTTCCTTTGACCACCTCTTCCAAAAGAAGAGTATGAAATGATCTCATCTGTAAAGGGAATAAAAGTACATTTATTAACTTTATTCCTTTAAATACAAGCTTACTCCCTCTTAAATTATTACAGAATAGGAATAGCCCTTACAAGTACTGAGCATCAGGAAAGGAAGATAAATTTGATGAAGAATCAAAGCTTCTCCACTCTGGTACAAAAACATTTGACAAGGTCCTCTCTACCTTCCAGAAAGACTTAGAGTTTAAATCATCATATCACCCTTGAAATTTGTACCTTGCTTTGTGCAACTTTGACCTCTCCCACCATTTCAGTATCATGTGCTAATGATACACTTTCCAGTTAGCAAAGAATCCACACATGACACAGCAGCCAATGATCTAATTCATTGCACTAGAGTCTACCCATATTTCTACATACAATTCTGTAGGTCTGTAGCAGTGAAGTTTAAGCATACATTACATATTTATGTACAACAGAAATATCTGGTGACCCCTGGTCCTCACTCATTAGCAGCGATTCCCTTTGAAAGGGCTGATTACAACACCGCAAGTTCTATATGCAAGCACACGTGTAAAGTCTGCAAATCAGAGAGTGGACATCAAACACAAATATTCACTGGTCAATAGCAAGGTCCTGCCACAAACAGATATGGCTTTGGCAACACAGCTCTGAAACCTGTCCATCAGCTAACTCTACACATAAAATTCTAACATGACTAAATCCTAAAGTACTCTGTTTAGAAAGTCAAGATTACTTACCCTACTTTGCAGGGATAGAAACTAAGGCAAAGGTGAACTGATTTCCCTTAAGTCATTTAATGTACCAGTGGTAAAGTCAAGATTGCCAAGTCCCAAACAGTCCTTTGTACTGCACAATCTGTGCAAATTAACAACTGGTTTAAGAGTCTTCCCAGCCTCTTTGTATCCTATCCACAAGGAACACAGAACATAGCAGCCAGGTAAATAAGCAAGTAAATCAAGTCAGTGCAAAGGTGAGGTCTTTTAAAGTCTATTTCACACCCTGGCATCCAGCATATACATATTCACAAGCATCAACTCTTTGACTCATGACTTTTATTTATGCCTGAGGCTTTTGGTAAGCACTTCTACGATGCTGTTGTAACTCATTTGGACTGAGCTGCTGCATCATCCAAATCTGTCCAGTAGCCTTGGCTATCCCTTCTTCCAAGGAAAATGAGTCTCACTCCAAGTAGGGCTTATTTCAAAGGCTGTACTTTTCTTATATTATAGATGATACATTAGCTTAGATGTATTTGGACCAGGAGCTCAAAGCATTATTTGCTACAGAACAATGGAAAAACTTGCAATAAATGAAACAAACAACAAACCATTTTCTTCTACTATAAAAACTTAAGGATGTTGTTGGAATTTGCAAAATGTCCAAAAGAGGCTCAGAGACTAGTTTCCAACACTGAATTCTTGAAAGAAATCAGCCACATTCTACATTAGCTGCAAGGTAAAAAGCAGGTTTTTGGCATAGACCCAAGTAAAATTCTCCAAGCTTGGAGCACTGCATAGAGATAAGGCTCCCTGTAGTGCACCGTGTTCAATCTTCTCACTGCTCTCTCAAGGTGTTTTTTTTCCAGCAATAAGACAGAGATGAAACTTTTTTAACCAAATGCAACATTTGATCTGTAGTGGAACTGTATTCCAGCCATATCTATCCCTAAATTCTAGCATTCCTTCTCATCTCCTGTGCCTTCCTATTTCAGGCTAATGACAAGGCTCTCTTCCTTCTGTATTAAAATCATTATTTCTCCTCACAAAACTGACACAAAATACAGAAGTGCTCCTGTCCCCATTTCATAATTCAGGACTTAAACAAATATGCAGAAGACTGACTCTCATGTTGTATCAGTCAATAGCACACACTAAATCCTGTATCTTCCTCACTAGATCAAAACTAACATGGATACACACCCACACATCCCAAACCATCTTTTGTAAGAGATAGACAGATAGATAGATAGGTAGATAGATAGATAGATTCCTGCAGCCTTCCTTGAGGCTTCCTTCAACTTCATTACAAGGGACCCTGTCAAGTCATACGGTCAAATTTTTGGTGAACCACGCGAGTTTCAAAGAGAAGAACTGCATCACAGTAAAAGCTGCTACTGGCACTCCCCAGAGGGTTTTAAGAGTGAATCATCTCTTCAGCTCAAGAGACATGCACATCCCAAACCCTTCACATTTAACACAGACTATCTATTGCAGAGCAGTGTTTTCCAGAAATGCAAGCTTTTGCATTGCTGCTTAATGCAGTGAGTACGTCTCAGTGCTTTTTGCTCTGTAGGATGTAGACATTTATATAACTGTTGTGAGATTATGTAATGACTAATCACAGATTTAATATACGGCCTTGTTATACCTCAGGCTTATCTCAAACTAGCGTCTCACAAGAGTGAAATTATTTTCAATTCACAGCTCTTAATGAAATCAAAGATAACGATCTCATGCAAACCCAAAACCTGATCTATTCTACACAGAAATGAGATTATTCTTATAGTAGATGTAGCAAACTAACAAGACAAATGACACTAAAATAGGGAAATATAATACAGTTGCAAGGGAAAGCACTAAGTTTTGACTCCATAGAACATATGAGTTGTAGTTATCCCTTCAGGGACTGAGGATTGAGATTTGAATCCTTGAGAACTCAGCCACAGCTGCATTGTTGGGAACTGCAGGCCAGTACAGACACAGCTTTTAGGACTAATGCTGCCTTATCTGCTGTCCTCTGTGCCAAGCATAGCTGCTTGCAGCCAGACTGTCGGCTCGCACGAGAGGAAGCCTTGTATGAAAACCAACAGTAGAAACAGAGCAAGTAACAAATGCAGTTTAAACTTCCCATGAAACATTTCTCTTGTAGGTTGTCAATATTTATAAAGCCTTAAAATTCACCAGACCAGAAACTCAGTTCTCCAGCAGTTGTGAGTTAAGCAACATCAGGATCCTGTCCGAGTACAGAAATAGAGACATTGTCTCCCTCACCATAGGAAGGCAAAAATCCCTTTCATCTTCTTTTTCTAATGAAAGTCAAAGACAGCATGAGAGAATAGAAGAGATAACTTCAATGTGTATCTTCCCTCTGTGGTCTCTCACTCTTAAGCTTTCAACTGATAATCAGTCTCAGGATAATGTGGTGACACTGGCAAGACCGTGCACACTGTTCATAAATTATATCCCACAACATGACCTACTTCAATGCAATGCAGAAACTCTCCTACTTTAATGCAATGTGGAGACATCCCAAGGATGACACATTATTTTACTCAGGAAGATTAAAATGGAATTGGGGTAGGAAGAGTTACTACTGGTGGCAGCTATACTACCCCATTCTCAGATAAGGTAAGCGTGTACTACATGCATTTTCATGTAAAAATTAGTGAAGTAAGTCAAAGAGGAAGTAACTTTAGGGAGATACAATGATAAAAGTAAGTGGGAAGAAGTGATTATTGCAGTTCCTATTCTTGAAAGTTAACCACACTTTTTACTTTTCTCTTCATTAGGCTAAGAAATCAGAGAGAGAAAAATACTGCAACAGAAACTAACACAAGAAATGGGCCACATACATCTGGAAATATAGACAGTGCCACAAGAAATATCACACACCTTATGTATCTCTGAGTAGTTGTTTTTCAAGATTACATCTCCTTTGTCATTCTATTCCTATGATGCCATTCCAAGAAAGCCCCTGGCTGTGGAGCAGCCGGGTAAGCCACATGCTCTGGACACCCGGGGAAGCCGAGGCCTGCCCTGAGCACACGACTGGCACAGCTCACACAGCAACACTTAAAGCTCCACAAAACTCTGGCAGCACAGGAGCTCTGACAAGACCAAATGAAGCAACAGTTGCCAGCGGCACAGAACGTCAACTCAGAAAATGAATGGAAAACATACCTCCCCTTAATTTTCACTTAGTTTGATCTTTGGGCTTGTCAACAGATAGATACATAGTTCTGAAGCAAACAATCAAGCATTTTTCAGAAGGCAGATAACATTGTCTTGCCAGCACCCCTTAAAAAGCACCTCACTTGCACCACTTGCCAAATTGGGATGTAAAATCCTTTGACTTCCAGCCAGGAAGCCACAACACAACCAACGCCTGCCCCTTCCCAGCCCATCACTGCTCTCCTTCCCATGGTCACCCCAGCTGCGAGCACACAGCATTTTCAGTCAAAAATAAAAAAAACCAGCGGCACTGCCCTGTGTGACAGCTGCCTCAGTAGAAAATGAAGCCAGAAGCCGGGGGAAGGAGCGGGCAGCTTACCTACTTAGCTTTCGGTAGGCGCCTCCGCACAGGGGTGCGTGGAGAGGGTTTGTACTCTGCCAAACTGAGAACCCCTCCAAGGCCAAGGCCGCCGGTACCGAGGCCGGGGAGGGGAGGGCTGGCCCGCCCCGGCCCGCCCCGCCGGTGACAGCCCCGCTGCCGCAGCCGGCTCAGCGCCCCGGGCGGGCGGGCCCCGGGCAGCGGCCGCGGGCGGGCCCGGGCCGCGCGGGCGCGGAGGGAGCAGCCGCAAGATGGCGGCTCGCCGGCCGCCGCACAGGGGATGCGGGGGTGCGGCGGGTCTCCGCCGCCGCCTTGGCCCCACGGGCTTCCCCCGCGCTCCGGAGCCGCCTCCCCTGGAGTACGCGAGAGGAACAAGCTCCTACCGCCTCCGGGGCGCCCCGGGCGGCTGCCGCCACCTGCCCGCAGCCGGCGCTGCGCCCCGCGGGGCTGGAGGCCGGGCACAGCCGCCGCTCGCCCCGTGGCTCGGCAAGGCCGGCGCGGGGTCGCCCCCGTTATCTGCCCGAGCCAGCGTCACGCTGCAGCTCGGCGGGGCCGATAGCGGCGCTGGCTCCCGGCAGCAGCCCGTCCCTGAACCTCCTACACTCATTCCAGCTTTGCTAGCAGCCAGAGCGCTTAGGAACAAAACGCCGTGTTCTCCATGTGCCATCGGTTCCACAAATTTGGTCCGTCAGTGATTTCCCCAGTAAAAACTGGTAATGACCAAAGATTCTCTTGGAAAAAACGAGGATACAGCTTTCTCAAGGCTTCCCCTTTGTAATGCAATTGAGGGCACAGCAGTTCCAGCTGCCCTTTTCGTAAGAACCGAGACAGATACCGCTGCTGCAAAGAGAACCGATGTGAATTCTGTGTACTGTATTCCCCTCTCCACAGCGGATCAGACGCAAACCAGCTTGCCTTACTTGTTAAGCGTGGCAGACACATGGCTACAGGTGTCCCAGCCGGAGTAAGGCACTTTTCCCGACTGCTAGAATGTGATCCAGACTGTGTGCTCAGTAGTTTCCCATTCCAAACAGGGAACCTCCGGGGGGGGGGGGAAGAAAAGGACCATTCCTCTTTCCCTTTCAGATAACACCCAAAAAAGACCAAAACAGAGCAGAATGGAGAATTATCTCAACCAAAAAAGATGTACGTGCTTGACAACTTATGAAGCACTGTGTCAGGCATGAATTTTGCCCATAGTCAGTTCTGTTCACAAGGCCTACTGTTGAAATTCTTACCAGAAACAAAAATGATATTATATAGTAAGAGCAGCAATGTAACAGAAATAACACTTAAGGGAATTAATTGTAAGTCCAGAAACGGTTAAGAAAATCCCATAAAAAATGCAGACAGGGATAGAAACTTGGGATAAACATGGCTGTTAGAAACTTCTGGAAGGTACTATGTTGTTGATATCATATGTCTGCTTTAAATTTAATTAAAAGGTACTGATGCTTAAATTTTATGTTTCTGCACTAAAACTGTATACACTTAATAGAACCTCAACTGACAGGAAGCAGCAGTGTCAGTGCTTGACTCCTCACTGCCTCTCATTCCTGTCCACATCCTGTCCCAACTCTGGGCCAACACAGCCCAAGCAAAAGATCAAGAAGGGATTGTTCCAAAGCTGTGCCAAGGTTTATATGTATGTTTATTGCTGGAAGGTGGTGCACCCTGTTGGGTAACACTCACCCACTGTAACGTTAGGGTAAGCTTTTGTTTTGATGCAAAAACTAATAAAGAAGACTCTTTTGTTAATTTTTTCACTGTCAAAGGTTCTCTTTGGCAGCTGACAAAGACCCCTTTGAGACTGATTTGGATTTGTTTTTGGAAATACAATACAAAAAGGTCTTTCCAATTTTTTGGCTTTCTGTCTTTCATTCTTTCCTATAGAAATGACACACCTTAGAGGAGCATGCTCTGGGCAGTAGCAAGGGAGGTGTACCAGACCATAATAAGAACTCTTGGTAAAAACATATGCCTACCCTTCTCTTGAACTGATTTTTTTCCCCTTGAAAAGATAGCTAGTGATTTAGCACTTAATGAAGTATTTAAAATACGAGAATCCTTCAGTTGTTTTCAAAGAGCATACATTTGGCAGGATAGGCTGCTCATTGACTGCTATCGATATCCACCAACCACCACCAGGATTTCCCAGGCGATCAGCAGTAACAGGACAGGGCTGTGTTTCCATCTCAGGTCTAGCATGCACAGTATACTAAATCAGGTAAGCACACTTGACCCGAGCCTTGTGTCTTCTTTTGGGGAACACAGAAAGTGTAATACTCAAAAAAAGTAAATAGTAAAGAACCCCAAAACCCTGAAAAAGTAAAATACTCAAAAGTACGAAAATGTAGTATGAAAGGCACGTGATAAGAAAAAAATACAATGAAATTATTATAGCTGCTGTCTAAATAAAGGAAGTGAAAGTGATATAAATAGGAGTCAATATAGCATATTTCCTCTTGCAGATTTTAATCTTTTTAAACATAAGCAGCCCAGCAACTATCTCTCATTGACATGTAGCCTCTTCTGAGATGAACAGAGAAGAACACTAGGGTCTGACCCCTTGCCCTGTTAAGAAACATGAAATCATTATTAACCAGACCGTACCACCAGAACAGCACTGTGAGTAACTCAAACACTGGATTACAGGAGCAGTTCTCCACTTGGCTGGGAAAGGTTAGGAACACAGTTTTCTGGCATTTTTCAGTCTGGATAATTAGCAATGATAACAATATTGGAGTCAAAAAGTCTTTCCAATGCAGTATTCAATATACAAGATACTCCTGTCCATTTCCAAAGACCATACAAAGTCCTGCTTCCCAGAACAGCAAAGGACAGTATTTTCTCACTGCTTGACACCTCCTCTCTGCTCCCTCAACGCTTAATCAAAGCTCCACAGGCTCTTTTTATGAGCCACACGTTCTCTGGCCTTGAACATACCCTTGTGCTCCATGGAGCATCTTTATGTTCCAACATCCTAGCTTTAGAATACAGTTTAATTTCTTTTTCCTTTTAAGATCTCTGTAAGCAAAGGGTGACAGCCATGGACATCAATTCTCGTGAAGTCTCACCCAACCCACAGAAGTATCAAAAAGCCCCCATGAATTAATTAAACACCCAAACATAGCAATGCCCATAGCTGTAATAGTGTAACTAATGCATGGGAAAGGCAAGTTTTTTGTAACAAACTCGTGAGAGGACAGGTTTATAGAGTCCAACAGCTCTTGATCACAGCTATCCTCTACCACTGGCAACTCAGCTCTGGCACTTGAGCTGTAGATCACAGAAAAATACAGTTACTGGCATTGCAAAGCCAAGCTTTCCAAAAGCCACTAAACAAACATAAAACTGAAAGCTGTCCCCAAAATTTTAATTCAATCCTCTTGAGCATTCCCTTAACACTATGTAACATTGTATAATCATGAACTACTGTCCCCCTTGATTTTTGTTCTGTTTTTCACTCAAATTGGATGTTTCCATCCACTTATGTGCCACCAAAGTAGTCAACAGATTGTATGACAGACAATTTCTGCTTTCTGATCTGGGCAGCAGCTTAACCAATGAAAAGCAGCTGGAGCAACCATTACATAAGTTGTCCTGTGGCTTTCATCATACTCATTTACCTGCAACAATTACACGTACACAGGCTGGCCCCACACAGGAACTGCAAGAGGTTTACTTTCTCAGTGAGAGCAGGTTTCAGACAATGTGGCTTTTGAGACCTGGCAGTAACCACACAGAAACATTTTACAAAGGCATACAACTGAGCAAATTTGGAAAGGTTTTCTGGAAAGTCACGAACGTATCTTTGTACTTAGTGTGAAGGCTACTTCACTGGTAAACATAGCAAGGTGTTAAGGCTACCAGTAACCTCAAGCACTTGTTTTAAAACCTGAAATGCTGGAGTATTCTGAAGAAAAGCACTCAAGAATTTACTGTAAGCAAGTATATTTCTCCAGTTTGTTTCTGAAAATAGTAAAATTGGCTTTTTTTTTTTTTTTCCTAGCAAGCTAGAATGGAAGTTGTAGTCAAATTGTTAGGGTATGGTGATAACTGAAAGACAACATTACCTTACAATAGGAAGTGTCAGGTGAGCTTCAAAGCAGCATTATTGATTAAAAATGTGCAAAATTTCTCTAAATATAATAAAAACATACCTTTTCTAAGAATAGACACAAAAAAAAAGAATACAGAATATGAGCAGACAGGAAGAACATTGGCAAATGCACCAGGATGAAATCTGTCTGGAAATTTACAGGTATAATCTCAGTGCAATTTCCAGACAGCTGCACACCTAGTTTTCAACAGCATGGAAAAATCCAAGTATCTTACCAACACAGTAATTGCAACAATGGGTAGAGACACTAGCACTTCTTAGGTAATCTCCTTATATTCAATTACAGGAAAAATACTTCCTCAATGATCCTTGGTTATTGACAGTGAGCTGAACCTTATATGAAAATTGGATTTATACCTACAGACAATGTGGCCTTGTAACTCCAGTACTGGAAAAAAATACCCTTCTCATACTGCTCATTGTTTAATAAGTAAATGGATTATATAATGCACAAGGCAGGGACTCATGCTCAACTTCTGTTAAATTTCCTTAGCTGATTCCATCCAAAAATGCATGTCTAACTTTGGTTACCTAAAACTGTAGTTCAGGGTTCAGAAAGTTTGTTGGTTTGTGGTGTCTGCTCTCTTACAGTTGTGCGTAGGGCGTTCAGGAAGAATGTGAAGTGCTTATCTATACCTAGATGTGTCTGGTCACTTACACTGACTCACATGGTTACTGGCAAATAAACTATAGCATACAATACACAGATGTTTGATGAGGTGGTTAAGCAACAAGGGAAACCTGAGGAAAATTAATCTGTAAACAGGAAATAGGCCCCTGGATTTTCTCTCTGGAGGGTGGTGTCAAATGAAAAGTGCTTGTTCCATGAAAGAATTTCCCAAACTTCTGAAGTTTAAGTACCATAAAAAAATCCAACACCTGAGAGGAATTCTGAGTGTCATGAAAGCAATATAACACAGAGACCAGGAGAATGTCACATACTGTTACCCATAAGCTCGAAGCTTGTTAACACAAATTATGAGGGATGCACTGGATGTTTACATTTGCCTCAGTTACCTTGGAACACTTTTGTAAAAGGTCTTCCTTCTTAAGAAAGCAATTTATCAGCTCATCTATAATTTCGCAGTAGTCCGCCTCATTATCTGCGTTGGTTATGGGAACTTAATTGGTATTTTTCATATAGCATCTTTTGTAAGACAGTGTGTATGTTCAAGCTGGTTTTGAAACCATGTTTACTGTACTGCACTCATTCACTTCCACCTTGTTCTGTGGCCGAGACAAGGGCATGTGTTACTGGTATGCCACAGAACTCTAGGTACAATTATAGGCTTCAAAATACTCTATCTGGCAAAAGAAAATACATGAAGCTAGTACAGTCAGCTTGCAGAAAGTCAAACTAACACTTCAGCAATAATTACATATGTTCAGGTCTGTTGAAATAGACTGCTCGAGAAATTAAGCCCAGTAAACATTGTGCATGGTGAAATTCACCTCTCTAAAGCAAAAAATAAAGAAAAGTTCAAATTAAATTACATTGAATTCAATAAAGTTCAGAATAACCCCATGTGATTTTAGTACTAGAAGTTTTTTTCTGGAATTGCTTTCAAGGGAGACAAAACAATGTTGAAGAGACCTCCTAAATGTACAAATTCCATCCTTAGTGCTAGGGCATCAGCCTTTTACTTGGCTCAGCAAGAAGGTAAGCATGCTAAACTCAAATGCAAGTACTCAAAAATTGGTTACATAGTTAACCAGTCTGACTGGGGGAAAAAATATGCAAAAGTCAAACAAAGAAATCAGTATTTTAACTTACAGATTACAAATGCTTTATCTGGGAAATCATTATCAAGTCTTGTCCGTTCACCTCATATTATGGTTTGAGCTGTATCTACTGTGTGTAGACACTTAAAATATTAAGTATTTTTATAATACTATAATAATATTATATTATTTTCACGTACTAACAGTATGTGGTGAAATTATTAAGAATAGGGCATAAGAGTTAGCTCTTGCTCGACCTACAAAAACCTATTCACTCATTTTGGGCTAGGCAGTTTATTACTTACACGTTCTCAGTATTCTGAGTGCTCAGTCACTGGAAGACTACTCAAATTTGGCATGAATCTTCAAAAAAAGCCAAAAACTTGAAGCCCCAACCAAAAAACCCAGCAGAACCAGAAGATCTATCAGTGCTACACACAAGTTAGCAGGTGCTGCTTTGCTCAGGAAAACCATATTAAAGCAAGCTGCAGTGCTTAAATAAGCTGTTTCTGCTGTGTGACCTGCTGCAGCTGTTGCTTATTCAGCAAGCAACTGATTAGTAAAGAAATCCCACCAAATATACCACTCCCCTTAAAAAACCCCAGCAAACAAACAACCCATAAAAACAATTTTGGTATCACAAATTAAAAGCTTTGGAAATATTTTCAGAATATGACCCAAATCTCCATAAACTCTCTCCCCACACTAAGTTTCTATTTGTGGTCACACCATATCCCACCATTCCACAAGCCACTATTTATTGCTTACACAAATATGGTTTAAATGTTGTCCATCAAATGTATTGACTGCAGTGTATTGTCTTTTGCGATAGAAGTCCAATTGTTTTTTGTTTATTTATTTCTTATTCATTTCACCACTGCTACACCACTCAGTCCTTTCTGCTACTGGGTCACAGGACTGAATTAACAAACCCTCTTATTCCTGAATTCTCCTGCAGAAAGCTATGGTACCTTTTTCTCATTATGTTCAGCAATTTGTCATTACATTTAAATTCATGGCCAATAACAAGACAAATTTCTTTCTTCTCTTAACTCTTTGAGTAAGCGTTGATTTTAAGACTGCAAAATTGACAGAGTAACTTTCTTACAGCTCCCTGTTACTTCTACTTGGCATTTTCAATTAAAAAAGGTATTTTATTTTATTTCTTATCTCCTTCTCCAGCTGCAGTTAAACTTTATTAGCTAAAGACTTTATTTATTTATGTCTCGTAGCATGCTGCTTTCTGATGAACTGGAGTAGAGCCAGGTGTATTATTCTGTTGCGTCATTTTAATGCCAATACTGGAATTTGCCTTGCCCAAGAACTGTGTAACTGCATGAAGAGTCAGGCCGGATGCACCTGGAGTAAAATCACTGTGGTGAAACAGCGCGTAGTATTCCTAAAATGCTGAAATGCGCCTAGCCTCACAGAAGGGTTTGGGTGGGAAGGGACCTGAAAGGCTATGCAGTTCCAGCCCCGCCGCCGTGGGCAGGGACACCTTCCCCTAGAGCGGGCGGCTCAGCTGTGGGTGGTTACGCAGGAGCAGCAGGGCTGAGAGCCGCGGCTCACGCACGCCGTGGAACGGCTGGACACCGCCGCTGCCCCGTGCCCCGGTGCCCGCAGCCGCCGGGGAGCCTCGCCCCGCGGGCCGGCCGGGAGGCACCGCGCGGCCACGGCGACACCGCGCGGCCGCGGCACCCGAGCGGCCGCAGCCCGGAGCTCCCCCCGCGATGCCCCGGCAGCAGCCCCCGGGCTTCGGGAGAGAGCATCCGCTGCACAAAGAGAATTGCCAGGCTGGGGGCGCATCACACCTGTTCCCACCTGCTTGGTTAAAAGCAAACACGAACACACAAGGCTTCTCATTTTCTGAGGCATGCTCGGACTCGGACGTAGATTAGACACGTTTGCAGCTAAAAAATGTATGTACAGTTCCTCCCCTTGCTCACAAGTGGCCAGATGTATAAGAGAGGGAGGAATGAAGGTTCTGGCACAGGGAGTAATTCTCTTACAGCACACAGCAGGGCACTGTTTTTAAATCAGCAATAATCTGGAGTAAACACACCAGTCCCACAGTTGATTGGCATTTGGATGAAAGCACAGCAGCAGTCCTGCAGGCACAGTTCAGGAGATGAAAGTATGTATTTAGAGGAAAGGAACACGTATCTCTGTGTTCTCAACCAAAGGTTCCCAGGTTTCATAAGTTACCAAAGCTCCTGGTCAAATAGCAGAAGTGAAAGTTTCTGTTTTAAGTAAGGAGAGGAAAAACTTTAACAGAAGGATTTCAGCAGTTTGCAGTGAGAGCTGGTTTTGAGACAGCACAGAAAGTACTGATGGGCTCTGCAGTCTCTGACAAACAGCACAATGATGTTATCTACGCTAGTTTCAATATCAAAATACCTATGGACAGAGGCTGGGGTTTCAGCCTGGACTTGTACACACAACCTTTACCTTGTTCTCTTCACAAGTGCTCTGACTGCTTCAGCTGCCTTTTGCTCTCATGGCTTGGTAGTGCTCAGCCTTCAGATGCAGGGGCTCTGCTGCTCCACAGGGCATGCAGGGGCTCACCAGTAACTCTGAATTTACTAAAATTTCTGCTAGAAAGGAGAAGGACAGGAATGACTCATTTTCACAGCCCTGTATACACAAATGCTTCCTTCAAGTCGTGTAACAAGCAACACCCACTGCCTAAACATCCATCTTTGCATGAATACAAAAACATTTTCAGAATGGAACTGGTTACAGGCCTTATCAGGTACATTGTTCACACAAGCTTGGAGCCAAAAAATACATGCACACAGGCAAATGCAAAAGGTAGCCAAAGTGGCCCCCTTGGGAAGGGCACTGCACAGGGATAAAGCCCTGCCCCAAATGCAGAGAGAGATAACCAGTTCCTGTTTTGGAGAGAGAAAAGATGGACAGCAACCAACAGCCCCTCCATCTGCCTTTAACTTAGAAGTGCTTAGGTAGAGGTATCTCCTGTATTCCAGGGGAAAAAAAAAAAAACAACCAAAAAAACCCCTAAGAAGAATCCCATTTTGATTTTGAAAATGAGAAATGTATTTATGTAGGCTAAATCTCAGCATTCTTGAAGAAATAACTTTTTTATTTGCAGAAAAAGAAGGAGTGGAAATAACAAAGAGGAAAAATTATGGGAATGAGAAGAGCCTTATTGCACTATCATACAGACAGCTTTCATGATAGATTGCTATTGGTTCCCAAATCAGTAATTTGCTGGGACTAATTTACTATGTTCAGTGTAAAACGGAGCCAGACTGGGTGAGAGGGCAGAGGGGAGCAGCCTGTGCATAGGAGGCAGGAAGGTCACTGGACATTATTGAACCATGATCAAAGGAGTTGCATATTTCTGTGTGTGCTGTGTGCAACACATGAGCCTTCCTACAACTGCAGGGAGCAGTCAGAACTGTTTTACAGGGTAGTCCATGGGTTTCTTTTAAATCAACAGCATTTTTTGAGTTAAGTGAAGGAAGAACTATGTTGTGGTTATGCGAAGGTCACAGCATGCTCAGTTCAGTTCCCTCTTCCTGAAGCCAAGCAAGTAATTTGATTTCTTGAAAATCAGAAAAAAACATGTTTTCTTTGGTAAAACATGCGATAGACAGTCCTACTAGCTGATGATTAGATTCACACCTCTGTGTTCTCATTCAAGGCTATTGCCACTGAGATCTGCAAACAAAGGTCTCACAGCCTGCTGAGCCAGCTCCTTTACAGCTCACAACCTTCCCCTGCCCCACTCTCCACCATGGTTTCTCTGTTCCTGTAGCCCAGGCACCAGGACTGCTGGGTCTCCAGGCTACATGAGTGTTGGTGGCCTTCTAAGAAAGTGCTCTGTCTCAGCCAGTCTGTAAAATGAAGGTATCAACAAGCAGTCCCCAGAGATGTCAAAAGATCCACAGCCTGTGTAAGAGTAAATCTGATGTTAAAGTCTTTGCAAGACAGATGAGTTATAGTACAGAGCTTTTTAGCTCAGGGTTTTAAATGACTCTTGTAAGGAGAAGCTGGAAGTGTAGTCTGAATTTGAACCTCCTCTGGACTTTTATCAAAGGTCTTTGATGAGCCTGGTCCAAATTATCTGAAAAGCTTAACACCTATGATCAAGAACAGAGCTCCAAAGTCAAAAGGAGGGTTTAGTCTATTTCATATTCCCTGTCAGCCTTCTGCCTTGTGAGTGGAGACACAACAAACCTAAAAAATCTACACTTAACTACAGTGATTTTCCTTGTCATCTCCCCCAGCAAGTGCCTAGCTTGCCCTGCCAAGAGCCAATGGCCACAGCTCACCCAACAGCCACACACAAGTACAGCATCTCTAACCACTGCTTTTCAATCATTCTTTATCCTAAAGTAAACTCATTATTTCTCCTTATCTGCAGATGTCCTTCATTGTATGTAGAACCAAAGTCCTCTGAGCATTATTGCTGCGCTGCTGTGCAATGGCAGACAGGAGAGGAGGAGAACAGCTCACCCCAGCTCCTGCCAGGCTCACTGCTACACTCCTGCTAAAGCCAACACGTGCTTTTGTCAAAGAAGTAACTGTGGTTGTCCTCAATGTAACAGTCTGCACCACCAATTAAATAAAAGTAAAATTTATTTGGTATAGGACAGAAAAATAAGGAGAACAAAATCACTTACAAAATACATGTTAAGCAAAAACTTTCACAGAACCAGATTAATATTTTATAAAAAGCTCAAACTTTAAGCATCTGATAGAAATGTTACTTTCTGCTCAGCCTGTTTTATGTTTCCCTCTCTCTTGTGTGGCTTTGGAAGTCCAAATTTAGATGTCTTCCTCCGCACGCATTAGTTTACACTAAGGAATATTTATCACAGACACTGTATTTCAAAATGGCAACACACAGAAACGGTTACTCCCTTTTTTAAGATATGTAGTTTCCATTTTTTCTTTTTTAGTCAGCACACCCACCTGCTGCATACTCACTGAGACCATATACATATGCCCTGCTTCTGCCTGAGTTACTCCAATACTCCCCTCTTTGCCAATGCTCCAGTTTACCTTTTAACTGAATGGTCCAAACACATCCATCCTACAGGCTACAAGGTCCCTGTTTTCTTCCAATGTACATGAAGAACCATTCCATGAATTTGCACTTAATGTGCTCCTGGATATCTTAGGTGAGAGATTCTCCTTGTTTTCTGGTGAATACTGTTTGAAAGATTAAAGCTCACACAATCTGTGTTACATGGAGTCAATGTACCGCTGTAACAGGTTGTTTGCACCCAGCTGTGAGACAAAGCTGTTGACACCACTGTGATGTGGAACTACAAACATGCACATTTTATACCATAATTTTTACTCTAGTACTGGTAACAACAAGGTTTTTATTTCCTTGAGCAATCTTCTCTTTTCCAGCATCCTGTGGCCAAGGGGCCCTCTCAAGGTCTCTCAACATTTGACATTCTGCTTACAATAATCTTGGTTTGATCACTTAACTCCATTCTTTTCTTCCAAGGCAAAAAGTACCCTTTCTATTTCCATACTTCTGCACAGAAAATTGTTTTGTTACAATACATGTGAGGCATGATAGCAGTTTGGCTCCTTTATCCTCTGCTCCAAGACAGATCTGCTTCTACAAGTGTCCTGTAAACAGTTGATGCTGCAAGGAGAAACTACCAGTTTTTAAAATGACAATAAAAGGAACTTCTTTCACAGTTCTGTCTTGCAGAAAAAAAAAATCCTTATGATTCTTTTAGTGTTGGGAAATGCTGGCTTTTAAACAAGAACTTTGCAATGTTATTTATTTCATTTACAGAAATATACACTTCCTGAATCACAAGCTGAGTTTCCTTTAACAACTCTGAACATTCATCACTGTGACCTCTTCACACAACAGCTGGTGCAGAAAGTCATAACAAACATAACATGTGCTTTTCTTCCAAAAATATAGAGCAGAAATTATTTTTACATGGTACAAAATTATTCTCATTTTATTTACGGAGTTGAATTAAACAAAAATGAACATCCGTGGCTGTTGCCACGCAGTCTGAGCCTTAGCAATAACATTAGAAGATGAGGTGAGAAGGTTTGTAATACAATGCCATTGAAACAAACCCAGCAAATCTGATATGCAAGCAGTGAACCAAATTTAGTTCTGTAACCTATGCAACCACACTGAAATCAGCTGGGCTGTGTGGGCAGCAGTGTCAGACACTGGCTTTGGGACAGGTCTAAATTTTCAGAGCAATCCCAGCAATTGCTTGTGAAGCCAACCAGGGCCCACATACACCTCACCAACACACACTGATCCAGTGGTCTCTCCATACACTGAGCTCCACCTGGAGTTAGCAGATCAAGCACATAACAACAGCAGGGCTTGGCTCAAACACTGTAAAATGCTACTGTCGGCACTGTTTATGTTAGGACCTGGAAGAGCAACATCTATTAATTCTTCTATTGAGACACAGAAAAGTCGACTAAAAAAGTCATAAGGCACCATTGATTCAATCTGTTTTGTATTATTCTTTTTTAACACTTCATAGTGAAATAAATATTTTCATACTGATCATATTGTAAATAGCTACTGCTACATGAAGCAATATATTGAATGATAAAAGGCTGCATTGTTCTGGAATATATCTAAGGACTTTTACAGCAAAACATATAAATGGAAACGCTGTTGTTATGTGAACAAAAATGCCTCTTTCTGCAGTGTTAAGATATTTTACATGTACGCCAAACATCTCTAAAAAAAAAAAGAATTGCTAAAACCTAAGCAGCTCAAGATTCTTGGCTTGTTAACTGGGGGCCTTTTACATGGCACATTTTAAAGTGAAACTGAAGCTGGTTTTCCAAGTCTTTGGTAGTGGTCCAGATTTCTGGTCAGAAAACCTTGCTGAAAAGATCAAATACAGGATAATTTCTATGATACAGAGAGTTGGCAGAACACTGGGCAGCATTTTCATTGACTTATCAAAATAAAACAGTCATGTTGGAAGCAGCTAAGTTATAAAAAAGATATAATTTCTGGAGGGCTGGGGGTTTTTTTTGGCTGCATAGCTATTTGGATATTAACAAGGATTTGGCAGGTCAAGGTATTGAAAATACTGTATTCTTGAATTCAAAATATTTTTCCTTAGAAAGTTATTCTGTACTTCGGTTTTAAAATATGAATACAATAATTTATCCTTTAAGTTATTATCCTAAAAATCTTATTTGGACTTCTATTCACAAAATAATATCCAAAAGAGATAGGCACTTTGTTTAAGTGACATCCATAAAATACATATACAAATTCAGCATTGTGCCAGGTTTGATCCCAAGGTGCACCTGTCACATGGAGGTCCCACCAGTATCTGTTTAAGAAACTCTTACAGCCACGATCCTGCAACTGGATGTAGATACATCCCTGCGCCTGCGCATTTAATTGCAGGTTCAAGACCATAAACAGTAACTTAAAATAGGTCATTAGATATAAAACTGTAAAAAACAGGTACATGATCAAATGCTATCACAGCTAACAAGATTTTGTAAACAAACACTGAAAAGACCAAATTAAATTTGATCTGGCCAAATCTGACTCTGGTCTCATCCCCTTCAATGCGATGTCCAGGCTGCCAGGCAGAAAGTGGATCTGCCCCTCCCCACTCACAAACAGAGCAAAAAGCCCTATGCACAGACATTTCAGTAGGGTCCAGACTCTCTGGCTAAATTCCCTAGATTTTCAAGGACTGACCTCATTCTAGCCACAGAGTGTACTTAGGATCATGTCTCCCATGCTAGAGAAACATTTTCTTAACCTACATGACTAGTTTTTATGTTTTATTTTGGGTTTTTTTGAGCAACACCCATGCATGGCTGCTGACACAGGCTTGGCAGGGATCCCAAGGAGCACACTGAAGAAACATACTGCTGATGAGACTGAGGGGTAATTTTTCAGGGCTAAACTTCAGAGGTCCAATTAACAAAGAACTATCATTCACCAATATTTCAAATCCAGAATGATAACCTTCCTTAATTTCCAAAGGCATTTTATACACACTTAGATCCACTTGTAAAATTCACTCATACAATGAGCTCTTTTCTCATACACAAATTCAAAAGCCATTAAACATATTAACCACTTGTCACAATGTTAGAATACTTTACTCTGTCTTCTATTAATGTAAGCCTTGCAGTTCTCTGTAGAGACTCCTTTCAGCAAAGTTTGAAAGGACAGGCTTCATGGCCAACTCAGAAGACCAAATCTTTCCATTTCTCTTGAACCAGTGCAGACACCAAATTTTGGATGCTCCCACTTGAATGCACAAACCTCGGACCCCCTCCAGAACATCAAAGGGCTTTCACTTAGGAACATTTTTCACCTTGGCTGCTCTACCATAATGTAAGTCAAATACAAGCTCTCTGTTACCTAAGTGCCAAGAAGCTTTATAAATCAAACCCCATCATTTAGTTGTACCAAAGAAACAACTGGAAAGCAGTCTGTGGAGCACTGGCATTAGTGATGCTTTACAGGAGGAGCCTGAAACTACAGGCTGCGTTTGCACCCAGACTACTTTCTGAGGACTCTTCACATGCAGTATCAGGCAGAGGGCATTACAGTAATCCAGGGTACAGATGACATGATGTGGGTTGGTCCAGGTAAGAGTAGGAAAGAATTAGGTCACAGAACACATAACACTACTAAAAAAATAGGAAAGAGGGGATAAAAAAATATACATATTTTTATGCTGATGAATTCTTCACTTGTGCTTTTCTTTGGAAGATTCTCTGCAGATAAAAACAAGGCCAGAGACACTCCATCCTTGAGGCAGGATGTGCTGTGCATTGCTTAAGATTTGCTTGACTAAGCTTAAGTGAAAAAGTTAAAGATGAACTCTTTGTCACCATGTAGTAGGTCTATGGCTTGCAGAAGCAGATGGGCTGAGTTAGGCATGCAAAGAAGGATCCAGGGGACTCCTGGCTATGCTTTTTACCCAGCAACTGTTTTTTTAAACATCAAATACTTTATCATTAAAATAACACAGCTACTGTACCCAAAGTGAATGAAACAGCTTCGTTCAAGCTCTATCAAATTCAAAGCCAGACCTCCCATGGAGCTCTCCAGGGGACAGGGTTGGATGCGGTAAGCATGATGCACGTACGTTGTGTAAGGTCCACAAAATGCCTGCAGTATAAGCGAATAAAACTCATAGCTTTGAGCAACTATAGTCCATAAGCCACACCTATTACTTCTGTAATAGAGACTGAAGTTTGTTCCAGCTGACAAGCCAAAAGTGGAAATCAATCAAGACAGACAACTTTCCAGTCATGTGGACAGGAGAGCTGACCCGAAGGAAACTTGAGAACAGATGTCACCCAAAGATGGGCCAGAACCCATTTCACCTTGGTATCGGTGGGAGCGGGGGGGCACCTCTTTCTTTTCGGACAGACCCACCTAAAAGAGAAAGAAGGTTTTTTTGTGTTACTCTTCCTGGAATGCTCCTTCTTTTGAAGGAGGAGTTTACATCCAAGCAATTAAGTAAAGCAACTGGTGAAGATCTACTAATTTTCATGCCTGGCCATTAAAAAAAACCAACTTTGTAGAGTTTCTGGTTAGTTTATTAAACAACATCAGAACTTCAAACACTGTAAAATAACGTTTTTAACCAATGCTGTCCCTAATGTATGGAAAACACACGTATTTTGGTCCATTGTCCCCTTCTCTAAACAGACTGATAGTTCTTGTTAGCCCTACTAACTTATGTGAACACACAACTTCTCAGTGCTACTTGCAATACATGCAAATCTCAATGAAAAGTGGCAAACTCTAAACACAGTAAAATTTCAAAGCTCTTAATGTTTTTCCCTGTATGAAGATTTTCATAGCAAACTCATAAAAGGAAACACAAAAAAATGCATATGTTACTTTGCCTTCATTTGTGGACCAGTACAAATGGGATGAAAGGTAAAAGGGCAAAGTGAAGGGTCAGAGACTAACAGGAATCTCTGCTTCAAACCAAACCTTCATCATCTGGAAACAGGAGAGAAACATCTGAGTGTACAGATGATTACAGGATAACTATGAGCCACCAATGTCACTGGTTGTGAAAGAAGTCATTGATCCTTGGGTGTATCAGGCAAAATACCACTAATGAAGATAGGAAACATTCATGCTGCTGGAGAAGATGTTTGAAATCTGAACTGGAACAGCATGTAACACCAATTGGAAAAGAAAAAATCAAACTGAAATGTATACCTAAGCAGCTCTGATGATCAGAGATGATGGCTTGGAAGCAGAGTGTAGTACATCCGGACTGAATCAGCCCATCAAAACAAGAACTGAGAGGACTGTTGTCTTAAAAAACACGAGGAGTTTAACACACAAGAAGAGAGGGAAACTAAACTCAAGGATGATGCTGGCATGAAAATAAATGAGTTGTGCATGAATTTAGACGGGAAATGAGGAGAAAGTCCTGAGGGATTTTGTGGTTCTGGCTACCTAGAGCAGAAGGGCTGACTATAATGGCAGAGCTGGTCACTTACAGTACATGTTTCAACTTCGAAACCAAACAATTCCCCACTCAAATACAAGTTTAAGAGGGCTTGTACCTGTGAAACTGCATTTAGCTTTTCCTGTGTGGTGAGGAAGAATGATCAGACTGTTAGTCGGAGAAGTCTGGAAACTTCAGCATCCAGACTCTTTCCCATCCACATTGGTTTTAGGACAATACACTGAAATTCCAACTTACCTCTACTTTCATTTCTTGCTAGTTTACTGGGATAACTTCTATTCATGGGTACATATGGCTCTGGAGGTGGCAAATCAGATATCGGATGAAAAGAAAATCTGCTTTCCCATTCATCTGAAAAAATCCCATGCAATTCAATCATTAGTTTTCTGACATAGCTTAAGAAAGTAAATTGACATTAACATCATGTTTGATGCATGTTCTATGTCGCAAAATGCTTACACAGGTGAGAATGGAACCAGCATTCTCTTAGGAAGCCAGGGAAGATGATGCTTTAGGTTAGTTTGGGAATGAAAAATTTTTAAACTTTGATTGATCAATTTGCCAATTTAATGCAAAATCTCGTATCAGGAAATCAGCCATAACTCCACTAAAATAAGTGTTACTCTCCCTTTCATGTGTAACAGATCTGCTTTTATATATATATATATATATATGTATATATATGCTACCAGAACTGCCTAGTTTCTCCTGCTTCAGAACAGTATTTTGGTCCTGGTACAGAATTTCCTGATACTCATGTGCCATTGATATATAGAGCTCAAAAGCATCATTAAAAGCACACTCCTATAAGCATGGGGTTTTCTCTCTTAATATTTATACTGGAAGAAGAAAATTTGGGGCCATTATGCTAAAGTTTATGACAGAAAATCCTATATATAATTACTGTCAAAAATGGAAAAATATGTGACTTGAAGCTGTATCTCTTTAGACTACAGAGGCCTTTTTGCTGTACTTATTGAGTCTACAGAACTCTAAAGAATAAAGCAAGCTGACCGGTTTCTCCACTGAAATAATAGGAAATATTCCAAGAGCTCTGTTCTGCACTTGGTTTTGAAAGCCTAAGGAAGAAAGTGTGGGCTAATTTAAACTTCATCATTTCTTCACTTGCTTGCTTCAGGACTCTGCAACCATAACTTTCTTGTGATATTGTGATATTTTACTGCATAATGTAATGAACAGCTGAGTAAGTTCTACCTGGCATTTGTACATGTGGTTATTTGCTGGCATCCACTTTTTCTATGTTTACTCCCAAAGCTGCAATCAGAAACTGGAGTGTAAAGGAACTGCATGTTCTGAACCCTGCAAATGACTTGTGTAGGAAAAAATATGCCTGTGATCCTTCTGCCATACCTGATGTGTAAAGATGTTTCAAAAGCGTGAGTTACAGTTTCATTTTCTGTTTGCTTTTTCTAACCTTATAAATGTCAGAAATACCAATTTTGGCCTCCCGTAATTAACTGAAGGATTTATGTGTTCTATGTAAATAGAAAACAATTGAAAAGCATGATGAATCTTTAAAACACAGCAATCTTGGACCTCATCTTTTCAATAAACACTAGCAGAAATAGATACTTGACATTTTCAGCAATGTTCTGACAATCCCTTCCTTCATCTGTTTTTCAGCTTTTGAGTCATCTAACTTGTTCCAACTTCCAAAGTGTCAGTGTAGCTGTGGTTTGACTTAATATTAGAGTTGAAACAATCCCCTTCCTTTTTTGAGGGTATTTTTCAAAGGGTTATTTTGGAGATTGTATTGATGACTTTGCAACTCTGCTCTAGGTAGAATATTTATCCTGTTCTTACTTGACAGGGTTAACTGAGACCCAAGTGACACCTCTGTTGGTCAGAAATCAAAGGCTGGCACTAGAAACAAAGCCTCTATCGCAAACCTTTTTTTAGGTATTAAGGCCAAAAGCCACTACACCTTCTCTGTGGAGGACAAACAGCTGGGAGGATGGCTCACCATCACCTGGATCCTGGAAGCCGTTTCTGACAGCTGCTGAAGGTGGCGGTGGTGGCGGCGGCGCTGCTGAGCCTGGCCGGTCGGGGGGAAGCGGAGGTCGTGGTCCAGCTCTCTGGCTGTCCAGCCCTGCTCGGGAAGGCAGCTGGGGAGTAGTGGGCAAAGCCCTGGAAGTGCTTCCGTTCCTGCTTATGGGAGGAGGTGGTGGGAGCGGGCCTAGAGCAAAGCAAGAGGCAAGCACACAAATGCTGTTAACACCAGGGGTTACTATGCCAGTGGAAAGCCACTGCCTGCATTCCAAGGCCTCCCGCTAACAAAACGGGCTGTTTTAGGACCCTTGGCCCCAAGGGGTAATGGCCCTCAGCACCCACTTCCCTGCTCTCCAGGGCTCTCTAGGGATTTAGTGCTGATTTGGAGAGTACAGCTCAGAGGAGCAGGATGTATCTAAACATAAATACACTGCAGTGTCCATGTTCCCATTTCCTATTGGGGTCTCCCCCCCCCACCCTGTAGCCCTGGGAGAGGGGTCCTGGGGACAGACATGGGGTCAGCCTCGTTCCCCATTGGTTGTTTTGTGTTCCCCTGCGCGGGCAAGGACCCTCGGGTCCCGGGATTGAGCAGTTCCTCGGCAGAGCCCCGGCCATGCGGCTGGAGAAATAAACATCTCTGAAACATCTACCAAGAATCTGTCGGTCCATATATATTTCTTTTCCACGGGACTCCTGGTTTGATATATGCGTGTTACAGTAATCCCCGCTGTAACAATTTCCCTCTGTAGAGGTGCTGGTCCTTGAAGCTACTTTTAAACCACTCTAAATCGACAGTGGCCACAACAAGCAGAAGTCACAGCTGGAATTCAGGGTGCTGTGGAGGTCCAAATCGTAACACATTTCCTTTCTATGTACCATTGCAAGGCAAGAGGATGGAAGACACTTGCTACCCTCAGAGGCTCTTTGTCCATAGGGGTGGTCCCCTGTGGGTGTGACAGCCAGCGTCCGCGGTGGTGCACAGGGGAGCTCAGCCCAGGAGCGGCTGCATTAAGCAGCAGCTCATCAGCTCACTCATTTATAAACAAATGGGCTGCATGACAGGTTTTTCGGTGGAGCATCTCCATCTCCCTCTAAACTGGAAACAGACCTCACACATAGACTGGCATTTCCAGTGTTTGTGTATCTGTAACTGGCAAGGATGAAACAGGTCAAATGTGAAGGCACAGCCCATGTAATACAGACCCAGGGCTGTCCTGAGGGCAGGGGGAAGGGTGCTTCTACAAGAAAAGTAAATAAAGACAGGAAAGCTGCTGCTGCCAGGGAAAGAAGTGCCCATGGTTAGGACACAAGAAGGTGAAGCAGAGGGTGTGGAGAGTTACGCATGTTCAAAAGTCTCACTACCTCTGTTTGGCACAGTTGGGCAACTGACAATTATGCTAATTTTGAATAAATGCTTCCGTGTCCTGATGAAATCTATCTACAGACATGCACTTTGAAAAAGAGAGCGGTAGATATTGTGTCTCCAGCAACAAGCATTGAAACATGTTTCAAGAAACATGCTGTACTTCTTATTTTACAAATTACTACAGTTTGCCTTCAGGGAATGGTTTCAAAGAATGAGAAGCATTCAGCAACTTTCAGAATAGTTTTGCTTGCTCTCTCTAAACCTAGCTAAACTTCATTGTCTATACTGAACTACTGCAGAATAGGTGTATTTATGATTAGAATGTATTGCTACAACTTCCTTCTACTTACTGAGCCAGAAGAAAGGTAGTGCAGGTTTGCTAAAGCCATCTGCAAAGAGTCAACTAGGAAAGCGCTGGTGGAAGGCTATCACAAAACAAACTCTTGGAAGTGACTGAATAACTGCAGACACTCTCTGCAACTTTGATCCATCCTCCCAGTCAACTGTCATGGGATTTCTCTGATTTATTTACTGCAGGGTGCACTAGCGTTGTGCCATCCTCTGGGTGCACAACCAGCTCTACAAAGCACAGTTTCAGGACCACTATTTTCTGTAGCTGCACAGCTGCTGTAGGTGTTGGAGATCCAGGCTGGTTCAAGGAGCTGGAAACCAACATAGATAGCTGTCTGTGGGAGTTCCCAAGACATTCAATTCTATTGTCTAGGACTGGGCAGGCTAGAGATGATTTCTGAGTTTATTTCAAAGGATGAAATGAAAGGCAACTCTATGGAGTTTCCCAGCAGTATCTTCTGTGCTTTTCTCCTCCTGATGTTACAGGGCCTGACTGTGCCTAAATTCTCTCATCTCCAAAGGGACAACTATCAGGTATTAGACAGCTGAGTTATGATGTGCAATTCTTAAAAGTTATGAACAACAGCTGTCACAGAGGACAAAGTACATTATGAAATAACTCAAAGGAAACAATTCTACTTTTAGTCTAATTTCATATCTACATATGGTAAGTAACAACACTTAGTCACACTGTAACAACTGCAATTACATTTAACAACTGCTGGCTAGGTCTTTTATTAAACCTGTTTGTATTCGACTGTGTTTGTGTCTCCCAACACGTAGAAGGTCAGGTTCCGCAAACCTCCACTCGCAAGAACGCCACCATTAACTCACGCTGCTTGACTCAGGAAGTCAGATGCTGTCACCTTACCAGAAGCTTCTTTGCATCAAAGAACATAATGGGGAAATCCCGTTTGCAACCCTTTTCAATTACAGTGACTATAATCAAAGTTACCGGATCTGCAAAAGTACACGTGAGCACACTGGTGATTCGCTGTGACTTTCCTTAAGCCACCACGATGCCCATCAACCCTCGCTTCCAACTGCAGAATCCCTAGTGCCCCCAGGATGTCATCCTGGGATGTGTTTGTTGAGCATGTGAAGCCGGTGCGGGCATGGCCAAAACACCCTCGCCCCGTGCCATCTGTCCCGGCCGAAGCACCCTGGCCCCGTGCCACCTGTCCCCGCTCCCTACCTGAGCGGCCGGGCGGGTCTCTGACGGGCGGCGGCGGCCTCTCGCCGGGCGGCGGGGGCAGCGGTCCGGAGCGGCCCCCGCCGGGCGCCGGGCACGACCCCAGCGAGATGTTCCTCTGCGGCAGCCGCGGCATCTCGTCGCCGCCGGCGGGGGCGGGCGGGACCGGGGGCGGCCCCGGCCTGCTGGGGGGCAGCGGGGGCGCCGGGGCGCCGAGGGCGGGCCGGGGGGCGGCGGGCACGGGCGGCTTGCTGTTCTGCGGCGGCGGCGGCGGCAGAGACGCCTCCCGAGCGGCGGGCGGCCGGTGCCCGGCGGGGGGCGGCGGCGGGGGCGGCGGCTTGTCCTCCGCCGGCCGGCCCGGGGTGGGCGGCAGCGGCGGCCGACCCGAGAACGGGGACGCCGCGCCGGGGCCGGGCTGCCGGAGGGGCCCGGCCGACCCCGCGCCCCGGCTGCCCGGGAAGGGCGGGGGCGAGGGCCCCAAGCTGGGCTGCCGGTTCAGCCCCGGTACCGGCGGCGACCCCCGGTTGTGCAGGCTGGAGGCGATGGGTCGGGGCGTGCTGGGCACCGGCGGCGGTGCCGCCTCGGGCTTCGAGCCGGCGTCGGGCCTCGGCGGCGGCACGCGGCTCCTCTGCGGGTCCGGGACGGCGGTGCGCGGCCCCGAGGGCGGCCCCGGGAAGCGCGGCGGGCCGCTCGGCGGGCAGAAGGGCTTGGCGGCGGCGGAGCGGCCTCCGGGCGGCAGGACGGGCGGGCGGCCTCCCCCGGCGTCTGTGGACACAGGAGAGGGAGCATCAGCGCCGTCGCACCGAGTCTGCGGTTCCGAACGGGCCGCGTCCTGAGACTGCGAGCGGCCAGGGCGCCGCCACCCCTGCCTTGAGGCTCAGCCCCAACCCCGGTACCGCTGGAGAACCACTCCATAGGTGCCAGAGTAGCAGGTGACATCCTGATATTGCTTATGAGGGACGAGTTAAGAGGCCACAAAGTAACACAAGTGGTGCGGCCGTCACACAGCAAGCAATAGAACAGGGAGGGAAGAAATGGTGAAGAACAAGTTCTGAATACTGTCAACGTGAGAGCAAATAAATCCTAGCTTTAAAATTATGTATAACAACAGAAGTCCAGCAAAAGGCTCTTTTCAGCCCTTTCTAGTAGCTGTGATCTAAGGATCTAGTTGTGCACATCAGGAAGAAGACAGGTGGCCCTGCAGTTCAGAAGTACTGTTCTGCGATGCCAGGAGCTTTTGTATTAATACAAGTTCACAAAATAGACTGTGACACAACAAAAAATACCAGCTCTGAGAGACTGTTTTGTACACACGTGCTGAAAAATTATGTTAGGTTATAAAATATGTAATATTTGTAACACTCTACAACTCCCATTGCATAGTCGTTCTTCAACAAGCATGAAATCCTATGTTCTTAAACTTAAAAAACTCAGTGGCCCCAGATGTCCTTCATTTAAAGGGGCATGAGGCTTCGGGCAGCTGTTTTGTCAGCCAGAAGCACACTGCCTGCTCCAGACAAGCCTCTACCTGCAGTGTGCATACCAGCCAGCTGGGAAGCCTCACCACTCCCTAAGCAGCAAATCATGCTGCTGTGGAGCTGACACAGAAGTACTTTCCATTTGGAAAGTAGATCCTTTTTCTTGGTGCACAAGAAAGAATTAGCCTGGATCCTCCTGTGTTCCCCTCTGGTCCTGTACACCAGCAGCTAAGGCAGGATGTAATCTGCCTGACTGTACTTTGCAGGTAGCAATTCAACACTACCAGGATCTTTAGTTTTCATCAATAATGAGGAGGATGGGTGGAAAGGGAGTTTTGCTTCTCCCTCATAAAACCTAATAGTAAGAATAAACCAAGATTCAATCTGAAAATTACATTTCCTAAGAGCCTACAATACTTGATGGGTTTTTCAATCCCAGCAGGTAATTTAGCGCTATGAAGGTTTAAAGCAATGTCATTTTTTCCCACTGAAAATTCAAGGTCTTTCTTACCAGCATCTCGACTCGCAGCAGATCTGAGCTTTGGCATTCCTGCTTGAAAAAGGCCTCCAAGGCCAGGTGGTCCACCTCCACTGAAGCCACCACCACTGCCACCACCAAAACCCCCGCCACTGCCACCGCCACCTCCTCCAAAGCCACCGCCACCACCTCCACCAGATCCTTTGGGTTCTGTTGGGAAAAAAAATCCCCCATATTAGTGAAGCAAGATTGATCCTGCAAAGTCACCTCTTTCATTAGAGTAATGCTTGTAGCTGGGGAAAAATGGATGAACTTTCAAAACACACAAGGTTTGGGTCATCAGAGCTACCATCATCCCACTGCCACTGCATCATGGAGGTGGTGGTGGTGCAGTAACTGTGGTGGTGCAGTAACCATAATAACCACAGCCTCTCTGTTTTATTAAGCCATCACTTTAGTCTGCTATAGACTGGACAGCAGAGCAAATTGCTGCAGAGAATTTGGAACTGAGCATGGATGGGACTTCTGAGAATATCATGTGGTCTTTGTTAGCATCTTAGTTGCTTATTTCCGTTTCTTCCTACTTTTGCTCTCTTATCCTTCTCCTCCACTTCCCCATAAGCAGAGACAGGGCAATCTCATGGGAAAAAGGGAAGGAAAGCAGAGGGTCCTTCCTCTTGAAGGTGTCTTTCGGGATCACTGCTGGGAATGCACAGAACTCTCTCATTATTGATGACATTGCAACATATCCACTTATTTAAACAAAGCCTAGTAGGGATGGAGATGCCATTCCAGTAGGTTCAGAAGTGCAGGGACAGGATCATTAGCTGTTAATGTTTCCAATAGGCAGGAATTATTTTAACTGCCCTCCCCCTTTCTCTCCCATTTCTCTCTAATGTCAGTATTTCTGCTGTGACAGCTGAGTTGTCAAAAGTAAAATGAAAGTGTTTCCACAACTACAATACAAAGAAGAGCCCCATTCAGAGCATCACTGCAAAATGAGCAGGTGCACAGGTTGGGGTATCTTGTGGTGATCAGCTCTCAGATGCTGGGCTACATGGGCTAAGATCAGTTGCTTAATTTCTTGGAATCTTAATTTCCACAACTTTGGGTGGGTAAAAATTTCACTGACTTCAAAGTAATTAAAACCTGTGGATGAAAAGCACTTGTAAAAATTTCCCTACGAGAAAAGGAAGATTGTATCCATGGGGGAATGTTTCACATTATCCTTCTCTTTCTTAAGCATGTCAGCTCAGTTTGGCTCTGACTCAGACAGGGTGTGAACCTCTGGAGAAATGCTGTTTAGTCTTTCATCATTATTTGTTAATTCATGTAAACAAGATAATAGGCTGCATCATTTTTATCTTAATGTTTACCCCCTCCTTTAATCCCCTCCAGCTCATTACAATAACTAGAACATGTAACTTGACATTCAGAGATAATCTTTAAAAACTAGCTGGCTGATAGCAGGATTGTATCTAATTTTTTTTAAAATTATTTTTATTTGGTCACACTCCTCTGGGCATTTCTTTCTTTCCTCATCATGTTCCTATCACAGTCCAGCCTTTAATTTCATGGCCAAACCTAGACTGAAGTATATCACATTTGCTACTCTGTCTGTAGAAGAGTCTTTTCTCCTTAGGTAATGAATGCTGTTCCTCTGTCAGCACAGGCCTATGTTCCTGTTTCTGTTCTGTCTTCCCAATACTTCCCAATCTGCTACATGGGCTTCCCCAGCCTCCTCTCGGCACCTACCAAGATGTGCTGTGAGACACAGCAGCAGCACAGCTGGAGAGAGAGCTTATTTCCATTCAGGTAAGGAGAGTCACTGCCTTGTGCAGTACTGCTGGGCAGGCTGAGCAGCAAGGCTCAGCCAAAAAGATAACACCCCTGAGTGACTCCAGGAGTGGCACAACTGCATGCAGCAGTGACACACAGGTAGACCTGTGGCTTCTGGCTCTGGTTTTGCTCTAAGTGATCCTGGAGGCAATGGTGTCATGCCAGGCATGCATTTATTCTTATATTGTTTATACAAAAGTAGAGTCTGACATTCCACTTTATTCTCTGCCCTCTCCTCAGTCCTTATGGGGGTTTTGTTTGCCCGATCTGCTGCAGGTCCTCAGCAGAACTCCTGGTAGGGCTTACGTAGTTTTCTGATATAAGCAAACAGGAAAATAAACCACTTTATGAGAATTAGCAAACAAATTAGCATTCACATTTCATAAGCAGTACTTGATTTCTCAGCTGACTGTTCATTCATGATGAACAGAATTTATTTCTATGCACGCCAATTTCTGGCACTTTCTTTTATCTACTCTCATGGCAATTCATCTGATGATATACAAAATAATTTTCTGCTTTCAGATATGTAGAACTATTCATGCCTACAGAAATTCCAACATGCAGAATCATACTTACTGTCTAGAATTGGAGCACTTCTGTCATTAGTAACAGTCTTCTTGAGCTTTTTTCCTTTGGTAATATCAGATAATAGAGCATTTCTCCCTGCTTGTTCTGACCTGCTCAGAGATGGCTTTTCAGTATTTGCCTGCAAAACAAAGATTAAAAATAAGGAGGCAAAATAAACCTCAGCTTCTACATACAAAGTTTTTCTCAAATAGGAGTGGGTAGGTAGCATGTCACGTCTAGTTTTGTGAATGATATTAAAGGTATGTGGCCTTGTTACTGACTTGAAGTCCCCAACACTACTGCTATTCTAACCCACAATATTCATCAGAAACAGAACACTTCTATGTGAATTCACCTTTTTTTAACTCATGATTTAGAGTCTCTGATTTTTTAAAGCCAAGGCATATCTGTGGCAAATTGCCGTCTTGGAGACTGAACAAGAACAGTCTACACACATAACTTGATTATACGAGAAGGTGGACGTTCTTGAAAGTTGTAGTGAAATACAAATTCTAGATAAGTCAGAGCAAAGACAGACCTTTGTCTACTATTTTAGCTTTGACAGAAATACTTCAAAATGGCAATCACCACTTCAATAATATTGACCTCTCCATATAGACAAAATAAAACCTTTGGACGTAAGAGGTTTGTCTCAATGGTCCTCTCTTTTCATTTTATGTTTTGGTGACACAGTTTTTCAAGAAAGGACAAAAAACCTCCAAACAATACACTTATATGCACATATACATGCACATATATATGGCTCTTTCTTCTAGGAAATGGTTCTGGAAACACTTTCTAACTTATCAGATCAGTGTTATGGAGATTTCCTGAAAGGTGGGAAGAGTTGTCATGGAGAGACCAAGCAGAGTCCATATACTGTTTGTGGTGGAAAATGAGGGAAAGACTCTTGAGCGACACAGCCCATTCTGTGTAATCAGCTAGGGTTTTTCACTGAAAATATCTGGGTACTTTAAAATGGCATTTCAAGAAGCCTCTTCCTTCTTGTCAGTGAGGTGGCTGACTGTTGGGAGGGCAAGCACAGCACAAGCCCTATTCCAGTTTAAGCTTAAGTCAGGTCCGATGTAGTTTCACCCACCATGTTGTGTCAGCAGTGGATCCCGTGCTCTGATACCACAGGCTGGCTGAGGGAGCTGTGCTAGCTAAGAGCAATCCTTACCAAATTTAAACAATAGGATCGAGTTTTTCCATCTCAAGTCACATAAGTACTGGAGCAGAACAAGAGACAAGGTGGGAGTACAGGTCTGGAGAAAGGCAAGGGGATAGCAAGACTTCAACTCTCCTGACAGAGGCAGCTGTTTCCTCTCCACCAGATCAGCCACCAGTGTCGGGAGGAATAAAAGGATGGAGAATTAGAGTGGATAGTGACACCCACATGAGCACTGGAAGGCAGTGGAAGTGATGGTCCTTCTTGCAGGATCAGTGATCAACCATAAACAAAATGTTGGAGAGTTTTCCCCAAATATCATGGATACCCTCATCCACACCTCAGTATCTCTGGACATCCTATTCAATGTGACAAGCAGCAGCAGAGAACAGTGCATCATTTACCTCCTGTAAAACTTACCAAGGCCAATGTTGGGGGTGGAGGGGGAGCTGGAGGGGGAGGCACAGGCATGGTGGAAGGCTGAGTTCTGTCTGCTCTCGCTAAGAAACCTGCACAGCAAAACACAAACACACAAGGTCCAGAGATTAATACATCTTAATAAATAAATTTCTACTCAGCTAAAAAACATCCTTGCAGCTAACAGGTTTATATTCTACATTTCTGAGTCTAAATAATCTGTAAAAAGCACTTTATATTGTATGGAAACCAGCTGCATATTTAAACAGGGGTTCCCTACATGATCCCCACTGCCATATAAACTCATAGATACACACATCCAGTTTTGAACACTTACACAATCCATGCATTGCTATGGCAGTGCACAAAATGCAGTAACCAAATTGAACTCTGTTAAATCCAACAATCTTGTTCCCACGGAAGTGCTTCAGGATAGTCCCGTAGCTAAGCCATCAACCCTTACTTCAAGAAGGCATCATACTTTAAGATCATACTCAGAAGATGTTGACCTGTTAAATCCCTTCAGTTGCTAAAAGAGTCCCACACCTACACTGTTATGGGTAGAGTGGAAGAGCAGAGCTCTAGGATGGACTCATGCTTCTTCCTCTCTCCCTGCTCGCTCTGAAGATCCCAAGCTCCATCATCATATCTGAATGCACCTTCCTCCTCCTCAGAAGCAGCACACAGAGTCATGTTCTGGGTATTCTCCCTGAGGAGGAAGAGCAAGCAGGCAGCCTGGCCTCTCAGCTGCAAGCTACTGCAGACAGAAAAGCCTGGCTGCTAAAGCTCAGCCTTTTACAAGCTTCCCTGACAGAGACCAGGCTCCCACTCTTCCCCACCCCAAACTGAACTTTCAGCCTCAGGCAATCCTAGGAGGGTCACACCTGAGATACAAAACTTTATTGCAAGAAAATTACGGAACAACAGCAACAACAACAAAGTCCAAGTGTCAAGGACTATTTTTTCAAGTCACAAGGGCTTTTTGTGGCATTTTGGCACACAGCCCCTATCAGGGGCTTTAGGGCATTTCTAATGGGGCTATGGCATTTCAGCATGTGCTTTATTCTTTTATCTGAGCTTTCACCTGTGCTGGCCATTCACTTGAGCCACCTTTAGTAACAATGATTTGCCACCACTTTTATAATGTTTGCATAAGACAAGTAAAGACAGTGGGAATAGGAATAAGGGTAATTCTCCAGACAACCCCAGGCTGACGGCTGAGGTCGCCAGGGCAGTTATTTACAAGAATACACAGCTCTTACTTTTTTAAGTAACTTAATTGTTTTTGATGAAACCAAGGGGAAGTGTAATAGCACAGTATCTGTCACACCAACAACTAAAAAGACCATTAGGAAAATGCGCTGACTTAAACAAAATGGCATTTGCAGTGAGTCACCACCTACGAAGTAATGGCTCTGACATGATCCATGATATCTGTGTCAGAAAAAAACTGTTAAAAGTACAGATTTATCTCATCAGATGCTCATGCTTCAAAAGAATTAGAACACAGCTATAATCCCCCTTCCCCGCCAAAAAAAATTGCTGAGCTACCTTCCTCAGAAGAAATATTTTCTGCAATAAGACTTTAATGGATATTGTGTCAAGTCTTTAGGGAGAAAGGAGTCAGACACATCACCCATAGCTCTGGCTAATTATCTAGAAAAATCATGGAGTTCAAAGTGGTGTGAGGCACTAGTGTCTGTAGGTTTTCTTCTCTTGTACTGCAGAAACTGTTTCCAGTTACTGTGAAAGAGCAAGCAGAGCAGAGGGGAAGCTGGCAGATAGACAGACTGACTGACAAAGAGGAAGCTGTGTGAAGCCAAGCCTACACAGTGCTGTGCAAATGCACACATTCACAAAGTCCTGCAAACAGACCAGCCCGCTCTCATCAGTCCTCTGCTGCATTACTGAACATCCTAAGCTCCTCCAGAGAAACAACAGCTTCATATTCAGAGCATCTGCTTGAATTAAGTTATATTCCCATCTTCCAAATTTGTAGCTCTCAGTTGTTACATAAAACTCTGCACAAGGTCCTATCCTTTCCCAATCAGCATATTCTAAATGCAATATTTGAAATCTGAAACCTATTAAAAGCACCAAGACTAATGCTGCTTTGTTCTTAAGCTTCCTGTTTAAAAAAATAGTCAACAGGAAAATTATTTCTTACAGTAGACCACAACCATCCTGTTTCTTAACACAGTCTTTTCACAGCTGCGGTTGTCTCTAGCTTAACTGTGCCATGAGGATATTTCACCAAGCTTTTAACTGCTCCATCTGATTAAAAAGAGAAATTCTGCTTTCCTGCACTGCTTTGCTAAGAGGTCAAAGCAGTCTAGATAATGTACCATGAGTCTCCTTGGCACTCCATGTGTCACAGGAAAGTTTCTGGAGCAGGCAGAATACAGTTTGGTTTGATATCAGACTTTTAAACGAATCCCTTAAGGCAGCAGACCTGAATGCAGCAAGTGAGCCAGGTGGTCTGTGAAGCGCTTTCTGACTTGTCTACCTCCCTGTCAGTTAGAGACTGTTTCCTGCTTGGGCTGCTCTGTTCTACTTTTCTTCCCTTTTAACTGGGTTGTTTTAGATCAGCTTCTTAAGGAATTGGTGGCATAAAGAGGAACTAAGGTGATGCTTGAAGCCTGAGTTTTCTAAGGGGAAACCACCACCCACAGACACATCCAGCTTCTCCAAAACCCTCCCTGCACACATTATTTGCAAGGAGGCAGTGGGGAAAAAGGCGCTAGCTGTTCCCTCCTTCCCTATCCCATCTTACATGTACCTGTAGTCAACTGCTGCACACTAGCTAGCACTTCCGATACTGAAGGGCTCTGTCAACAGAACTGCCATGGAAATTAGGTACACACTGGTGAGCTTAGCATTTTGCTACTGTTGAACAAGCTCTATGGCCCTCAGAGAAAGGCTGGAAAACAGCGTTTTGGAAGCACAGGACAAGCTTCTGTAATAAACCGATCTCTAGCAAAACTGGCCTGAAGTTTAACACGAGCATCCTGAAGGGTTGTTTACTCATGGTATTCTAGAGCACACACTTCCTTTAGGAGCCATCAGAAAAGAGATCACATGGTGTGATGGAGAAACGTGTGTGCCCACACAAAAACATTTAATGCATAGACTTACAGAGCCCGTAAAACACCCTAGATCATCAAATTTTAGTTTAAAACCAAAGCTTCTTCACTCTTGTCACTCTGACTCTGCTTCTGCTGATAAAAAAGAAATTTTTAGAAACTCAAGCTGAAACTTTGCAGGAAAAAACAGCACCTCTGTCTTCGAAGCTCTAACTCACCCTTGCTGTTCGGTTGTTAGATTTTGTACAATCTATTTCTTTGCCTGACTTACTGTAAGCAAAAATAAAAGAGGTGCTCTCTGGATTTTAAAATTTGATCACTATAAGCCTATATGAAGAATAATAATGTTCTGAAGAGATGCAGTGACCTGGTGACTTGCTGCCACAACACATGGCAGTGCTGGGGGCTGCCCTTGGGATGAGCAGCACCTCTTGGGCTGCAGAACCAAAGCAGCTGAGTCAGCACACTGCTGAACTCAAACTGTGCAGCTGCTTTCACAACCAATTCACAGGATCACTCTTTCTCACAGAGCATAGAGATGTCCTGAGATGTTAAGTGTAACTCTGCAATTAGAGGAAAGCTTTGGTTACTGTTCTACACTTCTGCAATGGACTCGGATAATTATTTGTTCTTGGCCAATGAGAAAGAGCTGAATTTAAGAAACAGACATTATGTTAAATTGCTAACAGCTGACACTATAAAATACCCGAAATAGTAACCAATCCACCTGCTAATAAATGTTACCCACCAAATCTGTTAATAACCAAGTTTCTTATAATGCTTGGTACTGCAGGGTATTGGAAAGGACCTGGTTGCAAAAGACCAAGGCTGAAGACGTATTGGTATTTGGAAACCAAGGACACATGTCCTAGCATATTTTCTGGGCAGCAGTGTAAATTATCATAGGTGTTCAGAAGCTCTTTAGAAGTGTTACGTCTAGGTGAGTGTTGGAGGTGCGGCAGAAATGATTGCAGTAACTAACCCGTGGATGTACACCGCAGCATCAGCCACTGAGCCCCAAGCACAGAGCTCTGTACCGTCAGCAAGAGAGAAGGATTTCCACAGCTGGCAGCGGCAGCTGCTCTCCCACCGTGTGGCGGGTGCCAGCAGCACCGTGCCCAGTGCTGGTTCCTCCGAAGATCCAGCCCACCCACTCGCTCTGGGCTGCCAGTGCCATGAACAGGCACCACCACTGCAATCCTCACCCTCCCTGCCTGGCCTTGGCCATAACTCCGGGGCTGGGGCAGCCTGCTGCAGCCTTCCCAAGAGGGGAGTGCACAGAGCCCATGTCTGCTGCCTCTGGAGAAAGCCACCCTCGCTGCTAGCAAATGAGAGGCTCCAAAGCTGCCCAAGTAAATACCTGCATAAGAAACTCTAATTTCTTCAAACTACCAGGCACATGCATAGTCGCCATCAGGAATGATATTAAAATGCTATGCTATGCATCATGATAAAGACTCCTTTCTTTTAAAAACCAAAATAGAGGAGAGAGGAAGTACACATCGTGTTCTGCAAAGAACCCCTTGCTCTGCAAAGCGGTCCATAAAGAGCAATGAGCAAAAACGGCACTACACTGAATCTTGTGAAACACAAATTTTGGGCACTTCACATTTAATTTGGTATTTCAGAAATCATTCCAGGAGCATTACAAATGCTAAGAAGAAACATGACCTTTATTGTGGGATGGACAGTGTGAACAACCAGAGTGCAAGTGCATGGTTTGTATCTGGTCAGCTGTTTTGAGCTGCTTGAAGGCCCTCCCTCTTAAACATTGAGTCAGAGGCAGACAGACACCCACTGTGATTAATCATTTCCTGCATGATTAATTTCCAAGCAAAAAAAAGAGGAAGGAACAAACAACTGTAGAATTAGATAGAATCGATAAATTTAAGGGGAAAAAAACCTGAAGTTGCCAATTAAAATGCTGACTGCTCCCCTATGCAAAAGGACCCAACTTCCAAACCAGTGTCGATTCAGTCCTTCCAAAATGCATTACTTTCTCCGAATCAAAGAAGGGTTTGTTTGGGATTTTTTACATCTGAATTTGAGGAAATTGGGTTGCATTACCAAGTACTTTAGTAAGGTAGCCCTCGAAACAAAAAGGACAGCTAACTGTAAACACATTACAAAGTAGTTGGAAAATCACTTACAGTCAGTTTTATACAGACCACAATATTTTTCATGAATCATTTTTTTAACAGAGTACTGAGCTATTAAACTTTTTTGCCAAAAACAGTTACAGTGACATCAGGAAAGTTGATCGCCCCTGCTCCCACTTTCCTTGGCAGACCTGAGTGATTAGGAGGTCTACATGTCCCACATTCCACCACCACCACATCCTCCCAAGGCCAGAGGGGCTGCCTGCCCCAAGAGTCAGTCCAGGAGTGTGGCACAGTGTGAATGAGAACTTTAGAGGATGCTGAAGGTGCTCCTCCCATGCAACACCATGCCAGTAAATCCCCCCTGAAAAAATCAGGTATTTTTCTTCTTCTCTTTTTATTAGAGTTTCTAAATATATATAAATCTATAAACAAATCATACAGATAGATGAATTTAAGTCCCTAAAGAGTTCAACAAGGGTACCAAACCAAATTCAGCTGAGCATGAAGTTACCAGAAGATACTGAAGAAGAATTCCCTTATAGGGTGAAGAAAGACTATTTAGAAGAGTCTCTGGCCTCAATCACTTGCACAGGGAGGAGTGAAAGCCTGTCTGGCACTCAAGTAACCTGATACAAGTTTTAATTGAGATACTGGGGACTGCTGTATAACAAGCCTATACTCAGCAGGAGAGCCTGGATTTTCATTGTCCTGAGACAAAACTTTTGAATCTGAGGAGCTTCTGGGGAACAAAGTGACATCTAAAATGTTACTGTCAGTATTTTTGGGTCCTTTAATACCAGTGACTGGTCTTTTAAGAATAGTTTTTGGCTGAGAAGACAATCCTTTTGGTGCAAGGATTATAAGACTTTGTGCCTGACACAGGACATTGCAAGGGTGTGAGAATGTAAATTGTCCTATCCTGTCTGGAGGAAGCTGTGGTAGCAAAAGGAGGCACTAACTTCTCACCCTTAAAACCACTTGCAGAGATCTGGACAACCAAAAGAGAGACCAACAGAGAAGAAGTTACTCTGGATGTCTGAGACCCAGGGAAATTCTGGGGAGCTGCCGCTGCCAGAGAGAGGAAGCCTACTTTATTGGGGACTTTTGGCATTTCAAGGAAACTCTCTGCGGTACCCGAAATGAGTGGTTTGAGCATGCCTTTCCACCACACTGAAAAACACCACCCCTTACACACAACACCAGGACAGAGGAGCTGTACCAGTCAGCAATGGAGAGCTCTTGCCTAGACCCAGAGGTACCTTTCTTTTTCCACAAACTGCCATTGGAGGGATGGTGGATGATAAGCTTTATTCACATGCACATGTGAAGTGGATGCCGCCTACATGGCCCTGAAATAGGATTTGGCCCAAGCTGAACAACACACAGGAGGATCTTCCATAGGGAAGCAGACCTTTCCCAGTTTGGCAGTGATTGATGTGGGGGATGCAACACCATCCTGCTGCAGGCAGGGACCAAAATGGGAGAAGCAGAAGGCAAGAGCCTGGAGGTCTCTGGCAGAAGTGCATGGGGTGGTTCTTGGGAAAGAAACAGACATCAAGCTAGTCTCACACTGAGCATTTTTTCTGCCCTGTTCAGGCTTTAGAGAGAGGATATGTTTTTTTGTTTTGTTTTAGACATACCTTCTCAATAAACTGCAGAGTTAGTTTAGCTCAGTTACACTGCTGTAAGAGGTGTGTGAAAGGTGCAGATGTTGGGGAGCTAGTGAGGACCATTAAAGATAAATAACAGCAAGAGCAAACAAACAATATGACTAGTTAGGAAAAAAAATGCAAGGATGCTGTGAGGTGCTTTCACACCTCCATGTGTGCTATCCCAGGTCCCTGTGCTCTGTCAACCCTACAGCATCTCCATCTTCCTCCACACCCCTCATGTTCACCTCCCTCATCCCAGTGCATCCAGCCAAGTGCAGTGATCCTCCAGGCAGCATGGTCAGCAGATCACACTGGGCAATTCCCCAGAGACCTAGAACCCCCTAAACACTGCAACTACTTCCTACTGCCACAGGAATACAGTAACAGAGCAGGTTACTGTGTGTGTCAGTGACGAGTCAACAGACCCCTGAGCCAGCACATGACTACGGGGTGCCAAGGGCAGTAACAGCCAGATGCACCTATGATCCACAGCAAATTGCATCCAGAAAACCTCATCTGTCAAACACAACCAAGAGTTATATGGAGAAAATCCAGTGGTGCTGCATCCATGGAAAATTACAGCTAAGAAATAGGCTGCTATGGTGTCAGAATGTTGTTTTAATCCAAGTATTTAAAAAAGACTTTTATTTTCAGTGAAACATTTTTCAAGATATGCAGACAGTCACAGGCAACAGCTAGCTTTGGAGGACTGCCTCTGGTAACCAATATAGTCCCTGTCTGGAAGAAACAGCTAAGCTTTTGGTCAGTTTAAGTGTTTGGATGTTGACTTGAGAAAAGCTGATAATGTAAGAGCAAACACACTACAGCAGAAAGTATCTGACTCACTGAAAACAGAAATTGCTTACATCTAATCCATACTCCTATAATTTCTTTCAGCTAGTGTGCTCAGAGGACTTGTACAAAAATATTCCTATTTGCTCAGACAACAAGGGTCAGGTCACATTCCCCACCACAGCGACCTGGTCCTGGGGAACAGGACCTCAGCCCTGCAAAGGACACCTGGAGCAAAGCCCTTGCCCCTGCCACCTCAGGAGGGAGTCTCCACAGCGTTTTAAAACAGGCATGTGTGTGTCATTCCTCAGCAGGAGGCCAGGACCAAATCCAGCAGGAAAGTCTAGTTACTGGGCTGTACCCCAGTCCTCAGGACAGGAGAACACATGTTTAGACACTGCAACCTCTGACAGCTCCATCCCCATCCCCACTGGTGCCCCCACATCAAAAAATGAAGAGCCCTTCCTCCAACCACTCCGCAAAAAGCCCTGCAACAAAAAGGCTTCACCTTCTCTCCCAGACAGAAGTGATGGTTAAGGACGAGCTGTTTGTGCCTGAACTCTTCTTCAGCTGTCCAGAGCAGAGGTGCCCACAACACTCCACTGTCTACCATCCACAGCAGCCTTTAGTCAAGCCGAGTGTTGGAAACAACACACGAGGCTGTTATCCAGGCACACTGCCCCAGCACAGCCAAGGAAGATTCACCCGGGCTGGAGGTGACCAGAGTCAGACCTAAAGAAAGGGACACTTGACTCCTAGTGCTCTAGAGAGGCCACAGGGACAACTTCTCCACACAGGGACAACATACTTTCAGCAATGAAGGACCTGATGTCTCTCTCCAGCTTATTCCTCCTCGTGAGCATTTTGTGTTCACAAAATAGCATTCCTAACATATAGCCCAAGAGCCTCTCTGCAATGGGGCTCCTTTTTCCAGTGTCTCATCACTGTAGTAGTGATCACTCAGTGTCATGTGGCTGCTCAGTACTGCACAGCTTTCTCCCCAAAATATGAGGCATTTTAAGCTTGAGGAGCTGTTGGTAGGGTGAACAGGCTCGTTCGGAAATTAAGGATTTCTGGGTATTGCCTCCAGATTACTCAGTCCTAACCAGAACAAAAAGAGTTGCACTTAAGAACAGGACTTTTTCCACCATCTTATCCTCACACATGGCACCAGTCATCTCTGACCAGACAGGGTCACTCATGGCCTGGCAGTGGCAGGCAGCAAACAGTGAGGGGCAGGACAGGATGTTTCCCACAACCCACACCTGGTGACCCAGAGGCAGAAAGACATGGTCTGGCCCTTGGAATCCCCAGCTTGTAACCATGGGAAAACAGCTTTTGTTTACATGAGCATATCCACCCTTTGCCTTTCCACCTATTGCTCCACTTTTATTTCTAGATTGCTACAGCTCTGACCACTGTTTGCTTTGTGTTACATGGCAGCAATCCTGCTATTTGAATCAAATGGACAGACCTGGAGAATTTTTTCCCTTTTATCCACTTTTTTTTGTGGCATGACAGGCCAAAAGTATCATAAATTAGTCTGAATCGAGGTTTTTTTTGACATTTGAGCTGTCGCAACTTTTAGTATGCACAGAAAAAAGTCAAAAAAGCAATCAAATATGGAGAGCAAGCTCTGGGATTTGCTGGTAAACTTCTGCTGCCCACAGCTGCCAACTGGTGTGCTGCAGTCCCCCTCAGAGCAGTAGTTATAAGGAGAGGGGCTTCTCTCTGCAAATCCTGAGGCTGGGATGAAAAAAGACAGTTTGGAGCCACAGGTTATATCACGGGAGCTACAGGACACCCCACACCACGCCCTCTCCTTAGCCAGGACACTAAATTAATAATGATGTGACCTCCAAAACACCATTGCTGATGGTGCCTTCATTCATCTTTCTCTTACCAACAGGATGACATGAAGCTGCAGTCAAAACCATTTTACAATAATGGATACTTATAGAAAAGGATCAAGGATCTCCCACAGTGTCAGATTGTTTTATTTCTCAGTAGGTGTAAGTTTAGAATTCAATTGGCTTCAGCATTCAAATAGGCTTTTTTAACATAAAGTATTTTCTTCATCACAATCAACTAAGTCTTACTAAACAGGCAGTGAATTGTGGCTGGTCTACTAAAGGCAGCATCTATAAAAGGATATTAAAATAGTAACTGCCTCTAAAGGGGAAATCTGAGGCATATAAGGGCCAGACATGTGGAATGAATTTAAAGCACCGTTTTCCAATCCCTGTCTCTTATAAATATTGCAATATTCCTATAAGAATGTTGAAAAACTACAGTGCACAGAGATCAGTTCAGATTTCACATCAAAAGCCCAAACAAAAAGCTAAGTGGCCTGGGCAGTCATCAGGGAAAGACCAACTGCACAAGCAAGAGTGCATTAGAGTTTTTACAGCCCAGGTGTTGACGTAAATTAGAGTAACTTGAATACCTGTCATTAGAGGAGCAATCAAAGACTGATCTGTCTGGAGTGTGGGAAAAACAAAACAAAAGCCAGCCCCAGATCTGCATAATGTAAGGGAGCCTGCTCCACCATAGACAGTGCAGAAAAACCACCACCTCAGAGCCAGGTTACTGTCAAATAAGCCTCGGTTCAGCGCAGCAAGACCCATAAATCAGTTTTGTGAGAAACAGGCAACCAGGTCTCGTAGAGATTTTAATTAAAAAAAAAAATCTAATTTTCCATTCTGAAAGTTAATTTTGAATGATTTGAGGCTGCAAAGTGCTCAGAAACCTCCACTAGACTGGGTGGAGATGGAGAGCCTGAATTTATTCTCATTAGAGTTCATGGAAAGGCTCAGGCCAGTCTTCAGAGGAGACTGGATGAGACTCATTGTACCTTCTGATTTTGCTGAAGCATTAGAACTTTTTGAGATCAGACTTTGAGATTAAGAAGAGTGCATCCTGTGAAGTCCCTTGATGTTCTCTCCTATGCAGGGATTTGTACTGTAGCTTGGGGTTAGTCATTAAGTCAGATCATTTGTGAGGCATCAAATCTATTTGCACGTAAGTAATGAATTTGAAAAGTGTCACAGTCAGCAAGCAAGGCTGGCATTGACTCCCACAACACCATCCTTTGGACCAGAAAGGCTGGTGGAGCAAGAACCACATCCATAGTCTGCACAGAGATGCCACCCCTTGTGTTCAGCACTGCTGATACCTTGCTCCATGAACTTGGGGAGAGGAACCAGCAAGATATGCTGTCATCTGTCTCTAAGGATCACAACCTATTGAAAAACTTCCCATAACTCACCCTCTGTGCCCTGCTCACAGACCACAAACTGAACAGAAACTCACATCACATCTTACTAACTGACTAGGTACTAAATGAGAACTCATTCTGCATATGACTTGTATCCCCAGTGTTCACAAACCTTCTCTGATCTCCACTCCAAAAAGCTGTAAAACAGCATTTGATCTGCAGTTTAAATGCTTATTTCAGCCAGGAAAAGTGAAGTTCTTTGTAGACTCTGCTGGGCTGCTACGAAACAGTTACTTTTTTACAATTCACATTCCCTAAGGAATTAGTACAAGTTTGCAAACAAAGCAATTGAAAAATTTCAGTTTACCGAGTTATAAATGAATATACACAAAATATACCAATACTTTGCATACTTTTAGTATTTACCAGGGTAGGTATTTTATCTTAGATCCTCCTCTGAGAACAGCTACAAAATGAAACTCTCTCTTACAAATTTTACATGTTAGCTTACAGTAATTAAAAATACCACTTTCAACTCCCCAAAATGCTGACATACATGAAGCTGGGCAATGTATGCTGGGCATCCACACATGCAGAAGCTGGACAATAAAGCACCCATTTGCACAAACATCCAAAGAAACTCTCAGTATCCATTTTTCCTCGCTTGGAAAAGAGCCTCTGCCCTCTGAGGTTTGGCCTGCTCTGCAGCTCATACTGTGTCTCGGAAAGCTTTCAGATGGGCTGCTATGGTTTCAGTAATTATTTTTAAAGGTTCTCGGCAATACAAAAACAAATCTGTGGAAGAGACTTTAAAATCAGGATGGAAATAATAAAGGAGAGGGAAAAGAGGGGACAAAAAGTAATCTGAAGCAAAGAGAGGGTTTTTCTTGAGCAAACAACCCCTCCCCAAACTCTGGGACTTCAATCGCCCCTTCTTCACATTGGAGCCAACCTTAGCTCACCTCAAACTACTCAAGATACTGTGGCCAAAAGTTCATCATCTGTTCTAAATGGTCTACAAAACTTTAGAAACTGCATCCAAAGCAATCAAAAACCCAACCAAAAAGCAAATCAAGGATAAGAGATTAAAATTAATCTTAAATGTCTTACCATACACCTTTTGGTTTGAAAAGGATTGATTTAAAACCAACAAAAAAAAAAGCAAAAGTATTACTGAAAACACATTATTGCACATGTGAAATTACATGATCACCTAATATCCTGGCAGTACTGGCAAACAATGCCTTGTTCTAATCCATATTAAAAACAAAGCCAAAACATTATGTTCCTGCACCACCAAATTAGCTGCCTGACTGGAATCCAGCAGTAAACTTCTGCAACTTCAGAGATATAGATAGAGGAAGCAATATATTACTGCTATTGAAAAATGTTCAGTAAGACAACTCAAAAACTATCTTTAGATGGGTTGCTCAAAACTAACAAACCAGATAACCATTAAGGAACCATTAAGTTAAGTAGACTGAAGGTTGCCATTATCTCTACATTGTCTGGTTCTTTGTATCATATATAAAAATCTACTACATCTGACCATCATTTTCTCTATTTTAAAAAACAGATTTTATACTCATATTAATTGTGTTGGAACTACAATAAGAAAAGCTTATTTTTAAGAGTTTAATTTTTTAATTAAAAAAAAAAAAAAGAGTATCAGCTGTCCTTAGCTGATGGGAACTGCTTCGGTTTCATTCCAGACCTAAGAAGTCTTCTACCAGAGGAAGATATGATCCAAAAGTAGTAACCTGTGTGACAAATGGTGAGGGCTGCCAGTGAAGCTCTAGGGCTAAAGCAGACTACCTGCAGGGACAATAAAGATTCATCTTTTCCTCTTGAGTACTGAACTGCTGAATCCACCATATGTCTTATCCTGAGCTGACCAGCACTTCCCTGCCTCCAACACCAGCTCCTGGACAAAAAAGAACTGCTACCTAATGGAAATATGTATAGAAACCCTGCAGAGGATCTCCTGCAATAGATTCACTCCTTGGGAAGAGCAGCTCCAAAGGAAATTAGTGGCCTGGTGAGTGCCCTGCAGAAGGTCAGCTCCAACCTAGGGGCTTTTGGAACCTGTGGACTAGTGTTTAGAGAGATCCCCAGGCAAGGAGTCAGACACCCTTGTGGCTGCCCGCTCAGATTCCCATCCACAGCTGAAGCAGTGGAAGGACAAACCTGAAATTCTTCCTCCTCTGTTTGGATTTAATTTGTCTCTTTGCAAAGCAGTCAAAATCTAACCCACAGCACACTGAACACCTCTCCATGGGTAATAGGAGAGACCTTAGCCTTCAGCATCTGAGTTTGCATGTGTGCAATCATCAGCAATACTCATGTGCTGTTCCTATCACCGGCAATTTCCATTTGGTCCAATCTGGAAAACATCCTGAGTAATACAAGGATGAATTTTTCTGTTAAGTATTTCCAACACTCCCTTTTGGCAGGAAAAAAATGTCAAAAGTCACTTGGAAAAGAAAGGTACAGCTAAGAGACGTTTCAATTATTTCATAAATAAGCTGCCAAAATGCAAAGAACAAAATCCAGGCAATACTAATATTCTTCATATTTATACCATTATAAGCCAAGCCGAGATCTAAGTATTGACCAACCACAATTACACTTTGTTTCATTTACTAGAACAGAGCTACAATAAAAATTTTACTCAAAATAGCTTTGTAAAGCCAATTTTACATAAATCCTTTCATCTACTTTTGCAGCAGGACTTGATATTTATGCAGTATAGACATTTATGGAATATAGTGAGATAACACTGAATCGGAGGCTTCAGATTATACACCTGGGCCTTTAGCTGAATGCTCAGTGATATTGGGACCATGAAATTTGCACATATGCATCTGAGTACACAGCACACATCTGCAGCACATGATGCCAATTTAAACACCTACAGTAAGGGCACACAGTTAAGTTGTCTATATCTAATCCAAGGTTTCATCGTTCAGTTGGAAGCCCTATAAGTAAAGATACCTTCTGAAGATTTCATTTATGAAATAGGCTGCTCTACTTGTTTTGGCAATTATCTAATAGATGGCAAGGTACCAGTTCTTCATCAGCCTGCGGTTTTTCCAGACTCAAAGCAATTCTAATGTTACATGAAAGACAATGCAGGAATTTAAATTCCCTGAGTTACCTGGAGAGGCACTAAAATTTGTGTGTGTTTAATAATGTGGGGAAAAGAGAGAGGGAAACTATTTTTATGTCTTGTCAAAGTTTGAGACTTGGAAAGGTTTCTATTTTAGTAAGGAATTAAAAAACAATGCAATCATTTTGTTGTTAGAAGTGCAAATTTTAGCAGATTCTATATTTGGCTTCAGGTATCCTGGACTTCTTTTAAAAGTTAATTTTAGAATTTTTTATTCATGAAATTTAAATTTTGTGCCAAATTCACCTTTGATCTCGGGGGGGGAAAAAGGTTTTGATAAACTGATGGTTTTAATTAGAAAATATTTTCAATAAAAATGTCCTCAAACACTGTAACTGCCAATCAATAACTTTGGTATCCAAACTACATTTTCCAACTTAGGCACCTAAATCCAGTTGCTAGATGCTTATGTTTTCCAAGCTTCCCATATGTATTGACATGGCACTGCTGAGAGCCCAGGGCTCTCTGACTGATGCTGACTGCCCCGATTATCCTCTGGTCCCACGAGGGACACGAGCGAATGGGTGCTGCTCCAGCTAAGACTGGCAGGACACAGAGGCAGACAAGCAAGGGGGCACACAGTCCTGTAAAGGGCTCTAGTTCAAAGCATGGCACAAATCAAACAAAAAGCAATCAAGGACAACAAATTGAAAACACCCTTCTGCTTTCCTACCCATCTCCAGTTACAGAAGTTTTTGCTCCAATTTATCTCTCTTTGGAAACAACTTTTTACAGCTGCACATGGCAAGTACTTAGCTAGTGAGCAAAGAGGAGAAGCTGGAAAGAATGATTTTTTTGGCAGAATCCATTAATAACAGGCAAGGCAAAGTCTTTCACAGCTCAGGACACAAACTAGTTGATTTTCCCCTACACAAAGAGGAGGCATGTCCTGCACTGCCTTCCTGAGAGGGAAAACAGCACAGTTCCATTGCCTACTGCAGCTACCCAGGCTGGAAACATACAGCACCCCTCCACTTAATAGTTATGAAACTGGTTCAGTCAACACACATTAAAAGAGAGCGTTTGCTCAAGTCATGGTGAGTAAAAACCAAGAGCTTCCATTCAGTTATCTGCATTTTATTTCAAATATTTTTATCTCTTAACTGTTTTCTATGACCTTCAACAACCAAATATTTCCATGCAGCAAGTGTAACCAAATGCAGTGTGCCAGGTGGGTGCCTGCCCTGGAGGGCATGGCTTTACCAGGGGGCTCAGGCCACTGTAGTGACATCCCACGTGAGGCCACATCTAGTGACTGCATGGGTCAGACCCAGGCAGACGTGCCAGGAAGGTGAATATGCCAAGAGGGACAAATCCACATCTTGCCTGAACTCGGTAGGAGCCGCAAGCCATTGCTTGAGAAGAGACAGGGTGCCTCACCCAGCTGCTCCAGGGTCAGCAGCGGCTCCTGGCTCTTGCCAGTGTTTTGGAAACAGTGCCCAGTCAGCTCGGCACTTCTGTGTTAGCTGCAGCTCTGAGGCAGCCTGCCACACAGGTAGTGCAGGAACTCACTGGGACCCAGAGAACAGCCGGGTTTGGAGGCTGTTGGCCTCCATTCAAGATAGCAGGTCTAGCTGAGCTCCTGCTGGTATTCCAAATGCAGGTTTATTGCATAAAAGTAGTAGTTTAGTGTAGTTCAAGCTAAAAAAATATATGTATGACATACCACTGCCGTGAAAACATACCCACAAAACCAAAAGCAGCCACATAACATCATTCAGCACTTGCATTTCCTCTTTAGAACATTCAAAAAATCATCTTACTCCACAGGACTGCTCCAATTTGTCCTTGCTAGTGCCAGTCTACCAGCAATTCAGAGGAGAAAACAAATTGGTCCCTGCAGGCTGTAGTGCTTAGTGCACATGCCCTGAAACAGCAAGTACTGGAGGGTGGCAACCCATTTCCCCTTAAATGTATTTGTAGAGTCGCTGTCACAGTTGTTGAACCCTAGCTAAAGTTATCATCACATCTGCTGAATCCTGCAAATACAGCCAAAACCCTGGTCAAACTGGCTGAACAATTTGGTTAGCTTGCAGGGGTAAAACCAAACTTTATTTTAAGTAAATTTGAAGGCTAGGTTTAGCATATGGCAGACTGACATATAACTCCTAACATCTTTGCTTTCAAAACCAGAATTTGTAATTAGATGGAGAGTTAAGAGCCACTTCAAATCTGAGGCCACAGGCTCCCAGATAAAAAGAAAATTTTTTCAAAACTCAGAGAGCTGTAGTATCTGGATCAAACTCACAGCTGAAAGGAAGCTTTATATTGGTTTTATCAGGTCATAAGACATTATTACTCTCATGAAGTCTACTTTCTCTTTTAGACTGCCGCCCTGATGACTGGCAGTCCTCAAAAAATGATGGTGCAGGGATCATTGTTTCCTTTCACATCTGCCAAGGCCCTTGTGAGCAGGCAGGCTCACAGGAGGCTGGGTCACAGGGAGTGCCAGTGCAGGCACCACCACACAGAGAAAAAGCCCTGCTTCTGCACAGAAAGGGTACAGCTGCTGTGTGAACAAAGCCTGAACTCTGCAGCCAAATGCTTCTTCAGGTGAGCCTTGATCCATCAAAACTTGCAATTAGGGAATGCTGTTCAATGCAGACCAAGCTGGTTTTGCACAGCCAGCACGAATTTGAAGTTTGCCATTAGTACCAGACTTTTGAGAACTGTGATACAAATGAGCAGTTTTCTGGCTTCCCACAACTGTTCACCTGAGAAAGCAGCAGGGCCTGCCTTTTCAGGTCTCCCTCTTATGCCAGGAGCAGACCTGGTCCTTACCTTGCCAGCTGCTAATGATAACTCAATGCTTTCGCACAGTGCAGAGTATAATGCACTCATTTATCTGTTTGCTTCCAAGAGAAAAATCAGAAACAGCATTTTCCATTCCCTCCCTGCAAAGTGGAGTACGAAATATACTGTACCATCCATATGGAAACGTTTATTGCCTTTAAAACAACTATTCAGCTTTCATCAATAACCAGAAAAATTCAACGTCACTGTCAACAAGGAGAACGAAATACAGAACAACAGGAAGCAGGGCTGGAAGAAGGCATCTACTCTTGCCCTGAGTCACTATGGAGTATATCATTCCTGGCAGTATTCAGCTCTTTTTTCTCTAAAAATCTCCACTGATGGAAATCCTGCAATACCCTCAGTCATCTGTCTTGTTATCCTAACAGCTAATGAAGCTTTTCCCAGTACTTTATTTAGACCTCCATTTGCTGTGATTTCATTTACTATTTTTCATACTATTTACAAGTGATGCATTGAAGAATTAACTCCTCTCTTTTTCATGACATGAAAACCGGTTACATGTCTCTTTGAACTTCTCCTCTTTAGGCTAAGCAATCATATTTCCTCCAGTCTTTCCTCACAGGTGGTATTTGTGCTGTCATCATTACTGCTGCTCCTGGGACCTTCCATAATCCCATATCATATGTAAAATGGGTGAGACTGACACAATGCACCATCTTTATCTCAGTATTGCATTGTAAGTTTATAAATGTCAGTTTAAAAATACTCGTATTATCCTTATCTGCATGTCTCCCTTCTTCGAACAGGCCATCCCTCCCTACCCAAACAGGTATGTTTGACTACTGACCACACAGTAGTTCCATCTTTTTTGGTCCTGTGGAACAACTCTCCAAATAATAGTCTTTGCACCAACCCTCACCCAGCAGCAGTCCATCATGCCTGATAAGAGTTATGGATCCATGAATGAAGTGAGACATTTGTCTGCTCCTGGGGCTAGCTTTTCCCTCTCACGTTTCCCAAGCCTGGCACTCAGATTTCTCCAGACTGTGGTTTCCAAACAAGTGCACTGCTGAAACTACACCAAAGCATCAACCCGCATGGACCAGCTATAGACTTTACATAGAAGAAACCCTGAATGGTTTTGTGCTCATGCCTACAGAGAACCAAAATCCCAAACACCTCTGGGACCCTCCCAGCATCACAGTTTCTACCTGGCCCACTAATCTTAAAGAAGCCACAGCTGGAGCTTACAACACAGAGCATTTGAGATAGGAAATACTTGATCTGCTGCACTGCACCTGCTCTAGATCAGTACATTGCAGCCTATCTACAGCACATGCTTTCTGATGGAGCTCCTGCTGCAACAACAACAACCACCACCTAAAAATTAAATGAAAAAATAAAATTTAAAGAAAAGTAAAATCACTGTTCCTTCTTTCTTATTAACCACGTGTCTCAGTGAACCTTTTCATACTATACCTGTTCATCAGCACCAAACTGTAAACATTGCAGGCTTCACTGAGCAGTTTTCAAGTGTAATGTTATCTGCTCTAAGTCAGGACAACCACAGATTCATCGTTCCTGATCATAACATACCTTAGGTCTCCTGGCCTACTTGCCGAGCCTTAGATCCCTTCACTGTTAGCCTTGTACTACTGGAATGGAAAAAAAACCAAACAGAAAACAACCCACTGCACATGTTAAAAGCTTATGGATTTGGCATAAAATATGATGTGACCTAAGGCACCTAAATCTGACATGAGAAAAGGTGTGGCACATCAGAGCATGCCCATAAAAATCTGACATGAGGAAAGGTGTGGCACATCAGAGCACGCCCATAAACTGGCACTGCCATTAATCCTGCCCTGGAGAAGAATGACTCCTGTATTGTCACACTGAAACCTAAGACATTCCAACGCTTACAGGCCAGGAAGGACACCAGAGACACTTCTGTGCTGCTGCTCACACCATGACTCCCACGCACTCCCATCCCTCAGTGCAAACCCCACAGGCTCTTACCTGGTCACCAGCAGGAGATGCTTGCATAGAAAAGGAAGTCTGGTCAATTCAGTCCAGAATACACTTTCTGAAGTTAATTAAATTGCAATAACATTTCCCAGGTTGCACAATCCTGCAAGGAAGAACGAAAAAGAACTATTAACTGTGAACTGTTGGGGATCACAGAGCCTGAGCATGTGTCTATCATGTATTTCCTTGCATAAGTAGAAATTCTGCATGAGAAAGTGGCAGCGTACTGTAAAGAAGAGTCCCCCTCCTTCTAAAGAGGAATCGGAACAGGAAAACACACTGGCTGGGCTCTCCATATCACTCCCTGAGGCCAAAGGATCCAGTTTGTTCTCAAATAAATTTAAGACAATTCTTCCAACTTCAGCATAGAGTACATAGTAAAAGTCAATATAAATGGTGGAAGGAAAACAGAAAGGCATAAAAAGCCATGGATGTGATGGTAAGACTGAACAGAGTTATCCACTACAACAGCTGCTCCCTCGTAAGAGACATGGTTCAACAACTAGCTTTGTAATAAGGAGGTTTCTATAGTTTAGGCTAGAGACAAATGCATGCAAAAGCTGAAACAAATGTGTGGGGGGAAGAAAAGGGGAGGGAACAGCCTGGAAGATGTGACAAATGTGCTGCAAATAATGTCCCAGCAAAAAATACACTTGTCCATTTAGTATTAGAACAAAATAAAACCTTTAAAAATCCAGTAATTTAAAAATAAAATGTAAGAACGGTAGGCATTTAGCATTCTACAGATTTACTTCTGTTTAGAAATCAGTCTCAAGACGCCAGTCCCTCACAGTCATGCAACCTTTGCATACACCATGTGGTGAAATGAGACCCACGAGGGGACTCTGCTATAAACTCTCTGAAGCTGGCCTATGCAGTTCAGGTTTGCATTAGCTGGTGTTGCACATCTTAACTCCTACTTTTTCCCTTGCAGAGAGTAGAATAACCCTGTGCTATGGATCCAAGTGCACAGTGGACACAAGTCCAACAGTGCAATGCAACTGAGTAGTTCTCGGGGAATAAAACCAGCCAGTGATTAAGGTGACATTGAGTGGTTTGTTCTATTTATTTGCAGAATTAAAGGTCCTTTAATTATGAAGCTCCCTCAAATCAATAAACTTCTATATTAACACTGCTGAAGGGAAAGAAACAATTTAAAAAATCATACAGAAAAATGAATTTTTCTTCCATGATATATATGCATGAATACATGTACACAGTCTCTCTTGCTTCTGAAGTGCAGGAGAAGAAAAGCCTTTTCTTCCTGAGCACAGAATTTGTCCCCATCTGGTTCCATTTTTAATTTCTCTTTTTGGTTTCCCTCTTTCTCATTCCAATGCATATTTAAGTCATTTTTGTTTAGTCTGTACTGTGTAGTCCCTTTCCTCTTTTTGCAGATTTCCTTTTTAATCTGAGGGAGAAACATTCTTTCTCTGGTTTTCGTAATACAAGCTGCTGGAAAGGGCCCATTCAGAAATCCCCCCCCCTTCAACAACTCTCCTGCTCTTTCAATCCTGGTTGCCTATGTTCACTCCTGGTAGCAAAGTAGAAGTGTTAGGGTTTATTTATTTAGGAAAGTATATCAGTTTATTTTTTAATTCCATTTCAAATACCTGGTACAAGCCACTGCGTGGAGGAACAAATATATTATTTACGAGCCATTATATTTAGCTTAAAACAACTCCTAATCTATTTGAGATGAGCCGCTATAAGACAGGATTAGGCTGAAATGAAAATGTCTGCAGTGGGATTTTACTAAATTGCTTTTAAATCACATTCCTAGTTAAACAGTGATCCAGTGAAGGCTATAAACCCTAATACATCAGAAAGGCTGACTTGGGGCAAAACTTCAGCTCTCTGAAAACTTGCTGGTTTTACAGAAGCAGAGGAGCCCAGCTAAGGCCAAAGCCTTCTCCGCATATAAAACCCCGAAGCTCGAAATATGAGAGCAAAGCTGTGCAAGGCTGAGCCACAGAGCTGTTTAACTGCCCAGACACAGGGCCCTGCTATTCCCAGCTTGCCAAGACCCTCCAAGCCCTGCAGCAGGGCCAGGTGCAGCATCCAACTCCACATGCAGGAGGTGATGGCAGCCTGGTCTGCCATGAGCCACTGTGTTGATCTTATGCAGATGTTTCTACACGGCAATCAGGATGAATGCACTAGGTGGCATGAGGAGGGTGAAAGAGCTGTGCAACTTAGTCTGGTTTTCTACATGATCAGGGAAATATTTTTAAAACTATTTGGAAAGAAGTATGGGCAGATTTAGGACTACTTGCCTGCTGCTCAAATGTCCGATTTTAATGCCTGGCACAGCCTTGTTACAGCCCTGTCAACCCCAGCAGCTGCATTTCGTGCTCGATTGCTGCCACTATCCTTGTCCAAGCTCCTCTGCGTCACAAGCTGTGACCCTGGGCAAGCAGGAGGGTTCTCTGTGCAGAGCCAGCACCTAGGCCTCCAGCCACCACTGCTGGAGATGGCTGTGGGACCATCACCTCCTCTTCCCCATGCTGTCCCAGCAGCACGTGGATCACACGCTGGGATTTAATTTTAGTTCAGATTCTGTGCACTTACTACTATATTATACATTTTATCATCCTGAACGTTGTTTTCTTTGTAACTTTCACTCCAACTTTGCATTTAAGATTTGTAATTAATCACAACTGTCTAGTATTTAAAAGTAACAAATATATTTTTGTGCAGGAGTACAAAACATACATCCCATTAAAGAGTCTCCCTCTGAGAGCTCCCAAATTCTCCAGCACCAACCCAGCTTCATTTCATTCCTGATGCAATGTGCTCCCAAGTCAACACCCCCCAGCACAGAAAAGCTGTGATGCAATTTCTCAACAGAAATCAACAGGAATGAGAGAACACCTTAACAAGAAATTACACCAGTAAAATCAAAGAGAAAAGCTATATACTTGGTACAGCCAAAACAAACTAAGTGAAGTTTTCACTACATTAAATGATTTTAACCTGTGCTTGGAAAAGTGCTGTCTGGTATTTATTAACACTGAACACTTCTATTAAAAATCCAGACCTTTAACTTATTTTATGAAAGTCTTAACAAGATGGAGAAGATGTCATTCACACTTATGTGACTCAGGCCCACACTGCTGTTGTACTGCAAGGCAGGCTCCAAGCTTCTCACAAACCAAACTAACTCGCAGATGAGCTTCCTATTTTTGCCCTGTAGAGTTCTGCTCTGAAATCCCATGCTACTTACTACCTGCTGCCACAACTGCCATATAGACCACTCCTTATCCACTGCTGCAAAAAATCACTGAAAATACATGTGCAAAACCCCTGTAGGACAGCTAAAGAGATGTTTTGAGAGAACTAACCTGTGCTATTTGAATCTGTTGGAGGTCGCCCAGTTCTGAACTTCCTCAGCAGCTTCAGTCTCGTTTCCTGTAGAGGAACATGTGACACACACTTCCTCCCCGCACCTTGCTAGACTCACTTTGCTTATGTTTTAATATAGATGAAACAACTAACTGTCCCTCACAACGTGTTAAAGAAATTTCTGATCTAATGTTGAACCACTGACATTTCTGCATAGCCAGAAATCCCTCCTCTACTGCCTTCTGAGTCACTCCATGATTCAATGGACCTTTTTGTACTATTTCTTTATATTAATACCAAACGCTGAATGTGATTCTGTCACAGTATGCTCCGTGTCCCTCCCTCCCTTATTTTAAAGGGGAAACAAATGCAGTAGTGGAGAATGTAATTATACTGCAGGCATGGGAAATTTCAGTTCAAGGACATTTGTTTATCAAATGTTCAGAGTAGTAATGAATTGATGAATTCAAACAGATGCAGTCATCAGAAATACTTTCATTTGAATACAGCAAACAGAAGTTCCAGTCCTATGAAAAGCAGTCTATGTCTTCAGAAGAGTAGAGATTTTATCAGTTGTAGCAGTGTGCATCCACATATTGTTATCTAGCACTGGGCAAACAGGCCTGAACATATATCACAAAAGGAAGGACAGTAAAGTCCTGGATTAGAGCAGTATGTTTACAGGACTAGTCAATAGGTGGTGCTTTATCAGTATTTATTTTTTTTTAAAGACACATGAATTTTGGAAAGGCAATCTAACCCTAAGAGCATCACCAGAAGAATAAACACACACAGCCCAGAGATAAAGTTTGAGGACTATCACATCAGAGTAGAGACAGAATGGTCACACCAGACTCAGCAAAGAGATACTGCTCTGCTGGAAGATGCTCCTTGTGGAAAATGCTAAACACTCTTCAATCAAGCTAATGGAGGGGGTAAAGATAAAAGCCACACTCCTTTATTTAGTGAGAGCTGAAATAACAACAGACCTGTGCCTGGAGGACTGATCAGCCTGGCAAGGCCTGCATGAATGCGGTGGGTTACAAACCCAGAGGGGTTACCTTACAGACTGACTGCAAACATCTGTGCTGGGGCACAGATTTGCTTTAGCTGTACCTAAGTGTGAATGTGAAAACCTTTAAGGCAGGAAGAGAGTGAACAGCCAGTGATGCTGCAAATTTGCGATGCAAAGCTTTTGGCAGCAACACTCATTCATGGCTGTCCTGCCACCACCATTCAGTTCTCCCGCTGTACCCCACAGCTGCCTCAGGTGTGTTGGCATAGTGGTTCCACAGCCTGTGCCATGGACCACACTGAGGAGCTGATCTAGTGGTTGAAAGCTCATTAGGTTTTTTTTCCCCTCTTTTTCTCAGGCAAAACCAGACAAGTGCTAGCAGGAAGCTGGCTCTGCCACTACCCAGGCTGTCACACAAAACCATGGCTACGGTGAGAGATCCAGAGCAAGCCAATGGGAGCTGCTTCTTTGCCCATGGGTGGATGAATTCCATGCAATTTCTACATAAATTAAGAAGTTTTCACTAAAATGTCATCTTTAAAATTAAACTGTGCCAGATGAAGCCATCAAAGTTGGGAGCAGCCTCCTGGTGACCACCAGCCAGGGATTACATTCCCACCTCCTGCCTCAGGGCTTCTTACCACCGCTCACTAGTTCATTACCATCAAATATGCCAAACTAGCTCAAATAATTTTTATCGGGGGTTAAAATAACTGGAAACAGAGTAATAACGGTTTTGAAAATCCCTCCTACCCACAGAGATGTGAGAGCAGTGACCTCTGGCAAAAAGGCAGCAACACACGATTTACAGAGAAGCAGCTAAGTATTAAACAAATTACCCCCAGCTAATAAAAGACGTAAGTGTTTTATGTGTAAACATGCACAGGACACCCATGCAAAAGGAAATACATGCATGACTGAAAAAACCCACAACGAACTAGCCCATAAAATGGATGCTTTTGCATGAGACTCACACACACCCCCTACTTGTGCACGCACCTCTGAGCTCCTGCAGCTGTAGTAGGAAAGCATGTGCAAACACATGTCTGCAGATGCACCTGCTCTGCCCCCGCTGAAGGTTTTGGGCCAAATGGCCATGGTATTATTTACACTGGAAGACACTTGAGAGCACTGTGAGGCTCATGCAGCTTAAGCATTTTCCCCTCGGTAAGCGTGCAGAGACATGATATGCCAGACCCCGAGCTTCAGAGGCGCTGAGGGGAAGTTGAAGAGTTCAGGAAGTGGCCATGCTTGCTCTCAGCACACTGCCTCTTTGTCCTCCCCCAGCTGCTCCCCCAGGAGCTTTCAGACAGCCTGGATCCCTCACAAGAGATGGGTTATTTCTCTCCATTTTAACAAGGGGCTACATTTACAAAGTCACTTTTAATGTGTCAACCTCTCTGTGAGGATCTAGTCACACATAATGGACTGTGCCAGAGCTGTGCTTGGAGTTGCTGGTGGGGCAAATGTACTTTCATATCCCCCTCAGACATTTGGGGTTGTTCAAGATGGGAGGAATTTGCTCACCCAGCAGGTAATTCGCAGCAGCCTCCCAGCCACTTTTAATCTGCGCCCAAAGAAAACAGCCTCCCAGGGTGCTGCTCCAGCCAAGCTCCGAGCCTCGGCGTGCCCTTCAGCGGGGCCATGGAGAGGCACGGCAGGGACAGCAAAGGCAGCTGTGTGACACCGCGGGACCCACCGTGCCCAGAGCTCTCGCACAGCGGGCTTTGCTGAGTCACCACTGACACCAGAGCATTTGTCAACTCTGACTGTGGACCACTAAGACAAGAAGAGAAACATCTAAAGCCTGATAAATTCCATCCCCTGTAAACAAACCATTTATTTCTCCATCCTTGTCACAGATGAGAAATCTGTTGGCTGGCATCTTTCAGAGGAACAAAGCTCCAACAGGGATTTTTGGCAGTCATCTTGTGTAAGCAAACCACTTGCAACTAATGCTATGTCTCGGCTTACGCGTATATATATATATATATATATATATATATGTATATATACACATACAAGACATCTCTTTAGCTTCTGAGTGGAAAGCATACCTGAAGCTCTCCTTTATGTACACCTGGGTACTTAATGGAGACGTGTGTTAGTAACCCTGCAGATGGCACAAGTTGTTTTTAAAACCATAAATTGACTTCCCCTCAACTTGCCGTGGGATCAAACGGAATTTGATTTAAGAATAAAGGACCACCCCAGCAGCGAGAACAAGCTGCACAGTGGCCTGACAGATAAGGTACAGAGGGATGTTAATAGACACTGATGTAAAGCTATTTACACAAATGATTTCCTCGTCCTGTGCTACAGGGATAAGAATGCAATCATGGGCTCTGAGGTTTTTGGTTTAGAAATTTGCACTATCTACACATCTGAGTATACTAGACACAATGATCCAGACTAACAGAGCATGCTGAAACCCAGCATTCAAAACCCACACATACTTTTTGCCTTATAAAAATGGGCCATATTTATTCATGATATGAAAACCCACCCCATTCACCAATATGGCTATGACTATACACACACACACACACACACACAGAGAGAACAGTGGATATGGTGGGGACTGTTTTCTATCTGGTACCTGTCACCAGCAAATTTGAGCAATTAGCATCTTAGTGCTTGGGCAAAATGATCTGTACTGCCCCGACTCTGAGCAGGCACAACACAGGCAAGTGCAAGAGTAAACCATCGTGTGGAACTGTGAATGTGCAACTACAAATAAACCAACCATGCCCAGATCTGTCAGCCAAATCACCAGAGCCAAGCACTAATACAGAGGTGTTCAAACTTCAAAGCAGGAGCACAGTCGGCAAGAGTTTGTTGAAAGAATTACAACCAGAAACTGGGACTTCTCAGTAGCATATAATCCCTGCTGTTTCCATTTCCTCTTTCTCATTATCGGCACAGACGGGGGCTGAAGATTAGTAAACAGTGGGTGTTTGGGGTGAATTAGAGCATGTGTGATGTAGAGCTAGGTATCCTGGTGGCATCTGTGTGACTTCGGAGAGATGTAAATATTTAATGTCGCCCACTACATTTCTTCAAAATGATAAAATATTAACACATTCCTTGGGGGTGGGAGAATCATACCAGATAAAACAGGGAATCTATTTTGTCCTTCATCCAGGATGTGGACAAAATCTGATCATCAAAAATGTTCTGGCAGATTCCCACTTTCTAGTCATGTCTCTATGGAAAATGAAGAGTTTTTACACTGTTCCAGTCCTGTCTGAAAACAGTGAACCACCTCCTCACAAACTCAACAACTTCTGGGCCAAAGCCCTTTACACAGCTATGTGCATATGAGATTACATTTTCAGCTAGCACTCTTGGGTTTAGCCACAGGCTATCCTTTCAGAGGACAGCCACATAAATAAAAGCCATTCATAAGAAAAACGTACTTTTGCCTAGAAATGCCTATGTATTTCTTGAGTAAAAACTGCTGAACAGACAAACCTCGCTCTCAAAGTTACTTGTCCTCCCTGCTCCTTTAGCATTGACATTAACAGACTCTTGAAGAGGAGTTCTGCAGTGCATAGGTATTATTTCATACATATATATAATTATATATATTTCTAAAATGAGAACTCTGCATGGAAGTCCCTTCATATCATTATACATACTTCTAATAACCTTAGTATGTTCTCAGGAACCAAAAAGGAAGTTTTAATAAAAGTAAGAGTGCTGGTTGTGGCTTCCAATACTTATTTTCACATAAAACCTGATTTCTTAGTTTGTAGCTTTTTTCTTCAATAATCCTGGGACACAGTTTCTCTTTGACCTATCAAAGAATATGGACTTACTCAGCAGGTCAGCCAAGAGAAAAACAATCCATGCTATCTTTCCAAAGGGTATTTCAACACTCTTTGTCCAGTAAAATCTGTGTGGCTGTTTTTCTAGAGCAGTGTTCGCTATACTTTTCCAATCACATGTCTAGGCTTCAAGTACCTTTTCTCAATACATGAGAATTGCTATGATGGCAAAGTTATTTATTATTGAGAAACTTGTCTTCAGCTATTCACAGGAGTCAGAAAATTTTCAAAGTATTCAACTGAATATTTGATGACGTATTTTTATATACTTGGTTATTTCAGTAGAAAACATCAACAGTTTTAAAAAGATCACACTTGAATCTGAGTAATATTTTATATTCAAACTTCCCATTAACATTTGTGTACATATATGTACATGGATACATGCAAATAAAGCTAAACAAACCTACATCTTAGAAGTCGTGATTTGCCAGAACATCATACATTTTAAAGCCACACAACAATATTCATTAGTAAGAGCAATTTTTCATCTGACACAGGCCATACAATTTCAAGCTGTTACTGATGCTTAGTTTATTTCCACTTTACATTCTAAATCTCCTAGCCAAAGCTCACACCCTTCTAATTTTTCTTTAAAGGGAAAGCAAGTCCCAGTCTTTGGGAACTTTAGTCCATTTCTTGCATTCTTCCCATGGGTGATATATTCCACATCAGGAATAACTGGAAGCCAAATATAGCCACAGATGGGAGCCTATGCATAGCTGCTGGGTGATTACAAAATAGAACCAGCTTCTCTGCTTTATAATGGATGAAATTTTATTCTTTGCTTAGCTACAAGTGCCAGCAATCCCATACTCATCTGAACTATATCCAAGTAAGGTAAGCAAGACCAGGTCATGCACAAGATCAGATCATGTGGTTTTGTTTCATTGATATTTATCAACAATTATATTCTCCCAAAAATAAACAGGAGAAAGGGAGGCTCAGTATATGAATATGTATATACACCACATACCATGTTATCATTTAATTATCTGTGCAATTACTATGAATTAGGAGAGTTTGCCACTATGATTTCAGAGAGCAGTAGTTAAAAAAGTGACAGAGAGTCCATGAAAAGCATCCAGATTAACAGCCTTGGAGACTAACATTCTCTGTTTCCTTAGACAGTGAAAAAACCTCAGCCCTGTTGTGAAACCCTACATCCTGCCTGCATGTGAGGTATCGCCACATGGGACACATCCAAGCGAGACTGCTCACACCACTATGCCCACCTTGGGCCCTGGTCCAAGAGGATCACTCATGAGCCATCAGAAGCAGCCCAGTTCCTTGTTGACAATCTGACTACTTCATGATGGCTTTCAGCATGAAAATCATGCAATACCATTTTGAGCAGGAACTTTTGTCTTGCAGACCTGGAGTTACCAACTCATTGCACGTAGACTACGCTAGATCTGGCAGAAAGCAATGTTTAGCCACAGCTCACCTGGCTTAGGGAGTAAACTGCTGATTTAGAATAAAATGCCCTGTACTGCCATTCACCAAAACCTGGTTTCATCAGCTGCTGAAACTGAGTCAGTTGTCAGGAGACTGCACTCACAAGACAAAGCAACACCTCTACCTCAAAAGGGTATGGGAACAGCCCACTGTACCCACGGCCAGACCAATAGAAGGAGCTGGACTTCTGATGCAGATTCTGATGGGAACTGACAGTCAGGATAACCCAAATATGCAGGTGGAGCTTGAAAGCAGAGGCAGTAATATGATATTCTGGCTCAAAACAGCTTGGCACCTGGTCTCCCTCATTAGCAGAAGTTCAACACACAACTATCACTGAAGATGTAATCATCTGTTTGCATCCCACTCTACATGTGTTTTGTTTCTTCTTTTCTCTCCCACTAGCAAAAGACCAAGTACACAGCAGAGAACTGAAAAATTAAATTTACAGCTAAGTTTATGGCTTATGGCTCCAAGGGCATTACCTATGCTTAACAGAAACCCCAGACTGTGTACTTTGAAGCATGGCTGCCTGAAAGAGTGCTGCTAACAGAGCAGCAATACCTTACAGTCCAATTTCTAGACTATTCAGCAAAGCTGGCTGGCTTTCCTGAGAGGCTACACCACAGCAGTGACTTAAGAGAACAGCACAGAGGAAAGCAGCAAAGACCTCCTAAAAACCCTCCTGCTTGGCCTGAAAACTTAGAGCTGCCCCAGAGTAAGTGGGACACTACAGCATGGGTCCCTTCGGGTAGGAAAGATTAGTCATGGGCATTTTGGTAGAGCCCAATGGTTCCAGTTGGTCTGTGGGCCAAGTCCCAGCAGACCCAGCACAGTTCCTTACGGAGGATGAATTGTGAGCTGATACTCCTGGCTCTTGTCAGCAATGCCTCAAAGCATCCCCAGGCACTGTGGGAGTCTAAAGGTGTTTCTTCACCTGCTGCCAGTCAGCAGGGGCTCGGCTGCACCAGCTGTGATACAGGCTATATATACCTACTTGAGGTTTCGTGATGGTACTAGTTTGGATTTAAGTGAACTTAGTGACATATTTAACTTTGGGCTTTTTGCTGGTAAATGGGACAAGGACTGTTCTATCAACCTCAAATGCCAAAGCCAGCACTTTGCATCACTTTGGGAAATTCTGATTTTGAAGACCCTTGGTTGTCCCTAAGGCTATATCCATAATTATACCCTTAAGAACAATTTAAAAGTTCTCTTTTACACTTGTCCTATACCAGACATTATTCCTTAGAGGCAGGGTCTGAAATCCTGAACTGATGCACATTAGAGGAAATGACAGTGATACCAGGGGTCACATGTTCCATTGAGAAATTAAGAAACCAGAACCTGCACATGCCAGACTTTAATACAGAAACTTTAAGCTGCAATTTTTGTCAATGTCACTTGACAGAACTCAGGTTTATGCACCAAACAAGCCTGCAGATAATCTGGGCTTTTTCCTCCCCAGCACAATCACATAACAGTGACCCTGCAAAACTTAAAAGCAAAGATGTCAAGGGCACTGGAGCTCTAGAGCAGAAGAAAGAGTGATCCTGCCTTGAGAATGGTGATTTCCAAAAACAACCAGTAGTGTCTACCAGACAAGAGAGGGAACAACTCCAGAAGCCTAAGAGAAAACAGCTCAGAGGAAAGTCCTGGAAAATGCTGTCCTGACCTTGTCTAGGGCAATCCTGCTCCACTGGTGTCATCTCAGCACTGATTTTCCAAAGCAACCTCACATCAAGGGTACAACTGGACCCAGGTTACACCTATCAACACTACTGCTAGTTCAGAGTGATTTTTTTGTTTATCTTTGTTCCCACTTCCTAGGGCACAAAGCCTTGCCTCATTAAGAAATGGCAGTGCAGTTTTGGGTTGTTTTTTTTTTTTGTTTGTTTGTTGGGTTTTTTTTTTGTTGTTGTTGTTTTTTTTTGGTTTTTTTTTTTTACTTTCCTTCTTGCAAGTTTTTCCATTCTATTTTCATTTGCTTCTATCCACATCTCACAGTGGATGGCCTGGAGCAAAGGCCTTGGAAGCTGTAAATGCTGTGGTATTAGATATCATGTGGTATAATTACTATGGTTTCTTTAGTGCCTCCTCAGTCTGATCAATTAGTGAGTGGATGGTGAACAAACATTTTTTGAGAAGTAGAAAAGCTTTCAAATAAAAAAGAGCAGTCATAAACCATTATTACTATAAACTCCATTATTCCTCCTAAGAGGAAACTTTCTTGAGGAACTTCAAGTAACACAAAACAGAAGACAACAATGACAATTCTTTCCCTTGGAAACACAAAATCCCTCAGTGTTCTCATTTAAGTACTGCACATGGTGACATCCAACTGGGTTTTACCCTGCAATTCACTCGCATTATCAGGGATGTTCTGCTAAACAACTGGCACATTTTAGATTAATAAAGAGGGAACTTGTCCAGTCATCTCAAGCTGTTTGTCAGTTATGGAACACTTCATTTTCTAGTTCCCTATAGTAGCTCAAGTTAATTTGTCTTCCTCTTGACATCAGTCAGCATGCACACTTTCTTTAAGGACGCACAAACAAAAAAAAAAGGAAAAGCTATAATAAAACTTACAGACACTGATCCTGCAGAGAGCTGCTAGGAAAAGGATAACCACTAAATGAGAAAATAAATATTGCTCTAGTTCCACCTAAGGGTACAAGTAAGTGCAAGTATGCAGCAACTCCTCAGAGTTTCACTTTGAAAAGCATTATCCAGTTTTGTTTTAATTTCAAATGAGATAAGAACATGAGTTGTTCATTGACACCCAAGGGACACTGGTCAATTCAATTAAGAATAATCTATTTCAAGTAAATTGTGCCAAGAAGCAATTATTTGGCACCTCACTAAGTCACCTTTTAAGATCAAATGAGGAACTTTTATTTGAAAATACAGTAGGAAGTTCCAAGTGATAATTATTTGTCACTTGTTTCTGCCTACTACTAAAACAAAGTTTTGGAGCTGCCTGCTGCCATTTGAGAGTTTCAGATTCCAAGATGCCATCAGGACTACAGATTGGAAAAGCCGTACTTTTAAGAAATATCTTTTTCTGTTTCAAAGTAGTCTTAGTCTGGAGTGGTTTAAAATGTAACCTGCAGACATACACAATGATCTACCAGTAGGTGTTGCCTGTGCGCCTCAGTTGAATGGCATTCTCTCTAAAACTGAAATAGTCACACATGGATACCTTCTTTACTACCACATTGCTAGCATTTGATTTTTCATTTCATCCCATTGTAATAGAAAATGTATTCTACAGGGCACTGCTCAAATGCATTCCCTATCTCAGCAGTCTTAAAATCAAAGACAAGGCATACGGTCATATGAAATACAAAAAGGAACATCTGACCAAACAGAGATCCATATAAAGACAGTCTATTTGAGTCATGCAAACTCACTTACGGTGAGCAAATGGCTTCTTTACTTACAACACACACAACACAGCAGCCTTTATGGTTTACATTTAATACTTCCTTTAAAAACTGTCTTCAGTAACTTCAAATGTGAAAGTAACAGTGAAAATTCTCTATTTTGCATTTCCATGCCAGAAAAACAGTTTTGGGAATATGTTAGGTAAAGTAGGTCAGTCAGTGCTGGGTAACCAGGGCATAAGGAGAGCAATGACTGATGTGATGGTAATCATGATGGAGGACTGATGAGTTGGGGTAAACTGAAGAGCGATCTGTAGAGCTCAGTACTACATGACTGATGCTGTCCATGTTTGCCAAACTGCAAATCAAATTGAACCAAAAGAGCATTGATGTAGTATCCTTTAATTATTAGCTGAGGAAGCTTTCCTCAGGTAGGAGGCAAGGGGGGGAACAAGCAATCCTCCCTTCCCCTCACCACCAAATACATTTTATCCTCTATGTCTTTCTGCTCAACAGCTACCTAGCTGGTGCTAGTTACAGTTACTATCCTGTTCAGACTCCTAAAAAAGGAAGGTTCCTGATTCACGCCACGCTTGCAGCTCTAAAGTGCTACTTCAACTGGAGCTGCAATCTGCCTCCAAGCACCTACAGCTTTCCTCAGGGACCAAGGCAATTTGAGGACAGCTAAAGGTCCCACCATTTTCAGAGCCTGCTGGTGAGGCGAGCTAATGAAGCACTGACTGTTGTGCCCAGCAGAAACACCACTAATCTGGGGAAGCACCCTCACTTAACTGTTCATATCACTGCTTTAAAAATGGCAGGGAAAAAAAGGGGAGGGGGGGAAGGGGAAGTAAAAAAAAGAAAAAATATACAAGGGTTGGGGGAAAAAAGGGAGCTCACCTAAACTTCTCTTTCAGTTCTTGAAAGAGGGGATGGGGCTTAGTTCTGAGCCACGGGGTGCATGGACTGGTCTAGAGGGACACTATCTGCTGAAACTAATTTTACCTTCTTAATTTCCAAGAACAAGTATTGTAAGGATCATATTTTGGTAACATTGTACTCACCTTTTCAGAGTCTTTCTTGCCTGTGGAGATTTTTAAACCAGCAAAAGAAAAGATGAAAAAAAACCCTGAAAATAAAGCCAGAGTCTGGACCAGAAAATTCATTACATATTTTGTGACTTAAAGTCAGAACCACAGGAGATTAAGTTCTCTGTAACCTCAGGTTCAGTGGGAAGAAATGCCCCCTGCTAACCAAATCCTGCAATGTGCTGAGCCAGTATCATAAACCTGGGGGCAGAGGCTGGACCTGCCAGCCTTGTGCTGCTGCTGCCAACACACTCACATGTGCACTGCAGGTATTTCCCTTGCTAAGACATTCCAAGTTCTCAGCTCTATATGTGTCCCCATTGTAAAGATGCCTTTTCTAACGCTTAGAAGAGACTGCTGTACTCAGCCATATCACTAAGCATGGCTAATTTGGGATACATTTGAGAGCACTCACACTTGCCTTGCTTCCACAGCAGCCACACATAGTGGCCATGCCCATCTTCCAAGCAAAGCTGCCCAGACAAAACAGGTTTATGTAGCTGGCAGGCTCAGCTGTTGCAGGGCATTACTCAGACACACAGCTCTCTTCACAGACCACCAAGGCACATGTCTAACTGGACAGCAGGTTGTGGCAACAATAAAATAACGCATTGTCCTACTTGATTTCTATTACTTAAAGGATTTCCCAACTTGCCATGCTTGCTGATGCCCTCTTAACATTTAGGGATTTGTGTCAACTGAACTACACAACTCATCTGTTGTTGAGAATAAGCAATGGATAGATCTGCAGAATGATGCAAGGCTCCACTGACTTTTAGTTATGCTTATGCAACTCCACAGTTCCACAGCTGCTAATAATTAGCAGATGACCTGCATAAGTGCTAGACAAAAAAACAGAATCCTACTTCATCACTTAAAAAACAAGCTACCAAAACAAGAGTAATGATTTTTTTTATCTGACATGATTTTCTTTTTCTCCTCTGAACAGAATTCAAACAAATGCAGCATAACGAATTCAGCATAACTTATAACTGAAGATCTGAATGGTGCCTTGTTCGTAGCATTTGGATTTGAAACACAGATGCAGTTAACTCACAGCTTAACTCCTTCCATGATGCTCTTTAAAATGCTGATCTGTGTTCTTCTCAGCTTCCAGATTTTTAAGAGTTTTCAAGTGATTTTTCTCTTTTAAACAAATAGAGGTTCAAACTTGGATTCAGTGTACAGCTTTGTCTGCTATTTTCTGCTCTTACAAAAAAATACGAGATTAATTGTTGTGCAACTATCTGGGAATAACATCACTTTCTAAAAATTTCCTTTGCAGCTCTTGTCTTTATTTCACCAAATTCTTTTCCAGATAAAATTTTCTAGGTTTTTGAAAAAGTCAATGCACTACATTTTTCTTTAGTACTGAAACTCCCTATGAACATGACAGATAAGGCGGGGAGAAAAAAAAGAAGATATCTCTCAGCAGGTAAGTGTAGTCTCTGTTGCCAAGTGATCTGAAAATAGTTGAGTAGGGAAAGGAAGTAGTTTTATGTGTAAAGACAAACTCTTTTAGCTACCAAGGCACTAGTCTGCCAGCCAGGAGATTTATGATTCTCTCCCAGCACTATTACTGACCTGCTGCTATGAGACTTTGGGCAAAATTACTTCCTCACGCTATGCTTCTCTACATACTTCAATTTTTGAAGTCTTTCTTCAGAATTCTCAAGGCCATTTTCAGATATTTGAAGACTACATTTATTCCCACTGGTTTTGGGGACAGACAAAGGCAGCCATGCTTCCCCCAAATGCAAAAACATGGCACACAGCCAGCTGAATGGAACTGCTGGATCTCATCTAGCTCAGCACTAACCTGGCTTCAAGCAGATTGCTCAGGCCTTATCCAGTTTTTAGACTATTTCCAACAACAGAGACTCCACAATCCCTCTGGACAATCAGTTTCAGTGGTTAGCCCCCTTCACCACCAAGGACCTTATTGGAAATTTTTGTAGGAAGCAGGACAATATGCTAAAGAATGCAAATTTCTGTTTGGGGCTCAATTCTGGCCCTGTTAAGTCAGGGCCCAGAAAAATACAGAGAAGCCTGCTCCACACTGCCTGCTCTTCATGGCAAGAGGATTTCAGCATTCAAAATATTACGGAGAGGGAAGAAGAGGGAATCACCCCATTTCCTGAACTTATCATAAGAGAAACATGCAGAAGCTATTTTGGGCTCACTGAGGCTGCTAAGACCATTTATTTTAACATCTGTACTACTTCCCGTTAAAGAATATCCTGTAGTTTCTTCAGCAGGAGTTATGTGCTCAAGCTTAGCACAAACAGAAGGAGGGCTCTCAGGAAAGCACGCATGGGCAGACTGGACGGCCCTTCGCATTATGGGCTTTATCCCAAGAAGGAAATGGTGGGAAATACATACATACACACACTGAGGAGATTAAAGATCAGGGGTGCTACATAAACACATTAAAACTTAGAAACTTTTGCTTCTATAACACTGGTAGTTTAAGGAATTACAGAACTATATATTTTAACTCCGAAGCAGACCTATGTGTAATTGGATCCAAATTAAGAACACTAATGAGGTTATGGCTGCGTTAAGTGTTACAAAACAGACTCTCAAACTACTACTCATGCTTCCCATTTATCTCCTTCCAGGAATTAGGAAAAACTTTCTATTCGGAACTCCTCTGATCTCGCAGTTTTAGATGAAACTGCTCCCCCGCCACTTGCAGCTCCAGCCTTAGAGACACTCTTCACTGATCTTTGTGAACTGTGTTGGATGAGGCCCAAGGACAGCTGCACTTGCAGACTTGTGTGCCTGCAAGGATGAGGAGCAACTCCAGTACTTTTCAGGGCCTTGATGTTCAAGGTTATTGCCACTGAAAAAAATAATCCTTTTACTATTCAGATTTCACTCTCAGCTCAGCAGCAGTGACACAGTCCTCACAGAGAACCACAACGGAGTACTAACACAGTAAACAGTTTGTTACTACTTCTCCTTCCCCCTCTTCAGATACCCAGATATTTGCATACATGTATCTGGTGCTTCATGAGAGCACTACGCTATCATTCTGGTCACCACAAGCACACAAAATACTTCAAACGAAGCCTTCTACTAAAGCAGGATTATAGACATCTTTATTAAATTTACTTTTTAATAATGCCTTTTCTGGGCTATTTGCCAACTAACAGTTCAGCAGTTATTATTCAGTAACAGATTTTCACATGCCTCTTTGAAGTAAGAAGCTAAACAAGTAGGTGTTAATTGCACACAGGACAGACAGCTGCCTTGAAGATTTGTGGCTACTTACAGTATCCACTTCTTTAGTACTACCAAAATCTGTTCTACCATCCCAGAATTTAATTATCTCCCCATATACTGGGTCTCCACACCCCTACTCAAATAGCAGCTAGCACCATGGATTTTGAACCAAGACTGTAAACAGTTCCTTTTTATAACAGATCCCACAGACCAAGTGTTAGAGTGCATCACATGAAGAAAATGAGAAAGTGTTGGAGTAAAGAATAAGAGAAATCAGTAGAAAGATCACAGACATATTTAATTAGATTTGAATTTTGATAACACTTCATTATTGTGAAGAAGCCATAATTAAGATATGTTTACCATGGTAAAAGCATAAACTTTAAAGAAACCCTCCCTTCTGCTGCATCATTATTTCATATGGTTTCTATACACAAGTCCATTAACCAGATGGAGATCCAATGCAGTTAAAAGCACAGAACATTTCTCAAAGCTGCTGCATAAAGACATTTTACTAAATTGTACATGTACGCCATGAACAATATATGTGCTCCAAAGGAAGCCTATGCCTTCCTGTCAGGTCACAATTGTCAGACAACACCAATATACACTCTTTTCTCCCTACAAAGCAGCTGGGTGTTTGTACAAGCAGGGCAGAAAATTAAACAGCTGTTAGAACTTCATGCAGTGTAGGTATTGGAGACAAATACTGCAGCATGCTCCCTTCTCAAAGGGATTAGCATGGCTTGTGCTTCTCAGTGGCCTTTTTGGGGTCTGGAGATCATCAGATGTAAAGGTCATACCTGTTATCGCAGGTGGGAAACTGCTCCTTCTATAGCCAATACCTTTTCTCAGATGCACACTTTCAGTAGTACACAGGTAAAAAAGCAGTGAAACCCTGCTGGGGTAGGTAATTGGGATTTTCATGGGGGGAAAAAAAAAAAAAAAAGGACGTTTAGTAGTCTTGTAGCCATGCAGTCCCCAAAGACAGGGCCTTACTACCAGATGCCATTCAGAGAGTAAACCAATCCTGGAGAAAGTTAAAAGTGTCATTTCAGAAGAAACAGCAAGGCAGCAGCAGCAGTTAGGACAAAGTTAGAGAGCTTCAACTGCTTTAATTCCTAGCTGTTGAGGTGAGGGATCTCAAAGCAGGATGCAGGGGAGAGTCAGCACAGGCCCGAGAGGGTACTTCTCTACAGACAAGGGAGTAGCTGCTCTCTTTTACTCCTTACTCAGACTTCTGAGCTTTTCAGCACAACCCCACAGATAACTCAGAGAGGCTGAAGCAGATGCAGCACAGGCAGAGGAACAGGTGAACAGCAATAAGACATAAGGGTGGGAGAGACAGGAGCAGAGGGAAGAATCCCTAAGCTGCCAAAATAACACAGAGTAACCACAGCCTCCAGGCACAGCCCCTGTCCCAAAATGCCTGCACTCCAGTCAAGGCCAGCCACAGGAACTGGCATGCCTCTTGCTTCACATTCCTCGGGAACTTGCCTTAACCAACTATGGAAATAATAATTTCATGTACAACATGGAGAACTACACATTTGACAGGAAGATGCTAAGGGCAACATCCTGCTCAGCTTGAGGTCAGACGATGCTGAAGAGCCTAAAGAGTGAGGCAGAAAGACACACATAATACTCAAGGAAAGAAAAGCCACACTTTCTGGAGGAACAATGACAGGGATTCGAGATACAATTTCATAATTTTAGGCTATTTGCTCTTGCTAAACAGATCTTTAAATAAGATTTGTGCACATATAAAGAGCTTTTCCTTTCCATTTGTAGCTTTCCTCTCTTCCCCTCGTCCCTCCCCAACGCCCCATACTCTCTTCCTGAATCTCCCTTTCTGCGTCTGTCCTCCCCCCTCACGTGCTCCCGCTGGACAGAGGGCAGAAGTGCTCTGGAACAGCTGTATTGCTGTATTTCCTCCCTCATATGCGCCTTCCCCTCACAGCAGAGGGGAAAGTACATGCCAGCTCAGCTTGCCTCGTGCTTGACAGCGCTTGAAAAAGTGCACAGCCAGAGCAGCACTGCCATCCCTCCTGCCTTCACTGAAGGCAAGGCTCCCAAGCCGAGGCTCTGAGAGGACGTCTTCTGTTTTATGTGGCCTCCTGGGTCTCTGCACTGTCCTCCCAAACTGGGCTTGGAAGAGCTAGTGGACAGAAGAAATTGAGGGGAAGGCTGACGGACAGAGTTAAAAAGGGTGTGAATGAGAAGAAAAACACTGCCCATCCTCTGGAGGTCAAAACTGAGAACAGCTGCTTATCACAGCCCTGTCTTTGAGAATGCACTTCAGGAGTAAAGGAGCAATTTGGAAGAACCTCATGGTGAGTTCCCGAACAAACACACCTTAGTGCCAGAGACAAGTGCTGTTACCGCGTTTGTTTTGGAGAGGCCGCTCAAACAGGGTACATGCTAGCTGAGGAACTCCCTGGGAAGGCACACAGCTCTGCACTCCAGAAGGTGTTCATTAGAAGATGAAACACAGCCATTAGAGTAGCAGAGGCAAACAAAATGCAGGACAAGCTAAAACTTGAAGACTGGTTACTTGAGGTTCCCTAAGTTGATTCCTTCAAAAAAGCCCCCAAGAGCCAGCTCAGAGGGCAGAGACCTGCTTTGTTGACTCCACCATAAAGCCTAACTACACGGTCTGCCTCAACATTCGCTGCAGATGAAAGCACTTGAGGGAGGCTGCAACACAAACACCTGCGAGTGTGCCCTGCGTGGGTGCCACGCGTGTGGGCAGTGGTGTGTGCCACGGCTCCAGCGTGTGCCACAGCCCCAGCGTGGCTCTCCCCACCCTGACATGCCCGCCAGGATTTCACAGCCGTGGCTGTAGAGCAGCAGAGATGGACAAGGATGCCACCGGGCACCTCCCTGGCAGCCCGGGCAGAGGCACGGTTCAAGCTGCCAAGAGGGGCCGGGGGCTGCGCCCAGAGGCCAACACCGGCCGCCACCGCGGGCACGCGCCCAACCCCGGGGGAAGCGGGAATGCGAGGGGGAAGCAGGGAGCCTGCCAGCACAGCTTCGGGAGGCAGGAGGAACGCGTCCAGCCCAAGACAGAGCAGTCTGGAAGAAAAGAGAGAAAGAGCAGACAGGCACGAGGCGAGACTCAGCTCCCGACCCTTGTACCCGCAGGGCGCTCATCCCGTGGGGCCGGGGGTGCCGAGCTGCCCCAGCGCGGCGGCCGCTGGAGCCCTGCCCGTCCCAGAGACCCGCGTCCCCCGCCGAGAGCCCCGTGCGGCTCCCGCAGCCCCCTTACCGCGCTCCGTGCGGGCTAGGCGGCGGGAGGGCACGGCGGGTCCCGCCGGCGCTGCAGCCGCTGCGGCGGCCGGGACATGTTGGGCCGGGCGGCTATTTATAGCGGCAGGAAGCGGCGCGGCGCGGCTCTGGGGCGCCGCTCCCCCGCCGCCCGCGCCGCCGCACATGCCCCGGCCCCGCAGAGCGCCCGAGGCCGGGCCGGGCCGCCGCGGGTGGGTGTCCGCCCCCTGCCCCCGCTCCCGGGGCTGTGCCCCTCGGCCCGGCCGGCGGAGCGGGGCTCCCTCTGGGGTGGTCCTTCCCAGGTAGCGCGGGGTGCCGGTGATGGCCGTGCCCCCATCCCTCTGTGCCCGGTGGGAGTTCACACTAGTCAGAGTTACAGAGAGCCCCCTCACAGGGAGATGGGTTCCGGTCCCCAAGTGCCAGCGCCCTGAACTGTGACTTTGGTAGCTCTGCCGAGGACACATCCCGTTCAAACCCTCAGCGGTTCCCCGGCCGTGACCTCACCGCAGGGGCAGCTCTGCTTTCCGCGCCGCCCTGGCGGCCCCGCACTGCCCGGCCCTCGGCACAGCCCCCGCTCCTCTCGGCCCTGCTCCCGCTGCCCCGTTTGGCCACAGAGTTCTCCACACGCTTTGTTTTCCCTACCTGCCTCCGATGGCCTTGATAGCAGCCAGCGGGGAAGGGGTAGTGGCACCTGGGGAATAGCTAAGGCACCAGGCAGAGACACACACGGTAGAGTAGAAACGTAATTAAACAGTGGGAAAGAGGTGCTTGCTTTTTCGCTGTTAAGGTTTGCAGTATATCGAGATGTGGGAAGGTCAATTAGCCCTCTCTGCAGGATGCCCCAAAAGGTATTTGTGCTTCATACCTCAATTAACTCCCGCAGAGATTGCTTTGCCAGGCAAGCAATAGATTCTGCTCCCTTTCCCCCCGCAGCTTGACTAAGTTTTCTAGAAACAAAATTTCTGTTAATGTTTTTATGTCCAGCACTGAGGTTTTGGATGGGAAAATGCCCAAGTATATGGAATGGCGTAACTTGTGTAGATAGGAGCAAAGTTAGAAGTGCAAGAGCTGTGTCCTGAGTGTCTATTTGAGCCGACACTGATCTCACATGCTTTTGTCTCCATAGGCTTTCACATTTTGGAGGTGTTGAGATGGTTTTTGTTTACGCCATGCATGGACATGGTCCAGCTCAGCAGCTATATAACACTGTTATCTAAAATAAAAATGTTAGGGACAGGTGTCCTGAAGAACTTAAATATGCTCTTGATTCACTTGTAGCAATGTGTCCCAGCAAGGTCAAAGACTGAGTGTGCTAAGTTAACCTGCTGCAACTTACTTTCATGTTTTCACCAGGAGATGAGCAGTTGCCTGAAGGCACCGTATTATGGTGAGACATGCTGTCATAAGAGCAGTGGCATTACTGAGCTGCCTTCAGTGTAAGGTTGGCAACCTTGGCAGGCTTTTATGTAGGTCATTTCTCTGTTTCTGTGTCATTGTATGCTTGGAGCATTACAAGACAAATGCAAAAACTGGAACAATTTTTTATGTTTACCCTTTTCTGACCCACGGACACAATGCAGATTAGCTTGCAAGCAAAAATTTCAGTCCTCACAAACTGTAAAACTGCAGGTACTCTGTGTTTACTGTCTTTACAGCCCCAAAGCTCTCTAAAGAGGGTCACAAATCCACATGAGGTTCCTAAGCACGGCAAACAGCATTTGGGTCATTGGTTAGCTGAAAAGTCACGTAGAGGCAAACAGCTTACTCTTGTCTACGTGCTGGGGAAATACCATGTGATGCGTTCATTCCAGGCTCCATATGGGATAAATAGCAAACACTGATACAGATCTGCTCAGCTTGTAGAAGCTTGGGAAGATGTGCTGCAATGGGAGAATCTGTGCTGGGATCACAGGAAATGGTTACAACCCTTGCTAGGAAAGAGTTGTCCCTTTAGGGGGAATCCACTGAGTGATCCATCATCACTGTGCTGCAGTAACCTACAAACTCCTATGGCATTTTGCCTGCTGGTCAGGCTGGCCTGTTGCATGGGAACAAATGAAACTGTCCTGTCCTTGCTGTAGATAACCCACCTGCAGCCAGCAGGACTCAGCATGGCTCTCACAGTGAGCATGGAAATGCTTGCCTACAGGTTGGCTCTTTTCCATAACTGTGTCAGTCTTTTATACTTTATCAGGGACTGAAGTACGATCATTTTAGAGAATCTTTTGCAAAGCAGTATACATGAGTGCCTTTTCTGTATTTGGGATTTGATTCATAGAAAGAGACAAGTGCTCCAGAGCTTTGTTAGAAGTCAGTGTCTGTGCAACATTCAGGTGATAGAAGTTTGGGAGACTTCATATTGGTTTCACAATTTTTAAGAACAGAAAGAGAAAGGTAATTTATAGCCAGCAGCATGCCCAGGGGCCTGGAGGCTGTGCTAGACTTTATCTAGCACTAGTAAACATATGGAAAATGTGAGATCTTGTGACTGGAGCCAAGGACAGCAACCTTCTAAAAGTGTCCAAATTCAAAAGCATTTCTACTGTGCTGAACTATCAGTGACTTCAAAGGTGATAGGTTGCCTGCCACCATACCAGAAAACAAACCTTTCAGGGAGGTAATGTGCTCCCTTTCTCCACCAGCAGCACAGTGTTTATGCACTTATATGGGTCCTGTGTTACACATTCTCTCTTGCCCTGCTGTCCCTACCCGCTGTGGTTTGCCTCAGCTGTGGAAACAGGAACTGCTGAGTCAGCACGCTGATGAAACTCACACTGCTTTCACACTTCTCTGGGGAGACTGCCACAGCAAGGAGGCTGGCAGCAACTTATATCCTGGAGAAAAAAAAGAGTACTTAAACTGTCTTACAATTGCCTGAAACAATAACCTGATTTTTAAAAACTCTCAAACTGAAGGAGGTTGCAGGACCCAAGCACTGGTGGCAGATGAATGCTCACACCTGGCAGATGCAAGCTCATAATCAAGTGCATGGAGTTCAGCGAGTGTCATTTTTCTGTCTCTTGATCAGCTCCACTACGAAGCCAAGATCCAACTGGCTGAAGAGACAGAATAAGGACAACGAGTTCAGCTCAGCTGTCTGTGATGGTGGAGAGCAGCAGCCTGTTCTGATTATAGACTCATGCAGAGGTGAAACTGCTCTCTTGGAGCCAGTACAAGATAAGGGACTTTAAAAATTCTCAGAAGGGTCAGGTCTCCTGAAGAGCAGGAGTGCCAAAGAGGAAAGACATTTGGGAGTGAATGCATCTCTGAGAGCAACATATCCATGGCACACTAGAGAGTAGTTAAGGTCAGCTAAATGGATGGGAAGGGGAAAGTTAACCACCAAATGGTTTGAAAACTGGAAAGAGAATCAAACTGAAAAAGATGGAGACATTCCAGGAAGCCTTTATGTTAAGGATATAAATAGGGTGTTATCAACAAGCTCAAAGCGAACAAAAGCAGCTTTAGTAGCAAGAAGATGGCAGTGAAAAGAGGGACAAGCTAACTGCTCTGGGTACTATCATTATAAAAGCAACACCTTCCCACCCAGATGCCCCTGGTCTGCCTTCATTTAAATGAGGTCCGCTTACATCAGTGCCATGGTGTTCACGTCGTTATTTTTTACACTTACTAGAGAAATTTAGCAATGAGTGTGTGACACCTGTTTCTTGCTTTGCTTGTGGGAATTGTTAGTTGAAGCTCAGGGCTGAAATATATGCCTGTTTAAAGCAATGAGGCAGCAGAGATGCATGTGTGGGTTGCATGAGTATTATCCAGGGTCATGTCCCTGGGGCTACTGATTCAACCCATGTAGGAGAGAGTTTAGTGTTAAGATTGCAAGGGGGGATTACAGGGCTGTAAATGAGAAATCATTAGACTATACATACTTACATGTTAGCAGCAGATTATTTGTGACTGTGACCGAGACACAACATTTACAACCTCCAAAGCTACTATTTTAATAGGTGCTGACTTTAAAAGGACAGTAGCAGTTGAGAAGAAATAGTCTGCAGGTAGGTAAGGGTTTCTGTCAGTAGATGGATACTGTGGTACACAAGTGGTATGCAAGAAAAATGTATCACAAAGGTGATCTAGGAACAGAAAATAGAGGCTGGTACAGACCAAGTATTCAAAGCAAAGCAAAAAAAAAAAAAAAAAAAAAAAAAAGAAGAAGAAAAAAAAGTGTGCTTATTTGATGCTTGGAGAACCATTTGGAGAGTCAGTGTACAATGCCCGGAATCTGCAACTTAAGAAGGGAAGTCGTTAGCATTTATTTTTACCTGCTATCACATCATTTGAGACACAAGTAGTTCATCAAGAGTCAGAGTGACAGAAAGGCAGAAGATTTATAGGCTGTGCCTATAAGATGGGTCAAAACATCACAAATGAAAATTTTTGAATAAATAATTTCAAACCTTTTTCTGAGGAAGTGGAAGGAAAGCACTGGCACCTAGATGTCTACAAGGAGATCTGGAGAAGCAAGCAGGCAGGCACACGTGCACACACTCACTCTGGCACACAAATAGGGGGAATCTGGAGGCCAAGACCCGGGTCTGCCTTGAGGAAGCTGAACAAAGATGCTGTGAATGTTCCTTGATGTTTATATTTAATGCTAAGATTCAACCACATGCTGCTCTAAGAGGATTGTTCTGTCAATTTTAGTGCCAATCACAGGCTCTCAAATTAAGTTCCAGGCACCATTATGCTGCAGCTTAGCTAATCGTGAGCAGGGAGCTGCTGAATTCCCCCAAGGGCTGGGCGCCGGGAATTCCCACCTCAGATAAAGCCAGCTGCAGCGAACACTCCCTCTGTCAGCAGAGGTGTCGCCCAGCAATACATCTTTGTCCTTCGCTTACAGGGTTAATGATCATCCAGAGAGGCAAAGGATTATCATCCTTTAAACCGTAAGAGCAGAGCAGAGTGCTACAAGTGATCGATTACCCCAGACAAACTGTTTGCTTAGGACTGCAGCTCACCACAACACTGTCCAACAAACACTACGCAATGATGGGAGCGTTACACAAGTGCCTCATTTTTCCCTATAGTGCTTCAAATGCCTGTCCTCTGCAGGCATGACACGCTTCTGTAGAGCATTCACATAACACGAAGTATTTTACTAAACTCACAACAAATTGTTTACAGCTGTTAGCAAAGTACTGCTCTTGGCTTGGACAGCCAGCTGGAAAAGATGAGTAACTTGTCGCAGTTGCCCCACCTACCCTTACTTATTTTTGAGAAGAAGAGGCAGCACTGCTGGTATTGCCACACCGCGCTATTGAAACGCAGAGAGGCTTCTTGCGTACGTCGAATATGGAGTAAACAAACTCCAGCCGTGTTCGGCCAGAGGCAGCACTACTTTGCTTTGGCCACCAGAGAGAGCTGCTGCTCAACTTTTGACTCAAGCTCGGGCAGTTCCCGGCGTTGCTCAGAGGAGGAGAGGTCCTGTCACCGTGTCACGCAGAAGTACAGCTGAGATCCACACCTTCCCTGGGAATGAGCTGTGTGACGCTGTGCCTGACTTTAATGCTCACGGTCTATTTCAGCAGGGCAGGGGACAGTTTTCAGGAAACAGAGAGAACTGTGTTCAAATAAACACCCCCAAGTTTGAAGGTGCCCCCAACCTTAGTCATCACTCCAAATGCAGAGTGGAAACCAACCTTCCAAGATCAGAGTAGGTTGAATATGGAGATTATCCAAGGAATAGGTTGGATCCTTCCCACAGTAAGGAACAAGTAAGTCTCTCCTCTTTGCTGCAGCAAGACCTTCTACGGGTAGAGTCGTGCATGACAGTCAGCTCAGATTTGTGCATGAAAATCAAGTGTTTAAGCATGGAGTTTGAGACATTTCTGACGGGTACATCTAGCGTTATGAGAGGGGTGACTCTGCTAATACAAAAGCCACGGAGCAGATATTAAAACCAGCTTGAATGCTAAAGTTGGATACAGATTAACAGCTCAGCTAAAGCTTGTTACACTGCTGTTGACTTCACTGGACTAGTATCTGTTGCTTACAAAGTCAGACAGTCTTATTAATACATTAACATCTTTAATAAAGGGTAAAATGGATCAAAACCTGGCGGAAAGCCATTCAAGTTTACCTGTAATGCAAGTGTTTCTTTTTGGCAATTAAATGCTACTGAGCAGCAGCTCAGAAGTGCTAAGTATGGAGCCTTACATTTTATTATCCATGCTTTTTCCCAGGGGTTACTGATTCCTGTCAGTGAACCTTTCAGAGGCTGGCCAGATTTTCATGGTTATGATGCTTTCAGATGTTCAGGGTAGCAAATACTTTCCAGCTGACATTCATCCTTGCTGATTTAATTCAATAAGGCGACCAGCAAATACAGCTAATGTTCCTATAAAACAAACTAGCATAAATATGCCAAGGAGAAGATGATCAAGCACCATTGCAACAAACTTCCACTCTTCTGCAGCCTGAGAAAGAAACAAAGGAGATGGTAAAATCTCTGCAGAGCCCTGTTTGTTACAGCATTCTTGTAATTTACTGTCTTGAACAAGGGGAAGGCTCTTCCATAAGTGCCATTATTGTAATGCAAAAAATGCTCATTCTCTTCTCAAAAGCAGGTCAGTGGTTAAGAAAGCCTAAGATACCTAGAAATAAACGTTTCAATGCGAAATTGACCAGAAACCCTAGCAATATGCTGAACAATTTCATTTAAAAAAATGTTGAAAAGCTTAATTGTTAGGCCAATGTTGCTTCTGAAAGAGAGTTTAAAACCTTGAAAGCAAAACGCTTAGTTTGACCCAGCTGACTTTTGTTTTTCCATTGCTTTTTTGTTCTCATGGGATATCTAGACAATTGCTATTAATCTAACCCTAATCCCTGCTTTCCATACATTCGAATGTCTTGTAAAACCTTCTTGGTAGCTCCATTAGTATTTTTTTCCAGTTGTGGGACACCGTGAACCACTTGCCCTGTGCCTTTTCACTGGATGCTTTTGGTGGGAACCCAGCACAGTAAGAACATGCAGAGTGCAAGGCACCAAGTACAGCAGGGCTCAGGATTTCCACCCTGTAAAACTCTGCCTTAAGGAGTGACATGCTGGCTCAAGGCACCTTGCTTTTGCCTTGGTTCTCCCACAAGCAGAAGAGGCTGTTGCAATTTATCTAGAGGATACTGATAATGAATACTGTTTTGAGGTGGTTCAGAAGTGAATGCAATGGAGTGACAGCCTTCACAAGCCACAACCTTCAGTTTATTTGGGGAACCTGACTTTTGAAACCCCCTGGAAGTGATATATCAACAGTGCCCAGATGACACAAGCAGCTGGGCTCCACTTCCGAAGGGGGCATTTGCTGGTAACCTGAAGACCCTCCTTGTGAGCCAAGGAGGAAGTGAAGCCCAGAGATGCTGAAGCCACGCCAGCCCTGCTGAAGACAACAGTTTGTCTGCAGAGAGGCAAAGGAGTCACGGGAACATGAGACTACAGCCAGAGCCATTTCACATGCTCCAGGAATTTGGTCTCAGGAACAAACACTGTGGTGTAAATCCTGTCCGTGGGAAGGAAGCACCTCCTTTTCAAGAGCATGGGCCAAATAATTTTCTCAGAGAACCTGCCTGTCTTCAGACTAGCCTGCAGCTCAACAGGAGAGGTCTATGACCACTTAGGCGAAAGGAAGATGAAATACCAGGACTGAATTACCCCTGCAAAAGCTGTGTGATCTGTGAAAGCTGAAATAAAAGAGGGGTTAATTGTACTGAATGTGCTAGAAGGAGGCAGAGCTAGGTTTTCCTAGGGAACACTGCCATGTGTGACTCTATATGCTTTTATCCTTCCTTTGGCTTGCAATGTGGAAAAAGTCAGTAATCAGAGTACCTCATGACATACTTCATTTGGAGGGACTACTTGTAGTATTCAGGAATAAAACAAAACCTTATCAAAATTGGAAATATCATTTGTAAGTTACATTTAACACTTCTCAGATAACACTACTAGTCTTTTGGAGTTTGGCTTGCTTCCTGGGTTTTCAAAAGCAGTAGGATCTTTCTTACCACAGGGGCAAGATGCCTGAGTTGGAGACAGGAGAAATGTGTTTTGGAACTTGCTTAGAGTTCTTGAAACTGCTTTCCTACTCACAGACACTCCATCGCTATGGCTTCACATATCACATTAAGAAAACCTTAGCACTGACACTTTTTCCTTTTCTGTCATTTTGGGAAGCCAATATTCAGTTAACATCTGTGACAAGTATTTGCTGCTCCTTGTTGACTCCATCAAGGGGAGAAGATTGTCCACTGCTAGAGCCAAACCAGGGCTTGGAGTGTTTTTGTAAGGCAGGGATATTTTGCCAAAAAAGTAAGATGTAGCAACTTGAAAGCTAGAAATGAATCATGCACAAAAAAATGCCTTACATTACTGGCTTCTTGGTCCGATTTCATCGTTTCTGCAATGTATTTGATTCCCTCTATAGCATTTTTCACATCTGGATTTTTGGTAAGCGGCGAGTAGAAGTTGACAGGCACAGAACCTGACTTCCCAGAAATGTCAGAAATATCAATATCTTCTGCAAAAATATTTTTGTCTTGTTTGTCTCTTGATGGTCGTTTCATTGTAGAGAAAAACATGACGTTTGGGATTGTGTCAATAAAGATCTGAAAACAAAGGGAGAAGACGACAGTTTCTGGGGCTGTGTTACAGCTGCAGCTGTGTGCTGAACAAAGACAAGCCTCTCCGCTCCCAGATCGCTTCCCGTGCTGGAGCTGCTGCAGATTCCCTCTCCGAGTATGTCACAACCCACGCCTTACTTACACTGGGGCCTTTGTCAGCCTTGTGTCCCGGGGCAGAGGGAGTCTCCCGCAGGCCTGCCACACGTTTTCTGAAAGCCATTTCCTCTGCCACACACCCAACATCCACACATGAAGCAGGAGGTGATGCTACAGAGCAGATCCTCAGCTAGCATGAGCTGACAGAGCTCAAGCTATCTCATCTAACTTGAAACATATTGCCTACAAATCTGACTTGAAGAATGGATGACAAAGAACCTCTTTTGGCTACTTAGGTTTGATTCTGCTATTATGAATGTTTGCTATACAGGCATATAAGGTTTACAATAAATTCCTTTGGAGTCACAGAGACTTGCTGCCAGAGCAATGTTAAGCACATGCAGTGTTTCCTGTTGAAATTTCTCTTCTGCAGGGATTGTTTGTGCTGCAGAGGGAATCCTATATAAGTTGTAACCTTAAAAGTAAAATTAGAAATACACAGAACAATCCCCTTTCATGTAATGGTTTAGTATGAACTCAGGCAGGCTTCAAAACAGCAAAGATTACTGAATAAATCAGATGATCTTTGATACTGTCTCCCAGGCAAAGAACTTGTAGTGACAACCAATTTTTTCTACATCTTATGATTACCATTAAGACTCCTGTGCAAGGATCTCCTTTACTCCCAAGGGCTGCAGACCAACTCTATACAGGAAAAGTACAGAGAGGATTTTTTAGCTTTTGCTAAACCATATTTTGCAAAATGGGATGCTGAACTCAGGTATTCCCTGTGGCCTTTGTGCTCTGCACTCACACAGGCTGATGGACTTGGCCGCTGGCAGGCAGCAGTGCCTTGCAGTCAGATGGAGAATTAGACTAGGAAATGTAATTTGAGTCTAGATGGACATTTTATTTTCCCTGTGCCTTCAAACAAAACCCACATTTTGCCTCATCTGTTCCCTGCAAGACTCTACCCCAGTGGACAATTTTGTTACTTAAAGGAGCACTTCAGCAATCTTGCTGACTTTATGCACAGCTAAGTAGTAAACACTGGCTCTTGTGCCTTGAGACCTTTAACATGATGCATTTACTTCCCCAATTCTTTTTGACTTTTATTAGAAAATCTGCCAATAAAATATGGAGCGTTCAGTGGAAGCCAGCAAACGTGCCAAGCCATAGAGCTCACCTTCCTGACCCAGTGGGGCATGGTGTGAGTGCTGGGGGAGCGGTGGTGGGTGTTGATGACGATGACCGTGATGATGATCGAAGCGATGACAAACACCATGGTGAACAGCATGTACTTGCCGATCAGAGGCACTGCGCTGGAGGTGGAGGGAATCAGCTCCACGATGACCAGCAGGAACACAGTCAAAGACAGCAGAACAGAGATGCTGAGAGTCATTTTCTCACCTGTCATTAAAAAACCCCAAAATCATTGCTGCTCCTATCATTCAGTACAGAGAGCATTTATTTGAGAAGCAGGATGTGGGTGATAGCTGTTCACTCAAACACGTGTGCATTTGCAGTGCTATTGTCTCTGCCAGCATCCAAAGCAGTAACTAGGCAGGGCAAACCTGAGAGCCTAACACCATCAGCTCCAGCACTCAGGTGGGAATTACCAGGAATGACTGGGCTGAGGTGCGGGTGGTGGATATTTTTACTTGCCAGGAGCATTTCATGGGCTGTGTACTTTGGACAATGAAGCATATACACCTGATTAGTGTTTGCTCCACCACCTCCTGAGGGTTTGCTTGCCTTATTCTCTGTCTGTGGGCTGAGGGAGTGGACTAAAATCACATCTGACATCAGGTCAGTTGCTATGCAAGACCTCCTCACATATGAAGGGTGTCAGAAATTAACCATAAAACATTATTCACACATTTTTTTAATCCAGTTCAACTTTGTAGGAAGTTTTCCACTCAAAAAATGCATCAAGTATTTCATAAGAAGGGGCTTGCACTGAAATTAAGCAGTATGAAAAGCTGACAAAAATGCAAAAAGAATGAAGGGGAGAAAATGGTTGCAGGGAGCATGAGTGGCTCAGCAGTGACAAAGGAGGCCAGAACAGGTCAGGATTGCTCTGTGTCACACGAGGTGATGTGTGCAAGCAGGTAATGAGCTCTCTGCTCTGACATAATGCAGAAGGGCCTTTGTCACTCCTGTGTGCTCATTTACTGCAGGACATACTAACAAAATGACTACCTGTGGCAAAACATAAAAACTAACCAGCTGCATCTTTAGTTTGCAGAAGTTAGCTGGATAGATAGCAATTTCCATGGGAAAGCACCCCAATTTATTTATATCAACAGTTTCCATTTTCAGCACTTATCCTTTCTTTGCAGAATATTTAAAGCCATTACTTTCAGTGGAAATGTCCAGTTGTAATATGCTCTGGCTTTCAAGTTGGCTGATGATTTCAAACACTGGGAATTTCTCAGGAACATTTTAGAAGAGCAATTTCTATATTTCTATGGCAGTAGAATGAATAAATTTACATACCTGAATCTGTGGGTAGGTAAAAAACTAACCCTGTCAAAAAGGAGAAGAGCAGGCAGGGGATGATGACATTCACGATGAAGTAGAGAGGCAGGCGTTGCATGAGGAAGTGGTAGGTGATGTCCAGGTAAGGGGTGTCAGGGCAGCAAGCGTAGTAAACCCAGTGCTTCCAGCCACGGTAATCCTTCATCACCCACTCCCCACTCTCCATGAAGTTACTCAGATCTGGACGATCACTCTCCTGGCAGCAAAATACCCAAACAAATTCTTAATACTGTGTATTCTGAACCAAATCAAAACTTGGCAGGTTTGGCTCAGGAAGAGGATTCCAAATAACTCATGTACTTTGGGGTTTTTTTGTGAGTAAACAGCTCTTGTCCATGTTATTTTGCCTAAGAATATCAGCCTCTACACAGCATTCAAGTAAATATTATAGTCAGGGATAGTAGACTGAAAAAATATTACGGATAGGAGGCATACCTGAGGGGACAGGGAAAGAGTCCTTAGCAATGGAAAGTCATGAGCAGAGAAGATATACCCCCTCAAAAAAACCCCAAACCCAAGAAAACAAGCAGAAGCAGAACAGGTAAGACCATAAAAAGTGGTGCAAAGCTGTCAGAGGACAGACAGGAGACTGTAGGGCACAGGGATAATATGTATGCAGAATTTAGGAGCCAAACCAGGAAATCTTGTGCTAGATCTACAAATAAGGATTTTCTATTTTACAGGTAAGGTCTGCTTGTTTTTCCAGTCAAAAACTAGGTCATATTCCATTCTAAATCTGAGATTTCCCTAAAAATACATACAGGTCTTTGCTGCTTTTCCCCATTACAAACTCCCTGCTTACCGGGTTAATGACAACCACTGTACCATCATATGTCCAGGTTCCCAACTTCATACTGCAGTTCTGCTGGTCAAATGGGAAGTGTGTGACTATAATTTCACAGTAACTCTTAAAAATAGCTGGTGGTGTCCAGGTGATCAGACCTGTGTGCTCCAGAAGGACTTTGGTGTATTTTACAATGGCAAAATCACCGTCTGCACTGCAAAAGGAACATTAAAAGCAATATGGGCAGCATAATTAACACAGTCACAAAAGGATTTCTCTGGCTACAGGTCAAATGATTCCCCAGTGCCTGCTCCTGGAGAGGCTTACTCTGAGGAACTGTACCCACTGGAGCAGATGTCATGGGAAAACTGTCCCACCAGAGTGCTGCCATGAGGCAGAGCTCCTCCTCCCTCCCTCTCTCCCGTGGCAGCTGGCACCCCTTACTTGTTGTAAAGAACAAGGTCTGGCCGCCAGATATCATCTGAGGGGATGCGGATTTTTTTTACGCCACCGTAGTCATCTGGATTCCATCTGAGGTTGACGTCTGTCCATTGCTAAAGAGGGAAGATTTCAGCCCCTGAGAGCCTCTCCCAGCGCTTCTGGGGGTAGTTTGAGTACTTCCCAGAAACAGCTCCTCCCTTGCTTTGGGACATGCATGTAAGCATAAACATATGGGAGTGGGACCCCCAGATCATTTTTTACATTACCTTAAATTTTGGTTTAAGAAGCTTAAGAAAAAAAAAAAAAAACAAAAAAACCCAAAAGAAAATAATACAAGGACAAATACATCAGAAGCCTACTGTTTGAAATACAACCCCAAATGCTTTTCTTAAGACTCTTAGTGTCTAGAGCATTTTATTCTTGACATCTCAGTAAGAAGAAATGCTCTGCTACCTGACCCACCTGCCCAAAAGTATGACAGTGTAGTTAATTCCTGACTGTGCCCAGTGCATTTGTTTGAATTAGATGAAATGGGTAAGAATTTTTAGAGTTACCTGTTTCAGGCGTACATTGGTTGTCACAATCTGATTTACTTCATCCTTAAAAAAAAAGGAAAGAAAAAAAAGAAGGCAGTATCAGCAAGCATCAAGATTAAAAGATAAAAACTGTTTCCTTAGAAAAACACCACCACTTGGCACTATCACACGAGCCAGCGGATCCCCATTACCCGCGTTCCTACCGTACCACGCTAATGAGCTGGATGAGCTGCAGCCCCACGGTGACAATGACGGCGTCCCGATGGTCCTCCACGGGGCGCACCACCTTGTTGTAGTCCTTGAACAAGTCCTCCACCAGGCGAGTCTCATCTTCATAGCACAGGGCCAGCCCAGCTGCAGGACATCAGGGGTGGCACCAGTCAGATGAGGCAGGGAACAGGCTACAGCACCGCCAATCTGAGGCTGGCATGGAGGAAGTGCTGCCCACAGCAAGCTGCTGGTGGGGGATAACAGCAAGTCCTCCCTGTGACTCTCGCTTCAGACTCGCACCATGGGCGAGTACCGCCAGCGGGGTAACTGCCTGTCTGACCTGGGCACCAGCTTAGGAGTAAGGCAACAATGGCCTCCATCCAGGAGATGAACAAATCCAAATAGCCAGGATCGTGGACATCAGAGTGAGCATCAGGAGTCTCCCAGCCTGAAACTGTGCTAACAGGCAGTACTTATGGGCAGTTAAACACAGAGGATATCCAGTATCAGGGATTTCTAATGTTGCCTTTTCCACCTTCAATTCCACAGACCTTCCTGTGACAGTAACATTAAAGGAGCAGGCTAAGCACACCAGTCACTGAGAAGAAATCATCACCTAGACTCCTTGCAGCCACAATCTAAGTGGAACAAGAGCTCCTCTCTGCAACGGGACTTGCTCAGGTTGTGCAGGTGGTGAGAGAAGGAAACCACTCACTGTGCGGGGTAGCTCCATGGATAGCTCTCCCCACAGGCTGCCCAGCATGACTTGGCAGTGCTGCGCCGAAGAGCCTTGTAAGAAGAGCTTCACAAGTGAAAATGGCAGGGAGCAGCCCTGTTCCAGTGGGGCCTTCCCAGTGCCTGTGCATGGCACTGCACTCCCAAGAAGCAAGGGCACTGGAAAACAGGTGGGCCCTGTTTCCAGAGAGCCTGTGGCAGAACAAGCAGGCACATGATGTCCTCAGACTGTAGCTGCTTCACTGTTCCAGGGCAGGAAAGCAAATGGAAGGGGTGCTTGGGGGTGTTTTTTTATGTCTCCCCTCTTAAAGGTAGTGAGAAGGAACAGAACAGTCGAGCCTCATTGCAAGCATTTTTGGCAGATTGCACCCTTGTCTCCCCCTCTCTGTTGAATCCTGGGTCACAGAAGTCAACAAGAATTTTGCTGCTGACTCCAACTTAAGCTAGGATTTCCCCTGGTATCCTAACTGACTTTTCATCAACTCCTTTTATATAGCTGAGCTGAGATTGCCAAAGATTCTGCCTTGGCCTTGTCCCGCCATGAGATTATATTAAAATACTTGGATGCCAATGAGAAAAGCTGTCTGTTGCAAACAGGCACTGTTTGCTTCCTCTGCCAAGAGGCTGAGCAAGGGTGGGCAGGAGACATCTTTCAATTTTTAAGTTATGATCACAGCATCACGTCTAATTGAAGCTCTATGTTTTATTAATCCAATTAAAATCCTTTCACATTGCTCCCTTCTGGTGTGGCTTGGTAGGTATTTAGTGTACTGCTTGAATTTTCTGAAAAGCTTTTAAGATGACAAAATATTTGTTCTTTTAAGGGACAGTTTAAAAACAATTATCTCAGTACAACTCACGCAGCTGCAAATCAATTCTACCTCCTTGTCAGTCACCCCACAACTTAATGACATTTCTTGTAATGATTTTTCACATTCCAAGCCATGCTTACTTTCCTTTCACATATTTTGAAATACATGTAGCACTAGGGTAAACGGGAGCATGAAAAAAAGATTAGTGATAGAAAAACCACAAACTTCTCAGTTCAAATTATCTGTTGCCTGAAATTACAAATATCTGAGCTGCTGCTAATGCACTCCAAAGGTTTCCTTTAAATGATTTGGTGTGTTCATAAAACCTCACCAGTAGGACAGGCTGCTCCCAGAACACACACTGGTGTATATACAAAGCCCCAGTCCCACACACTCAGGAAGGAGACAACCCCCATTCAAGGCCATGGCTGGAACACCTTTACCTGTGGAGATGAGGAGGAGGAGTACGCAAGGGACCTTCATCATCCCAGCTCCCTCTTGCTGCAGTCATACAGATGGAGGCACACACAAAGCACCTCCGAGGTCCCTTCAGAGGGGGCTGTGCTGCCTCCGCCAGGGTGCTGCCAAAATATACCCACCAGGGTATTGATTTACAGCACCTGTTCTGGGAATGACAGCTGAGCACCATTGCACCACCGGGCTGGAAATGGGAGCACAGTGTGTTTCACCCATCAAATATCTTCTGCCGTTTACAGAAGGTAATTTTTTTTCTGAGTGTCAATGTGATCTGTGGCTTACTAAACAAATAAACACACAAAATTAAGAAAGAATTACCTGTAAGTAACTGAACATCTTGGTGAGAACTCAGAACCTCTTTTTGAACAGAGAAACTTGCCAGGTTTAGGGTTTTGTTTCTCTGAGACAAAACAGATCACAGTCATTTATTTCTGAAACACCCTCACCAGCGTACAGACCTCATGCTGGGAGGGGGCTGCTCCCTTGGCTTCACAGAGGGATGGGAAATCTTTGAATAAGTGAACAAATATTCTCGAGACCAATCCATCTCCTTGAATCTACCAGTCCCCACCTTGAAAGCTATTAACTAAGTAAGAGGAGAACCCACCCCCCTGGCTGCCACCACCTCTGTCCTTACTGAACTGAGAAAGTCAAGTGGTAGAAACATGACTGGTTTGTTTCTATAGCAGGGCAGATCCAGTGGATTTCTGTAGGGTATGCAAGTGCTTGCTCTTTATTACCATAAATCACCTGGAAAGAAGTGAAAAGTGATGTGTTTAGTAATAACAGTCATTTAGGCTATCAAAGAAAACAAGAAACTATAGATAATTTTTTATATATCTATGTATATATATATATACACACATATATATACACAATTATCTACTCTGGAACTCAACGATATCACTCAGGAACAAAACCTTGAGATAGTCCTGTGAAGTGCTCATCAGTTTCTAGGAAAGGAAATAAAGCAAAAAGGAAAGATGTCACTATAAATCCATGAATGTTCTTTGCAGTTCAGGTCATCTGGTTTCAAAAGACTCGGAAAAGGCCCAGGAGAAAGTGACAACAACATCCACAGTACAAACTGGCTTCTCTACCTGGAACACATAGAGAGTATGAACCATCAGTCTGAAAGAAAAGCAAGTGAGAGAGAGCTTTGGTAGGGTCTGTAAAATCCTAAATGGTCTACAGAAAGCATATTTGGATTCACTTTCTGTCCCCATGCAAAAAAATAGAGGGCATTGAGGGTAGAGCTGTCAGGCTTAACCAAGACACCTCTTCACAGAGCGCGTCTGCAGTGGAGTTCGGTGCCACAGCAGTGTCTGCTTGCAGAGGTTTATCTGTATTCAGAAAAAACACCTTGCTAAATAATTTCATACTATTGAATGTACACATGCACCCTCCCCCTAAGAAGTCTGTCACAGAAGTCCCAGAGTCACAAGTCTCAGGACTGGGGTCGTGTCCCAGGGATTGTCTAATAGTAGTGGTGTTCTTGCATTTTTCTAAGGCAACTGCCATGTGGAGATAGGACATGGCACTGAGTGACCTGCCACTACCATTCTTACACAGTGTTCCAAATTCCCTTTTCCAGAAAACATTCCCGACAAAAACCTTTCTTAGCTTTGCCTCTGGGTGACACCAGATGTATTTTCTATTTCTGCTGGATAGCCTTTGTGCTGTCTGCCAGCTGGCTTGGTGTTTCATGCTGGATGCCTTTATTATTATTTTAATTATTTTTTTATATCACTCTCCCTCACCCACCCCCCTCCAGTAAGCATTTCACTCTGCATTTACATTTATCCTGCAGTACAAACTCTCCATCTACATAACTCTGGCCTTGTTCCTGGCCTATTCGTGGCCGGCAGCTCCCATTGTTGCGGGGATCTTGTTTCAAACCCGCGTCTGACTGCTTCCACCCTTTATCCCAGGCCAGGCAGCTGCCCTGACCAGCGGAGATACAATTGCATGGAGGCATCGTGGGAATGCTGACCACAGCCCTCCAGATCCTCTCAGGGTCTCAAAGCATTCCTGCCCACCCCAGGCAGGGCTGCCAGGTTTGCTCCAAGGCGGACGGAGGAGCAAATGACTCTCTTGGGTAAGAGTCATTTCCACACTCTGGCAAATGACAGCTCTTGGGTAAGAAAAGTGTCTGTCCCTCCTGACAAGGTCTGGCTCCTGGAGCTGGCAGGGTGCAGAGTTTGAAGGGGCCCCAAAAAGTCTGTGGCCCCAGCAAGGGGTTATTTCTCTTGCAGCTGAGCCGACCCCCCAGCCTGGGAGCCAGCCTCCCCTCACTGGCTGGAAGTCAGAGCTCAAGCTGGAAGAGGAAGGAGCGGGTATTTGGAGAAGGCCTTTGGGGAGCAATGGCCTGGCTGCGAGAAATGTTCCCTGGCAGAGGCACAAAGCCTTTTCCCTTGCAAAAAACCCAAGGCAACCTGAGCTACTGCAGTTAAATATGGACAGAGAAGTGAACGCTGCTTGTTGTTAAACTGGGGAATGTGACCCATCGTGACCAAGGTGAAAAGGCAAGGGAAGGGGCTGAGGTACACTGAGTGCCTGAATTTGATCCATTTCTAGGATGGGTATTTTTCTTTTTTCCTTCAGAGTATTCAGAGAATTTTTTGTCAAATGTTTCATTCCCACACAAAACCCCCTTTTTACATCTATCTTGACTCCAACTTTCCTGGCTTGTTTTTATGAGCCCCTTCCCCAGCCCTCAGACAAACCCACTACACAGCGTGCTAATGGCAGACCAGCCTCATTGAGATTGATTGGAAAGCAGCAGATCTCACTGCTTGCTGAATTTAGGGCATTGCTCCTTCCATCCATGTACGAGGAGCAAGCCCTGCTAGGGCTCCTGCCCAGAGGAAGCGGGCTGTGAACAAGTACTGCTGCAGGTGAGTCTCTTTGGCAGGGTGATACTGTACAGACACGGTGCCAGTGAGCAGAATGCCTAATGCTTTTGACAGGGTGAGGAATACAAGAGTTTAACTGAAATTTTGGTCACAGAATTGCGTGCAGAGAGGCAATGCCCGATGGAAGAGAGCAGGTGCCAGAGGCTCCAACAGATACATGGACGACAGGGCCTGGGGGAGGGTGGAGGTAGTGAGAAGCAGAAGCAAAACTAATAAAAAGAACAGAGAAAGGTTAGCTAGTACATCAGGGAAATGAAAGGAACAAAAGTTTAAAAGTCATAGCACTGTCCAGCAGTTTTAGTTTTCAAATGCAGTATATACCTTTTTTAATGCATTTTTGTATCAGAAAAATGGCATTGTTGGCGACAGTAGATTATGGCAGCACTGAATAAGGCAGATGGCTAGACAAGTATTTGTGCGTTCGCCATGTGCTGGTTCCCAGATTGCCCTGGTTACAGTCATGGCACACATTCCCCGCTGGAAGCCCGCTCGGCTCCATGGCCACCAGATGGCAACAGCTGGACGAGGGGATGAGCCGGAGCACGGCGGCGCTCGGGAGGGCGACCGCAAACGGTCCCTGTGGCGAGAGAAAACATAGGGAGCAAATATTTTCCAGACGAAATTAATTCAAGGAATTAGTAACAGTCTTGAGATGCTGAAGGACTGTACTTACCCGGTTTATTCCGGTGCCCATTAGAACATGCTGGGCATTAATATACATGTCAGTAGGTTTTGATAGATAAGATTAAAGTCCTCAAACCAAGAAATCCAAAGTTGCAGTTTTCCATACTGAGACCCACCTCCACCAACCCACAAACACATTTTATCCCCATAATGTTTGTAGCAAATTTAGTTTCAGCACATATTTTCTTTGTTTTCTATTGCATCACCCAAAGGAATTGAAAATACCGAAAACTTGCTCAAAAGCAGTGATCTTAACCTCTGCAATTTCAGAGCTTTCCTATCATGGCAGAGACATGGTGCACAGTTACCTAGCCTGAAGGATGCTTCTGGAAAAAAGAAAGAATTTGAGTCTGGAAAGAAAGAGTAGAGCAAGGAAAAGGTCCCCAGTCAAACAGAGAAACCACAATCACAAAAGACATTGTTAGATCAGTAGCATAAGTGTTAATCTAATGCAGGTGAGGAGACACTGCTCACCTTTAAACTGGCACTGGCCCTCATGGTCACACTTCTCAGACAGAAATGACACTGTTAACAGAGACTCATTCTCCCACTCTGGGCAAGGCAGGCACAGCAGCAAGAATGGAGACAGGAATAATTGAAAACAGAATCAGGAGAGGTGACAGGCACAAGCTGAGCAGCACGAAATGCCCAAGGAATCGGTAGGCAGGCTGCAGCTTCACATTGCTTTTTGTTATGGACACACCAGGAAACCAGTCCTGGAACTGAACAAAGCTGCTGAATAGAGCAGTGGCAAATTTAACTCCAGCTGACATCCCTGACATGGCTGCTTCTAGGGCTCCCATCCAAGTACAAGGCTTATCTCTGGGGCCAAGGTGAGTCGTGCTGGGGAGCCAAACAAGAATCAGAAGAGGACAAGTCCATTAGCCATGAGGTTTGCTCTGCCCTGCTGCTGTGGGCCACCTTGTCAACACAGCAGCTTGTGTGAGCCATGCCAGAGTGGTGGGGACTGCAAAGGAGCAGCTTTGCTGGTCCATCCCCTCAGGAAGACCTTCCTGCAAAGCAGGACTCTTGAGCTACTCTGCTTCTGTGGTCAGGAAAATCTCATAATTCTCAGATGCAGCTAGGTGACACCTGTATTTATTAAAGGCTCTGCCCTTCCTCAGCAGCACAAGCTGAAAAATGCACTCATCTGGCACAGACCACTGCTGCTACCTGTTCTGAACTTTGTCTATAATCACCAGCCATGAGTTTTCTCTTTGCAGAGGCAAAGAAACTCCACAAAACACAAAAGTCTGGCAGCTGATAGTAAAACTGGGCAGAAAGGTTGGGTGGTCTGGATGTCAAAGCTGGGAACGAGTTCTGCTGCCAGTTCTGCTGCATCCTGATGGTGGAGACATCTAAAGCAGTGTTTAAATGGTTGTTAGGTACCCAAGTGCTCTCCTAGGAGTGTCTGCCTCTGGATGTGACATTATTACATTTTAAGTGCATATTTAGATGCTATTTGTAAGTATATAATTGAGTTACTACCAGTGCAGAAAGTGGAGCTCAGCAGTACCTGGCTTCTGGAAATACATGTGTCATATCCCTACTGTATTCCATACAGTGGCTTTCATGAGTGGGCCCACAGGAGCATTTAGGCTGAAGTATTTGTCTGGATGCTCACATTTACCTGTTTAAATACTTCTATCTGTTTCTAAAGGCAGATGATTCTCCACTGGAGTAACTGCAGAGCAGACTGTTCAAGTTTAGCTTCACATAAAAGCTGCTTGTTCAGCTCCCATGAGGTCTGACATATTTTGGCCAGTATTCCATAGTTCACAGCTTTCCTGAAGGCATTTTGAGGGGGGCTCCACTAAACAGCCAGTGGAAAGAAGAGCTGGCAGTGCAGGGAGTATGTTTTAGTGCTTAATCTGTGCTGGTGCACAGATTAACTGACACAGGCCCTTCTCTGATTGCTGCCACAGGGATATAATTGACTACAACCCTTCTGCAATGTCATCACTCCCAAATACAAAACAAATCCTGGAACATGGAGCACCTCATGGCACATTCCCCATATAACCCCAGCTATGGGATGAGAGCATAAATATCCATCTGGATGTCACCTGCTTCCCATGGGATTCCTGTGCTGTGGTGAACGGCAGACATGCTAAACCATCCCACATCACATCTGCAGTGAGTGCAACTAAGGTGAACTTTTGTGATCCTGAGAACACCTCTGTAACCCTGTGAGAGCCTCAGGGTGCAGGTTCTCTCATTGCTGGTATGATCTGGATAAATACATAGCAATAATTTGTTTAATTTTAAATTCTGCCAGTAGGCTGAGTGGCAAAGCCGTCTCCCTTCCCACATGGTGCTTCCCCTCCAAAAGCCCTCACTGATCCTAGAAAACACTTAGATATCTGCAAAGCATCCCTCTCACCTGGGGCTGCAGTGTTTGCCTTTAAAAAGTCAACATCTACCTCACTGTGCTACCTGAGCCTTCAGAGTGTTTTAAAGCAGGAAATGTCACCCTCTAGCCATGCTGTCCATTAGCTCCCAGAGACAGATTTCTGCTCCTGCACATGACACACTTGGAATTGTTGATATGTGCTTTACCCGGGGCTGACCTCATGTCAAATACTCACTTTTATTGCTTATGTTGGGATCTTTGCCAACACACACAGAATTTTCTTGGTAATTAGTGGAAAATACTGACTTCTGTGGCTCCTGGTGTGTAGCTCTCACCGGTCACACAAAGTTTATTTTGCCTCCTTGGCAGCCTGGAAGATCTTTGCCATGTTCCTCTTGTGTTGGACAACAGGGAACTTACAAACTTGTGTTGACAACTGATAGAACAGAAAATCAAAAATCTACCCTAAACTCCAGAAACACCTTCAGAGTGATAACTGGGTCCCTGCAGGAGGGTGGGGGCTGGCAGTGGTGAGGCACACATGGATGGGACACTGCACACTGGGCAGGAGTCAGAGGTGGCTCCCACTCCTCTGACAGCCCCACAGACTTCTACTCAGCATTTCACATGAAGCCAAATTCCAGATTTCCCTGCTCACCAATATTTGGGATCTGACAGGAGTTTAAAACACCATACTCAAGGCAGTTGGGGGAATATCTTGGTAAACACACTCCACAGCAAGGGGAGCAATGTGAGTGTAACCCAAGCTGTGCAGGAGCCAGAGAAGCAGCCTCATAAGAGAAACTGGCACTGAAACAAAGAGTTCCAGTTTAATGATTCTTAACAAAGTCTAGTTCACAGATTAGCCTGATTGTGAAGTTCATCCTCCTAGCAGACAAAGGCCACATCTACGCTGACTTGTCACACGGCCCTGGAGTTTGCACACAGCCTGTGTTCACACAGAAAAGGCTTCAGCACTGAAGTGCCACACAGCAAGTGGCTTTGTGGTGTGAGCAGCTTAGCAGTGTCCAGATGATACACGTCATTCTGTGCACCATCCAGCCCAACCATACTGCCTTCACTAAAAAGAATATTCCATGTGACCAATTTCCTTGGTCACTTTTCCTGGCTACTTTAAGTAACCTGTTCTGAAAACTTTTTGTCTTCCCTTTCTTCTCTTTCTGTGCCCCCTGCACTTATAGGTCACTGGTGGTGTACTGGGCTGGGTATGGGGAAGGCTGCTGTGCTGAGTGCTGGCTCTCCAGGAAGCCTATGGACAGCAGCAAGAGCCTCATCCTTAACTAACACCATCAGCAAACTGACCATAGCTTAGGTGTGAGGCTAAACCTGACATCAGAGCTGCAGATGAAAAATGGAATATCAGCAGCAGTTTTCCTCCCACCTGTGCAAGAGAAAGAGAATGTCAGATCCCTCCTAATGCTGGGGGAGATTTCCAAACCAAGGATGGACACAGACCACTGAACAAGCCAGTCCACACTTTCCATGGCAGCACCTCTGACTCCTCCTTTAGCTTCCTCCTCTACAAATACCCTCACCAGTCACTGCCAAGCCGCTTCTTTGCTGCAACTGCAGACCAACACTTCTTGATTTAGGCTGCAGAGAAAGAACTTCAGAGTAAGCTGTGGGCAGACCACAACTCTTCCTCCAGTGAGGGGGCATGAAGGAGCTGTAGAGACTCAGCATGGCACCGTATTTGAAATGATTGAGAAGAGTGAGCACTTGGATTGCTGAACATTGACTGCTGGGGTTTGGGATTTTTTTGAACAAAATTTAAACCCAGTGTATCCACTGTACTGTAACACCTTTGGAAATGATGCCTTTTCTCCAAATGACAAGGAGAAGTACTTCCAGGAGAAGCTCATCGTTTCCACGAGGAAGCGATTTGCAAATGTCAATGCAACTGACCTTGCAGCAGCTAGCAACAGATGTTCCACCTCCCCCACACGTATTTCATTATTGGCCTCAGCCTACTTTAAATAAAAGTGCTCAGTTGGATGTTAAACCTCCTTTTTTGTAAGGTATCTTGTCCTGCACCACACTGGTGGTGTCTAACTCACCTTGCAGCAATCTCAGTGTACCTGAATTCCAGTAGTTTACTGGAAGGTGTCATAGAAGAGTTACTACGTGGTATAAAAAACATATGTCCAGCATCATGATGCTGGAAAACATGAAAGGGGATAAAATAACAGATAACAAATTATAGAAATCTCTCCCCTTCCCTTTTTTGAGAGCAGAGTAGGTGTTGGAGATGAGCAGTGAGCAACAGCATCGTGCTAAATTCTTTTGAGTTTAGTGAGTGATCCTTCAAGCAAGCTTTAGGATACACTACCTTATGAATATTATTCTACAAAATGAGTAATTTTAATAGTTTGTACAATCCTATTTGCATTAGTGATGCAGTTAGTAATGAGACATAGAAAAATAAGAGGCAAAGAGAAAATGCTTAGCATTCAATCTTTAGGCTTGATAGCAAGAAAGAAAAATTACAGGCAACATAATGCTTGAAAATAAATCCTGGTTGGCTGCCAAATATGTATTTCAAAATAATGCCTAATTGCCTCAGGAAATACATTAATCTGAGGCTCCCAGAGGCCTATGAGCCATTTGCTTCAATTGACCAAGGCAGAGTACTGATAAACACCTGAGTGATGTAAGGAGCTATACATGTCCTTGAGACAAAATACATGAGAAATAGAAAAGGACATCTAACTAAAAGCTCTTAAACAAGTTCCTTGAGCAGCTTACTGACATCACTCTTGGGGGAGATCAAAGTAAAATGTTGCTCTGACCATGAAATCAGCAACAGATATTAGACAATCACTGAATCACACTGTCCAAACTGAGATATAGAAGGAGGCATCAAGAAGAGTATCCCTGTGGTGTGGGCCAGATCATGGAGAGACACAATCAGGCCAGCATGAAGAAATGATCAGATTATGCAAGGGCTCTGGTGAAGAGCATAACTCCAATGTCCATGACCGAGGCACAGGAAGAATGTGCTGAAAAACTGAAGAAGAGCTGGACCCCTCAATGCACAGGTAAAACTTCCTCCTCTCAGTACATCAGCCTGGGATTCAGCTGGAGGCAGAGCTCAGGGTACCAACCAGTCCCATGCTGCAGGGAGGGCACCCTGGGGAAGTTTGCTGGAGGAGCAGTGGCAGCCCCAGCCCAGGTCCTCACACCCCACGGCCAGGCACCGGGCCCCTGCCCCTTGCTTGCAGTCCTGCCAGCACGTGGCCAGAGCACAAGGCTCTCTTCTTGCCTTACATGGTTTCTCAGCAATCCCTTTGATCCAGGACGGATGTCCTGGCCCTCCTCCTCGTGCATTACATAAGCTTTCTAGGGCTGAGGTGTAGTTGCTAAGCAGTAATTTTGCACGACTAAAAAAGAAACCCATGATTGCTAGGTTCACTAGATGTTTTTCTCCCCTATTGCAATATAATTATAGCTATAATAAAAACATCGCAGAACATTCACCAGCATGCAAAAATCAGGTCAGGAACAAAGTGAGTATATCATATATGCCTTTTAGAAGCCTTTTTTCCTTCCTTTGCCATTGGAGGGGGAAGGACCAGAAAAGTTTGTTATTGCATCAAATCATAAATAACAGGTTTTTCCATCCTGTCAGCTAACCTGACATGAGCTTGTGTTCTTTTTTCAGAAGGCAGCTTGCTTCCCTCATGACAGAGCTCTCCTAAAGCCTCACCAGAGGTTTCCTGCCTACGGCCTCAGCACAGTGTTTTCCCTGAGCTCTGCAGCCTGAAATGGGGATGCCCACACATCCCTCCAGTGGGGAGCTGCAGTTTAATCCCTTTTTTCCTATCCTTTTGTATGTCCAGCTGCCCTTTGATAAGGTGTTGCCAGTGTCTCTGCCGTGCTGTCCACGTGTACCCCACAGCACTGGAGACAAGATCAACTGAACTACAGACAACACTTATTCCTCATGGAAATCAATTCCTTCAGAGAAGAAATCAACTTGGTTATAGCCCTTGCTTTTCATAGGCCTAGATTATTTATTCTATTGTCACTTAATACAAATATTAAAAATACCCACTTTCCATGTTTAATTTAAAAATTGAATAAATTAAACTTAAATCATGCAATTGCTTGTATGCCTATGCAAAACATCTTCCTGATTAGCAAAAAGAAGTATCAAATCCACTCCAAAGACATTTTTTCTGCACTACCTGTTTTAATGATTACCACTCAGGAAAGATAAGCATTTCATTACAATAGTAACAAAAGCAAGATTAAAATGGAGGCTTTTGCCTACACGCTTAATAAAAAATTGCAATTAGAGAGAATAAAGAAAAGTCACTGCATACAGATTCCTGGGATTCCAAGTCAAGAAAGCACTTCATCGACTGTTAGGGGCCTCCATCCCGCATTCCTGACCCTAATGCTACACGGGACCCACACACTTGAATCCAAGAGATATGCACTCTGTAGGGGCAGCTCTGCTCCCTGTAGGCTGAGCAGGGTGGCTAGCAGACAGTGTCAGCCTTAATTAGTTGCATATCGGTATTATCTGGTGTTAAACACGTTCTGAAGCTGAATCATCCCTTGGCATGCAATTTCCTTCACAGCCCGTCAGAATGGGAGACTTGGGGAGAACAGAGTGTGTGAATGCCCGCAGGGCCGGGCTGCCTGACCCCGAGCTCCTGTGCCTGCAGCTGCTGTCACTGCTCACTGGGGCAGTGGGCGTCAGGAAAAGCTGCGTTTCTCGACATGGCTTTTTGGGGGGTGGTTTTATTTACTTTTGGGTGTGGGGGGTTGTAGAGCCTTTGCTTGCTCTGGTTTTGGGGTTTTGTATGTGTGTATGTTTGGGGTTTTTGTTTGGTTTTCTTTCAGCAGCCGGCCCCCATTTAGGTTTTTCTCGTTTCCTGCAGAAACTTTCATTACTACAATCACTTGTTAAACTCTGCTTGAGAGGGGGCATCTCCAGCAGGAGGCTGATGCTCACTAGTAGCTAACAAACCTTGTTTGCCCTGTGTGCATTGACCATCCCCAGAGCAAATCTAGGATTGCTATTTTTGGCGGTCTTCTCTCTCTGATCCACTTCTCAGTGGCCACCACTGCTTCCAAATGCAGCTGAAAGCACCTATAGCAAAGCAAGGGGAGCAGCTGTGTCAGCAGCATCCGCCTGCTATTGCACCGAGACGGAGAAGCGGGATATTTCACACCGGAAGAAGATGTAATTATCCTAATTACTGCTATTTACTACGTCCTTCCTGCTGTAGGCTTTAGAAGGGGGAACTACAGCTTCCCGACTCACGTTTACTTGCACAGCGCTGGGGAACAACAGATGCCTTTTGCTCAGGTAAGCCGAGGGCTCCTCTGGCTCCCCAAGGCTGCCGAAGGACACGGGGTGCCACCGCCACAGCCCGGCCCTGTGTCACTCCCGCTGAGCGCTTTGGCAAGAGGAGGCTGCTGCCACAGCCGCTGTGACGGCACCGGCTGCCAGGACAAGCACGGAACGGGCACTCAAACACCCCAGCAGCGCTACCTGGAAAAAACATCCCTTCTCCTGGCCACAGAGCCGGGGGCACTTGAGTGCTGCCACGGCAAGGGGCTGAGAGCTGAGCGCAGCGACAGCACACTGCCGAGGGCCAGCCACAGCAAGGGAGCCCGAAGGGAGGGCAGGAGTGAGGGATGGCCCGAGGAGCCATCCAAAACACGGGGCCGAGTGAGGAAACGCAGCACAAAGTGTCAGGGCAGCGGCAGGAGATACAGCACGTTTAGGAGTCAGCTTGGAGCAAGGTAATGGTGAACGCGTGCGGCTGCTGGAGCGCACGGCAGCTGTGACTGAGCAGCACATGGGCCACTCCTTTTGGGCTGGGGGGAGGCAAGGCTATGGTTGGAGACATAGAGCTTTCCATCTGTGGCAGTTCATTGCCATAAATAAAGTGACAATGGGCACTAATTAGTACAGGAGTTATAACAGGAAGCCACTTCTAGTACTACAGATGATTGAAAAAAACCTCAAACCAAACCATACTTCAGATTCTCTCAAAACTTCCCCCATTCTGCCCCCCCCAGCCCAGAGCACCACTCCCACACGCTTACCAGTGTGCATCCCCAGCTTCACCCTTTCCTTCGTGGGACCCCTCAGTCCCCAGTTCAGGAGAGCTGCAGAAGAACCACCTTCTCACCTCTCCTCTCCTAGCCAGACAGGCAAGGCAGGGTGGGATGCAGGGAGGCACCTTATTGCTGACAGGAGTGAGCACAGCTGGTTGTGATCACTAGGGGATTATTCCTCCTTGTTCTCCTCCTGCTCCAGGTGGTGTTTGCAGGGCAGACCAAAGTGCTTGCACCAGAGCTGAACGTTTGAAGTGCAAAGCAAATGGTCTGGGATGTGTCTGCATTTGAAAGTCGGTGGTGTATCCACCTACTCTGGGCAGCTACAGTTGTGTGACTGTCGACTGCCATTCCAGTTCACATACAGGCCACTATAACAATAGATATATTTTATGAAGTAGTAGACAGCTTGACAACACTTTTCTTGGTTTATTTAAGAGTTCTGAAGCCTTCTTGAAAGGCATCTTGGACAAGGAAGAAAGGAATTTTCAAAGTAGACAGAAATTTGGGGGAACCTTAGCAAAGTGTCAGGACCCAAAATATTTAGATCAGAATGGTCTTGTCAAAACTGGTAAAACGAACTCACTTCTTTAAGTCAGAGGTTGTTCAGCGTTAAAGTGCCAGTGTAAGAAACAAAACAAACAGTATTTTTGAAATAAGTTCCATATGTAAAAATAAAGAGCTTAATGTTAGAGTTCTAAAAGCAAAATTTAATAAATTAATATATGCATGCCAGATAAAAATACAAAATTACAATTGAAATAGCAATAATAATAAAGGAACACTGTTCAGTATTGCAGATTTCACTGCAACCACCATAAACATCATGGAGAATTACTTAAAGTAACATTTAAAGTACAATTTTGTTTCTGTTAAAAACAAATTACTATATGATGAAAAAATGGAAAGAAACCCAAGAAGAAATCAGCCCCAAAAGTGGAAGAGAATAATATGAAACGTCAATAAATGGCCAGAGGCTCCATTTCACATAAGTCTGCCTTCTTTTTAGTATCAGAAACCAATTACATAGAACAAAAAAGCAAATTCACAACAAGTTTACACGGAGAAACATGCTGAATTACAATCACAAACTATCCAGAACAAAGATGCTGCACCAGTTCAGTTGTTTTCTTCATGGAATGAGTCTCACCAGAACAGGGAGAACAGGGAGCAAATCATGCAATAGCTTTAGGCTTTTTGTTTTTTTTTTTTTTTGACATGATAAACACCCAGGATTACTAGTACTGGAAAGTATGTGTTAACCTTTTTCAACATCAGCTGAATGGCACTACAGAAACGACAAAGAGTTCCTTCATTTTTATCCTGAATACATCAAAAGCTCTAGCAAATATGGAATTCAGTGACAAGAGCCATTAAATTACTTCAAAATATTCCTTCATCCATAGAACACTGTTGCTTCCTTTTTTATTACAAAACCCCCAAAATATTCAAAATAAAATGTCTTCATTTTTTATAAGCATCTCCACCACAAGTCTCTGATAGCGGATGTCGTTCAGTGCAGCCATCGCGTCCAGCTCCGGCGCTCTCATAAGAGTTGGTCCAAAAACTATGCCCAGGTTCTCTGCACTCATCAGGTTTTCCTTTTCATGGAGTGTTACTCTGTAAAGAAACCCCAGTGATTCTCACATTTCTTCTGTGCCAAACCATGCCCGTGTATGCTTGAAAATTAGGGAAAATGGACAGAAACGTGTTCCTTTCCCAAGGAGAGGCCACTGTTTCCAGCAGGTGACACATGGGAGTGTCAGGTGAAACACTTGGGAGCAAGTGAAAGCAAATGCTGTGTGGGTTTGTGGTGAGTCAGTGTCTCTGTCCTCCTCAGAGCACACAGACTGTGCTCACTTGCACTGCATGAACAAGTCCTTTGATATACAAAAACTATGAACTCAAGATTTTTCTTCCACTTCTCCCTTTCTGCCTTAATTTTTATTTGAAAACAGGTCAGACTGATGTTACCAAGCTGCTGCGTCTCCAGTCTGTAAATATTCCAAATAAAGGAGCTGTGTCTGATTACCTGAATTCAGCAGTAAGACAACGGCCTGTTGAACAGCACAGCTCCTTCTAGTAAAAGTATTAAACAGAAGTTTAAAAATAGTGAATTTTGTCACCCTTCTACCTTATCATTCACCTATACCAGAAATACAATGTGCAAAAGCAACTTGCTAGGTAGAGCACCAACAGCTAATCTTGAACAGGGTGAGGGAAAATTCACTTCACACTTCACGAGCTGTAAGGTGGAATTTTTTGTTCCAATGTCTCTCATCCCTTTGTCCATTTTAAAACACCCACTAGAAATGTCACTGAAATAAAGGGACAAATCAGGCAGAAACTGTAGCTGAACTCTGCCTGAGGCACTCAGCAGTCAATGCAGTCCTCCTTGTAGAAGAACTACAAAATGAAAAAAGGCAGAAGAGAGCTTAAAATATTTTTTCTAAGGAAAGGGAATGATTCTTACATATTGACAGTAAACTTATGTTACTTGAGAAACTAAAATGGCCACCCTATCATGCCACCTTGGTTTTGCTTTGCAAGGAATAATCCAGTGTCTGAGTATTTGCTGTTGTGCACACTACCGCTCCTGCCACAGTCCCTCTCGAGATTTGGTGGGCCTTGACCAGACTTCTCTGGAGGTGCTAACATGGACTTTTGCTAAAAATGAGTGTGGCTGAGAGTTCTTTGCAGCTATTCCACCCACCTCTTCAGATGTGCCATGAGATACCGTAATGTTTCACAGTGTGCAGGTGGCAGCAGCTTCAGCGCCTCGTGGAGAATTTCCAGCTGTTCATCCGGATCCGTGGTTTCTGAAACACAGATGTTCAACTGTCGCCACACGGACAGCCAGAACTCACACACAGAAAGGCAACAACTGGTGGCCTGCACAGGAGGTGGGGTCTCACAGCTCTGCTGGATTGCTCATGGAGGATCTGTCTGTCCAAAGAGCTGCTCAGAGCAGCATAAGGACGTGACTGGTTTTGGACAAAGAAGACTCCCCAAAGCAAACTGCACTCCACTGAAAGATTCCCTGCAGCCTACTGAAACAATTCCTCTGGCAATCCTTGCTGACTGGACTAGTTTTACAAAAATAACCTACAGGTGCAACTCTGGGAGAGCAGAAGGTACTGGGAACTTTGCCATCAGTGCCTTTGGCTGTCTCCATATGACTTGGAAAAAGCCTTCTCCAGAGGAGTTGTAAGGCCAGCATGCAGTCCTTGTTTTCTACCCACAGCTACCTCACACCTTTCCAGGTGTGGCTGGTGTGAACACATCACAGAGATGCTTCAGGCAGCCAGGATGTTTGGGAGAGATGTTCCAGCTGGGCTTACTGTCGTGCTTGTAGACCCTCTTCGTGCAAGGCCAGCCCCAAAGGTGGCCTTAGGATGTTGAGTGGTTATCAGCTTATGAAAACACTCAAAATGGACAATTCCAGAAACAAACAACATCTTATTTCTAAACATTTCCATAAATCACCTTCTTTCTGGCAACATAAACCCAGCACACTTTAAATATCACTGTCAAGTACCCAGGACTCATGCAAGACACACAAGTGATGCAATCCATAATGTGAGATGAGTAGAAAACATTCCTGGTGACAAAGGCAAAGGAAAATGTGACCATGCTCACGTAGCATCACACGGTCAGGGCATAATGTGCACTGCATGTTTAGTCCTGCAATCCTTACTAAAATGGGCATGCAGGGTAAGAGCTGATGGGACAGCTGTAAAATGAATAGGACAGTCCTGCACAAAAAGAAGAAGAAAAGGCTAAGAATGAAAAGCAGATGAAAAATACGTTATACTTACTTGCAGACTCTATAAACTTTGGGTAGGCATCATACGTGATGAGTGGAATTGGCAAATCCCTGAAGTACAGTTTAAGTGCACCAGTGATAATATTGATATCTTCATACATATTCACAGAAATATCAGCTTTTTCCCCATCTGTGGAGAAGGCACTGACATTAAAGCCTTGGAAATGTAAACAGATGTAAAGCAGCATTCAAAAGAAAAATAATAACTTGCTTAAGCAAACATTATTGAAAAGGAAACAGCTACAGATTTTGGCTTTTGTAAGTAAAACAGAGTTACTGGACTGTGACATTCAAGGTTTCAGGGTGAAAACCTCAAGCATTTTATACATATCCTTTCTTTCAAATAATTACTAAAAAACACAGTTTGGGGTTTTTTTAAAACCTGCCTGCCTCACCTAGCAGTATCTGTCTTGTATTAATGTGTGGACATTCAGTTATTTCTGAACACACTGGATTGCAAAACAACACATTCATCAGCACTGAATGAGAAATCAGGGAGTCTGGGAAAAAAGGAAAAGGCAGAAAAACCAGCTTTGTCCACAGCCCCTCTATTTTATAGGAAAAACATGTGTTCACCATTTAACTACAACATAGTACCTACTCTGAACTGGAGTGGACACAGATCCAGAACTTGGCTTCTCCAGCACATCCCCACCCTGCTAACACTGCAGATGTTGTCTGAACAGGTCCAGTCCTCCGGACAAACAGGAAAGAGAGTTTCCAGCACAGATTCTGGCCTTGATTTCTACTGGGATAGAGGAACTGCAGCTGGAAAGCCTTTAATTTTCCCACTGTCTCTTCTCAGAGAGAAGAGTTTGTTCTCAGTGACCTTCTTTTAGTCTGTAATAATTCAAACTTTGTTTGCACTAGTGCATTCATCTTATTATTTTGGAGCTTTCATCCAGAAAGATGGATTTAAGTTGCACAGCCTTCTTAAGGCACTTCACCACTTACCCTCTCTCCCTCCCCCACCCCTCCGAGCGTAGTTTGACTTGCAAACTAGGGCAGTAGTTCAGAAAGCTTTGTCCTTTCCTACACACATGGTTACTGGAGCACAGATACTGATGGAAGGAGAAAAGTAGATTTTTGTAATAAAGGCCAAAGTGAAGCTGATATGCTTTTCTGATGGGGAGTCTCCCCTCCTGCCAGCACAGCCGTCGGACTCCTTCAGACCACTGGTGCAGTGGAGCGTGAGACAGAAGCTCTGCAGAAAAACTGTGTATATTTAATACATCAGCACCAAGTTCCAGCATGCAGGAAAGACTGTACCTCTGTCAAATGCCATTTTGACATCTTCGATAAGATCGCTAAATCCTGAGACTCTGTACAGTCCCTCAGAATTAAGACCTGCAATGAACATTTTAACAAGATTAAAATTAGTCCTTATTTTTACAGTTGCCTTCCACCTGGTTCTTCCCTTGGCAAGTTTTTAATTTAAGGCAGAAAAAGCAGACATGCTTTAAAAGCCTTATCAGGTTTTTCTTCCAGAATGAAACCTTATCCTGGGTTTTTAACCCTGACCATTGCAGCAGATGCCTTGTACTATCAGCACTGAACTGTATTTATGCAATGAGCTGAAAAAACATATTAAACCAATTACAACTCATTTAAAAATAACTCAGATTAACATACTTGATGATCAGTCAGTATTTCAGAATGAAAACAAATACCCTAATTCTAGAAAAGGATACTCAGTGTGGGCTAGGGGAACTAGCAAAAGTGAACACATTAGTATTAACCCCATTTGTTTTGCCACATTCACTTAATTTTTAAAATAAATATATTATTGAAAGATAGGCACTAATATGTAACTACAAACCAGTAACTGCCCATTAAGCAATTTCTAGCAGAATCTATAAAAATTATAAATGGCATGAACCATGAAATAATGCAAAGTAAAATACTAGCTGTGCAGGGTAATTGGCAGTCATAAAATGTCTTGTGCAAATCTGTTCTGAGCAACCATACATTCAACAGAAACCCAGATGACCCAGATCAATCTAAATGGATTATCAGTAAAGCAACAAAAAGTCCATTAATGATGCCTTACCTCTAGATTCAATTTCCCTAATGCACATATCTACTACCATTGGTCTCTTGGTGAAGTGTGCTTTTACGAGCGTGGTAAGGTCACAGCTGTACACTTTTTTGACATGCTTCAGGTCTGGCTTGCAGTCATTTGGGACCATCTTGGAACATTGCTTGTGCACATTTAAACCACAATCTGAGGGAAAAAATGAAAACACAATTAGGCTGGTGTTTGCTGAAAATGTATCCTGAGGTCAGTGCTGTGGAGTACAAATGGCTCCAGCAGGATCTGACCTCAGCTCACAACTGCTCCTTCTCTTGAGGGCCCTTAACCATCAAATACCTGAGGTAGGGACAGCCCTGAAGTCAGAAGGATTTCCTACCCAAGACATTTCTGCTGTTTCTAGAAGGTCTAACATGGAGTGACAAGCTTTCCATATGTTTTTTGAATCAGGAGCTAAGAGTCAATTATGTTCCCAGAGTTCCAATTATGTTCACACTACTACATACACTGCTGTCACAATGTAGACTTTCCTGCCAAGTTATTGGGGATTTCCTAACACCACCATCTTCAGTGTAGTCCTGGATATGGCACTTTAGATATTTCCCTAGGGGAGATAAAGGTAGGGACTGGGTTACAAGCAGCCTACGAGCCCTCTGCAGTGAGCTGGCAAGGCAGTGCCAAACTGAGCCACCATGGGGACCTCTAAGCTCTGGGCAGGTGTGGCAGCCCTGCCCTGCCTGGAGGGGAGCTCAGAAACAGACATGGTCACCAAGCTGGCTGGTGATTTCTTGCTACCAAGCAGCTGGCAAAAGACTTTGCTAAGTCAAAGTGACAGGCATTTTGATGCTATTTCACAGAGTGTTTCTGTCATAGTGTTGTAGGGCATCAAAAGGATTCTTTTTACTCTAAAATTACTTAGGAAAAGATTGTATTTTTTTAAACAAAATCAAACAATTCCACAGCTTTATTGTAAAAACAGAGAACAAGATTTAGTTTAAGTGAAACTTAATTGAAATCAGTTCTGCCTTAAAACCACTAAGAACATAACATTCAGGGTTTGGGAAGGAAAAATCTGTGAAACCACCATTTATACAGAGATGGGAAGGGCAATACAGCACCCTTCAAGCTAAGCTGACACTGTGATCAGCACCATAAGGCAGCAGAGCTCTGGCGCTGAGCCCATGACTCTGCTTTCGGTGCCATCTCTCCTGTTCTGCCATGCAGACTCCCAGGTGCTTGTCAGGAAACAGCTGGACCCAGCAAGGACAGCACCACATCACAGTGAGGGCAGCTGCCACGCTCTGATGTGCACTTGGTACACCCAGGGACTCCTGTTCTGCAAGCATTTCTGCACCTTCCTGCACTGCCATCCAGAGAGCCCTAGACTGTCACAGGATTAAGGGATGTAGGAGCTTGAAGGATCAATGCCTTGATGAAAACCTGTACTTTCTTCTCTCACTGCAGGACTGGGAATCTATCTACTGAGAATCCCTTTGTATTTTGTTCCTGCTGATTTTGCCAATACTTGTACTTTCATTAAAGCTCCAAGTTATTTGACTTAGATAATTCCAAAACAGTAAACACCAGAATTCACGGCTAAGTTTCATTTTCACTAAGTCAGCTGCAGCCTGCTGCTAAAAGCACTTTGTTTACTTAAAAGGCCTATAAAGCAACCAGAATTGTCACTTAGGATCCTCTGGTAGCAATTAAAGTTTGGCATGTCACCTTCAATCAATCAAAACTTGCACAGATCCTGATCCAGATGAAATGGCTGATTGGAATTCTCTAGAGGTATTTCTGTGCAGGAGTGACCTCCCTTCCTCACAAGAGGTGGGGAATGCACGGGCAGGGAGCTGCAGATGCTGAGTTTCTCTCCTGGATGTGATTCTGTGCTGTGAACCCCACTGTGGGCAAAGCCACACAACCCAAAATGGTGCAAAGACACGCTGCCCCCGAGGGTCCTGGGGGCTGCTTTGCCCCCAGCCCTCCTGGGCTCTCCCCAGCAGCTGCCTGGTCACAGCTGGCTGTGCAGGACCCCGGGCAGGCACAGACCCCACTGCTGCCCCTCCCCTGTGGGGAAGTGGGGTTTGGTCACCCAGGTTCTTCAGTGTTTGCAAAGGCATCTTGCTCCTGACAGAGAGGGAGCAGTGACAGCCTTGCTTTCACCCGAGCACTTATTTCAATCCCACTTTTAGTCAAGCGCTCCAAGACCCCAAAGTGACCCCAAAGTGACCACATGCCCAGCATCTCCCTACCTGTAGTTTTTGGGCACAGAACAAAGAAACTCTGAGCTCGCCAGCCAGCACAGGCAAGGGGAGCTCCTCCTATGCTCTGAATATCTGTGTCCTGTGCCATACTTTGCCTGAACTTTGAAAAAGCAGGTCTCTCTGTGCTTTAAATAGGGAACCCACATTCACTGAAACATGTGACCTGAGCCCTTTAGAGAGTCACTGCTTCAGCTGTAACATGGCAAGGAGAAGCTGTTCTTGCCTCCTCCGGGCCTTGTAGAAACCAATCAATACATGTTTGCGGAAATGCAGAGGTAAAATTACTCTTCTTTGGTGTAAGGTTTGAATGGTGTGTTGTTAGTAAGACCAGCACTTTTAAAAACAAGAAGACAAAATACTGAATGGGTGCTATTAAAGCAGGCTGCTATCAAAATAAAGAAAATTGTGGAGTAAAAATAATAAATAGTCAAATAACTAGAGGCAACATCTTAACACACACAAGGGAAGCAAATTGAGACCACAGAGGAAATCTTAAGTCTTGACTTCCTTTATTTAGGAATAAACCATAACATTGCAATAATAGTATTTACAAAAGCTAGTAAGATTATTGTACATACAATTACTAAAACTGCCTCAAGAAGCACCTCTTCCAACAAGCAAGAAATATCTATCAAAAATGATGTCTACAAGACTGGAATGGCAGCACCTTACTCAGGAGAACTCATGAAGGATTCTGTGAGTGCAGATTAGCTGCTTCACACAGACAGCAACATAGCTCAGAGTTATGTTTCTGGAAACCCAAGGGTCATTAAGAATAAAATACACAAAAAATAGGAAAAAACCCCATACTCCCAAGTATCTTACACTTGACTTAAACCAATTATTGCCTTGACTGAGGTCATCTTAATTGTATTTATACACAAAAAAGTTTCAATTCATTAAAATCTCAACTTAGAGATGTTTTCATTGTGAAAACCTTGCTTCTGACAGTAATTGTGTTATTGCTAATCCCATAGAGTTGGATGGGCTTTGAATCTGACCTCATTAATCCCAGAATAATAATTACAAATGCAGAAGTCAAATTTTCTCCTCTCTCTTTTGTTCTTCCTTTGCATTTGATTAGATTTTATGTACCAACCCACTGCTTAAGGGCTTATCAACACTCCTGAGAAACACTTAAAACCTTGAAATACTTCAGGTATTTCATGTTTAGAAAATGTGTGAGCCTTATGTTCAGTACTACTGGGCTGTGTGGTGTCCTTCTAATAACTAAGGCTTCTTGCCTCTTGTGTAAGCACAGAAAATCACCTCACTTTAGCAATTTCATATCAGTAAGTATATCAAGGTGATTTCCGTGAATTTGCATCAGAAAATGGTACTTTTTTCCAATCAAGAACCTGAAACTCATCATTGCTGTGCTTCCTGAACCAAGCAGGCTTCTAACCCCAGCTGACCCTCTAACCCTTCATAAAAGGCAGACCATCCATGTCTCAGTCACTCATCTCTGGTTCAGTTGGTAACGAAGGATGATGTCTCACTAACTCCAGCAAGGTAAGAAGCACCATGGCAGGAGATCAGTCCTCCTCTCCACAGAGCACTGGGAATGTGCCGGTTTTGTACTTAACTATACTCAACTTACCTGTTAGTACTAAAGGACAGGAATTATACTGCTAACTGAATACTATAAAATAAATTTTAAAAAAAGCCCTTTGTTCTCATTGCAGATGCTTTGAAAGCTTCAAAAGCCATTATTTTAGAATCAAGTAGGAAAGAAGAGGAAAGCCAAGTCCTGAATCTCCCTGCATGCTGCCGCAGAGTGAAGTCTCAGGACTGCTGGCCTTGTTTGCACATGAGCTTCATAATTTGGCTGAATTCATTAAGACCAAGAGATTTACTTTCATTTCAAACTGAGGGTCTATTTACTTTTCATTATGTCAAAATAAATCCAGAATAGCAGCTTTACTCTGGATCTAAAGTAACCAGGAGCTTTATCTATTTCTTACAGAAATTCATCAGCACTTACTTGCTGGCTGGTGAGGAGCTTCAGAGAAATCCCCCTAAAGCTTTGTATCTGCTGAAAAATCCTATAATAATATAGGACAGATGTAAAAAATCCAGTCATGAGCTCTTGCAGGTCAATAGTAAAACTTCTGCTGACTGCAGTTAATCAGTTTCACCTTATAGAGATGATTTCTCTGAAGCAGAACTGTAAGTCACTCTTACTATTCCTTTTACAGCGCTATCAAACCGTGGCCACCTTTCAAATATACCACATGGACCAAAAACAATGCAGCCATAAATTCAAGAGTTTATAGGAAGTTTGGAAATTTAAGGAGGGTGGGCAGAAAGTAATTTTAGATGACAGGTTTGAAAGTCTGTGATAAGCTGCCCTGGCTTTAACAGCATATTGATCTAGGAGTTCAGATGGGCTGTGACATTACTTCTATGAGAAGTATTCAATTTAAAATCCGTCTGACAATAATTTCCTATGATGCCTAGAAGAAGGTTTGGCAATGTTATAGAAACAGCTAATACTGATGTTAGTCCACTGGGCTAAAAGAACAAATAACATGTTCATATTAAATGCATGAGCAGAGCCAAAAGATATATGTATGTTACTACTGCCCCATGAGCACACATAAATATTTGCAGAGACTAAAATATACTTAGTTGTCACTTTTTGTTATACTGTTGATTTGACTTCAGTCAGTTTTAGATTTCCTTTGGTTTATGATTTACTGGCAAACATGGCTGCTGATCATGCTCCATCGGAACGATACCATGCGCTACATACATCACTCTATATGTCCAAATTATGCCCCCCAAAATTGATGCATTCTATCACTCTGAAGAGCAGCTTTAAGAGCTAAAGGGTACATTTACATTATCTGAAGTCTTGAAGGACTCTTGGGAGGTTTGTGGTAAGTGCAGGACGATGGGAAGCGTGGAGCTGGAGTGCTGGCACCGAGCGTTGCCTTGGGCTGGTCCATTGCAGCACCGGCCAGACAGGGCAACACCCTCACACCTGAGCTGACACAGGAAGACAATGGCCTCTACATAAGCACCAAGTACTGGCATAGTTCCTTCTGCAAGGGTGAATAGGTTAGAAAGGAACTTGCTCTCATACATCACTCATGAGCTCGTAGCTTTTCTTTAAAAATTTAAATGCTCTTTCTGTAGCAGAGGGAGCAATGTTTTCTGTTTCGTGGGATGCAGCGTGTTCCAACAGGCAAGTGAGGGGACCAGCCCCAGGGGCCCCACGTGCTGCACGCTGTGTTTCCGAGCACAATCCAGCGGGGTGCTGCGAATGTCTGCCCTCTTCCTCCTCCTCAGCTTGCAACTTGGGTGGTCACACTGGAGCCACCAGAGCGTCTCAAATATGTGCTATGTGTTCATGTGCAATGCACATCTGGAAGCAACCTTGGTCCCACCAGAGTCTTAAGCCACTTCACTAAGCAGCGCCATGGCAAAAATTGCTTCCAAATATGTGACTATGCTCCCTGAAACCTGCTTTCATCTGCACCACTGTATCATGCACTACAGGATACATTACTTTAAGAAAGGAATTTCTAGAGGGTAGCTAGTTACTTGGCAACAAAATTACCTAATGCTACAGAAAAATTAGGGCTGATGAAAAAAACAGCCCATCAAACCAGCCAATATTCCCTCATCTCAAATCAAAAGAATACTTACATTTGTGCCTCCAAAACGCTTAGTGAGAATGGTTCAATTTTATGGAAGTTTTGAAAGATTAGACCAAGTCTGTTCAAGAACTTCCCTGGCTTTCTGCCATGATACCTGCCTACCTCCTCCACAGCTCCCTGGCTGGGCCATTGGCTTGCTCAAGGCTTCCAGGTCTGTGTGGGCTTGGAGATAAAGCTGCTTTTAGGACTTAGAGTTTCAAGAATATATAGCTCCAGAATAGCTTCCCCATGGGAACGGCTCTGAAGCAAGGCTCTGCTGACTGATTAGCATTTCAAAATTCTGGAGCTCATTCCTCACGGGAACACCACCAGATCCCGAGCTGGTGGAACAGCTTGTCAGGCAGCACACATCTCCAACAGCACAGCACCTGCTGCACTGGGCAGGGGCTGTTGTCCAGTCCCCTTCCCACAGCCCTGACCTCTGTAGCTTGGCTTTGCTCTTTGGATCTATACCGGGCTGACCGTCTGTGCCCTACATTGCGCAACCACCAGAATCTGGGTGCTCATCTCAGAAGGAGCTTGGATGTGTTTTTAAGGCACAGGCGTGGGCAGAAGGGAAGCTTTCCATGACTGAGACATGCAAAATACCTTGAGAGTGGGCAATGTGATGAGAACACCTTGCCTTTTCCTTTGCTGACTTTAGTCACAAGAGCATCAGCTGTTTTTCCAGGCATGGAAAGTGTGAGCACTCTGCCTGCACAATTAATGCCTGAGGATGGACAGGCTCCTTTGTGCTCGCCTTCATCCTTACACACCAATGGAGCAACACAGGGCTGTCCAACACAAAGGATTTCATAGCAAGGCAAAACAAATAGCAAAGGAAACGGGGCAGCTGTACATCTTTCAATTGCTGGAGAAGGAAACAGATGACATGGGGAAATTAAATACTTAAGCAGCAATTCACAAAACAATCCTGCTTTGAGACTGTACTTCAGCTTTTTTGAAAATGAATTCCCAGGGCTTACTGTGGTCAGGGCTGGCAGCGATACTGCTTGGGCTCTGCCAGTGGCAGCTGGCTCTCTGCACACTGATAGTTCAACTGCAACTTAATTTCTATCAGTTCTTCAGAGAAGTTACCTGCTCCAAGGAATGCAGAAGATAGGAAGCACTACGTGGGTAGCAGGCTGAGATAGTCTGGAGCAAAACTGTGACAGGAGCAGAAATGCTGCTTCACGTACAGCCTCAGAGGGTCATGCTGCCTGGTGTTCCTAGGAGCAGCCCAGAATACCATCAAAAGCATCCAGTGAAATAGATATATAAAAAATGATCTTCAAGATAAGCTAATTAATGCTTTGTAACCAGCCTGTTCCAAAAAAAATCTTCTGATTCAACTGCTTATTCATTAAGACACACAAGCAAAAGGGTACAGAGGAAGGACTTGGAGAGTTCTGATGGGCTGGATACATGTGGCAGCTTGACAAGTCTACTAATCTGCCTGTCCACCAGTCCACTTGGGCAGCACACAAACAGCATCATTAATGCTCTAGTCTCTGAAAACACACTATTCTCTTAATGCTACTGCTAGTTACGTGTTTGTATCATTCAAAAAAGAACTCCCTGGTGCATATCTGCAAATTTTCTTTTAATATTGTTACAGTTTCTCTTCTGAACACATTCTGGGCAGTGGGATGAGCCCTGTGAGCATGGGAGAGCTTTATACAGGAGGAATGTAACTAAGAATAAATTTTTCTAAGTTCATGCATTGAATTTTGATCTGGGTAAACTCACGTCTCCATTAACAACTTCTGAGCTTCAGTGTTTACACAAAGTGGTGGCATTATAATTTCAAATACTTCTTCAGTCATTTCTACTTATGGCAGAAGCCTGCAGGAAAGCATGCTAGAGATGGGGCATGCCATCAGAAAAGGCAGATTCCTTGCATACAGATGTGTCTTCATCTCAAAAAAATTTTAAGGGCCTGTGGCTTGGATGCAAAAGTTGGAAGTATGACCCTCTGAGGCAGTAGGGCAGATATTAATTACAAGGATTCACTCTAAGGAAGCAAATCTGTCTTTAAAGAAGCTGATGAAATAATGATGAAATTTGAAGGAATGACATTTAAGGAAAAAGAAACTATTTCTGCTTTGCTAGATACCTTAAGCAGAAGTCAGGCTACGTACTACGCCCACCAATTAATTTCCTACAGGATCCAAATCCCAGACACCACCCCAAGTTCTAATTTTGGAAGACAATGAAGTTCGTCTCATGTTTGGTCGTTTGTAACAATCCCCAAACCTCTGCAGTCCAGCTAACACCCAACATCTTATTTCAACCAACAACCATCCATCAGGTGTCCAATGTGGTGCCTATGTTTACCTCTCATCTTTAAGGAAGGAAAAGACATGGTCCTCCTTGTCTACCATAAAACCCAAACAAGGATAAGTTAGGGAGAATCCACCTTCCAGGGATTAATAATACAGGACTACACCTGACAAGATCCTGAATACACTCAAGTCTGTCTTTTGGCAGAGAGGGACACATTCAGCCATGCTGGACTGAAACAAAGCACAAATCAAGTTGAAGTTGCTAAGGCATCCTTGCTGGTTGCTATGGCATGTGTACTGTTATGAATGTTTAGTTCTGGTTTATTATTTTTTAAAGGATTGGCTTAGTTTGTGTAGCATAAACCATCAGCCATTAGAAATAAGCTGTTTTTTCTACTGGCTCTTCCTCCTTTCTGAAATGGGTGACATTTATCTTTGCTGTCTGGTCTTGGACTGTCGCACTCTCCTCTTCTTGCATGTTTTTGTGCTTCTGCAGAGAGTAAGATTTTAAATGGTCGAGAGTAGCCCATGCAGTAATCCATTTCTATTTGTTAAACTTATCACTTCTGTACAGCAAATAAGAGTCCTCTTGAGATGTGTAACTGTCTGCTATAAAAAGCAAATGCTTTAAAAAGTGTAAAATGACGTATGATCCATGCAGTTTTGCTCATAGGTATTTTCAATAAAATAATTGTACAGACCACCAAACAGATTTCCTGGATTTTCCTGGAGTGGCATTGAACCCCACTTGAATGCAAGTGGGCTGCATCCTGCTAAAAGCTGTAATTTTTTTTGAGTACAAACCCACTCTGAAAAGCAATGGCCTCATGTGGCTCCTGGTTTATTATGCCTCATTGTCTCCATATTAAAATGACTCAGTTCAGAAGCAAAATTATTACTTTTTTTTTTTTAAAAAAAAAGCACTGTAAGACCACATAAACTCAGCCAAACTTACAGCACTCAAGCCTGAGCTCCCCTACACTAGCACATTAACAGTGGCTATGCAGGCCCTGGTTCTGCATCTGTGCACCTTCAATGCTTCTCTGAAATGCCCAGATCTGTGCAGCTTCTGGCTTTGCTGGCTTGCACAGCCTCAGCTGTGGGAACAGGCTGACACTGCTGCAGGTGAGGCACAGACAAGGCAGAGTGGGGAACTGCTGAACCTGTCCTGCCGTCTCCACCTCCGCTGGGCTCTGCCCAGAATCCTTCTCCTCTGCCCAGCTGCTGATTTCTATGAAAATTATGAGAATAAAACCCTTCAGGAAGCCCTGGGAAGCTATTGCTGAGGATGGCCAGTGGCTCAAAGCCAGCCCTGCAGTGAGGGGAGGATGAGCCAGGCAGGTGGGCTGCATCCCATGCCCCTGGGAAAGCCCGACCCTCCCGCTCCTCATCCGCAGGGGAGCCAGGCAGGACAGGGCACTCTGCAGCCACCCGAGCTGCCGGCCTGGGGAAGCACCCTGGGCAGCCCCGACCCCACACAGCTCCTCCTCACACCTCAGCTGATGGTGCTGCACATCAGCAGCTCAGCCAGCCTCAGCCCAGCCCAAATCCTTGCCGACACTTCAACAAACACAGTCGTACAACATGGGATTTTAAAACACAAATAAGATCATAGAAATTACTGGAAGCTACCAACACTGACGTGAAACCTCACACAAGACAGAAAGCCCTAATTATAGTTCCTGAACCTATGAAGTCATCTAATACACATATGTTCCTTACACTGCAAGGGGGAGAAAGGATACATGCAGTACTTACCACCATCCTCATAAGGAGGAAAGAAAACAGATTTTTTAAGCTTTTGGAAACCCACAATTTAGAAAAATCTGCATAAATCCATAAAATCAGATCTACTTCAGTTAAAAAAAAAAAAAAAGGCAGTACAAAATAATAAGCACTTTGGGTTTATTTGTAAAAGCAATAATATTAATTCCACAGTGCCATGCAGCATTGCAAGCCTTCATACCATTTACTTTTATTGTTTTTCTGGATCAAAATTACCTAACATTGACCTGAAAAATACTTGATATCTCTCCTAAATGCCCAAACTGAGGAATCTAAAGAGAGGAATAAAGATGGTACACTTACTAATTCAAGTGTCATCAAAAACTTACTAATCAGAAAACGAAAATCAAGCTTTCTCTTCCTCTCCTAGCACTGTACACCCTGTGTAAAGTCAACAGCAATAAAAAGTACTAACAATCTTAATTCACAAGTGGAGGACATGGCTGCAATCCTATATTCTTAGCAGAGGCAAAATACTGAGAAAGGAAATGCCACTTCTACACAATCATGTCTTAAAACACAGCTGCACTCTCTAATGCATCCTGGACAGTGCAGACTCTAATGGTAACAACAAAATACTGCATTCAAATAATTATGGGTGAAGAATTTAAAAAAATTTCAATCCTATGTGGCTAGAAATGACTTTACATTATTTTGCAGTTCTGTGATAAAAAGCCTTCTTATTGGCTTGAGACAAGACTTCAGAAAGCTTTAGACAGAGCAGATTTTCTTAAATTAGCTTGAAAATTCAGTTTCCAGGGCAACATAAGCAGGTCTCCATACATCAACATCTCTTTGCACCATTTTTATAAATGCGGTTTGCTAGAATGTCATAAACCCCTTTTTAAATACAGCAAACTATTTTGATCACTTTGATCCTTTTCTTTGCCTTTGAAAGAAGGCCGACTGTCCTTTCCTTTCAGAAGAACCTTATCAATAAAACTGTCAAACTGTTTTCCTTTGGAGAGGCTTTATCCCAGAAACGCCTGCAGTGACACCAATGTGTGTAATACATTTCTACCAGCACCTGAATGTTTATGTAACATTTCAGTAGGCACCCCTTATTCATCATCCCTTTTCTTACTTTCCTTTCAGTTTGCAAGTATGAGACATGACTTAAGGTCTATGGCACTCTGGGAGTCTGCTGGTTTATATATAAAATTAACCTGAATGTCTGTTTCACAGAAACAACACGAAATTTGCTGATGCCCACCTTGCACATCAAGATCCTCAATGACTTTCTCACACCTACCAATACATGGAATGGTATAAAAGAAATGAAGCTAACTATGCATCTATTTTCTCCTCCCTTCCAAGAGGGTGGGAAAAAACAATCTCTTAATGATGATTATTGTCTCTTCTCTGTGAGCACTTGAGGGGGGCTCTGCAGTTACTGTTTCAGTGAGTTACTGAAACAGGTACCTGAAACCATCAGCAGCAGAGTGGCTATGCTTCCTCCTTCCATTGAACAAGGAGCAGACTGGCCCCGCGGCGGAGCAGGCTGCACATGAGTTACAACATGAGGACTGACTTAGGAAAAGAACACTGAATGACTGTTACCTGCACATTTTACTCCCTGAGCAATGAGGCCCCACATGAAGTTGGCACAGTATTCACACCAGTGAGGGCCCCTGAACGTGTGCACCTGGAAGACAGTAGCAGAAAGGAAAATTACAGAAAGTTACCCAACCATTTCACAGGCATCAGTATCACAGACATCAGTATCAATGCATTTAAACAGTGCAGAATTCCTCTTCTTTGAAGGTACCACGTGCAGTTTCTGGAAGCTTCCCTATACCATGGCAGGAAAGGAAGAAAGGAACTAAGTCAGATTTAATAACCAAGACTCTTGCAGACCTGTGGAAAACTGGAGTCCTCCATCCTGAGCCATCCAGAGCAGAAGAACTGGGTCTGTGGGGGTCTGCTCCAAGACCATGTCAGGCAGAGAAGCAGGCACAGCCCTTCTCCCAATTCTTGGCATCCCTCTGTCTGGGCAGGATTCTGGCCACAAGGCAAGGCTTTTGCAGCAACTGTGCAAGAGTTGGCTTTTCAATTTCAAATGCCTTGTGCTATGGCCTTGCGTTCATAAGGCACTGTGTGAAATGGGTGGGGGACTGCAAGATTTCACCTCGCATGGAATGAGTCCTGCCAGGCAAAAATACCAGTGCCACACAGAAATACTGTAAATCTGCCTAGAGACTTTCCAGTTTAGAATAACTCCAAAAGGAAATTAATTTTCTTCAGACTAATGCTACATATTGAAAATCCAAAATCCAAAATAAAAAAAGAATCCACTGAACCAGGAAAAAATTCAAAGCTAAAGAAGAGAAAAACCCCAATGCCACTTTCATTCCTGGCTCACATGCTTGTTACAAATCCTGCAGCCACCATTAACTGCTTCTGATTTTATTCTGATAAAGCTCCTGCTGTAGGAAACCACAGGATTCTTTACAGAAAAAATCACTACTTCCTTAGCCAGCGTAAAAGGCTTTGAGCTGCTATTTAGAATAGACAGGCTGAAAATAGAATCAGTAGCTGATGATCACAAAGAAATGAAATTTGCAGTGAAATATAGTACAAATGCTTTAGGCTGAAGTCACTCTGTCCCTCAGAGGTGCTGAGCGGGTGTGGGAGCAGGCAGTAACCTCACGCGTGTGCAGCGCCCGGTCGGATCAGTGCTGAGCAGAAGAGAGGAGGAGCCGGTGGAAATGTGTGCTCCTGACATCTGCACAGAGCTCTGGCTATGAACACTGAAAGGCAAAGTGGCCTGACTGAGGTGGCAAGTGTCCCCCATGCCACTGATGTAAGAGGCAGCTGGATTCAGCTGACACTGACCCCCACAAGTGGCAACCCAGAGCAGCACCCTGAAATTCAGACCACAGTTGTTCTGGCTAAACGAAGGTCTGCAACCTCCTGGGCTTGAGGTACCATCAGAGCAGCAGTGAGGTAGATTGCTGAGACACTCTGGAAAGTTACTCTTGAACTCACCAAGTAATTCACATGCGCATCTATGCTAAGGGAGACCCCTGACTGCCTGTGAGCACAGGCTGCCTGCCCCAGCCCTGCCTGCCCCCAGCATCCCCACCCATCCCACACGCCTTTGGAAGGTGAGATGTGCTCCACGAGGCCTCTTCTCCCTGCAGCTCTGGCTGACTTCCACAAAGCAAACGATGACAAGGCTGTCAGCACCTGTACTCTCCATTTTCTTTTTTCCTCTCACCACAAAGAGATTTTTCACACCGTTTGTTCCATTACCCACCTGCACTACCCACATCCTTTTGGCTTTCTTCCTCAGCCTGGTGGTTTTTATCCAAGTTTTTGGCAGTGCTCCCTTCCCAGAATAAGAACATTCTAATATCCTCAAGCAAAGCACTATGCTTTAATGCCCGCAGGACTAACAGAACTTCTTCAGGGAAAAAGGAAGGCATCATTTCAGTCATCTCTTTTTTTTTTAGGGGGGGTCAAATTCCCCCCAAAACATACTTCTTTAAAATACTTCTCAAAAAATTCTCTTGAGGAAAATTGAAACAAAAAATGAGATTTCAAAAGTCTGGACAATAAAGAATTTCTTTTCAAAATACTTTTCAGTTTTGTAAGTTGTTTTGTTTTTAGTATCTCTGATTGAAAAGGAGGGGGAATTTTGTTTTGTTCCTTAAAATGCTGACACATTATTAGCTCTTTCTAAATAAAAAGAATTATACTATCCTACCTTGTGTCTCTGTAGATGTTGATTTCAATTCATCAAACATCAAATCACCAAATGTGGTATTTGCTGAAGCATTTCTAATGCTGTCCTTAGGTGCTGGAGACCCAACTTAGCTTCTCCAGAGCTGTCCCCAATGCTGATACACACTAAACCTCAGATGTCCAATCTCTAACTGGCTGCTTTAGCAGTGAACATCTTTCCTTCTTGGGATCTTGCTCCCCACCATGGTCTGAATATTTTCATCTCCTCCTGAGTCTCCCTAGAAACTGTTCTGCAGGGTCTATCACATCCCAAATCTGCCGCTCCAACCTTTTGCCTCCATTTTTAATATTATGAACTTTTTTTAGGAGCTCAGTTTCTCTTACGTGTGGTAACTATGATTAACCTGGATTCTACCACAGCCAGCTCCCCTGACACCACCCTGGCTCTCAGCTTGCCCCCCAGAATACATGACTCATCATCAACCTAAAAATGACAAGGACAAGGTGGACTCTCTTCCTCCCTGCCAACACTGCATGTACTGGTCACCTTTCACAAGCCCAGGATTGAGTTTGTCCTTCAGAACCACTGTCTCAGCAGCACTGGCACTGTTGTCTCATCCCATGCAGCCAGGCTTCCTCCAAATACTAAAATGCCTTTCCATATCATCAGTTAGATTTACCCAGAGCCCACTATGCTTTATGCTGCCTCATCCAAATTACTATTCCTTATCCATTATTCTGATTGCAAACTCAAAACAGATTAAAAGGTGAGCGTAGGTTTTTCTGTGTCCCATGATGCTCTGCCTTGCTTCATCCTTTATATGAGATGCAACGGGGAGGGTCTCTGGCAGTATTAATCAGGAGGCCCAAAGGTCATCATGTCCTTCCAGTCCTGCTGTATTTAACCGCACAAGATCAGCTCTGAAGCCTCTGTTTCTGAGGGGTTTCTGAGCAGTGCTGTCTTTTCCCAGAGCTCAGTAGTGCCAGAGCATCAATCTTCCCGCTGCCGTGGAGTGGAACTGGACACCTAACCCTGCACTGGTCTGAGTACACACCCTCTCTGGGAATTAAATCAGACACAGTAAGAGATGCCAGGAAATACTGAAAAATTGGTCTTCTGAGGTAGGCCAGAACAGCCTCTAATCCTAGTTCATCCTGGAGGGTGGGGTCTGGCAGCTAAAAAGAAACACCTTAGCATCCCTTTGATACTTCAAGGGCCAGCACCTGCAAACAATACTGCATTTATTACATGACACTGTTTAATACAGCATTCTGATTTTATATTTAATTCCCCATTCTAAAAATCTGCCAAGCAACTTTTTGTTTTCAAAACTGAAAAGATGCTTTCCAGAAAAATTTCTAAAAACACACCCAGCAGAGTCCCAGAGATCCTGACTTAAATTACAAGGGGTTTCTTTCCCCTTGTAAAAAGAGCATCTGCCATATGCAGATTTTACTGTCTTATAAAATGTGAGAGAGGATTGCCAACTGTGGTTTTATATCTCCCAATCCTTCCATTCTCACTCCCACCCAAAAATCTTCTTCTCTCTCTTTCCAAATGGGAGTAATTTTTTAAAATAGTCTGGAAAATGAGTAAGTGGGAGAAGAAATTAAACTCGTTTTAATTGTAATTTGTAAAATTCCGGGAGAAAAAAAATTTTAAAAGAAAACTCTAGATAATTTTCAAGGACAATAGCTTCAGAAACTATATAAAATACTATTAATCTAAGCTGTCCTGCAAGTCTGAAGTAAGAGGAGAGCCTCATGTTAGGTTTACACCCTAGGCATTTCTATTTTGAACTCTCCTGCACTATCAACAAAGTATAATAAACATTTAACTACTGTGATCTACGTAGGAGAACAGTTTTTTGCTCAGGCTTGAAAGGCATTTTCTTATACACAAGGAAAAAAAACTTAATTCTTGTGATTAACCACTCTGAGTGTTAGAAAATTTCACTTGTTTTTGTTTTGCATTTAATTAAAATTTTTTTAGAAAAGACAAATTTTTAGGAGAACCAAGTAAAAAATGACCCAGTGGCTCTGACAGCAGATTATACCACAAGCTGTGAACTCCTCAAGCAGATCTCTCCCCATTATTTCTCAGGCTCTATAAAGGTCACTGTTGCAGTTAGTTACCCGTGCATCTTGTAACTCCACTTATTTTTTATGCTTTTGGTTTTTCCGAGGCAGTTATTCAGCTACCCTTGATTGCTACCTGAAGACCAGGAATGAGCCAGCAGATAATTTGTATTCTTAACTGGGAGGCTTAGATTTTATCACTTGTCAAGGCAGGGAGGAAGAGAATGAGAAAATATCAATGAAGTGCTGTGCAAATGTGATATGAGGGAAGATGGTGGATCAGCAGAGCTTTAGTGAAGCCACTGACAGGAAGAAGACAGGACTGGATTTGAAAATCTATGGTTATAGAAAACCAACACCAAGCACATAAAACAGAAGTGTTTGGGACAATATACAAAAAAGGCTTCCTTTATTGAGAGGCTGCTTCAACAGTCTCAGTGAATGCTTGTTCCATCAGACCCCGCTCCCTACAGAGCACCTCTTCCACAGCCCTCCACACCAAACTGCTGGTCAGAGTAATGGGGTTTGGAAAATCCAGGCATTACCATCTGTTGTGGGATGGGATACATGACCTTGAAAAAGGGAAAAAATACTGTTCATCTATACTCTTGGGTTACCAGAGCCCAACACTTCAGGCAGAAGTCTTGTTGGTACTCAGAGAGGAGACCAAGTCCACCAGGGACTGAACACGTGGCACACCCCCAGCATTGGCACCACATGGTGCTCCAAAGGTTCAGGTCTGCTGGCTATACTGTTCTTCAAACAAATTCCCAAGGATGATGAGACACTGCTGGATGGAGACTGGCAGCTCAGTGGTCCTAGCTGATTTGCAATTCCATCGGCGGAATTCTGCCTGTTGGGACTTTACCAAGCTTTTAATTGAATACGGGAGACACTGTAAATCTCAATCAAACGATGAACTCAGCCCGTATTATTAACGTCTGTTTTCCCTGTCACAGTTGATTTTATCAGGCACTGAGCGCACCCATGCTAGCATCCAATAGGCATGTCCTTTTCATCCATCCCTGGTCCAGACAGACTGCCTGGATGTGAAGAGTAGACAAGAGATAGGAGTGAGAAACTCAACCATCAGTTTGGGCAATGCTTCAATTTATCCCTGTATATATTATGATGATGATTAGATAGTGCCTCTAAAACAAGGGTCTCAAAGCACTCTGAATATTCCAGCACACAATAATTCTCCTGTGAGGAAAATATTGCTGCTGACAAGTAATCTGAGAAGCAAAGAGACTGCCACGACAACCCACACGGCAGAGCAGTATATGCAAGATAATTGCTTTCATGTGAAGGTGTAACAGAAATGAACGTAACTGAGGCCAGTGGAACAGACCTTCTCCAGAAATAGAGCTGGCTCTGCCTAGCCCAGCTGGGGTGTTAACCATGGGGAGCCAGCCTGGGACCTCCCCAATGACTGTGCAGCAGCTCTGGAGAGGAGAGATGCTGTCAGAGCGCTGCCTCGCCCAGAGCGTGGAGTATAAATAGCATTGCTATCGCCGGTGGGGGCACGGAGAATGTGGAGCAGGACAACCTCCCTCCATGTCCTCACCCACTTGGAGCCAGAAGCGCTGTCACATCTTGTTTACTCTCTGGTTTGCACTGACTGTGTCACCAGTGATGGGAACAACTGGAAATTGAGGTTAGTCTGTGCTCTACAAGAGCCAAGGCGGAAAATGAAAATTGCAGGTTGTTGGCTTTTTTGCTTGTAAATTGAGTGAAAATGGCCACCTTTCTTTCAGGATGGAACAGCAGATTTTCTTTAAACTGACATCTGGAAACGGGAACATTTTGCATTTTATTCCAGGTCCAACTTACTTGATACATGCCTCCATACAGAAAATTCTGAAACTAGAGGTGAAAATTGAATAAAATCCATAGAATTAAAATTGTATATACATACGTACTTTATGCGCTATATGTAATGATGTAAATAGAATACAAACCCCTGAGAGATTCCTAAATAAATGCTTTTGTCAAGATACTAAGGCTAATTTGGAGGAAAAGCTGTTGATGATGAGAGAGCATAACATGCACTACAAATTTCTAGAGGCAAAGTCCCAGTCCTCCCCAGAAGAGCGCTTCCTAGCCTTATCACAGAAACGAGCTGGTCTGGCTTTGGGCTGTGCACAAGGCAAACTCACAGGGTCCACACATGGGGACTAATAAAACTGTTGGTGTGGTGGGAAGAAATTACAGACTAAATAGATTAAGGATTTTGAAAAAAGGCTTTCTCTCCCTTTCTTTTTATTTTAACAGTGGCAAAGCCTGAATTCAGGGACTAGCACTAGGAAACCAGAAACATTTAAGTAATATTGTGCTATTTGCAATCCACTTTGGAAAAGCCCTGGCTTTCCTCAAAAAAGTAAAAAAAATGCAAGTAACATTAAATAAATACTTAGGAGACTAAAATCCATCCGTGGCTAAAAGCTTTTCTGGATTGAACTGTCTTACAATGTAAGTTTCAGAAGGAAGAACATAGAGCTGATGAAGTCTCCTCAGAAGTTTTGTGGAAGTTTTTTTCCAGGTATGTTCTCCAGGTATTTTCCCTGCCTTTCAACAAATTTTTTCCCCTCAAGTCCTAGGAGTCTAATAGAAACATCAAATTTCCTGAGGTTTTCTTATCTGTGGGAACACAAACTGACTCTCCCCAGGGACTATACTAGAGGCACCCAGCTCTCTCTCTGAATATTCATATTACTGCAGTAGCTCAATTAAAGATATTTTGAAAATAAGTCCAGCGCCAGTTCTGCTCCCAATAAAAAATCCAGCATCCTCTTTTCAGTGGAACTAGATCAATTTACCCGAAATTGACATCTGCCCCAGTTTTTAGAACATCAGAAATAGAAATGAGTTCCTGTCAGAAGTCAGAAAAATGGCTCTGCTTAATATAGTAAGAGTTTGTTATAGTTTCTGGTCTTTTTGCAGCACTTCTGCATTTTCCATCTCCCAGTTTCCCAGTGTTTAGGCATGGCTCTACTGAGCAGCTCTTGTTAGAATAACATGTGGCATGGAAGTAATTTGCTATGATTTTTTTACACTAGCAAAGCACCCAGCACAGATGCAATTACTCCAGTAAAATTTGGGCCTGTGCCAGGGCCAGGTGGGTTTATTTGTGTCTAAGATGTGGTAAAAGTTTCACTGCCAGAGTAACTCTTGTTAAAATCAGCAGTGTCTCCATTAAGGTGATGCTTGAGTCTGTCTATACTAGCAAAGTCTTTCCAGCAGGGACTGGTCCTCACCTGAGCCTTCACTCCTTGTGCATATTTAAGGTTATGTTCTACCTCCAGTTACTTCTGGACAAAGCATGCTGTCTCCTCTGGAGCTCCCCATGTGGCCTTTCAAGTGGGTCATCCTCAAAGACAAAGCCAGGATACTGCTTCAGTCGAGGAGGGAGATGAGGAATCTCAACAAACAAGGCTCATCATCATCTTGGCTGACTTAGTTTAAGCAACCATGGAAAAACATCTCTCTGGAAGAAGTGTTGGCTTGAAAGGGAATTATGCTGTGAATGTTGACTCATTTAGCAAGCTGCTATTTATTAAACTGTTATTTATTAAAATTAATTGACTGTGCCAGCAGCACTAGTAAGATAGTGGCTAGGAAACAGCGTGACAGTACCATGCACTGCACAGAGAGATAGCAAAAAAAAAGTCTTCTGGAGATAGATCTATTTTGTGAAGCTCAAGAAAGAAACAAGACAATATCCTGGGGAAAATAATGCATGGAAGCACAGGTTTCAGTCCAGCCCAGACAGGCACAGACACCTTCTTGCTTCAGTGAAGCACCATGGCACTAATCTAGGCAGAAGAGTGGGTTTGTGCCTTGGACTACTGGCAGTAAGAGAACACCTGCAGGGTGTTCTGTTGGCTCAGGTCATCAGGAGCCAGAGATGTCCAAAGGAATACCTGTAACCAACCAAGGGAGCTAAAACTGCCCCAGGGCCCATGAGTCAGAAAAGCTGGAGGGGAGTGAAGACCTTTAAGGTGTTTTGTCCAGGCTTATTTTAAATTTGCCAAGTGATGAGAAGGTGATTGCTCTGACTAACAAGTGTCACTACCCAGGAGATTTCTTGCTGTTAATCTCAGATTTTCACCTTCCTCTTCCTTCTAAGATATCACCCCATAAATCCCAGCTCCTCTTCCAAAACTGCCCTCCTTACCATGAACATTTTTCAAGCATAGTTTTATCTCTTTCCCCAGCCCCATGCAAACAGCAGGCAAAGGAGTGAGGTCAGTGCCCAAGTCCAAAAGCACAGCACCACGTGGTGAGGAGATGCAGAAGATATTCCATGTCAAATGGGGTGGACTCACGGCAGAAAGTACCTCATTAGATGTATCTTTTTTATCAGCAAAAACGATGGGATGTAGACAGAAGTGGAGAGATGAGGAGATGAAGAATGGGAAAATGCAGAAGACCGAGCAAGGGGAATCCTGTGTGTTCACCACCCCAATAAACTGCCTCACTAGAGAGGGAAGATGGAGAAAACCTTAAACCCAACTTGGATTACCCTGCTGTCTAACTCTTTTGGCCTAGAGCCCACTACACCTCCTAACCCAGAGCTTCTCCTGGTCCTCCTCTCATTTTCAATCCACATGGCACCTTGCCACAGGCCCCTTTTCACCTCAGATTTGTGGTTCCTCTATTTCCTCAAGCTCCTCCTTCATCTGCCTGCCCAGGAGGTGCCCAGCTGCTTCCTACCCTTAAACTTATTGAATAGATTAAATATCAGCTGGGTAACAAATTTTATTTTAATTTATCACAGTTAATTGCCTTTTGGGGACAATATAAACAACTACGAGAATTGTAAGGGACAGTAAAAAGCATTCTTATTAGTAGGGTCCAGGGGTAGAATAAATTTATGGGAATGACTAGGTATGAACCTATTCTGTCCACTTCTATGAAGTTACTGAACTTTGTAGCTCTTCTGTTACAGAACTTTCCCCTATGATTAAGTTCTTTTCCTAAGAAAATAACACCACTGGCTTCAGCTATGCTCCTTGTCAGCACTTCAAAGAGCACAGGTCTCCCAGACCTTCCAAATAGAAGATGCTCTTGCTCATCTACACTGAGTGGAAGAATGAGCTTGATATCCATCACACACACACACACACACACACCCCTGTCCATATAGATATGTTTGTGGGAGACTGTGGGATTTATTCCCCATAATGGGTAGGCGAATGGAAAGAAAGAAAAAGCCTTTCTGTGAGAAAAGGTGGGGCTGAAACTTTGAGGATGGTGAAGTGACTGTCCTGATTTGGTCTAATGATTCATTTTACAAGAGATCTCATTCAGTGTGCTGGATTTCAAAAAAGCACAGTAAACAGAGGGAAAGCAAAAGTAATCCAAATATGCAAAAAGATAGACCCAATCAAGTCACACTCTCCTTCAAATTCCATTATTCAATTAGAGCTAAATAAAATGCTGTATCAAACAATGTAAGTCTCTTTTGTCTGATATATTTGAATTACTAGAAAATGGATCTTTTGTATTAGATTTATAGAGAAGAACACAGAAATATTATTTTTTTTTTTATAAATTAGAAAAGGCAAAAATATACTTAAAATACTTTTCATACCTAGCTTTCATCCTGAAGGACATGCATTTAAAACTCAGTCAGAACTAACATTTATAAATAATCACCCCTTTCTTTACTTATGGAGATTAATTTAAGAGAATTCAGGCACTCTGTATTTGCATTTGACATGTGCTCATGAGAGACCAGACTTCCCCAACCAGGAGAACATTACAGAGTTGGAGATCATTACCGACCAGCTCTGCTTGCAGAGCTCCCTGTCACCCTGGCTACACAGCCTGTTCCCTTCAGGCAGGAGACAACTCACATTCCAGGAGATTTAAGTAAGATTAAATCCCCTCAAAACCCCTGCCATGTCAGCACTCCTAGTAAAACTGTCTTTACATTCTTCTTTCAAACAACCCTTGGAGCAAAACATAGGTTAACGGATTTATTCAGGAGACCTCTTGATGATTTAAAAGCAGCTTTCATGTTCACTCGTCCCCATGGCACTGCACTCCTGTAATGACGATGCACTACGCTGCTCCTCTGCACCGCATTCCTCTACCTGAGCTGTGCTGCAGGCAACAGTCTGAGGGTTCAAACGGCACCTGTGTCCCCACCTACCCATCCCACAGAGACAGGAGGTGCAGGGGGGAGGGAGAACTGAGGTCCCCTAGCCTGGAGTCAAGTCTCTGGGATGTTTGCTAACCCCAGCCTGCCTCTGGAGTGGCTGCTGCTGACACCTTCCCTTCTCCAAGAAAACATTGCTGCTTGTTGTGAATTTGCAATTCTCCATTTCTCCCCTCTCTGCTAGGATGCTGCAGCATTTCCAGTATAAAAGGATTTTTGAGACCCCTTCATTTCTGTGAGCAGTGATGTGACTGATCCAAGAAGCAGCTGGGAGAGGGTTAGGGGTCCCTATCTGGTGCCTTGTGCCTGCAGCACAAAAAGCAGATTAGCCACAGAGGTACAAAGCAGCGGACACCCTCCTGTTTGCTGTGGAGCCTCTGGGGACAGCAGTCACTGTTGATTAGCTGAACTGGATAAATTTATTTAATTTCTAAGTTGTTTTTTCTTGTTTTGTCTCAAAAGTCTAGGTTGAAGACTCTGGACCTGACATTCCCTTCCTCTCCGCATGGGTGACAGATTTGCTACTTGGCAGGCAACCTGGGAGACTCGTGCAGACATTTTAAATTATGACATCTATACATGTGAGGAAAAAAATTTGACAGATGCAAAGAAATTATAAAGGAGAGAAGCACACGAGCTAATGATGGCCACCATTTTAAAGCCATAACACAGAAATTACTAAGAGCTTATGTTTTTGCTTTTTATTCTGATGGGAGAGTGGCCACATTTAGAGTTTATGAATGCCAGCAGCATTCCTTCAGTGGGAAGGTTGGTAGAAGCATGCCCTGTAAGGGGTTTGTCCCCTGCTAGTTTTTTATAGCAAAAATTATCTGGGCCGGGGTCGCCTTTCACAGTGACTTGAGAATAGAGTTACTTCTCAAGGTATATTTTTCTGGCAACAGTATGTATAAAGGAACTACAGTACAACTATTATAAAGAAAACAATCCATGTGGAAAGTCTGGGCCATGGCTATGACCTTGGAGCAGACACACAGTCTGTTTTTGGAAAAGACTGGAAAATTCACAGCTCCTAAGCTTTCCATAAACAGTTTATGGAAGAAAAAGATATAAACAAACCCAAATGAATGAAAATCAGGTTATCGGATTATTTTCAAAACAGATGTGTTTCAGGCTGTTAAAGAAAAGCAACTAGGGAACACAGATGTGCAAAATTAAATCCTTATTATCCTACATACACTGTAGTACATGGAAAATCATGATCTGCTGGCATCTGCAGGAATTATCTTCAAACTCTAAGGAACAAATGAAAATTGCAAGACGTTGCAGATATTTAGGACACCTCAGGAGCCTGTGAAAAAATGCTCTGCATTGAACTGACAGCCAGCACAATTATGTTATGCCAAGCATTCATATGAAACACTTCTTACAAACCATTTTCTACATGGTTTTCAAATTCGTGCTTTATGGAAGAACTCAGATGAAACAAAACATCCTGGTCACATAACGTTTCCGCTTTTGGTGATTATCTGCACTCAAAAGCCAGAAAGTGGTTTAAATAAAATCAGATGGAGGACAGGTAAATTAATGTATGGGCATGCATATGGACATTCCCACATTCCAACATGTGTGTGTGTGTGATAGAAATCAAACCTGAAAATAGGAGACATTTAGCAGATGTTTATATTATCAGATGCCCATATTATATTAACAATCTCCCCTTCTCTTAAAAGAAATAAAAATTCAGACTGCCTATCATCAAATGTTTTGACCGCCAAAAGGTTACATGACTGAGTCCTTAGTGGACACTTATTACAAAACACGAATATGTTGTATTGACATGTATCTCTCTTACCAAAGAATACTGGTTATTTAAAGCAATTAATAATTAGAACCTACACAGAAGACACAGTAAATTTTATTAAAACACAAGGTAGCTGCCGATGCCAGCATGTCCAACAGCCCCATGGTATAAGCCATGCCGGTTTGAACACACTCAATTCATTGACACAGGAGAAAAGCCAGGAACTAAGGGAAATGCAGACCATCTGCTCAATCCAGATGCAGCAGAACACACTTCGTACCTCCAAAGCTACTTGCCAGCGACAAACTGAGATAAGATCAATTTAATATTCTAACTATAGATCTAAGACATTTTTTGGCATTAATAGTAAAACTGGACTACATTCATTTGAGTTGAAAGAAAACTTTACCTGTTTTTCTCACTTTTAGCATCTCAGTACAAACCGATTCTAAATAAGAGATAGCCTACATATGGCAAATATTATCAAAACAAATGTGTGCACACAAGCAGCCAACAACAAAATCCCAGTTCTGCCGTATGTTCTAACGCGCCTAATTGATGCAACCGGCAATCAGGTTTACTTGCAGCTTTTAAGTTCCTAGAAAGTCACAATCTGCATACATATCATTTCCTTGCAATACCTGACCCATTTCAAAACACGAGATAAAGTCTCTGCATCTAAAAAACAGGTAGGAAAACGCCTTACCTTGAAATTATGAACCTTCTCGTATTTTGGAACATGTTCATTTTCCTTCAGAGTTGCTCTTCGGACGAGCGACGTCAACTGCGAATAAGCAAAGAGTTTAAGAGGTTGCCAGATTGTCACAGACGCCTTGCGAGCGCCCAGTTTCATGCCCAAGGCTGCGAGCAGCAGATCGCGCTGCCGGCCCTCGTGCCCGGCGCGGTGCCCGCGTTGCCGCCGCCTCGGTGCGCTGCCCAGGGCTCCCTGGCCGGCATGCTGCCGTGGAGGCGACGGCCCGCCCGCGCCCGGCTGTGTCACACTCAGGCTGGCGGGGCGGCGCGGACCATGCCGCAGCCTAGGCTGCTGGGGCGGGCGGCGCGGCCATGGAGGGCACGGGCTCGGCGGGGCGCGGGGCTCGGCGCTGCCGGCAGGCGGCCGGCGGGCCGGGGGCGGGCGGCAGCCAGCGGCGGGGACGCGCAGCCCGCGGCCGCTCCCTCCATCGGCGGCGGCCGGCTCGGGGGGCGCGGGGACGCGCACGCCTCGCACCCTGCTCCCGCCCGCTGCCCGGCGCGGGGGCGTCGCGGCCTCGCGCGGAGCGGAGCGGCCCCGCCCCGGGCGGCCTCAGCCAATGGGGCCCCGGCGGGGCGGGCGGCGCGGCCCCTCCCGGCCCGGCCCGGCCCCGCCCGGAGCGCCGCTCCCGGCACGGCCCCCGGCACGGCGGGCTCTGGGAGGGGTACCCGCCGCACGAGCCACGCACCGCTAGAAAATGGCCCCGCTGCGCTCCGGGGGTTGCCGCGGGAGGTAGGGCAGCGACCAGCAGCCCCAGGGCACACGGCGGGAAGCGGCTCACCCCGAGCTCCCCGTCTGACATGGCCTGTGCACCAGGAGGTACGGCCAGGAGCGGGTGATGTGACCGCTGATAGGCACCACTCTTCCCTTAAAAGTACGGTTTTCAGTGCTTTTCGTGTGAAAACAAGCTCACCAGTCTCACATCTTGTACAGCTGTGAACACAAATGTCACCCCAAGTTCATTTCACCACTCCATCCAGCAAAGACCTGAATCCCGAACTGCTGGTGACGCCTCTCTTTAGGAATTTACAGATCCTAGCAGAAGGTGAATGACCACAGTCTCCCATTGAACCAAAACCTGAAGTTGGACGGATGCAATTGACGATGAAATGTGCACAGGGCAGTCGGTCCTGGCCAGCCCTCACACAAACCAAAGGAAACTATTTCGCACAACCATAAAAGCCTTGAACTTACTGCCACAGGAGCCAAAATCAAGGGGCTCACAGAGGAGCAGGGCAGACTATGTCACATCCACCCGGAGCTGCCCACCAGGGCAGCCCAGCTCAGGCGGCTCCCTCAGCTGAGCACTGACAGCCGGGAGGATTCACCTCGGTGGCCACTCGACTCTGCCCCTTTCCTTCTGGTGCTCTCCAAGCATGTGTGAACAGTCTTTGTCAGAGACAGCAAAAACGGACCCTTGATCTGACTACAGCAAAGCTTTACACCGTGGGGCTGACCACCCTGCTGAGATGTAGGGTGCCACAGGACCTTCCCTTGTGCACAGCCTGCCTGTGCAGGCAGCCAGCGCGCAGCCCTCCCTCCCCCGGCACAGGCTGCCGCACTGCAACCGCTCTCCCTGCTGCAGCAGAGGTATTTTTATCTCTCCTGAGTCAGAAACCAAAGACAAGCACAGTTTGTCACAAGCTTCTGGGTGGAATTGGTATGTGCTTTGCAGCTGGATCACAGTGTTCCAATTTAGCTCAGTCCTGCCAATACAGCTGAGAACAGTGCTCACTGAGAGCCCCTCTTCTGTTCTCCAGTGTGGCCACCCGTACCTTCTCAACAGGTTTTAAAAATTTGCTGGGTTTTAGCATAGGGTCATGGTGCAGAGATTAAGGATCAAGGCTGGTGCTTCACCAAACACTAATGTGCAATAAAACTAATAATTGGAACACTGGCTACAGATTACACAGAATGATGTTGTCAGGCATTATTGGCTCATACAGGGGTCTGACTCAGTTCCCAGTTTCAATGCAGGCAGGGGGGTGCTTGATCAAGAAATACTTTTCCAATGACTACCTCAATCTGCCTATCTTGCTTTTAACCACTCCCTTCTGCTGCAGGTGAATGCTCCTTAAGCATTTTTCTGTCCATCCTCGCAAGTGTGTTAACACTCCATGGCAATAGGAGATCAAGAAAACTGGATGATGACAAAAGAGATGACAAAAACTGACTACTTCATCTACATGAAGTGTGAAAATAGTATGGACTTGGGAGGAGGAAGCAGGCAGGCTTGAGCTCATTCTTTCCTTTCCTTCTAGCTAAAGTCACTTCACAATTTAATTCCCAAGAACTATATCACATGAAAGTCCTCATGGAACAAGGTGGACCTACACCTGCCCCAGAGGAGTCATCCTCTCCAAACAACTTTGAATGACAACAGGCTAGGAAGTAAGTAATGAATTCTAAAAAACATTTCATGACACTTTTCTCTGGAACCCAAAATCCCTCTTATTTTTTAAAGGGAAAAAATGCATCACCAAAACTTCATATTGGAAATAAAATCTTTGAAAATGGAATTTGTTGGAAATAAATAATGCAGTGATTTTCAACAATACGTTTACTATCAGAATCAACTCTTATTATTTTGTGTAATTCCACTTAAGAAGCAAGATAAAGCAGGCTGAATTTCCCTTTCAATTGCTAGTAGAGCACATATCTGGTTTTTGGCATACTTACTCCTTAATTGTCAGCTTCCTTTTTCCTAATTCTGAAGAACTGAGTTATTTTCAATGGCACTTTAGAGTCATGATAGTAGAAACAGATCTCTGGATCCTGGAAAATTAAATCTAAGAATACCAATAAAAAGGTAAGCAAAACTACCCAACAGGGAAAGGTCGTATCTCATGGTTGTAATTATGAAAACGTGTTATAATCTGGAAAGTAGTTATACAATTATGAATTTTAATTTTAACACTGCTTTGTGCTACAGTACTCTAACAGAGACCGCTTATTGGTTTCACATAAATCAGCTTCCCGTTGTTCAATGCAAAGCATTTTCTGCTGTTTACAAATAAAGGAGTACTGGGCTCACCACCTACCCTTACAGCCATTCACCTCGGCTATATGCTCTACACTACTGTACACCAGAAACAGAGATTGAAAGAAAGTTAAAGTCATAAAGCTAGCAACTGAAAAATTAAAATTTATACAACTGCTTTCAGATGACACAATTTTATAATGTGTATGCTCATTCTTCTGCCATTGCCTAACTTTGGGAGTTTGGCTTTGCAAAGTAATGCTCACAGACCAAATCCCTTCTTTTGAAAACCAAACTGAAGAATGAAAGTTCTGTTGTACACACCTTCCTGACAACAGTTTGGGTTATCAGCCAGGTCCAGATCTTTAACTTTTTCGTATGTGAGGTAATAAAGTAAGAGAGAGTAAGCCACTGTCCTGAGGTAGCCCTAGTCACTGCAGAGATGAGTCATCATCCCTGAAAGCAGAGAAGTGAAGTCACAGTCTAGGGGCTTAACTCAAATCCTGCAGGAAGCTCTCCCCTCCCAAGACACTCTCCTGCTCCAGGCTCTCTGTGCTGTCTCTACTGCCTGTAGCCTGCAGGTCCTGCCCCTCTTCTTACACCCTTGGCTGGCTTTTGATTCAATGCCTGCTCTCCACCAGTGGCTCCTGCACTCCCACCCGCCAGCAAAGTCTCCTCTCCAGAGCCCTTTCATTTTCCAACAAATTATCTTTATAACTCGCTCTGCCTGAAGATGCTGCCTGAAGATACTGTCTGCTATATACTGGATGAAAAAGAGGTAGAAATCTGAAGAGGAAAGTAATTTCCTTTCCACTTTCCTAAGTCTTAATTTTATTTTTTTCTTTTAGTAATTGTTTGTGACAAACATTTGCAATCACAATTGCACATGCAGGGAGCAAATATGCTGTGCCGACTCCATGGGGAAGAAAACTGCAAGGCTGTCATTCTTAAATTTAATTTCAGGACGTGATTTCACAGGACTGAGGTGAACTGAAAATGGAATGACTGGAGCAACAGCCAAGCAACTTCCCAGCAGAGCATGCAACCAGGGCAGCTGCAGTCCTGTACATTTCAGTGATTTAAGCACTTAAAAACCAAACCCACAACAGCCTTTAAACCACGACATCTGTTTAGAGGTTCTACATTGTACATACGGACTGAAGGGGAAAAAAAAAAAAAAGGGAAAAAAGACTGTAACATGCTATTTCAAATGTTCCCATTAGTTATAAAACCTCAACCATAAGAGTGGTTCAGTCAAGCTCCTACTGGGACTCCACTTTCCTCACTTGTCCCTGGAGCAGTCCTTCAGGGTGCAGGAAAAACAGCTGTTCTCTGGAGCACTATTTGCTCTCAGTGCTAGCTGGATAATGTATGCATGTTTTCTGGTACTAATCTCCCAATCAGTAGGTCTTATTATGAAGCCTTCACAGAATTGATTTAAAAGTCATCCGCGACTTGCAGTAAATTCCAATTAGTCACTCTCTGAAAGACACATTATGTAAGTTTAATCCAGTCACACAGTTCAGTCAACATCGTACAAATTATCTTTCTAAAAAGGGAAATCAATGCGTTCCCATTTGTTGAGTAATAAAGTAAAATTACTTCAGGAAAAAAAAACCCCAAACCAAACCCAAACCAAAACAGAAAAATTCAAGTCAGGTTAAGATCACAAGTCCTAGAATAACCAGATTAGAGTTGGTCAGTTGATCCTGAAGCCCATGTGCATTTCCAATACAATGGAATGTTTAGTTTTCTGAGCACCTGGCTCCACTCTCAAACACATTATCATGTTTTCTTCAGAATGCATGTATAGCACACTGCAGGCTTTTCATTCTCAAATGGTATTTTCATGTTGTTATGACTAAATATGCCTTTATTGCTTCAGAATTTATATATAATATGATCCCTTCCCTGTATTTTAAGAATAACCAGCAGTTATATTGCATGCATTTTTTTAAAACATCAGTGATGATGCCCTATTGTACATATATCAAGAAACAAGACATTTGGTTTACTATGCAGTGAACCACTGTACATTTTGAGGTATTCTATTTCACTGTATAGCTAACTTAGCCAAATGCATATGTTTAGAAAATCCTTGCTTGTATGAACACTTTATGAGCGTATTTTATGGCCCCAGTACATGATTTTCAAAAGCTAATCAGTCAGATTGTGAAACTGAGACAAATTTCCTCAATGCTGCTCTTAGTGGAAGTTTGTTCCATGCTAAATATAACTTTCCCAGTCATATCTTTCATAGGATTGTTCTGAAGGGGAAAGAGGAGCCCAAAATTTTACTTTTTAAGTAAAAGTGGTGATAAGCTGCTTTCAGTGAATTTTCTTCACTTGTAGAATGCTAATGCCAGGCATAGCCTCTGCCCACATGGTGTGAGCAGAGGGTAGGAATGCTATTAAAAGAAAAGTTCATCCTGAAAGTTGACATCTCAGAAGCTGGGTGGGAAGGACCATCCCACAGTCTCAGCCACCAGGGACTTCTCTTGCTGCCATTCCAACACAGCCGCATTTACCTGGCACGTGGACACCTTCAGGCTCCCACAGGGCTCAAGCAGAACGGAATCCTCTGGCCACACAGAGCCCCGCTTTCAGTCCACAGTTACCCACAGGGGAGTTGGGTTTAAGTCATGGTTAAATGATGAAATAGTACTGCTAAGAAAAGTTTTGGGTTTTATAACAAAATTTTCCTAATGGACTGAGTTCTAGTTAAATCAGACCTTCCCCACTCCCTCCTGTGAAATACTTATAGCAAAATCTAAAGAAATGGCTATTTATATTTTTGATAAAAGCATATATGATTTCTATAGCTGGTAACAAACATTTTTATATCTAGAATTTTAAAAGAAGATTTAAAAAAAAGTTTAATTGAAAATTTAATTAAACAAATTCAGCCAAAATGTTAGTTTGACTTAAAGTAAGGCTGTTAAATTAAAATAAATAAATAAATAATCTAATCCAAAGATTAAATTATGGAAAAATTGTTGCCCGATATTGCTGCTAGAAATTACTGCATCAAAAGTGAGTTCCTTCAGTACTGTATTGTGCAATACAATTAAAGTGTATTGGCATTATTTGGGAAGATTGTATGTTCTCACTGGTGGGCTTACCATGTGGAGCATACTCATGAAAAAGCAGAGAGACCTTAAGGGAAGCCAACAGAGAAGTTTCTCTGTAGCTTTACTCCTGTAACCTCCTGGTCACTGCAGCTGATCAGGATCTGCATTTATTTTGTTCCTAGTGGCTGACGGGTTGTAGATTTGCTCCTGGCAGTTACTGATATGGCCCTTTGGAAATTCCAAACTGTGTGCCAGCAAAAACCACCCATGTGCCTATTCCTCTCTTTCAGTAACTGGCAAGATAAAACTAATGAACATTTACTTTTTTGGATAGTGGCACAAAAGCAAGGCACTTTTCAGTGGGAAATACAACCCATTCTTTTCCTTGGGGTGTGGGAAATGTATTTTGGTATATAACTATGGATCTAGACATGGCAAAAATAAAATAAAAATTTCTCAGTACCTTCAGGAAAAGAAGTTCTGCTTTTGGTCTAGTTCTGGAGGACTTTGTTAATATCAAGCGACTTAGCTTTCAGGGAGGTCAGCAACTGGCCCGCCATGTACAGGTAATTCCAGGGATTTCCTCCACACTCCATTGGTACAAATCCCACTGCAGGGGTGTATGTGGGCACATGGGAACATGCACAGGTAGGGGTGTGACATTGCAATCAATAATGGTGCTAACTGGTTTTATAAGCTATAGCTACAACTTCCTTTATGCAGCATAGTGATATGCCTCCTGACAGAGTTGCATTGTGGATGAGAAAGTGTAGTCCTGCCCTTATCCTGGGACAAGCAGGAGCCACAGGGCTCTTCCCTGCACACACCAGTGCAAGATGGCCCCCATGGCCCCAGCTGTCTCTGTTAAAATAACCCACTGCTCCAGCCCTTTCCTTACAGAGACTACCAGCCTGCTTGCAAGAGGCAGGCAGGATGTGACTGCTTGACAAAAGGAGAGCTGCCACCAAGCTGTGTGATACTGAGGCAGGAGCTGCCAATCAAACACCATGATAAAAGCTAAGAACTGAGCTCCTAACTCTGACTGTGGTGAAGAAAGCAGTTCCCATGACTATGAGTTCAAGCTGAGGCATCAGCCTCAGTGTCTCTTTGCTTTGTAGCAGCTCCTTATCACAGTCCCACTCTTCTGCCTGAAAACAAATTGCTTTAAAAGGGGGCCAACCCCAACCAAACTTGGAAAAGTACAGGAGACCAAGAACTGGTAGAGGACAAGAAGGTACCACCTCCCTGCCTCAGGGGGCTAGCAGCATCACTGTTCCCCAGGCAAACCACTCAAGATGATTTGTGAAAAAGAAGAGAAGCATCATTAAACACTGGAATTTGTCTCCAGTAAATCCTCCAGACAAAGACTGTCCTTTACAATTTTGCTTTCTGTCCTTCCCATCCACCCCTCCATCCTTCATAGTTTTGGTTCATCCTATCTTCCTCCCCTCCTGCCAGGAGCCTGGGTGGAGGTGGTATGCTAAATAGTGAGTTAAAGCATACACCTTGGTCAGGTACTGCTCTCCCTGGGCAAGGCAGGAGCAGAGAGACTTGGAGGACTACTCACACAGTTTAAGTTAATTATTACACCATGACACATCGCTAAATCGGAGCTAGAGAGATCTGTCTTGCAGCTACAGGGCCTTCAGGAAGGCGAGCTGATGAAACAAGGAGCTCTGTCTTAAGGGAGCAACCCTCACCCTGGTCAGCCACACAGAGCCTGTTCCTCAGCAGCTTCTCCATCTTGCTCTCGTTGAGTCAGCATTTCCTAGTTCAGCTGCCAGTGTTGCATTTTCTTCCCATCCCTTTGTTTGGGATATGTTTCCCTGCTGGTCTGCAGGGACTGAGGCATGACTGGCATTCATTGCAGTGAAGGGTCACTCCAGCAAAAGCCTCTTGACTCATGACATGTCAAGGCAGACTGTATTCCAAAAAGACCTTAAAAGTAATATATAAATGCCATTTGCTCTTTAGGAATGATAGCAGTTAAAATGTAATGCAAATCAGCAGTGGCATGAATGCTCCTCTTTTGGCAAATGCTCTTTATTACTGATACACTAAATTAAAGTATCATAAGAGAAAACAGGCTATTAAGACTAATCTTTCGAAACCACAAGGGACTGGTGGTTTTATTCCTCATCTGGCCCATACTGTTATAAGGATATCTTCAAATAAAAGGAAAAATAAAAATAAAAGAGAAGTTTAGCCATACCCTTTGATGAGGAAATATAAAAGTTACATTTCCTTTATAATATCCATTTAACAATCTTATTGATAAAAGCAGTTTTTACAATCAACCTCTGTTATCTTTTGTAACTGAAAATGTATATACACTTAGGGATAATGAAAAACGTGTAATCCACAAGGTCTTTCTCTTTCTATATTTACTAGGTGTTTTTAAATTTTTTCCTTGTGGAATAGGAGTTTTACTGGTATGACATGGAGTTTTTACTGGTATAACATGGGCAAATGGTATGGAAATTTCTTTTTATGTCTCATCGATATTTTCTTATCTGATGTATAATACTCATTTCACGTTATTCTTGACTGACAGTCTAATGTATTTAATATTAGCCTTTTTTTGTTCTACACGGTAATTCAATTTAGATTAATTCAATGTATGTTATAATTGAAAACTGCAGCTCATTAATTTCTAAACACTCTTTGTATTTCAGACTACACCTGCTCCTTTGGCACAGCCTCTATTTTGAATCCATCCACTTCTTCCTGAATAAGCTGTGTTGCTATGATACATGTGCTGTCACAGTTTCTTTCTTAATCATACTTTCACTCCATAATCATACTTATTTAGCATAAATAAGAGTAAGAATGCAAAGTCTCCTAATCCTTCCTGAATTACCATTTGATTTGAACTGAGTCAAGGTGAAAACAATGTTTAACCTGAAGGAATACTAGAGTTGTCAAATGGATATATGCAATGTGCTTGCAAAATTTATAATGGTGAAAACCTGCTTATGGACCACCTCACTGCAGAAAATTAAACAATGGGGTAACCCCCAGTGTTCACCAACACTCCTCATGGACCCTGATTACCAGTTTTGAAGGTCCATGTGTGTCCATGGGCATAGCTGCACCAGTGGGTCAGGGTCTGTTCATTTTATACAGTGCAATTAGGCACACTTGGAGAATCAGATGGGCTGATCATCCTTCAAATGAGTATCCTGTGGACTCCCTTGCATAAATCTCTATTTAAATTAAGACTGCTTTGAAACCTGCAATGAATGAAAAACCAGAGTGGAATAGGCAGTGGAATTAGTCTGCTCCCAAAGGCATACTATCAGTTATTAATGAATTATCAGTTTATTTCCACCCATAAAGTCCTCTAATCCCTGACCACATTCTCAGAAAAGGCTCATTTCACTTCTGTTGACCAGTGTTCCAATTTTCTTTTCTCTTCTTTTACACATATGGTTCATCTTTCCCATTCATTCCCTCTAAATTTCCTAATTAACATTTTAAAATGCTTCTGTCAGGAAAATTTTTCATAAAAGGGCAGTAAACATCCCATTTCCCTACAGAAAGCTATGACTGTTAAAAATTCTTGAGACAGGCACTCAAGAAATCATCATCTCAAATGGTCAAACACAGCATCTTTGAAACAAATTTAAATAACCACTTGATTTGAAAATGGAATGATTTTGAATGATTCAAAATGGGGCTGGCAATGCAACTCCCCATCATAAATCTTGGCTATACAGAATATTTACCTTTCAAGGGAGAAGCACTGGCACATGGACAGATCATACAACCTCTGTTACACAGGAGAGACTCTAGGGGTTTTTATTTTTTTGCCCCCAGCAAGTCAGTGGTTTCTTACAACATAACATTTAGCAGATGACTATTTTCAGTTGAAATACTCTAGTCCCAGGTCACAATCTACACCTGGGATTTCAGATGTGTATGGTCTTTGACCAATGGCTTTTATTTTGAGTACATGTCACATCAAAGCTAAAAGACTGTTTAGGGTATATTTGCATTACTTAAACTCAGTGGAAATGAACAAAATGTTAAACCACCACAACTTCTTCCTTCTTTCTTAGCATGCTTTTTATCTTATCTTACAGGGCAATTTTTCATTTGTACTGCCACCATCAACTGGCACTTTAAAAATGACACTGTTTGTAAAATTTCTAGCACTGAAGTTGTGTGAATTTTCAACAATAAAAACAGCCCAAGAGAATTAATCCATAAGGTCCATAAAAATCATCCAGTAAGCTCTCAGCAAGATCAGCTTACTGACCAGTGAGTCTGCCTTGAGAACTTCATTGTGGCAGAGGTGATTGGAAGCTCCCAGGCACCGGCTGTGACCAGCGCTAGCAAGGATTTGGATGGAAGCTGGAGGGAATGAGAAGCTGTCACTTAAGAGACTGAGCACTTGAAATTCTGTGAAACATAAGAACACAGGATATTTTCTGCAATTTTTGTACATTTGCATTAAACATATTGCTACTCTAATCATCATCCAATTCACAGAAACGCCTGAATGCAAATGTAATTCACTATCATATTAACTTTGGGAAATGGCTTCAAGACTTTTCCAGCAATGTAAAATCATCAGAAATCTTCTACCAATAAACTATTTGACACATGATATAAAGCATAGAGCTTTTAAAATGTTCCACCATTACATGCAAAATGGAAATTGGGAACAGAGCCTTTTCATATTTCCACAGAATTCCTCCAATCCCCTCTCAGGAAGGGTAAAAGATGCTTGCCTTTAAGCAAGATTACTAAATGAGATTAGATAATTTATCTAATTCACAAGTTGGAAAACATGAAAAAATTTATTAAATCACATACACAGATGACTAAGGCTTAATAAAGGACATTATACTCTCTGATACTAGCTCTAAGGTTCCTTAGGCAACTTATTTCTAACTGCTTAAGCTCTAAGAAAATGCAATAATAATCCTCACTACATAGCAATATAATCAAAGTGCATTATGATATGAACTTCACTATTAGAAACATGTCATCCTGTACTTATCTTGGAAGTTGTATGGAAGTTGATACTGAGGAATATCAATACTAACACGATGATGATTAGAGCAACAACTAAGAACTGAGAACCAGATTTTCCTGCATGGTGATTCTTACCTTACTGAAACAGTAAGACTGTAGGAACACTAAATGCCAGAAGCAACAGTGTTTCTAACTGCTGATGCTATGCAGAAGAAAGGTTAAATATGGAAAAGTTTAATGTTCTAAAAGTTAATGATCAAAGGAAAACTTTGCAAAACTGTCAAGAGTTGCTGTCTTTGCTGATGACAAGTGTGACAGGTTTGAAATAATAGGAGCAAGTAGTTTGTTGAGCTTAGTAATAAAACTGCTCTCCTTACTTTGTTCAAAGTCAGAAAACATTCAGCTAGAGACTAAAATTAAGCATGAGAAGTTTTAGCTGAAAATATCTTTTTTCTTGTGAAAGATTAAAAAGAAAGAAGGACCAGAACAGATCAGCTTCTGTGGCATTAACTGCAGGAAAAACGTTATTTTTTTCTTTCACAGTCTAATACTTGTTTTACGAACACCTAACTACTTCTTTTTCTGCTATCACCTCTAAAACAAGCATTTCACTCTCCATGGGTCTTAAGCATTTGGTAACCACTTACGAATGGGCAATTATTAGTGGAGCAGATATGCCTGCCTATCAGGGCATTCTCTAACTGGATGGGGGTGACACATCAGACCACCACAGCTCCACATCCTTTCCATCTCTGTACAGAAGCCAAAAGACATGTATTTGCAGTTAGAAGCATGTAAACACTGATCAATGTAAAATGCCTTCCCTGCTCCCATCTAGACATACACAGAGCAAACAGTAAGGAGAGAAAGGAGTTTATTTGAACAAAGAGAGAGGTAACTGGAGAAAATCCCTGGTAGTCAGACTCCTAACACAGGTTTGAACTGGCTACACAGAGCTGCAGAAGGCATAAAATGCAAGATATTTCAGATATTAGTTCACAGCCAAAAGTGCTACCAACTGCACTACCCCAGCTTCTCCTTGGGCCTCTCACATTCTACGAGTGACCAGACCTGACCCTGCCCAGTTTATGAGATTGGACACAATAGTAGCCCAAGGTGATTATCACCAGCTATACAGTGTCACATTATAAAGTTTAAGTGAGGTAAGAAACTTGTAAATAACAAAATTATCCCTTTATAGGGCTCTTAATTCAACAGTCCAGTCTGTTTCCTGTAGAAGTGATTAGTAATAGAAAATAATTAGGAGCTGCCAGATGGGAGGAGGAGTTAAAAAAAAAAGACCCCAAACTCACACAGCTAAGAAATGAGAACAACAAACGAGGGAGCTGCCAGCTAGCAACCCACTGCAGTCCCTCACCATCCAGAAAGCCCTTTGCACAAGCAATAAATCAGAATGACACACCTGCTTTAGAGGCTGCTCTGAGAGAGACCCACCCTTTCCCTTCTGTGGCCACTACATGGAGTGAGAAGGCATAAAAAGCCAAGAGTAGCCACAGGGGTTTTTAAAAAAAAAGGGGGAGAGAAGATTGTAATTTACTTATATGTGTCTCTATGGCTTCCCCAGTGTACATCTAGGTGGCCTGTTTGGAAGCCTCAAGTGTAAGGCCCTAGGGAAGGTCAGCAGCAGGCTCCTATGGTGTGCTGGGACTGAAGTCACGACAGCTCTCCATTGCTCATCCAGGGTTGAGCTGGACCTCTGTATTTCTATGTCCCAACTACTAAAGTGCACTAGGATGGGAAAACTCATTCTCACCCTGGAGAAAGCCCGAAGAAAGCTATCCTCTTTGGCTCTTCAAGAGGACAGTCCTCCCTCACTCCCTGTGTGTCTTCTTGCACTAGCCTATTCCAGTTACAAAGAAAGGAAATTTCTGCCAGTACATGTGAGAGAGACTAGTGCTATACAGTACTTTTTGAAGGGCATTAAAAATGTAGCCAGATCCAAACCACCAAGCATTAGAAATCCTGAAAAGAACCGAGGTGAGGGCTTCACACTGACTGACCTCATAAAAACAAGAAACACAGGAAAAGAGTAACAGTTTATTCACTACTAATGGTTTCATTTTATCAGTAACAACACAAGCACTATTCTTTAGAATTAATTGCACAGCAACTGTACTGCTTTACAGCCTTTTTAACAGTTCTGCACACTATTCATCTTACAAAGGCTCAATCAGGCACAGGGCATATGCTGAGGGTAATTACTCATCCCACTTCTGCTGAGGGTCTGATGTGTGAGTCTAAAAGACTAGCCCCACTCGATTTCACATGGCACCTGCCTGTCTCAGTATAATTTGACACCAAACTTTCTGAAGACTATCTTTGTGTATACATCTCACATGTCAGATCATAAAAGAGCCACGCTTAGCTGAAAAAGCAGAAAGTAACTTGAAAGGTCATCTCAGCAAGCAGTGAGCTGACTTGTATGCATGGCAAAAGGCTGAAGCAGGATGCTGATCCTCAACTGTGTTTACCTTCAGAATACAGGGAACACCTCTACAGGAGAAGCATAGCAATGGGAGGTGCAGTCTCTGCTTGAAATGCAGGCTGACCCAAGGCACTCCTCACTGTCTGCAGGCTGTGGAGCCTTATTTGTTCTGACCCTTGGTAATACTACATCAGCAACATGCAATCGGGCTACCAACACGAGCACACAGCTCTTACTTCACATTAATCCCCCACATTATCGTGTGACCATTACATTAATGTGCTCTGGAGGTGCAGACACATACACAGAGGCAGGCAGGCAAGTCCTGCAGGGCTCAGTGGAATCAGCCAGGAGGCCATTTGTAACCTGCAGGAATTAACAGAGCACAGCTGAGCATGAACCAGAGCTGGCATCAACAGAAGAAGAAAGAATTTGGCCTGGGAGAAACAGGAGAACTATGGGAGAGTGTTCAGCACTGGAGGCCCAGTCAGAGACCCTTAAAAAACAAGTTTTGCTTCCTAACTGGTCTTTTATAAGCATGAGATACTGATAAGCATAAACTAGATATTCTGTGTGTGACCTGGGGTTTAAATTAGCAAAGCGCACGCTTCATTTGGAAGCTCTGAATCTTAAAACAAAATCAGTTTATACAAGCTTTTTTAGTGAATCAATTTTACTGCCATAATGAACACAAATAAGGGCTTGGGTTACTCTTGGTGATTATAAGTAGAAAAAGGACTCTGCAGTTTGGAGAAAAGGATTTTCTTTGTGCTGATGTCTGTACACTGGGTAACATATGCACTTAACTCTCTTGGGTATTAATAAACAGAGGGTTAAGTTAAAAACATATATATTTTTAAAAAGGCTTTGTAACAATTTGCAATCTTAGCTTGAACTGTACTTGCCATATACAATATCATACATGACATTGGTTCCCCACCAGCATAAATGCTAATGCACAGAAAGGAAAGATGAGGAAGACTGAGGCTGGGGCAATCTCTTCTGAGCATGATGTTGCTGATATGCTGGAGCAGCTACCTAAAAAGTAGGCTTGTCTTTCATCCTGCTAAGAACTTTCTCGGTATTGACAAAATTGTCTGTGCTTTGAAGTCTCTGCTGAAAGATGGGCTAAACCCAGAAGAAATAAATAGAAGTTTCTGCCTTCCACAGAGTTATGTTTTATTTATAAATTACATTAAAGTTACAGAGTGATTGTCATGGACACCCGCGCAGGGACTGGAAAGGAACATTTGTGAGAAAAGAGTTGACAATCTCCTCAAGTTAACCCATGGGATTCTTCAGCGCTCAGTCTCCTGCATCTTTAAATGTACTTTAAGGTAAACATTCATTAGTTGCACTTTTAAAAACATTACTGCTTCATCATTACCCTTGTTACAGCTATGGCTTGTTTAGATACACCCTCTTTTCTTATAAGTTAATTCAAGTAAATGGAAGTATTTCAAACAACTTCCAGCATGAAGATTGTTTCACCTCTCAAAGCACACTTTCCTTCCAGTTATTAAGACCGTATCTTCTCTTTAGCCCCTATCAGTTCCAGAATTGGCATTACTGGGCACCCAACAGTGCCGTTCAAAGCTGTCTTCCTCCATCACAGACCTCGATAAGGGTGCCTGTGCTTCTCTGACAGCTACTGCAACTTCCTCGGCTACAGCTTCTCGTGTACTGTCACTGAAGATAAAATAAGCTGTGGTGAAGGAAAGGTTTAAGCAGATCTTACTAGCAGATTTGACTGAGAGCAAAAGTAGAAAAGTAGTGGTGTCATTAATGAAAATACCAGTGTCAGTTTAAGGTTGGAAAGTAAGACTGGTCCCTCTGCAAACACCAATAAGTATCACCCTTGATTTTGTGTGTGGAGTCTATTATGGATTCATTACAAATGTACACAGATCACACTTAACTTTGTGATCTGGATTATCTTCAAAGGCAGGTGTAAAAGCATGTTTCCTACTAAAATGATACAGATTTACATTTCCAGATCTCCTTGCACAGAGCTGCAGAAAATCAGCCTTCTTTACTATGGAGGAAAAAATGGTATCACCGGCTAAGGTAATTGAAAACAGAAAAAAAGATTGCTTTTGTTGAGTGACTCCTGCCACAAACCTTCTCTCAGTTCTTTCCATCTACAGGAATTGAATGGAATGTAGTACAGTCTAGAAGGGGTCTTCAATTGATTTGCAGCCACTAAAGTTTCTTGAGGAAATAGCACATACCACCAAAGTAAACATGAATAAATGTGGTTCAGTTGCTATCCTAACATTAACCCCAGCATCTAATTTTGAAAGACAGGGTAACTCGTAACTAATTATTTCATTTTCTCATAACAAATACTAAATCTTGAATCAATCACTCATACAACTTCTTACACATATTATACATATAAAGAAATCAAAAACATGTCAGAATAAAAAAAAATGTTTTGCAGGGCTTTAAAGAAGGACTTTGATATATTTCTAGGTATTTACTAATTTCTGAGAGCTACCACTTTTATAAGGTGTTTAACTGAATCAAGTCATCTGCTCTAAGGCCATAATTGCCTTTCAGAGTAGAGAATGCTCAGAGACCCATCAGTGTTCAAGGCACAGGAGGAAAACTAAATCTTATGATACTGGGTATTATTTCCACTTTCACACTAGGTCAAACAGATTGAATCCACATGGGAAGCCCTCTTTTAAATCATTCTTAGTCCTCTCAACACACAGACTGTGATGGCCCCACAATTGAGTGCTGAACAATTTGCAGACTGTTTTGGGAAGCAGCATCACTTTTTCAGCGCAGCAGCTAAAACGTCTATTTGGGACATTCAAGCAGGACAAGCACTCTCCTGTTTTCAGTCTCTCCTCCTCCCATTATCTCTGACTATTTAGTAATTCCTTCATAAGTTACAAAAAAGCATTAAGCCATTAGTCAAGAATTTTGACTTTTAATATATACTTGTACGTGGTATGCAGTCATATTCTTTCTCATAATCATTGAAGCACACGCTGTGCAGGGGATTATATTCTCATGCTTTTCCCATTAAAAACTGCATCTTAAATCACGCCACAATACGGTCTCTTGCACAGCTCAGGAGTATTGCAATTTGTGTCTTACAATCCTTGTCTAATGATTGCATAATTTTTGACTTTTCATCTCTTATAGTCTTTAAATCTTTCCCCTTTACTAGGGCTCATTTTTAATATATTGCATATGAAAAGTGTCACCCAACATATACTCAATTCTTCCACCATATGTTAATTGCAGAAAAGAGCAAGGAACAAATAAAGTATTACAAGTGCCTGATGGGAGGCATCTAACACAAAATGCAGCGTTTCCTGCTACTGCCCCACGCCAAACTGGAGACTGGGTGAGTGCCCTTTAATATTTCATTCTTAAGCTTAGGGTGTATTCTCTAGCTGCCATGGCAGTTTCCATGGCAGAAAGTGAAACTCCATTCCCACCAGCTGTTCCACAGGCTCTGTGTCTTTGTGTCTCTTCTTTCCTTGTTCTGAAGGGCTTATATTCCATACACCACCCACACATGACTGGGCAACAGTCACAGGCACAAAATTTAGATTTGTATCTGAACAGCCTCAGAGTCTACAAATCTGGGTATGTATTTTGGCTCAGGATCACGTTAAAGACCTGGACTTCTTTCTGCCTTTACAGAGGAAGAAGCACACTGTGCAGGGAGAAGCTGTGTGACTACATTATAAAACTGATAAAGATGCATTAATTGCCAAATGCTGTACACACCGAGGAAATTTTCATCCTCACCATGGGGCTAATGGGCACACAGATCTTGCTGCTTGGATCATAAGACAATGTTTTTTTCATGTTGAACTCTGAACAATTTTCTTTGGTTCATTGCAATTCAATGATACTCTCTTTACATTGGACAACAGGAATCAATCTGCCACCCCTGCCCCCAAAAAGAAAGAAAAACTACTTGACCTATTTATAAATGGCTGCTTGTTCCAAATGCTGAGGTTGCTAGTGAGATCAGATGTTGGTCATGGGGCTGAATACCTTACTCTCCTTGGAGATTTGCTGGGTGAAGTGACATGCAGGAAAATCTGTGCCATCTTCCCACCAAAATTCTGAGAGGTGCAAAGACAGCCAAGATGTCACCTCTACACCACTCTGTGGTGAGAAAGATCACACTGTATTGTCCCCATGCAGCCACAGATAGCAATCCCAACTGGATAATGACTCAAAAAGTAAATTGAAATCCCCACATTTAATTATCCTGCAATGTCTGTGTGCCTCAGTATGTTCACATCAATGCAGTTACAAGACAAAAGAAAGAAGAGTATTAAAACCTGGGCTTCAGGGCTGAAAACACCACTACTGTTGAACCGTTTTGTGGCTGAAGTCCCTCTAGTCGCTCATAAGCTCCAGATGAAGAGGGTGGGATGCTGAGATTACATGACTAACCTGTCTAAGGGTTTTCCACATAAAATTTCAATCCTTGAGAAATATTCAATAGTCCTTGAGCTATTTAATGAAAAATGTGTCAAAACAGTATGTATACCTTGTTGAAGGTGAGTGACATAACACAATGTAATACACGGAAAAAACAGCATTCTTCAATACTAATCACTGAAATCCCTCTACTATGAACAATTTTTCATCAATCTAAAAAATGTAACAGAACAGAGTTCTGCTGTCACTTGAAAGTTTCTAAATGCAGGAAAAGTTAATTCTACCAAAGAAACTCAAAGTGGTGACTTTCAGAAGACTTAGAGATTTTTACCCAGGCTTAGCATTATAATAAACTGTCTATGATACTATGCAAAAAACCACCTTTTGAACAGCACGCTGGAAGTAGCGGCTGTCAGGAACTGTAAGTGATAACTCACCCCTCTAGTACTGGTACCTAACAGGCAAGAAATTGCATATTAAACATGGTCAGCCAGCTTCAATATCCCAGCAGTATTTCTTTTGTCAAAATGATCTGATAACAGTGAAGATTCATACTTTAAGCTAAGTTGGGTGCTTCATCTCTCAGCAAATTCAGTGCAGAATGACAGATTCTGCTGAAGGAGGATTTGCAGGACCTCCTATGAGCCTCTCTCTCTGTGGACTCTGTATGGAGCTTAGTTTCACTACCATAGTCATGTATGTTGGAAATCGTCAGTCAGACCTTTCCTCCACATCCACAAAAACGAAAATCACGTATTTCTGATTGGAGAGACAAAAGATCCCAACTAAGGTGAGCAGTTCTTCTACGCGCTATAAGCATATTAGATAGTCCTAATGGATATAATTCTGAAGTTTGTGAAATAGGGAAACATATCAGACTATTATACATGCATTAACACCTACATGTATGTAAAAATGACTTTTAAAAAGACTTTCATTTGTCAGATTTTCAATAAACAAAGTATTTCATTTAACACAACAGAATTTACATTATGCTTTCCTTTTATGTTTAGTCTCTGAAACACAAATGAAATTTCAGGCAGCTGCTTTGTCTGCCCAGTACATTCCCAGCCTCCTTTAATATTTTTATGTTCACTGGTTCTAAGATTTCTTTCTTCTTTGTTTTTCTTTTATAATCCAGGATGCAATTACTTCTCAGCTGATACTACAACTCTCTGAAGAGAGCAATCCTTCTTTGTAAGTCTGGCTGAGGCCAAAAATAGCTCTGTCAGCTTCTGACAGGCTGAACTTAGCCAAGTGAAATGTTTTAACATTTTATCAACTTAATGAACAGTCTTATTTATAATGTGGACAACTTTACTGTCATTATATGCAGACTGCTGAATAGATTATGGAATGAATTTGTTTAGGGAAAGTTGAATATATTAAGAAATAAAATACAATTGTCTTATATACTGTAAACAATTTTAAGATTAAATATTCTTTGCCCATTTGAAATAAAGGAGTGGCTTAATGGTAACATCTATACTGTAGAAACAGCTGAAGAATCACAATGACAAATAACTAACCTCCAAATCATGAAAATTTGCAATGTGCAAAATTTACCATTACAAAACTCTATAACCAGTTTAGATATTGTTAATGTAACACTGGAAATAAATAAGTAGACTAAATAGCTGCAGAGACCTTTAATATTTTATAGTAGAGGGGAAAGGTTAAAAGTACAAAATAAAAAGTCTAACAGAAAAAAAAGTGTGGGTTAACAATTGCTTACCCTCTTTTCTGCTACCTCATCCTCTCCTGTAGACTCTTTGCCATCATGTTCATCTCTCAGGGTTGGCATATGCTTTTTGTGTGCTGGCTCTCTGTTTAAAGTTGTATATCCTATGTGTTCATAAATTGGATTAATTGTCATCTTGGAAATGTATTCAGCTGCCTTCGTTTCAATATAAAGAGTAATCAATCCATCTGTCACCAGGTCATGGATGGACTCAAAACGTTTCTCCCCAACAAAGTGTTTTCCATCGTAGTAGAGTCTGAAGTTTCTGGTTTGACTTCCAAATCTGCCTCAATGAAATGGGAAAGTTTTTTTTTTTAAAGAACAGTAAGCAGAATAAATAAGAGTAAGCAAGCCTTTGCAAACAATCAGAAACACTTTATCACTTAAAGCTGTGCCTATGCTCTGTGTCTGGTCCAGCTGAGCTGGGGAACCACTACTTAGCACAGATAGGAAGAAGAGATCAACAACAACTGCAGATAGATAGCCAAAACAGTTACTGTCCGAGAAGGAGCTGTTTGCTCTTATATTCTTTTAGCCTTTCCATTATCTATGGAAAAACTGAAAAATTAATTCACACTCTTTATGGCTTTTTTTAGTACTTCACTACTATATCACTATAGTCAATTTGCTTGGCTCTGATATGAAGAGTTCTCATAATAAGAGTCCTCTATTACAGCCGATCAATACGGAGTTTTGATGCCGTCTCGGACCTCTGCTCCCCTGCTTGCTTGCAGGAAGAGGCCATTCAAGGTTCAGCTGAGCTCCAGTGCCAACAATTACACTGAAGCAGAACTGCTGCCAGAACCGGAGCAGCACAGCACAAAATGGCACAAGGGCAAGCATTCTTTATTCCTGGCCAAAGGCCCAGGACTAACTCTTCAAGCTTTGTACAAAAGTCCTTCTGTGTTATGCTTGTTAAGTCCCAAGCTTCAAGCAAATCTTTGTAACATACAGGATATATAACACGAAAGCGATCCAACACCAGCCATTTTGCATCAGGACAGAACAGCATTTTGATACAGGCTCTCAGCAACCATAGGAATGCTGAATTTACCTGAACAGTAGCATATTTTAAAAAACCGTACTTAGAATCTGCAACCATTTTGTGCCTCAAAGCAGTCTAAACATGTGAAAATACAGCAGTGTTTGCACTTGGCAACATTTCCTGCAGAGAAGATGGAGGCAAGAAGCTGCTTTCACAGCTCACTCCAGTGTTGTTCCTTGGTCAGACAGCAGCAAGGGTACTGGGCCCCCTTATGAGGTCAGATCTGCTAAATAAGTATTAAGAACTAAATTTGAAAGGATGGATTGGTTTCACTTTACAAGCAAATGCTTCATTGGAGATGTTAAGGAACACAGTAAATAATGATACTTTGCTGAAGTGGCTCCTCTTCTCAGCAGGGCCTCGCCAAACAGGGGGAAGCATAATTATAGACCTTGCTTCAGGTGAAATATTGCATTCTTCTTACAAATACGGGCAAAAATACATGGTTCTGGAGTCTGTATTATTTTCTCTGTTCTACATCAAAACGCAAAGCCTTCCCATCACCCTATCAATAGTCTCACAGTGACAGCAACTTCAGAAGCTCCTATTTCTACATAACACTCAAATGTGAGGGGCCCTCAAGAATCTGCATCCTGCTCAGTAAGGAAAGAGGACACAGTGTGTAGGAACTATATGGGCATTTTCCTGCAAATTAACTGGTACTTCCATGCATATTTTTATGCCACACAAACTAAAGGTTCATTGAATCAAACATGAGAAATTACAAAATGACAGAAAGAAATACATTTTTACCCAACACTAATTTCATCACAAGATGCAGATCTGAGTGAATACAAGTCATTCAGAAGGTAGAAAGATAATGTCCTAAGTCATAGCAGAAGGGGTGGATGTATTCAGACTTACTCTTCAGGGCACCTTTATATTCAACACAGTGTATGGCAAACAAGCTTTGACCATGAGACATCCTCCTTGTACACCCTTGACTGTCAGAGAAGTCAACATGAGCCAAGAGCGCTCAGCACTCTGCAGTGCCAAAGTGAGCAACCTTCACTGTCATCTCTTCAAGTCAGTGGGAATAATGCACATTGAGCACATACAAGCACCTTGATGGTTCTCACTTCATTGGGAGAACCAAATAAGTTTGAAGGTGAAGAATAATGGGCCTTAAATACAATATACATTAGAATTACTTATATTAAGAGAGGCAGGTAAATTGCTACTCTAATCAGTGATATCTGCTTTGACTACTTAAAGCAGTTTCAAGCAGGCTGGAGAACACTTACTGCTCTTAGCTTTCTAGAAGAAAAAGTATTACACTAATTTTATCAAGAGAGGATAAGGCACAGAAAAGCATGGTAAGGCCTATTACTAAGTACACGTAATGTCTTGATTTTAGCAACGTCCCTCAAAGTCGAAAACCAGGTCTGAAGAACAAGATGACCAAACGCAGAAAGCAAACAGAACTTCTTAAAAGATCAGCTGTCTTTCCATCAGGGTCAGAAAGTGCACCCTCCTATCACAGGTATGTTTTACTGAGCAGCCTCTATGCTGTACTCATCTGTTGAGACTGATGCATGTGAAGTGTGTCTTTGAGAAATACTACAAGGAACAGAGTTTCCAAGAGATGAATGGTTTGCCTTCATCTAAATTCCCATTTGTTCCAAATCAAATTTTTTTGTCTATTCCTTTCTAATTGGATATTTTGTGGAGAAATGTACTGGTTTTCAAATAGAATCCTACCAGTAACAAGGAGATAAACCCCCAAAATCCCCACAGATCAATGAAACACCAATCTTTTACAAAGACTGTACCATCAACAATGTGTCTCAGAATCCTGTTTTATTTCTTTCAAACTCATTTAAATTTTTTCCTGACCACACGATGACACGATTTTTATCAAATTACAATATAAAAAGAAACACAGATTTTCAATTAAAAATTATTGCTAAAGATACTAAAGATTAAACAAAGATTTAATCATCAGTCCCTTCAGTCTTACTTAAAACTGTGGTTTAAATTTTTCCATTAGCAAGACTACTTCCTTATGTTTACTTTCTGTAACATTCCTGCAGCCTGGTTAATTATACATCACCGTGGCAACTAAGTAGAGCCAAGATTTGCTATTTCAACTTCCTGATGCTCTCCTCCTAAAGGCAAGTACTAGTACCAGCTGCTTTTTGTTTAATAAGTAGAAAGTGGGACACAGATAAACTATGTTCTCTTTTGGTTTAAACAGGGGAACATCAGATGTTTTTCCAAGAAAAATAATTAGACCTCTGACATGTCAAACAGTCTCATTGTGTCCACTGTGCATTTGTTTGCAAGCAGCAGGACTACAGATAAAAGACTTTTTTTATTCCAAGTTGTCTGAAAAGCAATCACTTTGTCCAGTTCCTTTGGTTGCCAGTGGGGCAGAGTAGATAATGTGGGAAAATGTATTAAACAGTAGAGCATATGTGTGCTAATAAAGGATAATAAAGGACTGAGGGGTTGAATTCGGTATCATACCATGAGAGAGACAGGCTTCAGAATCAGCCACCTACCTGCATGCAGCAGTCAGTGATAAAACAAAGGAAGAAGTGATGGATTGAGAGCCCAGACACACTCTCTTACCATCTGAGAAGGTGGATTTTATAGTCCATATACAGAATCGTACAGCAGCTTTTCACCACTTTTACAGGCTATTTTACGATGAGCAGAGTTTCTAGACAAAGGCATTGTTTAGAATGTGTAGCTGCAACCAAATGACAAATTTAATGCCCCTCAGGACTACTCGTGTCCTCCTTAGCTTCAAGCAACTTCATTCACTGAACAGGGAAAACTTAAGTCTGAGCCTAAGGGTCACTTGGACTTAATCTTCCCTTGGAGAAAGAGTCTTAATGTGCTTTGCAGCCAGAAGGCAGAAGTCTTGCTTAAAATTAGGTGCCAGAATTTCAGTTCTATCTTCTGAAAGCTCTCAACCAACAGTTATGACTAAAGTCTTGACACTCCATAAAAAGCCACAGCAATATAAGCAATCTTGCACTCACGAATGTCTCTTAATCAAGCTGTGTTCTTGGGAGTGAAAACAAATTATTCCACAGATCCTCTTTTGGCCCATTTCCTTGTCAAAGAAGCACAAGCCTTGCATGCAGCCAAAACCTCTTCTACACAGTTATCCCTGAAGGTCTCCAGCTCCTGAGAGCAGCTATTTTTTTTTTTTTTTTTTAACTTTCATTGGCAACAACATTTCTGACGATGGCCAGGGAACTCTGGAACTTGCCAACTTCCCAGAATACCTGCCTGACAAATAACATCGTTTTCAAAACCAGAGCAGTATTTTACAGGAACACAGTGTGTATAAATGAAATCAAATGCATTAGGGGTTAATGCAAATGGAGACAAAAAATCCTCGCTGATATGGCTGGGAAGGGTGGGAGAGTACAGTCAGTACAGTCACTATGGATAGTTTTCCAGAGCCATTTGGAGGGGCAGTACTGGCTAGCTGACTGTTGCTTGATGAATATTAATTTAGTATAAACTTATCCCTAAAACCTGGTAAGACCCATGCACTGGCTGAATGCATGATACTTCAGCATGGAAAAAAGTATGGCATCCTTGAAAAAAGAAAACAAATTCTAGAGCTGGTACTGCAACATGTCTATCCCCTGCCAATGCAGACACAACCTTTGACTCCCTCTTTCTGACCTGGATCCTATAAAAAAGTTCAGAGCTTGTATATTATCCCTGATAACAGCTTCCCAGCAGACTCTCTCTACTGAGGCTGAAGACTATTTACCTGCATCACTGCCCAAACTTCCTTGTCCAAGAGGGAAAACAATACTGCGTAAATAGTGTGCTGCCAACAGCAGGCAGTGAGGACCAGAGCAATGGCACTTCCCTGTGGATCATAAGCACTGTCAGGGACAAACCAACTGCTCTAGGGCATCAGCAGTAGGCAACAGTTGCTGAAAACAATGAAGAAAAAGTGTTATCGGCCCTTGGCACCTGTAATGGAGAATTTCACAAATAAATCTAACAAAATAAGAAAATAATTCTTTCGCCTCAATGTATTATTTTATTATTAACAGCTGATTTTCACTATCTTAAAATTTTGAAAAAGTATCAGCTGATCAAGGACTATGTATGTTATTAATATGCACTAAGATCACTTAATACTTAAGGTAAATGTTACTGTTCTTGATCAGTGGTAAGACTTTGAAAATAATCTGTTTGGTTTGAACAGATGCATTACCTCTTCTTAGTACTGTGCTTGCATGGCTTATTCAATTTTAAACTTGATATAAATTGCTGGGATTGATTTGATGATTGAATCAGAATCAATACCAATGTTTTGGGCATTGTTTTCCTTCCTTTTCTACCTGATGAAAGTTCCATGCTTCCTGGAAATAGACTCACTGTGGTTAGTTGTTAAGACACCTTTGAATTCTACATGCATATGGGAACGTATTAAAAGCCTGGTATCTTCTCTTTACATGAAGGCAATATTTGGAGACCTATGCCAGCTTGCCTGGATAAAGATCATCGGGACATGTTACTAGCAGGAATGTTACTAACTTTCATAGTTTCCTACTAAGTAAATAATTATGTTTACCAAAATTTTTAAAGAAATGTTCTTCAAGAGTTAATTTTACCATGTGACTTCATGCTACAAAAAGCTTTCATATTACTTTAAAATAGAACTGTGTTTCAATTCATCTGAATTAAGGTATCAACCCTACCAGTGTCTACTCAGCAAACTTTAAAATGTGTATGTAAATTTTACTCTACATATAACATTTTCATTTTAGGTCATATATGATATTGTTTTTCTGGTATATTTTTGAAGTAGAACAACATCAGAAATGTAGCAGGAATTCCACTGCAGTTGTGTATTATGGAGAGAAAACTGCCACAGCATAATGTTCAATCATGTTCGTTTTTGTTTCACTTAGAAGAGCTTTTCCTACAAGGGCTAAAGTTCATAGAGACAAAGAATGGTCTGGGTTGAAAGGCCACCTTTAAAGGTTGTCTAGTCCAATCCCCCTGCAATAAGCAGGGACATCTCAACCTAGACCAGGATGCTCAGAGCCTCATCCAGTGAATTTTTCCAGGGATGGAACATCTACTACTTCTCTGGGCAGCCTGTTCCAGTGTTTCACCACCCTCACCACAAAAGATTTTCTTTTTTATCTACTCTAAATCGACCCTCTTTTAGTTTAAAAGTTAATCATGGCTGCCCTATTTCTCTTTTGCTTCTAGGGATTTTCTCACACTGAAAGTAACTTGCTCTTAATTTATCCTACTAAAACAATATAGATATTTTAATTCAGTGTATCAAGGAAACCTGAGTGGAAGACATCAAGTGAAAAACCAAAGAAATGTTCTCATTGTAAAATAGCTTTGCAAGTCCAGAAAGAGTTCTTGGAGAGCAGAGTGGAACAACATTGTTTTAGTTGTTGTTCCTGTTTGTTTGGGGTTTTTTTAAATGTATACAGCAGGTTGTTGTTCAAGGTCTCAAGAAAACCCAAATTTACTTAGACTAAAAAAAACTACAGTAGGATTTCTGTTCCAGAGAGATTTTGTCAAATCTGATTTGCCTTAAGCCACTGCTAATGCAAATCTTACAATGCAGGTTTACTTAACTTACTTAAAGGTATTACAGAATTTGCTATTCACTTAACTTGTTTTCTCAACATATTCTACCTCTAATCTTCCAGTACTCACTCATCACTTTTTTGCAAACAGTGAGAGATTCACCAATATACTCATCCTGCTCTCTAAATGGTTTTTCCTCAAAGCTACATTCCTTAACAATAAACAAGCATAACAACACAAAATGAAATGGTTCCTGCATACATAACATGCATTATTAGAATTCTTGGGGCTACTAACAGTTCATCAATGAAGATTAATAGCTTTTTTACTATTATATTCTGTTTTTCTAGAATAAAATTTCTTCTTTCATGCAAGTGCAGCAATAAATGGGGCAGATGTCAATTTATTACTGAGACTGTTAGAGTTCATCTACTCATCTCAAGATACAAAATAAAAAAAAATTAGCTTGATTCTCTTTCTAGCACCTATCAAATCAGGAGGAACCATACTCAACTCAGCTGAGCTTCACCAAGTATAAAGGAGGGAGAAGGAAAAGGAAAACTGGGCCAGATAACACTTACTGCTGTCAGTTGTTTTGGTGTTTGAATAATTAATAAATATTTTGATGAAAACAATAATGACATTAAACAACAATGTAAGGCTACTGTGTGTTATCTTGGAAACATGTCTATAAAGCATCCACAGTATCTACAGCTGATGAAGTACAGGAATAAAGGTGTTTCTCCAAATAAAAAAATTCCTAAATATGTATTTCATAAATTACAAAAGAAGAGGCCAATCAAAAGGACTAACTTGAAGATAGATTTCTAACTAGCATTTTCTAAAAGCAGTAGAGAAAAAGAGGGATTCCAATAGAACTTGCAGAAGACAGAAAAGATATGTATGCTTTTGACAGGAGAGGAAAGCACTATGTACTTGCATATACAATTTAATTATCAACTGATTGCATTACAATTTGATTTTTTCAATTATTATTTCAACTCCGACACTGCTTAGAAGCTTTCAACCAGGCAGACATTATGCACCATAAAAACAGCAAAGTCCAACACATTCCTGCTCAGGAGCTGTGACAAGGGGTAGTCTGAGAGATGGGATGCAACTTTCAGTCTGTTTGGGCCATTTTTAAATATCCTAGACTTTTGTACTGAACAAGCAATGTGAGACAATAGAGAAGAGAAAACATCTTCTCTAACTGAGAAATGAGGCCTTCAGAACTTAATGGCCTAAAGCCAAATCATACATGAAACCAAGAAGTGAGCCTAGACCTTCTGAGCTCCACCATGGTACCTCACCACAAGTGCAGTGCCTCTGCTGTTCACCAGATCACAGCAGACCTTTGTGGCACAGCAGGAACTACAGCCAGGGTGAAGGACATGGCATAAAATGAGCATGAGCTGTGTACACTGAGCACAGGCATCTCTTGGACAAGTTCTCCCAAAAAAGTTCACAACACGTTGAAGCAGAGAATATTCCTCTGAGAAGTGCTGAACTTAACACGAGCAGGAGAAAGACTGCAGCAAGCTGAATTGCCAAAGATAAATTAGACACTAGCCAAAAGAAAACAGAGCTGACAACAACAACAGATGGGAAGAGGAGGGAAGGAGAACAGGAACACAGCAAGAAGACATGAACCATAAGGAAAAAAGCATTCTAGTCTGTGGGAGGACCTAGGTAGCCAGTTAATTACTCATTAAGGTTAGTAGCTATTTATTATTATACTAAATACTTAAGTGAAACCATCTCAGTAGTGCCCAGGTGCACTCACAAAATGCAGGTGACAAGCTGGATACTTAAGCTGTTCACTGGTAGCTGAACCTTTCATGTTATTGACAAACTAAGAGAGTAAATTATTTAGTGTGAAATTTTATGCAGGGAAAGAAACTTTTTACATGGAAGATAATTTAAATAGAGGGCCAATTGTTTTACTTGAGAGCAGAAAAGCAAGCTCCAGAATTTATCACCACCTTTTCCTCTGGTTTTCTTCATTTAGCAAACAAGGAATATTGTATGAATATTTTAGAAAGGTTTCTAGAAACTGAATTCAGCCTTTGCTACTGCCAATCACTGCATTTGCAAATCAGGTAAAAAAAATACACAGAAAGATATGCAAAGTTTAGTCTTTAAAATGATCTTTATAATTTTTTCCTACCAACTAGCACGATGTCAGGATACTGTTACCATGGTAAAGTGAAGAGATGCAGTTAGCTACTGCTTTGCTGGGCTCCTTCTGACTACTTATAGATCAGCTATAGATGTAGGATAAACTATGATCAGATTTTGATGCATTCGTTATTCAAAAAACATAATTCAGCTATTATCATGTAGAAAGTAGTTTCAAACAATTCTTCTTTCTCCAGTTGCTCTCCCTTGTCCCAGTATGTACAATGAGGCTTTTCAGCAGAATGCAGATCAACGGTTTTAATCTCTGAATTCAAGAAGCCTTTTGCAGATGTTGAATTCTACACATGTAAGTGATCCCACAGCAACCAACACATGTTCTGGAACAGCACTACACGTGTGTCCCAAAAGAGCCCACTGAAAATAAACAGCATCCAGCTACCAAAGCAGTCGTCCTCTGAAATTTAAAAGGTTCATTTGCAGCATTATGCTCTAATAGCCTAACAATTAGGTCTTCTTTTAAAATGCCAGTGGCTAGTTTCTTAACAAAATTTCATAATTTAGGGATAGAGAATATATGTATGAATTTGCACAATACATGTAATTTGTTGACTAAAATAAAGATTACTGATTTTTGACATTTATTTCACCTGAAGAATTCTTTCCTGGTGCTACATAATCTTCAATGTGTCCAAAACCCCAAACATAAAGAAAACATGACTCATAATCATGGCTCACATTATTACCTTTTTTTTCTAAAAAATCATGCTGCAGAACCTTATTTCAATTCATTATCCGTATCACAACAATAGAATTTGCAGGAAGGGAAACCATGGTAACCAATTAAATGTGCTACAGCAGCTATCTACTCAAAAGAACATGCAGTACCATCACACTTCAACGCCTACCACTAGTACAATCTCTACCCATTTCCTCTTTATCCTCATCCTAGTTATTAAACAAGCTCTCCACCACAAAAGGCTACATTGCAAACCATGTCTTACTGTTACTGTCATTTGCTATAGGTCTTAACATTAAGCAGTGTACTACTTACTCTTTTGCCAATCTAAAAGCAGATCTAATAGCTCCAGAAGTGAGTTAGGAACTTTCATTCTTTTAATCTGTTTGGACCATTGAATCCACATTACAATGTATTTTAAATATTTTTATTCTAACAGAGACTTGCTGATATGTATGGACACACATATATATCTATGATAGTTTTCTCCCTTTAGCAATTTTTTTTAAACCTCAAGATTGCAAAACATTTTCAGTGGCATTCTCTGATTAATTAATTAGTAAAGATTGGTGAATGCATCCATAATTAAGGACAGGCATTATATATAGTAGGGTGCTGATTTGCTGCTCTCAGTTGTGTTTATGCTTCATTCTCCTTTATATGGTATCTGAGCTGACACAATTTTACAGCCCTTCTTAGGCTCTAAACATCAATTTTCTTTGAAGGACAGCTCTGAATATTTAGTTAAATTTACACACTTAAAACAACATTTAAATTATCATTTTCTTTTTCTTTAAGAACATACTTCTACCTCTGTTACAAATTCTGAGAAATTTATTTTCTGAAAAAACCTTACCATCTTTTGTTTCAAATTTAGATTTAAAAGGTAGTCTGCCTTTAAAAAAGTCCTGATGCAAATTAATTGCACAATAATGGATGAAAGTAGGCAAAAATAGCTCATCATAAGACGAGCAAAATGCAGCTTGTTATGTAAGTGGAAAGCAGATTTTACAGTAAGTCAACAGCAACTTTAAAAACGGAAAAGTTTTTTTGGATAAGACTCACTTTCCCTATCTTGCTGAGAAAAAAATATTAAAAATCTTCACTTTGAACTCAACTATTTCACAGTATTGCACAAAGAACAGTTGACCGCCTTGCTTAAGCTTGCAAAAAGTATTATTTTTCCTGTCCTATATTTGGTCATTTAAGTGGCGCTAGGCTATGTCTGTCGCTATTGCAGCTCAGGAACAAGATCTTTAAATCTACTAAAGCTAGTTCCATAAAAGTACCACAGCCTAATGCTTCATAGTGGTCAAAAACTCATTTAGAAAGGTTTGGGGAACAAAGAACTAAAATGTGGCACAGTTCATCTTGAACAGGATGTGCAGTCCTGGCTGGTATGAATACTGAGATTTTGGACATCAGCTACAATAGCTGGTGGACTCAAATGTAACACTGAAAGTGTTCCATGATAATTTGAGGAAATGTCTGGCTTGGGTCCTCAGGACAAATCACAAAAAGCTTGTTCTTCTCCATTGCAGAAAAGATGACTGGAAACATTTCATTACAGAGACATCATACCTTGCCACAGGAAGGGATATGATCCTGTTTCACTAAACTGCTCTTCACGACTGGATGCACTGGGTTTTTCAGGATTCCCAGGCATGCTGACACAAACACAGGAAGAAGACATCTGCCAGAACTGGACGTGCTGGGCCGTCTGTCTCACTGAATTGCCTGCCTCCCCAGCAGAACCATCGGCAGCTACAAGCCAGGAAACAAACCTGTCTCAGTCTCAACATCAGCTGCTCTACCCAGAGCTACCACAAGACTTTTATGTCTTGATGAACTGGGATTTCATGATGCAATCGCACTTCATAGGCAGTTTCCAATTTGCCCTAATCAGAACGGACAGGCCGTCAAAGACTGACACATCAGGCTACAAACAGTGAGAGAGAGATTGAGTAGAACACAGAAATACAGAGGGAACCAAGTATTTATGCCAAGAGTTGATGGTACCTTCAAGAATCTAAATTTTACTCAATTTTTTCCATTTTTTTTACCAAAATGTGCCTGAAAACCAATCAGAAAACAAGGATATTTCATTTTATGTTTGGTCACTATTGTTATTACAGAATTAGGGCACCTGTAGAGAATTGCTGCGTTAACTTAATAAAATTCTTTGAAACCTGTTCTGTGTCTGTTTTTCTATGTAACAGCTGACCAAGTTTTCTTTCCTCCCACAGCTTCCAAGGGGTAAAACAAAGGTAAAGAAGGAAAAGCAAAAATCATACCGAAGTGATCCTAAAGTTAGCACGACTGCTTAAGGGAGAGAGGGGCACTTAAACCTAGTATGAAAATATCAAATTGGTTCATACAGCTAGAAGAGAAAGGGTGAAATTAGAGACCCTGAACTCAATCGAAGCCTTCTGTTGAACTTGGAAAAGTTTTGCTCATACATACCATCCTACTGACAAGCTCCGTTTTTGGCAGTGGAAATTACATTCTTAAATTCCTGCTGGGATTATCTAAACTGCAGACAGGGCTATCTTTGCCATCTGGCAGTGTAGTGACCCAAACACAAGTGATGCTCTCAAAAACTGATAAAATTACATAAACTTATCATGGCAATCACAGCAAACTTCTCACAGTCAGGATGCACAGAGAGACTGCAGAAAGGACCTAGTCTTTAAAGAGAGGCTACAATTTCAGAAACACAGTCAGTGGGCATTTTGGCTAATGGTTGTATTCTGCATCTATAATTCCAGGAAAAGGAAAAATAGAAACTGAGCAAAACTCTCCCTCCAGTCAATGGAAATGCAGACTCCTGCTACACTTCCTAGTAGTGATTAAGAAGAAATCCTAGTGGTAAAATTCCAATGTGTGAAAGACACAGCACTGCAGTTCACAGAGTTCCACCTAAGGTATGAGAGTAAACACCCTCATCCATACACTTTGAAGGCCAACAGTGAGACAACAGAGCATTATCTGCTGTGGGCAGGAAAGCAGCCACCTAGACCCACTGCCTTTGATACGTGAGTTATTCAGCACTTCATAATGAAATGGCTGCAAGATGCTGCAGTTTCAGATTCTGATGTATTTTCCCAAACGCTGAATTTCATCAAAATAAATCAATGATAACAACTTTGCTATCATTTGAAACCTTTTCCCGAGCTGATTACGAACAACTATCCATTCTTCTTTCTATTTGGGATAAAATTGATTTTATTGCTTTCAAAGGGGTTACAGCATCATCTTAGTCTATAGGCCCTGTGCCTTCTGCTCCATTAGAAGCAAGGGCCAGGAGCTCTGCCTTCGAGCCAGGTGTTACAACTGATTTCTTTTTAGCTTTAAAAGAATATTGCAAGAGCAGATGATGAAACTGAGTATTATTTTAACAAGAAATACCAAATTTACACTGTTAATGCAAGTCAGTGTAAATGTCAACGCTGTTTCTCTTTGAAATCTTATTACTACAGAAACAAATATCTCATTAAAATACACTCTTTTTTCCCCTGAAAAACTAATTCATCATTTTTATTCCAAGACATTATTATTTTAATTATAATCTTATTTTACCCATATAAAACTTTCAGTAACTGCATCTTCTCCTTCAATGTTTTTCTGTCCCACTTAGATTTAAAACATTGCTAATGATCACTATCTCCCATCTGGGTACTTAGGTGTACAGCACAGGCCAAAATAACCTCCAATACTTTAAAAGCAATTAAGCTATTTAAAACTTACAACTATTTTTTATTTGACTTTTTTATTTATAGCTAATCCACTTGTCAGAACTTTGCAGAATGAAGAAGTAGATCTGCAAACATTGGTAGCTAACAAGTATTCAGGTGAAAAAGGCCTCCTGATTTGTTGCCATCCCATGGAGAGACAAGAGAGAACTAAGTCTTCTTCAGCAACAGCTACCTAGCCAGTACCCACACGGCAGACTAGTCAGGGGAACTCATGAGATGTCTTTTATTTCTTGATCACCTGCTCTCCCAACATCTGCATGGGGTCACATCTGTAACACAGTGGCAGAAGGGCAAAATGAAGCACCACCAGCAAAACCACAATTGCTGTTACCCTGATGGGGCAAACAATAAGGAGTGTTAGCACCTCAAGAAAGGACAGAGAAGGTTAAAGATACCAAATTTGTAACTAGGGTGAAAAAGTACAGTGATTAAAAAAAAATGAAAACAATCACAAGAGATTTTATGACCTGAGGTCAGCAACACAGTATAATCTTCTGAATATTTTATAAATTTTAAAATGAAGTATTAATTACTGACCTTAATGCCAAAGTGTAGGTTCCAGGTTGCCTTTGGCTTTCACGAATGAGATAGCTTCCCTCTGCAACACTTAATAATTGGTCAGCTTCCTCCCTTGAGATCATCCCATGGAATCTAAGGAACAAACATTTTTTTGAAACACATGCCTCTTCTCTTTTAAATCACCTTTTGGTCTTCTTTAAAAAGCACCAAGAGTAATTAAAAAAGAAGCAAACATAAAAATGACTGATTTGCAGGAATCTACAGTTTAAATTAATCTCCCTTTCTGCCTGTATTTGAAGTCACTTTAAATGGTTTAGAAAGGCTTCTAGGAAAGAATATCTATGAAACAAGTATATTGTTTTTAAATCTGCATCTGTCAATTTAATATGTAGAAATAAATCTGTTTTCTCCTGCCGGCTTCACATGTTTTGTGCTAGTGGCATGCAATCAAACATTTTGAAGCATTCAAGGATATTTTATGCAATCCCTGAGATTTTAGCAAGTTGCCATAATCTCAGTAATTGCTGATGTAATAACCCAGCAACACTACACATCTTCTACCAAAATAAACATAAATAAGATATACTTTGTTTCTCCACTCTAGATCTAACCATCTTTACATTAGCAACCTGAAAGAGAAGACACATGTAGACTGAACATACCAATATATGTTTGGGATCCAAATATCTTTTTTACCTAAACAGAACACCTTTTTTGCAAAGCCAGCTGGAGAGGGAGGTAAAAAACCACAATCCTTTCAAAGTACAGAAACATATGTATGTTTTTCTCAGTTAAAGTAGCACTCAGTGATATCCATATCCATCAGAAATTGCAGCTGTAATTTTAGGCAGGCAAAAGTGATGGCACTGTAATAATGATCTGATGGTAAGACACACTGCTGTAAAACACACAGAAGAAACAAAGGGCACAGAGTAAACACTTGCCACCTTTTCTGTAACTATTATCAACCAATATGTCAGGATAAACCACTTTCAGAGATGTTTGCTACTTACTCTCTTCCATAATATTTGGGTCTGTTCTCTACCTAGAAGAAACAACAGAAATTGTAATGTTGCATAACAAGCGAAGCTATACAGTAAGTGGACTGTTTACAATATAGTATCAAAAATAGAAAGGGATATAATCTGAAAGTGCAGGCAAAAATCATCTACTGCAGAACTTCTCCTGCGATTAGAACACAGGGAAACCAAAGGGAGACCTTCAGAAAACATCACACTTGTGAATGGTTTAAAACGGAGTGAGAAAGGATGAGCCACTTGGACCATGTCATCCTCAGGACTGCATATACAAACTGATGGCATTCAATATTGCTCCTACAAAGTGCCAAAAAGGGGAAACGAGTTTGAATTTCATGCATGTAAGTGCACCACGCTGTTGAGTGCACTAGTGCAGTGAAACATCTACGAAACTCTTAAATGTATAGGTTACCTTCCATCACAGAGCTGTTGGTGCCACTGCTGAAATAAAGGCACTACTATACAGCCCCTCAGAGAGGGCAAATCATCAGGTGCCTAAGTCTTGTACTTCTCGACTTCATTAAACTGTGTGCTCTGCAATATCACCTAAAAGACTTCAAAAGCAGGTGTGCATGTGTTATGTAGTGTAACTCCACCTTGTCTGTGCTCTAGAGACCTTACAGTATAAATGCAAACAACATGCGGGGTGCCAGAGTACGATTTGCCTGATAATTATTTTAGATTAAGGAATGCGTCTGCATTTGTCCAGGAAGTCTAGAGCCAAGTGAGGAACAGCAGACCTCACAGAAATCAGCTAATAATCTAAACCACCAGATTATCCTTTCTTGCTAAATTTAAAAGAGGAAACCCTTTGGGGAGTAAAAGTCTACAGTTATACAACCTGAACTACAAAAGTATAAAACAATCCAGGTATGCTGAAACACAGAATGCCACTTTAGTTTCTTCTTTCCATGTTTTCAACAAAAAGCCTATTAATATTAGCACATCTTTCCAGTTATTTCAGTGGAGTATAGATTTCAGATGTCCAAAACAACAAAAAAACAACATGCATCCTGATGTATAGTCTAATAACAATTCTTCCACATTCCCAGCAAATAGAAAGCTATTGTAATAGTTCATCACTTTGGAAAAAACATTCCATCATTGGAAAGATTTATCATGTTCTAAAAGATTTCCTTTTCCTTTATAACAGAAAACAAGAGTTGACTGGTGTGATAGCTGTTTTCAAAGGGCCTGAAGAGACTGGATCATTTCAAGAAAGAAGAAAGGTCTTAGATACTTTTTGTTAAATGTAGGCTATTTCTTCAATAAGAAGATATCAACATAAACAGAGAAAAAATGAAAGCATTTTATTGCTGTTGTTACAGAAACTTGAAACAATTCTTAACTAAAACCCTTACGCCAAAATACTAGTTTTAGGGCAGTTGTTAAAAGAAGAATCCTTGAATAAGATTTTGTTGTCTGTCTAGTGAGATTTTATATTTATCTCAGTGAATTTATAAGACAGTACTGGAAAATTTATATAAGCAAAACATTCATTTTCGGAAACGGATTAGTAACTTGACAGGGCATCTTCAGAGTACTTGCAAATCCTAAGACAATTTATGATATACTCTGTGTGCAAACATTTGAAAATGTGAATGGGAAGATGACTGGAACAAAGCATCTGAAAAAACCTCCACAGGACTTTCAGGCATTTTTAACTGGGTTTGCAGTTCATTTGGTGGATGATGAGTTAAAGAGGAAAATAACCACTTCTGTTAACACTCTGTCTCTACTGATCAGTTTTACCAACTTGCAAAAACTTCAGTATAAATGTCAATATGCAACACTTTTTGCTTGCATAAGACTCAGTGCAGCTGGAACCTCAATTCACTGAATTTTACTGCCTGTTAGTGTTTTTTTCATAAGTTTTTACATTTATGATAATATTAGGGGGTTTTCACATCTATAATAACATATGTTAAGACTTCAAGAAAATTCCATCAGAACTCAGCAGGGGCCTTCTAATTCACTCAGAATAACTGGGCTACATACCCAGTGCAGTTTGTGTGTACTCAGAAAACCACACAGATTGCCCATAAGCCAAATTTACCATGTAAGACAGTAAACACTGTTCTCAAGCTTTCTATAAAGCTTCTGACAGGTGTTGTTACACCAACTGTACCCCTTGCAGCTTAGACACAGTGTTTGTTCTTACTTTAGGCATCCTTAACTGCACCAGAACCAGAAGCAATGTGCAGCTTTCTTGGTCTTTTGTGTTTGCTTGGACTTCAAGAAGTTCCTGCCAGACTGTATGCTACAAAATTAATTCTACAAATTACAATCACAGGCACCCATGTATCTTCCCTTTGCACATGAACACTGAGAGCCAAAACAGTTTAGCTCAGAAGCTTCATTAGTCTAACTTTCACAGTCCGTCATCCTTAAGGAGACAAAACCAAAACATCTGGACTGGAACTAAACCCACCTAAGAAAGGAAATACATTTTTAAATAAGATGATAGCAAGAAATCGGTCCTATTAGCTAAAGCTGATAGCTGAAAATACAGTGTGTAATTATCCTCTGCAGAGTTTCTTTCTGATTTGGCAATATTTTTGGACCAAAGCATTGCTGAGTGTAAGGGCAGCCTTAGCTGCTTCTTTTTCTCTGTATCCAGGAAAGATCAGCTGCATGCTGCCTTTTGACTTCTCAGGACTTTTATTTATGGGAAAAATTTCCTATTGCTGTTTGCTTGGCAAGGGTTTAAAAATTGCTTCTACCTAGGAAAAACAAAGGGGAAAAAAAGCATGAGATATTTGCTTTCAATGTGTTTATTTGTATATCACTAATGTAGAGGCCATGGGAAAAAATTAAGGTCTCCCTATGATACCTGCAAGAAACACAAAGGTCAACAAGATATCTACCATTGCTTAATTTCCCCTTTTTTTTTTTAAATGGAGGTGTGAAGGCAATGAAACCAAATTTATGAACAGGCAAATCAGGCAGACTTGGCAAGTACCTTACAGTAGACATGCGTTTGGAAAGGAGCTTACCTACCATGAAATTTGGAAAGCCATCCTGATTGACTATCATGCTGATAAAGCCACCTTACAAACAGCTCTAAGAAGGCTGTGCATTATATATGCCCATCTATTCCGTGTTTCTTTACCGTTTTCACAATACTACACAGAGATGCTGGTTAACAGGCTTGTTAACTATTAGCACTGAATTAGGATGAAGCCTCCTAAGAGGACAGAAAAGGCCAGTGATTTTAATTATCTCCACAATATGTATCCTTTCGTATAGTTATTTAAAATTTTTCGTGGAATGCTTTCATTCATTAATGCATTTCATTCATATAGCAGTCAAGGCTGTCCTAAATATGCCTGTACATGCACACATGTATGTAAGATTAGAAGCACAACAAATATGAATTTCATGGAGGAAATACAGTATTAATGGGACAAACAACATTATAATTTGCAGGCAAGCCTCATGCAGAAGTCAAATAACCTTAGAATGTTATGGAATCATCAACTTTAACCTCATGGAGTATTAACAGACTTGACTCTGCTACACCTTCACAATAAAAAATCCCAAATGAATGCAATGCTCTTTTTACTTCAGCGTCTCTCCACTGATCTGTGTGTTGCTCTGATATGAAACTGGTGTAGCAGAGCAGAAACTTGAATTCTTTGTATTTGAGAAGCATTTCATGTTAAGTAGGTCATTCTGTTGAATACACCTCTCAGTATCAGCACTTGTACAATGTGTGCCTTTGCACGTGAAATAAAGGGCTGGGGGTTTTTTATGATGTGATTTCCAATTATTCTTTAACAAGAGCTTTTCCCCCTAATCATCACTCTTGCTTTTGTCAACAGGTGGATTACAAAAAGGCAAGAAGAGCAATTTATGTGCTAATACCTCACCAAACTACATATTGTTCATTCTTACTGACCTCTTTGATGTTCTCAGGACCAAAATTCTCTTCCTAATATTTATGAATTTGTTTATACGGCTGAATAATTCAACCACTTAGGAAAAGATTCTGCTCCCCATTGACTCATGCATGGCTGCTAATAGAAACCCAGCTGAGAAAGAACAGATCACAAAGCTCAACACAAGCAGGAGAGGCTGAGACCAGAGAGAAAGGTTAAACAAGTTACTGCTTGCTGAATATATTTTCACTTCAAATCAGCTCAGCTGCATAAATTGTTCAACACTTATAATGAAAAACTGTTATCTGCATTATAAAGAATTAATGCAGAAGTACGAAAATGCACACTGATAATGTATTCTTTCAATTTTACCTTTACTACTTAAAAATAAGCTTCCAATAACTATTTTTTATAAAAAAATAAACTAATTCTTCAATGATAAAATGTGTATTTAATAAGCTCTGTTCTGCAGCTGAATACCTGACTAATTATTTCATAGTTTTGTGTTACTTACTTCAATTCTCACTAGCTTCTAGATCTGCAGCTTTTATTTCTCAGTTTCTACAACAATGTTCACGGTACAGACACCAGTTTACTCAGCAGAGTTCAAGAAGCTATTTTAAAATAACACAGAATGTATCATTTTTCTGTTCACTCTGACACAGGGATAGTTTTACACTTACTTAAAGTTTGTCATATGTCATAATCTTGTTTTGGAATAAATTCATAGAAATATGACATTAGAGACACCAATGTGTTGCATTTCTTTCTCCAATCATGACAGGACTTAGCAGAGTGTTTTGACTGTTTGTGGTACTTTTGCAAATCCTCCATTGACTGTAACAGGCTAGAGGACACCATTCACCCATAGCAAATTTTCCTTCATAAATCAGTCCGACTTTTCAATTACTATCTCTATTACAGCTAATAAAACTTTCCAATTAACAGAATTTAAATTCAGTGAAAATGAGGATGACAAAGTTGTAGTAGTCACTGTGATTCGTATTTGAAGAAGCTTTACGCAGATGTTTTTATACTTGGCTGGCAAGTTTCTTGTTCTGTTCTAAAAAGAGGACAATTGTATCTGATCAATAGCTGAACAATTTCCATCACTCCAGAGGCAGGAAAAATTTTTAATTTTCAGATACTGAATACACATTTATGCCTCTGCTTATTTGACTGGATTAGCTAATAGTATTCTAAGAAATACTATGAAGAAGAACTTAGTATGAAATCTGCTAGTGAGGTCTTACCACTAGGGCAAAAGATCCCCAAGCCCTTCTCTGCAGTCAAACTAGCCTGGGATATAATGCCAACATTTCTTACTGAATATCCCAGACTACTTGATCAGTTTACAGTATCTCCCTGACTACAGAGTACATATACTTTGTGCAGCCAAATAATTACAAAATAATTACAATTGTCATGTTAAGCACTGTATGATTTCCTTAACTGTGCTGGTACTTTCTATTATGGATTTGTTTGGGTTTTTTCCATTTCTTTGTTGGTTTTGGTTTTTTTCCTTTTAAAGAAATCAAAATATATACAAAAAATGAAGGTTCTAATTCTGTGGGAATTAAAACATTCACAGATGAGGTTCTCATAGCATCTAACTGAAGAAACAGAAAAATTTTCACCCCTCACCACAAGTCAGGCTACTTTATGAGCATTACACTTTCAGTCTGTCACTACAGGAGTAAACAAGAGCAGGACTCAGAGATAAGGCTCAGAAAAGAAAAGGCTACAGTGATCGTACGTGCGTAATGTCAGCACCTCAAGAAACAGGGTCAGAATGCTACCAAAAATCCCTTCAATGTTTTACAATATGCCTGTGTACCTATAACCACACACATACTACCAATTCTTCCACCAGTGAAATACTTCTGAGGAGAGGAAGGAAAAAGCAACTATGCAACAGCACTTTACAACAATAAGCACAATCCATTGGAGGCAAGGAATAAAATACTTTATCCTATCCAGGTGAGCACTCTGAATCATAAACCTGTATTGTAATACTAAGCTTTTACAAGACTTCAGACACTTTGTATATTAATGTAATGAAAATATGTACCATAGAGAACACTCAAAATAGAACAGAACCTTCTTAATAATGTTGCAATGGGAATAAAAAACTGGAAAAACTTCAATTTTTTCACAGCTTGGATCTTATCTTCTGTAGCTGTCTTTCCTTCAAATGTCCATCTGACCTTATTTGATGTACCTAAGGTACCTGCACAACAATTTTAACCAGAATACCTCTTCTTGGACGCTCATTAACAGTAGAAATCCTTGTCAAAACAAAAAATTTTGCTATCATTCTTGCAAAATTCATGTATTGTTCTTTCCTGTAGCTATATCTTGCTTAAGTGCAGTAAGTTATAGCTATACCTTTTTTCGAAACATCAAATTAACAGAGGAAAATGAGTGCTTCCATTAAACACAATACTTCATTTCTGTTAAATCTCTACATTTTATTTTGAAAATTGCCAGACTACTTCATAGAATTATACTTGGACTTTTGAAAAAAGGACAGAAAATTGCCTGCTTAATTCTATCAAGAATTCCTCCTTGTGATCAAAACTATAAGCTATTAATGTTCCCTCCAGACAGTGCTACATCCCTCTGTATTTAACACTACATTGAAGCAAATAACATATCTCAAAGATTAATTTCCTTTCTCTTGGCACATGACAAAAATACTCAAGTTTTATTGCAGAAATGTAATAACTTCCAGTTATTCAGTAAGAGCTGTGTTTTGTAATACTGCCTAACATTTCAGCATTTTTGAAATTGAAATTAATGTTTCCCAGGTTCTTCACTGAAGCTGCAAGATGGATGTAGTTATGACTAAATCTTGCTGGCACCAATGTTTGGTGTCAGTTAAACCCTCCAACACCACAACCCTGGAGAGGTGCTGCTCTGCTGAATGGCAGCTCAGGGCACAGTAGCAATGTGGGGTCTACCTCGACAGCTTATCCCATGAGCAGATGCTTCCATATCACTGTCTATTGAGGGGATCCCATTGTTACCACTTCAGTCCGTAAAATCTGTGGCTCTGCATAGCTCAGCTCCTGCTATTAATGAGTCTGAAGTACTGTGACTCAAATAACAGCACCAGGGGAGGTTTTAGTCTTCCCTCTGCTGATTTATTTTACACACCTAGCAGTGATGTCTGTACGAACAGGTGCATAGTTCCCCTGTACAGCTCTGCTCTTGCTTCTGTGAATTTCTGATGCAAAAAGGAGGAGAAAAGGTGTGTTTCCATGTATCTAGGAATCGAAAAGTAGTAAATGATTCTCAGTAAATGATGATACACATCAAAATCCTTTAAATTTCATTTTTAGAATAAATGGATTTCCGAGTATCAGCACCCCCAAGGCTACTCACTCTAATCACAGCACAAAGTGTCCCAAGGAGCCACTCTTTGGGCTGGACACAATTAAGTACAGACATGGAATTGCTGGACTGTATAAAACTGAACTCTGTGATACCTACCTCACGAGTGCAGGTTATTCTTCTAGGATGGGGAGCTTCCTGTTGTAACTGATATACTGGGAGGAAGCAGAAGTTAAATTCTAATTAATACAGAATCACTGTGTAAGGTAAGCATTTAACATTAAACACTGCTGTTTATATAAAGGAGACATTCTGCAAAGTCTAATGCAAGGATACCAAGGATATAAAAATTGACTAACAAGTGGTCAGAAAAAAAGAATGTTGCAAGCCAAAACAGGATATTGATTTTCTTTACAATCAATTGATCAAGTAATATGGAATAACTAGGTGAGACCTGACAAGTTTCCAACAAACAGATTAGAAAAAGAATCATAATAAACACAAATTAAAGTTCATTATATGCCAAATCAGGCAGCTGTCAGACTTTCTTCAGCAAGCAGATGGAGCCCAATCCTACTATGCTGGGCACACATCCAGTCACCTTCAATATGTCAAGACTTTACAAGAATCACTAAGAACTGTGTGGTATCAAACCCTCTGCCTTTGCCACTGCTCAGTGAGGACCCTTCTGAAGAAAGAGAAAGATAGCCTTTGCATTTGCAGATCTAAAGATCTGCAAAACATAACGAGTTGAGTAGCAGCATAAACTAGCTAAGGCCCAAATTATGACATACACTTACTTATATTTACATCTTCCCTCCTCCTTTTACTCTATTTTTAAAATAAGCTCTATCAAGGCAGAACAGATTTTTGGAACCAGATGTAAATTTAATGCTACCAGTATGTGTGGACTTTTTAGTATAATACCAAAGGAATGACTTTCAACTTCCATCCCAACTGAATCTAGTTTGGCAAGCCACCTTCAAAATGAGGCTGTCAACACTAAGTTAGTATTTCAATAGTACATTATAACTGGCAAAATGGACATTTGGAATTGTAATCTTTCAAAATTAAATTATGCTTCAATCATTAGTACTAAAACCAAGGTCTAATAACATTTGCTATCACCTTCTTCACATAATAAGACCACACATTAATTCGACTGATACGATTTGACTTCATTACAATTCTCATTTGATCCCAAGTCTTTTCCACTGGCAAATGCTGTATTTATGTATCAAGCTACATGGGAATGGAGAAAATGGCAAGATGCCCAATGATCACAGAATCATAAGATAAACTGGAAAAAATACTCCTTTTGTTCCAAATAAAAAATCCTAATGGTTTTTCCTGTTGTTATTAAAATCAGTCATTTCCATACTGTACTGGTAATACGAAAATTATTTTTGCAAGTGATGAACAACACCACATTGGTACATAAAACTGCAAGTATCATTTTAAGCATAGCATGAGCATTTACACTGCCAGCACAGAGATTCCCTAGCTTCCATTGTAAAAGTTGTATTTGATGGCACTGGACCTCGTCCATATGGAACTCTGAGAACTGCAGCACCAAGTTCAAAGGAAAAAAAAAATAAAATCAAAGAGCAAGTAAAGACTTTTCTGAATTTCAAAAAAGAGCAGTGGAGACCCACAATCAGCATGCTCCACAGAAACTGGCTGAAAACTGTTTCCCACCTTACTTCAAGCCAGGATGAAAAGATTTTCTGAAAGGAAATTCTTTTTCACCAATGGCAATACCTTTCTTCTGTTCTAGTAAGAAGCACAGCAAGCTGACTAGCTAAGTTACAAAACAGGACTCCTATCCCTCCTCCTCTAACTGATGTATGCAATTCAGACTGTTCAACACCAGTTTCCTTGCTGTAATTATTGCCAGGGAAGTCAAACAAGACATTCCTCTTCATCTGCCATGAGACAGAAATCTAATCAAACCTTGGGATTCAAAGCTTACTTCTGAACCACAGGAAGGTTCACCATGGCAGGCAGACCATGATGTTGTAGGAGAGTGGGTGCACACAAACCATACATGCAAACCATGTTGGAAAGTGGGTGCACATGCATTTGCACGTGCCCAGGCTTTCAGCTGCTGTCAAGCTGCCAATAAAGATCCGGTATTAGAGAGGTTGAACCTCTCTGTTATAGATTATGGCATGCAATAAACTGAACAAGGAAGCAGTGTTCCCTGAGTTCACAGAAGGTACAGAGCTGAAAAAATAATTTAATCTGCCCTCTTACACTTGCTGTCTTTCTAACCGTGGTTCTCACCAAGCCTTTAATTCCACATCTCTAATTGAAAAGTCTCCCACAGCAGGATGGAAACCTTTTGAAATAACTGCATTTTCTCAAGTACTAAATCTCCTCAACCTTTAGAGAGCAAACATTTTGTTGATGTGAAATGTTGCTTGAGTAAAAATCCCTTTATCCAGCCTGAAGACACCAAGCTGAATATATACAAAGTAATGCAAATGTAAGTCTGACATCCCTAAACTGTTAAGTGTGTTATACACACAAACATTCTGTTTTCAAAATCTGCTTTTCACAGAAGACTCTTCTGTCTTGCTGTGGTTCCTCAAGTCTCAAAATGCCTCACATTTTGGCTTTTCTGTCTATAAAGAACTAGAATTTAAAGGTGAGGCACTGTGGGAAGTTACGATGCTCTTTTACATTTTTCTCATGCTGTCTTTCATGTCACTAAACCTCCATTAGCACAGCCAAACAACAGGTCATTCCTTTACACGGAATTCCTTTGCATTTAAAAATGGCTGTTTGCTTTTTTGTGGGTGTGGTTTATTTGGTTTGGGTTTGTTTTTTGAAATGAAAACAGCAAGTTGTGAGGTTCCCAAGAGAGTGGCACTCTGATCCCAGGGCAAGGCACCTGGACTGCTGCCCTGCACACCTGACTAAGGCAGCCTGCAAAGCCAGCTCCCCCTGGGCTAGGGCACACACACCAAGACCTGCAGAGCACAGGCAGGTTAGTAGCAAACCAGGCCCTTCTAGTCAGGGCTTCAAAAAACCGGCTTGTGATTTGTCACACCACGCCAAACAAATGCTCTCATTTTAATACATCAGCAAATTCCTGAGGAAAGCAGTTTATTTTGAGTTTTTTTAACCAGCTCAAGCTTAGCTGTAGTGATGCAAGGTACAAGATCACAGGAGCCCTAGGAGTTTGCAAGGATACAAAATTTAAGGCATGAATGGAGCTTATGTAAGCTCTGGTCTAGACAGACAAACTACTATAAGTGAGACCAACCAGGAGTGGGACAACTTATGTTAATAAGGGGCAGAGAATCTACTCCTCCAAATAATCTATGCTGACTTGTCCTGGGGGGTAGTTTGGCTGCACCTATCTCTAAACAGAAATGAACCCCTTTGAGGCTTCTTAAACTCACTTTCTGATGAAAAGAGAAATGAGCCTTTTAAAGAATCAAACTGAAACTTTTCCAGCTCTGACTTGGAAAAAAACCCCAAAACGCTGAGATACTTACAGTAAGATTTCCAAACAGGTGGTCTGTATTCATCAGTATCTGAAAGAAAACAAAAAATCTTGATGTTTTGTTGGAAACACTTCAACACAGAAATAACTGCAGAAGCCCTTGCAGAATTATTAAGATAATATGGCACCTAGGTTCTAAACTTCCTTTTTACTATTAGAGTATAGAACAACTTGTTAAGATTTCCCCCTTTTTACTTAAACTAAAAATGTGAAAAGGTATTTTCTTTATCCAGCTAGAACTGAAACTGTAGAAACACATTTGAAAAATGGCAAACATGCAGATCAGAAGCCAACATACTGTGAGGAGGAAGGAGAATATATATTATTTTGCTATGTATATATCTATAAATTCCATTTTAAACTACACCAGAAAGATTTTTTTCAATCTCAATTTAAATTCCAATAAATGAGTTTCCATGCAACTTATTCCTGCCATTAGGTTTTTCCTCTTCTGGATGGCAATTAACACTGCTAAAATAAAATCAGAGTATGCAAGGACCGCAAAATATTTTGGAAAAAAGGAGGTTGTTTTTTTTTTAAACTGACTACAAGCTCTTTTTGGAAGTAATGAGTAAATATTAAAAGTACCAACATATTTCTAATCCCAAATTTTAATTCTCAAATCAATTTTTTAAGAAATAAAATCCCAACATCTTCTAAGTTCTGTCGCTCTTATGACTTGCTTTACAACTGATCTGACATTTTGAGCTCAGGGCTATGTTGCAAACTTCGACTCTGATCCACTGTTTTACTGCTCTGACCAGCTGCAGTTCTGATGCCACAAATCACCGAGGCTTTCTGCAAGATGCTGTGCTTATCTGCCTTGGAGCTGATGAGAGTTTTTCCATCCTCATCACACCACAGGGTCACAAGCTGAGCCACCCACACAGCCAGCACTGCTGTCTGAAGCCACTTCCGACTGCAGCGTTCCTGCCTTAGCTCTGTTTGCAATTGTCTGCTCACTGGAACTACCTGCTGCATCCAACAAAACACGAATTTCTAGCTTTTATTGTAAGGTTACATAAAGATCAAGCAATCTGGGAAACTGTTGCTTGACTTTTGGCCTGAGTGGCATCTCCACTTGAGAGTCCTTAAGGCCACCAAAATTGAGCCTGAAGCTGGGAAAGGATTTTGCTTTGCTTCCCCTTAGAGTACACAATCTGTCTTCAGATACTTGCTGTAGTCCATCTCTCACACATAGACTCATGTCAAAAATCTCTAAAATACAGCTTAGTGGAATAAGATATTTTCCAGTTTAATTGGCACAGACTTTGCCAGACCCTCCCAAAACACTCTCTGCCCTAACTGCACTGCAATTTTGTTCAATTTTTTACCCTGTATTTTAGCTCTACACATGAAGAGGGTGCAGTCCTTGCAGACCACCTCGGTGGCAGTGGGTTTTATAAATACAATTCATTATGACTTTATTATTAAGGCAGCACTCAGTTAAACTGCCATCCCCCTGAATATGATGGGGTTTGATCTTTGGAAGGTCCTGCAGATGCTCTACCACATCCTGCAGATCAGCAAGAACACCTTGAATCTGCAGAGAGACCCTAAGCAGCTTGTGCTTCACTGTGGCAGTAAAAGCAAATCAGCAGCAACAGATGCAGCCAGGGTTATTCATTCCTGCTTTGATACCTTTAATTAAGGCAGTGCAAGTCGATTCATTCCAGAAGCATTGTAACATGATCCCTTAGCAATGCAATGTCACATGGAAAAGGGGCCAAAATTGTAAGTAAAAAGCATTACTTTAGTCCCAGAAGACAACTCTTCTACTACCTGAATTTGCTTTTGATATACTCTGGGTTCTGGCAATATATGCACTAGTTGAATTTACAAATAAATAATTTAAGTAAAGGACAACACACACTGTATTTTTAAAATATGAGCTGACTGTTATGAAAATACAAACATCTTGGCAGTCTAATCTTGCTCACACTCAAGCCATGCAATTGTTAAAACTAAGGGCAGTACGGTTATAAAGCTAAAAAGAGACAGTATTTGTGCCAAACAAAATACCTCAAACCTTGTTAAAGTCAGGCAAGAACAGCAGTTACTTTCATACAACAAATATCTAACATTCAGAAATGGGAAGGAATGATTTATGTTACGCAGCTGTGCACAAAGATTTTGTTAGAAAAAAATCTGTCGGTGAGCTTTATTGCCTTTACAGTGTGAGAATACCCTCCAGCCATCCTACACGAGGTAATGAAAAAACAAAAGGTCATTTCTATTGTGATTTTAAAAAAAAGTTATCTAATATAAACCAGTGTAGTAGCAAGTACAAGCACAGTGAAACAGTGAAGCAGAGGGTCTGTAGTGTGTGTTTCTGAGCAAGAATGTTTCTATTACTAAAACTAACCTACTACACTGGATGAAATAGAATAAGCATAAACACCAACCCTGTCTATTAGTTACCTGTTTTTAAAGGTTAACTGATGTGGTCTCATCTGATACACAAAAAGTATTTGGAAATGCATTATTAGGAAAAGGGTTTGATTTTCAGATAGTACAGGCTTCCACGTATGGCATCTCCAATTAGGCATCTGAAAAGCACTTACAGGCCTGATTAAAAAACCCACAGAAAATGTGGAATCCAAAATACATTTTCTCACTAATGCTGCAGCACTTCCTAATTAATGCAGTAAACTCTACACTGTCAGTTCTCAGATTTTTTCACAGTAACTCAGCTCTGCTAAATGTTTCCACGATAAAATCATTTTCTACAAGCTGTGCATCAGGTTCTATCTTAATGGTATTTTCTGGCCTAAGTGAGATGCAATTCAGCTTAAAGCTGCTCTTCTCCAAAGGCCTAGAGCACTACAGAAAACATAAATACATAAGCTGATGCAATCAGCTCTGTCCAGATGTGATCCTACCAGCATTGGTCAGATTTTTGTCAGTACAAAGGCACTCCCATCAGCAAGGACATTTTCGATCAGGGACACTGTCCATGTACATAAATTGCAATTTCAAACTGAGACCAGTTTCAAGCTGACAGATACTTTCACTCAGAATTAGCTGGGTTACATACACAGCACAGATCATATGTACTTAAAAACCACACAGATTTCCCACAAGCCAAATTTACCATGTTAAGACAGTAAACACTTTTCTTCAGCTTTCTATAAAGCTTCTGACAAGTACTGTTATACCAACTTTACTCAGAGCAACTCAGACACAGTATTTGTTCTTACTTTGGCAGTTTATACAAGCAATATTTAATGCTGTCAGTTCACATAGGTCGAATCCTGAGGATGATGTGATCCAAGTAGCTCATCCTTTCTCACTTTGTTTCAAGCCATTCAGAAGTACAATGTTTCCTGAAGATCTACCTTTCCTTTCCTTATATTCTAAGCACAGGAGAAATTCGGGATACTCAGCACTTTCTTGCCATCATCTTCTTTACTCACAAACACACTCCTCTCTTTTCCAGGACTTTGCCTTCCCCCAGCCTTAGCAATCTCCATCTGCATGCAAGACCTCTCCCCTCATCCTTAAGCTGTGCTTTGGTTTGCTTCCCAATGTTGTCCTGTTAGGACTCACCTATCCATCCCACTCTATCTGCTCAGCACCTCATTCTCAAGCCATCTTGTCTCATCTCATCTCTACTCAAAGGTTCCTTGCAATTTGCTTAAATGCAGAGAAAACAGAGACAGAAAGCCCAGAACAGCAGAACAGGCAGCTTCTGGCAACAGCCAGAAATGTCACAGTGGGCAGGAGCATTGCTCTCTGGGTCCAGCAGGCCCTGCTTTGAGTACACCAATTCATGAAGGGGAGGGGAAAAAAAAAAAAGGAACCTATGCCTCCTGAGCATGAATCACCTGCAATTAAGAATTGAAAAGCACAGACTGACCATCAGAAATGGGCTTCTGCCAAAAGACAATCATACAGCCATTTAGAAGTTCATATACAGACACAAACACTAGGAGAACATCTCAGATTTTCCATAAACACAAATGTGACTAATTGTGACATTACAATGTAGCATTTCCCTTCATTATTTTGCTTCTTTCTTACCCACTCCTACTTTATACACTATATAAATCTGGACAACTGCAGTACTTTCATAGTGTACACTTTAACTGCAGATATGAAAACTGTTACTATTGCCTCAAATTGTTTAGAGTGCTTGTCTTTGTGTATTCCTTTTAAAGAAAGAATAAAAATGTTTACCTCTGCTTGAAATGGCTGATTCTCTCCCTGTGGAGATTAGCCAGCTCTAGGGTAGAAGAGCAGCACCAGCTTAACTCTGCATGGTAACCCCATAAAGCAACATAGGACTTACAGAGATATTACCTGTAGAGAATTCAGTTTTAGTTTTCTTTTACTGGCCATCAGTACCTGCAGCTTGGTCATCTCTAACATCAGAGGTTAATGCTGTCTGGGAAGAAATAATCATCTATCTGCTGACACAGCAGCTCTTACGCCAACCTTTGATTTTATTTGCTAATATCTCTATTGAACAGAGGTGAGGCCTCAGGTGGTGACCTTTGTGGAAGAGGCCAGTTCTCAGCCATGTGGACCAAATACCAACACGATCAGGAGAAGAAAAGTCTGATTTCATGCTCTGAACTGATCTAGGGCCAAAGACTGGTGTAAGTCACAAACATGAAAAGATGCAAGAAAGTATAAACATTCTCCTTTAAGCTGCAGCCTAGGCACTAACCAAAAAGCATGTGTCGTAAGATGCTAATCTTGCTTTGTTTGGCAGCAGCATGTGTCAAAAATTAACTCCTGGAGAGATTCACAACCAGCCCAGCAGATACGGCCAGTTGCTGACCCATACAACAGACTCCTTTTTGTGCCTGAAAAGCAGCTTCTAGAAAATTCCTCTTCAGCCCCCAGATCTTCCTTATTAGCACCTTTTCTATGCCCAAAGGATGCACATTAAAAAATCACTTGACTTAGAGAAACAAAGCTGTAATTTATTTGCTGGTGAGATTCTCAAGCCACAAAAAACAGTGCAGTTGAACAGAAAATGTAATTTCTTCTCTGTCTTTCAGAGTACAAGTGCCAACAGCATTTCAGAAACTAAACTCAAGCCATCACAAAATGTTTTCAGCAGCAGCCAAGCAGGCCCTAGCAGTTAGGGCTTTTACACACTCCAACCAAAATAAAACTCAAACAGCACTGAGTTAATTGAAGGATGAATACAGCCACTGCCCTAGGCAGCAGCGCTAAAACAGATGGGCTACAACTCCATGGTTTCAGGGTAAATATGAGAAGCTGATCCTTGGCTGCAGCAGCACTGGAAGTGTTTTGCAGAAGTCCCTGTGCAGCTGGCAGCAGGAGGGGAAGATGATGCCAGGTAGCTTCTGGAAAGGGGCAACAGGGTGGAGGGTGCAGAAAACACCAAACCATCCCTGTCTATACCATGTGTGCTGAAGAAGTAAGGGGCACACACCAAACATCCTTTGTCGCTCCTACACAAGACCTTAGGATGCCCCTTCTTTCCACAAAGCCTCTTTCCACCCCTCTGCTACCAGGAGCAGTAAGTTAAATGACAATCTGTAATGGGGTGGTGGGCAGGAGCAGGACCTTGATGCAAAGAGCAAGTGTCACATGCGTGGCTACTGCCCATTACATGAGGTCCTGTGGAAACCAACTCACCCCCCCGGCTTCAGGGGGCCACACACAGCTGCCAAAGGCTGCAGAAAACTGCACTTCAGTTGGTGTCAATAAACAACACGGAAAGCTGTGGTCAGGCTTTCTTACCTGGCAAGGAATGTTTTCTTAGAAACAAATACTTTTTCAGCATTTAAGTCCTCCACATGAATACAAAAAGGGAAATGATCCTCTGGCTCAATCCTGTCCTTCCTTCACCTTCCCAAAGCAAAGGGGCAACAAACTATTTCTGACCAAAATATCTTGCACAGACTTACAGAACATTTTTAAAGATATGTCATACAACTTTTTGGAATATTCCTTTTCTCTTAAACAAAACCTCTTACACTGTTATTTTACAAAAAAAGCCGGGGTTTAAAAGTCACTGAATAAATAATGTTAACCCAAACGTAACGTTGCTCTGTTAGTGCCTTAAAACAAAGACATTAATGACAAGAACCTGATGGCACATATGGCCTGGGGCCGTGCAGAAAACACTTAGGGTTTCACAACCAGGGCATCACAGAGTTTCCTTTGTTTATGGGAAGATCCCCGCAGGGCTGAGAACACCCCAGGCAATAAGCACCACATTTCTGCCAATTCCTGAATGTACAATATACTGTATGACACTCAGCAATGATGACTAATACCTCTAGACTGTTATTGAGTCTTTGATGCTACTTTAATGTTATCTTTGGCATATGATTTCCTTTGAATTAAGAAAAAGAAAAATGCTTTGAAAACTTTTAGACATATCAAGGCTCTTCCTAAGACACCATTGCTGTAAGGAGCTTCAGTGCAAGTCTCCAAATAAACCACCACAGATTTTCTCCACCTTCTCCACGTAGGGAAAAGACATCAGACAGGCATCCAGTTTAACATGCTGGCAGATGTTAGAGCTCAGCATGCACCCCAGTGGTGCGCAGACAGCAAATCCTCCCAGCAGAACACCCCCTGCTCTGAACCCAACATGCTGCTGACACAACCCGCCGTGATGGGGAGCTGGAGTGAGGTAGCTGCTAAATGCCAACTAAATCCCAGTCTGACCACAGAGATGAATTACCTCTAGGTCTAAAAAGGAGCTATCGCCAGCTTACATGGTTCCCCTCCTCCAGGAGACGGCAATTTGCAGGCAGAGGTCACAGGCAGCCAGCTCAAGCACACCCAGCTGCTCCCAGGCCAGCCCTGGGAAAGCTGGCACACAAGAAAGGCACTCCACCGCTAAAGCCATCCACCCACAGGGATGTGCCCAAGCTTGTGGGTAGAGGCGACAGCCACCAGCGACAACTCTTCCTACACAAAGTCTTTTACTCCTTTGCCTTGCCCTTTGGCACAGGTAGCTACTACACTCCTCAGTGCCCATAAATTCCAATGCATGTGGTCTTTTAAATGCTTTGGACTTTTAAAATTAAATGATGTTTCAGTTATCTAAGCAAGATAACAGTTCAATGTATTTTCTTCTCTTTTTCAAAGGCATTCCCATCTGGGAGGAGAGCAAGAGCAAAATACAGTCTAAGGGAAAAATGCAAATCCCTGAGAACAGGCACCAATAATGAAAGCATCCCTTCAGTTGCAAGATGGCACCACATCACGCACACTGTGCTCCAGGAATTTTTAATAGGACATTTTATTTTTTATTTGCTCTTTTATCCTCTCATGCTTTTGCTTTTACCACTCCAACAAAGTACAATTAGTTTTCTAATTATTACTGGAGAAAAAATGATTAAGAGAAAGTCAGTGTGAACAATGCCCCAGAAAGCTACACAGGCTAATGGCATTTCTCTGATGTGACCAAGAGGGAGACAAGAAAGCACACTCAGCAAAAGTGAAGGGGGTTAAAGAAGGGCATGCTCTGATAATTACATCAGTCTTGAGGGGGAAAAAAACCGGATCACATTGCCATCCTGTTTCTACAAACGTCTGATCTGGCAACAATAAATTCTGTGGGAATGCTTCTAATGGGGTTGAATGAGAGACCCACTGAAAACAGCCAGAGTTCAATGCCTTTTATGAGCAGGTCTATTATTATTGCCTCTTTATGAATGATGGGAAATTTTAAGAAGTAATATCTTGCTCATCACAAGCACTGCTGCAGTGAAATGAACTCATCCTCTAAGTGATTAGACCAGGCTGCAAATCATTCCTTTCTAGATTTTCATTTAACCAAATCAAGGGAAGCAAGTATTCATTTTTTCTCCTCTTTGCTAGATAGATGGCATATGACTGCATGAGTAATGAGAAATAATTTTTTAAAAAATCCTTTACAGCAAAAAAAAGAAAATTAATCTCAAATTTTAAGGTGAAATTTTCACAGATGCAATGACAACAAGCAAAACACAGCTGTTTTTCTCTAGACAGTAGTTTAATGGAGGAGTGGGGAAATACCCCCTGAAAGCACAGGTAGCTTACTGTTTAAGACAAATTTCCAAACATCTAGTATTATTTCTTAGTGTTGCTGAAAGTATAAAAATTTGGGTCTCAGAGAGATAAAAAGATGACAAGAGCCACCTTGTGGGCATTTAATAAAGACAGAATTTAATGTTGCTTTCTGTTTCCAGGGGGCTATCTCAGTCTCCAGACAACAGGCTGCTGCTGATTTTCAGTAGTACTGGGAACACCACCTTTGCTCTCTAAGAAAAGACAGACACGATGGGAATTGCTTCCTGGCATGGCTCTGCAGGTCAGCTGCAGGTATAACAACTGAGTCAGGCCAAAGGCTGTCTTGTAACCCTCTGATTTACATCACCACCAGGAGTTATGATAGCTCACATATATCCTGAAATGTCCAATTTACACAGCAAACAACTTCCAACTGATGATGTTGTCAAAATCAAATATGCCCCTCTAATTATCTGTTTAAAAGAAAAACAGCCTGTCTTTTTTTTTTTTTTTTTAATTTATTGTGACAAAACTGTCTCTGACTGCAGGCCTGAAGTGCTGGATCAATGACTTTGGCAGTTTCCCATCCTCCCTATGGGTTATTTAAAAGGTCTATTGCAAACTAATTTTGCAAGGTCAAAATTTTCAGAAATAGGCCTTTTCTGGATGAATTACCTCTATTAGATTTAATAGAAAATTTTTCCAAGTATCTTTTAGATCAGTACAGCAAACTCTTGTTTACTGTAAATTCAGAGTAATGTCAGGTAACACAAGCTTGAATACTGTAATCAAATTTTGCTTTTAAATCCAGACTGGTTTTTTGTAGACACTGTTTTGGTCATGGCCAGTGAAGTTCACAAGGAAGGCTGGAGAAATATCTATTGAGGCTATTTGCTCTTATTCCAACCCTGACAAGGGACAATACAGGAGAAAACATCTACCCTTTGACATCTCCTTTCCTATTGTCTCTTCGGCAAATCCTTCTTTGTCTCCTATTTTAAAAGTCTGCCTGCACATAGACAAAGCTCATTTCCCACTGCTTGCTTCACTTCTTCCAAACATTAATAATACTAACAAGGGAACATCAGTTTTACCATTACTTCAAGCCAGTGACAATTGTTATAGTCACAGCCTCACAGCATTCACAAAATTAGTTTTTGTCTTCATTTCTCTAACACATCTAACAGGGAATATTGATTGGAGCTGGATTACACAAATATTCTGAACAGTTACCCTACTAGCGAAAAAGAACAACGTGATACGGTGTAAAAGTATCTTCTAGCTGTAAATTAATCTTCTCCCCTGAATACAATGTCTGTGAAAGTTGAGCAGAAGAGACCCTAAAAAAAGAACAAGCACTTTTGAAATACAACCCCTCCATCCACTGCATAATACCCTAATTTGCTGGATGGGGAGACATGCTTTATCACTGTTTGTTTGGTTGCTTTGAATTGTTTTTCCACACACAACACCAAGATAAGGAATATAAGTTCACTTTCCTGCTCTAAAATATACCTTTAAGTAGTGTTGTAGCTTTACCAAAAGCTAAACCTCAATAAAAGAGCACAAGACTGACTCTGCCACCCTATCCATTGGTAAAAACCTGCTGAGAACTTGTCTGCCCTTGCATTTTAGACCAAGATAGCTGCTGTGCATTCATCAGCCTCCTGGGGTAAGAAAAAACTAAGCCAAACCACCCATTAGCAGCCCAGGCAAAAATCAGAGCCTTCCACAGAAAATTAAGAGCAGATCTGATTTCTGACTGCTGTTATAACTGGCATCAAGACAGACTCACATGTTCCAAAGCATGTCTCTCTGTGGCAGATGTCAAATAGATGTAGCCCCTCCATCCTCAAACTTGACCCATTTAAACTCTTAGACCATCAAGTTATAACGAACCTATTATGATTCCTATTACAAACAGATTTTTCATTTTCTAAAACAGTTGTCAATAACACACACAACTAGCTCAGGCAAAAATCTGGTTTGTATTTACGTCCTTATTTCCAGAACAGATGCAACTACCAAGTGAAGTACCCCTGCCCAGGATCATTATTGTTTTTCATAGTGTCATGAAGGAAAGTCCTAAAAAAAATTATTGGCAGGGTCTGAGACAGGAAATGGAAACAATGTGGAGGGATGCCTTTTCTTTTAATTTGAATTTAAGTTTTTATTCCAAAAGGCATTCTCCAATTGCTGTAAGCTTCTCCCCAGTCTGAAAGATGTACCACTCTTTTCCTACTCTCATATAGAACATCCAAGAGACCTCCAATGAAACGAATTAGGATGTTTCAGGGAGAAAAGCCAAAAACTTCACATTACTTTTGGCAATTCCATGACTCACTATTGTAACTGCAGTCAAAGAACTATGGTGAAAGGTAGTCACCCAACAGCACCTCCCCATTTATCGCATTACAACCATCTTTTTCATAATGTTTTCCTCCTTGGCAGGCTCATCTGCTGCACTAGGCAGGAACCAGACAAAGAAGAGAGAGCAGGACCAGTCCATGGAGAACCTGTGCTCTGGGTGCATTCCTGCACCACCCAGCACACTGTGGGGCTGGAGCAGCAGCCAAACGGTCTCAGAGGTGCTTTAGCAGCTCTGCAAGCACTGAGAGGTTTTCTGTGTGGGGTTCTCATTTGTCCTCAGTTCCTTCTGTGCTTGGGAGGAGAAAAGCAGGTCAGCAGAGCTGCGAACAGGCTGCTGAGATCATGGAAGCAGAGCTGAACAAAGGTTTGCTACTGCCCTGAAAGAATGGAAGAAATAGCTGGAAAGCTTGATGTGATCAATGTTCAGAGATAACCTCCAAGTCCTTTTTCAGGTAACTCCATATGTTTCTTTCCCCCTACAGGAGATTAATTCAGATGGTTTTCTTGTCTCTGTTTTGAAATTGTTTTCTTTCTCCTTTTTTCCCACTAATTAGAAGAAAGACGAATTGGTCCACAAATAATGGAAACCTGAGTTATTAGCTCTCATGTTATCATGGCAGTACATTAAACAGGTTTCCAACAATTATTAGCTACATTTCTAGGATATCAAAGCATCCTTACTGGAACTAAGATCCCATGGAGTGTCCACAAGTGAAAAGCAGACTTAGTCTTACATAATAAGACATCTAAACAGAAAATAGTGGCTGGCGAGAGAAGCAGAGGCCCTCCTATAGATCAAAGAAAGATCAGTATCTCTATTCCCAAGTCTTGCTAACCCAGTATTCCCCCAGCCAGCATTGTCTCTCTGGATAACAGCTTTTTTGGTGCCTTCAGCTCCACTTTGACTTTATAAAATGTACCCTATTGTGGCAATTGACAGCACAGGAAAACACATACAGACAGATGCAAGGATAGTGATAGGATGTGACAGACCAAAAATCCATTTTATAATTTAAAAATGGTCCTGGCCTGACTACATGGCTTGGTGAGAACTACTGTGAGGCAGAACGTTGCAAGCAATTGTCAGAGACTCTGATACACAGGATTTCTGTACAGAAAGAAGGGCAAATGCTAAGACAGCTCTAAGACACAGCAAGCCCTGCCTGTGTCTTCCTCAGCTGCTCTTGCACAGCAGTGGGAGAAGGAAGATGCCAGTTTTTTACATTTAAAAGTCATGACTACCAGCAGCACCCCACCAAAAAAGCAATAAAAAAAGATCTTTCTGCTTCTCACAGACCTTTCTAAGTGACAAGAAAGCTCAACAAGCAGAGTTAGCCAGAGTGAGCTCTCCCCCTGGCAGAGCAGTCTGCAACTCACCCATCTCAGAGGCTGCTTGGGAGGCATCTCCCAAGTTCCTGTCCCAGGAGTTCTGCGTGCTCTGTCCCACCCTGGGGTTCATCTCGCTTTGGGACAGCTGTGACACAGGGGCTACGGTTCAGCTCCTGCTAATTCTGAGCCTGCAAAAGCGCAAGTCGAGACAAAATCCTCGTCTTTGGTCTAATGCAGCTGGAGGTGGATTGGGGTGGGGTATCTTCTTATATGGTACAGCTTCAACAAAGGCTAAGGAATAAGAAATGCTCCATCGAGTTACTGCTGTGCTTGCTGCTCTGCCACCTTGGAGGGGTGCACAAGGATGCTGGGAGGGGACTGTGACCACATCTTGCTTTGACATGGCATTGGAGAGATACATAGGTCAGCCAGGAGCTCCTTGAGCACCACAACACAGCACCAGCACAGCTATGGGCATATGAGCTCACCACTGGAAACAAATGCTGTGACAAGCTTCCTCTCCTCCTGCTTCTATTAAACCAGTGAAGATTTTTGTCAACATTTGTTAAGTCCCATTTATAAATATACTAAAAAAAAAAACCCAAAAAACCAAACCAAACCAAAAACAAAAAAAAACCCAAAAGGAACCAGAAGAATTAATTGCTGTGTCAAAATCAAGCTGTCTTTATTGGAAGGATATACCCATGTATACATGTTCTGCCTGTAAGGCAGAGGTGAGGAAGAAGTACATCCTGTATAGGTGTTTTTTTGTAGGCTGCTTTTTTTAAATGAAAAACGATCCAAGATTGTACTGAAACATTGCATCCAGATTCACATGGAAACCATAAAGCACAGCTGAAAAACACTGGAAGACTGGCCCTACCAAATAATGATCAGTGACTTCTATAGTCTGTAGACTACTCTGTAGTCTATACTACTCTATAGTCTGTATACGGATCAGATACTAATTCAGCATTGAGGAGACTGACTTGTACCCTGCCAATGCGAGCACAAGGAATGGTCAGGTACTGTACTAATGCACTGGGGCTGTTTTTCAGAACTGTTCTGCTTTTTCCACAGTCCCCTATTTACACCACACAATAAATATTTTAGTCTCTCCTTATCCATTGCTGCAGCAGTACTCTAAAATTTCCGACATTAAATACTTTACCGTGAGGGTGCTGAGGCACTGGAACATGTTGCCCAGAGAAGCTGTGACTGCCCCACCTCTGAAAGTGTTCAAGGCCAGGTAGGACAGAGCTCTGATCTAGTGGCAGGTGTCCCTGCCCATAGCAAGGGGTGTAGGAACTAGATGACCTTTAAGGTCCCTTCCAACTGAAACCCCTCTGTGATTCTATGACGCTCTATTGTACTTGCTATGTAATTTAAATGGTTGCAGTTGTGGTTCTCTAGCTGTGGTAGCACACCACAATGCAGTGGGCAACAAAACGATTCTAGTGTTTAGGAAGCAGAGTTTTACCTTTACTTTTAGAGTGAAATTTCACACAAGCAAGCTGCCTTGGGAGATTCAGTTTTTGATCAAGATCAGAATACATGTATTTTTATTTCAGCTTCTTCAATGGCAAGACTTCTCTTGCAACAAAGGAAGCAAAAAGGAGATGGAGATGAGGACTGTAGCAGAGAGGAAATCACCACTTCCCATCAGCACCAGGAGTATCCAGACCCAACCATGTGATGTTTTCAGCAGAGCCAGATCCTGCCACCTGCTCCAAAGCTTGACGTGACAGTGGGCTTCCTTGCAGAACTGACAGAGGCCAAAAGGAAGTTACCTGCTCGCTGTGAGCAGGAAGGTCTAGCCTGCAGCTTCTTCAGAGGCCCACAACCAGAGGATGCAGTTTTCCTAATGCATTCTCCCAAGGGACTAAGATTCAGTCACATGAAAAACAGACCACTTTATCACATCCTGTCAGCATTAACAATATTTTAACCAAAAGCAAACCAGCCTTCCATGATGCTTATCACAGAACTGCTAATAAAGTCACAAAAATAAATTCAGGTATGAATATATCAAAATAGATCATGGAAATTAGACTCACACAGGAATAAATAGAATTTTATGAGCACGATTTCCAGCAACTGTGAAATCATTTCATAGATACCATTTTCATTTTATATACCTTTTTCATTCGGAGTGCTGTAAAAGTCAAATGTCAGCCAATTTTTACACATTCACAGAGGCTGCTGCACACATAGCAATACTATTGGCTTCCCAGCTAGGTGTGACCAACATTCCTCCCTCCCCCGATTAGAATCAGGACATTGACCAACCACTCACTCTACACACAGCCAAACCCTCAGAACAGCATGGAGAACTGCAGGAACTCTTCCCAGCTTCTTCTTGGGCATGGCCAGCGAGGGTGCTTGAGGCCCAGATGTCATACAATTACAAAGTCCTAGCTATATTGTTAAATGCTTTAGAAGACCAAACATTTCAGAGACTTTAAATGGCATTTTTCCTTGTTTCAACACAGACTCAAAAAAGCAAAATCTAGAGGATTTTTAATTTTCCGCTATCATTTGCGAAGAGTTACAAGACAGATACAATCCATGCCACTGAAAGAATAACCAAGCCAGTTTATGATTTTATCAGGGAGAAGGAAGCATCTCACATTCTGCTAATAACCACAAAAGTGCCCTTGGGCCAGGTCTCGGGTCTGTTTTGTTTCATTTGTGTGCAGAACTGTACAATCTCTGTCCACAGGGTGGAGCAGCTCAGTAGCCTGAGCTGTGGATGCTACACCCCACGTTCAGAAAACAAGAATTGTCCAACAATGCACATTCAGCTTAGACTGCACAGAGCAGTTACCTGTGTCTGCATCCCTGGGGAAACCTGATTAATCTGCCTTTATTCAACAAAAATAGCGTGAGTCTTCCTCAAGGCTTGTACTGGCTTTATGCTTTGAGCTTACTGATTAAAGCAGTATTTAAATTATGACTGTAGTACTGCCACTGAGAGTAAACACAATCTTTTCTTGACACTGAGATGTGCTTTCTATCAATGGAAAACTTTTCGTACACCTAAAAAACCAGTTAAGATCTCTTGGAGAGACTTAGTGAGGGAATAAAGTGACAAAGCAAAAAGCATCAGCTGAGCCCAAAACAAATAGAAGAAACCCCACATTTACACCTGAAACACCAGTCCTTGGCTGATGTGAAGCATGCATTAGGAAAGCTGGGGAACTCTTCCTAGATCCTCACATCCAGAGTGTCTTTCACTCCAACATAATCAGAAGAGATTCTGTGTTACACAGACTGTCTCCATTCTTAGTGGATCTGGGGGCATCATGGAGGAAAGGGATGCGATTGTTCAAGGATGTCCCTGAGCTGATGATAGCACAAGAGAATCTCCTTTCTAAAATTTTTAAATTTTTAAATCTCACCTTAATTCATTACTTGAGCACACAATTGGGCACATCCTTCCCAGATGCAGCAACAACCCTCAAACTTCTGATTTCTTTAGATTCTTATACAATACTCACAATTGAAAGGAAATACAATTTTATACTAGTCACTGTGTGAAGCATGCTTCTAAGCACTAAGCTGAGAAGCCATGACTCAAGTTTTTTCATCCTTGTCTATACTGTTAGCGTCACTTCTCTGATATTTTGATCAATTTGTACCAACTTACTAGTTAATAGATCCTATACAGGTTTTTATTTTGATTGCATTGCTGTCAAAACCTTTTCAAGCCTGCTCTCCTTATTTTTTTCATTAGGTTCTATAAATCATGAAAGACTAGCCCAGCACCTAGGAGAAGATATTTTTAGGACTCTCAGCACTTGAATACTTTTCCTCCCAGAGGCATGAATGGGAGTTGGAAGGTCTAGTTTCTCTCTAAAATGGTTTCAATTTTTAACAAATCACCTTCATTTTTAAATCCTGTTAAAAAAACCCCAAACCTAAACATTGTACTAATATTCCTAAATTGTTTCATCTAATTAGACTACTTGTAGTTCCCATTGTGACTAGATGTTAAATTGCTTAAATGTCCTCTAAAATTAGCTTGGTATCAGTCAGTACTGAATGAAGCCCAAGTATTTTAAGCAAGGGCTAACCACTTCAAGAGAATCTATTGCCACCAGGTTAAAAAGGTCACTTTGAATTCACTGCTTTTCTGGTGAAAAAGACCCAGCACAGGCAGTGCCACACAGGATATGTATTCACTTTGTTGCTTATCTTATGCTCTGAAAGTTTTCAAAGTTCTTTACACTTTTTTTTTTTTTTTGGCCTAGAAGCATCTAGTACCTGCCTACAGGTACTGTTCCTATAGCATCCTACATTTATGTTCCCTGTAGTGACAAAAGCCCTATTATAAATGTCCCAATTCCATGAACAACCATTACCTACATCAGTTAAGGATCATATTCAGAGAACACTTTTCTGGTATGACTGGACTCTTTAGTTAAGGGTCTCTGTCAGTAAACTTTACCAACACAGGTAACCACAAGTTTTAAGCATAGTTCAGAGCCACATATATAAATATAGAGAAGAACTTGAATTGTAGGCAGTCTGTTTATTTCCTGTTCTTAGAAGGCTCTGCACACAAGACAAGAAACAAACAGATTAATTTTTGTGTATTCCTTATCCTACAGAGAATCTGCAGCATTACCTGTTGTGAGCCATTTTTAGAGGAACACTTACTTTTATGTACCTGTGCTAACCAAGCACTCTAAAATTTAATGCCCTTTCCCAAGCAAACAAAAAATTTATTTAGAGGAAAATTTCTCTCTTTAAGACAGACACATTAGAAAATATGTGCTTGAACCAATATAAGCATATCTTACCTTTTGAAGCAGCCATGAGTCAGTAAGTACAGTTTGCATGGAGAACAGTAATCACAGATGCATAGAACTTGAAATAGTAATTTGTTAATTAGTATTTCAAGTATGGAACAACTTATTTTAAAAGGCTCACTTCATACCTGTAGTAGTAAATAGAGTCATAGAAAATTAATTCTGTTCAGTATGACATCAGAGCTCACAGCCATGGAAGCAATTATGTGAAGTGAGCAAATTAATATTTATGTGCTCTTTTAGAAATGTATGGACACCTGAAATGGAGGTATCATTGGCTTCTTTGTCCCTGCCCTTTCTGCCTGTAGCAGTGTGTTGCTCATTTCTTTCATTCTGGTATTTTCCCTATAGATTTCTCTAAAAACTGCCCTTGTTCATCATCTTGTAAAACCGTATCTGTCATGCTGACTACAGCTCTGTCTGTAATCCCATTCATCTGTAGCCACTCATCAGAGTGCAAGCACTTCGAAGATTAAAAGAGAATTGCTTCACTTCTCATTTCTTAACCACCAATACTCAGGGATGAGTTTTCATCCATTGGCAGGCTGTGAGCAAGAAGGCAAGAGCATGAATAACTAATGACAAATATGTCCATGAAGATCTCTCCTGGCTGTTTTGAAATGTCTTCCTTTGTTCACAGAAGAGAGTTGATGAGCAAATAAATGAACAGGAAGGGAATTCATAAAAGACAAGGACAACTCACAAGCACTTAACATAACAAAACTATTTTTCTTTCAAAGTACAGTGTTGACTTTCTTTAAGCACTTTTCAGGATATTCAAAGACATAAGCAAACAGTGGGATAACTTAATACTTCCCCTCCTTTTCCCTCTACATTGTTTGTTATATTTCCAATAGTTGAGTCATCCAAGTGGAATGACAGCACACACCTCAGCCGTGTCCCTGTGCAGTCTCACATCTTAGGGTATTAACAGATGGCTTTAGGAAGTCTAGCCATAGAAACGTGACTGATTGCTCTTCCTGTCACTAGGAAGCTGCTACCCTGCAGGGATTCAGCACAGCGGGACTGGTGGGTATCCCTGAGCCACCTCTCTGCTAAACCAGCAAGTGGCTTCAACCCAGCTCCCCAAAGGCTGGGCATGCAGCCACCGGACTTTGTGCTGAGATGGCAGAGAAGGACACTGGCTTCAACACCATTCCAGCTGCTGCATCAGGCAGGAAGAAATAGAGAGAAAAAGGAGGCTACACCTGTAACCACCACAACATGACTGTGCTGTAGGAGGAAAAACAGCACTAGAACTGGACATCTGCTCAAGTTCCAGACATTTACACACACTGTATGTGAAAATGTGCACTTTGTGTGGACTAAGATGTTTTTAAAATCCCCACCAACTCTTAATAAGCAATTCACATGGATATCAAACCTATTGCATCTGTTATTTGCAACAAACAAAAGGATCAGACAGCAATTTTTTTTTTCCACTTCTCAGAGAAACTGACTGTCTTCCAGTCTTTTGCTGATGCAGTCCATGTGCAGAATCTGCTTTCCACTGTTAGATCAAACTTGTATTGCAAGTGCTTGGCCACTGGAACACAGACTGAATGTACTGGTGAAACCCTACTGCCCCTACTGTGGTACCCTACTGGTACCACAAAAGGCACAGCACATATGGGTGACCACCTGTGGTCACAACAGGCTGCTTCTGCCTCTGTAACTTTATCACATAATCACTGAATATCCTGAGTTGCAAGGGACCCAAAAGGATCATGGAGTCCAAGTTCTGGTCCTGCACAGGCCAAAATCACACCATATGTCTGTGAGTGTTAACTCTGTGTAACTATGAACCCTGCTGGTTTGCCTGAAGTAGCCCATATGATTGAGGTAACAGAGGTATGTTTCCAGCTAAAAACTTCCAGGCTCTCCCCTTGCTGACCGCTTCCAACAGGGGCTGCTCTTCCTCTTCCCATCTGTGGCGCAGCTGAACTCCTCTTTCCCATAACCCACACCACAAACAGACTCATCATCTGTACCACTGCACCAGGGGAACATGGGCAGCCCCCTATCTGTCTTCCATACAGCCAGCTGTCAGCACAGGATATCTTGGAAGGTCGTGAGTGAGAGGCAATGACAAGATGAATAAAAGAATTTCAAAATAACTAAAACTGAGAAAGTGAAGAGTCTTAATGTTTTTCTCCCTTGTACTTTATTGTTGCATCATAATCTTGCCAATAAGCTGTAACTGAAAAGGTTAGGTAAGTCAGGAGGTACATAAAGCCCAAGGGTAACAGCCTTGTTTTGTAGCAGAAAAATGCTGTTAATACTAAAAACTCTTTTCACAACTAACTTTCCCAAGAGTCTCAAGGTGCCACCTCAAAGGTGCAAACTGCAGACAGTACTCCTGTGGCAACGTGGGGCTGCTCTGAGGACAATGGCAAAGGGCAACCTCCAACAGGACCTGACTTTCAACTGCCTGGTAAGTGTGTGTCCCTGTTAATCCAGGATCTGCAACAATGTCACCCTGATCTCTAGGCCAGTCCTCTTCTAGTAGCGTCTTTGGACTATGCACCAAGAGAGTCATAAAACACTCCCAAGAGTGTGGAGAAACCACATTATGACATTTCCCAACTCTCTCCTCTCCCTGGCTGTGCTCACACAAGTACACGCTAATTGAAAGGGGCCCAGGAAACTTGGTGAATTTTCTCCCCCCCCCAAGTTGACATGGCAATTTATCTCAAATTTTACATGCTTTTGGAGCACAACTTATTAGAAAGCAACCTGAGAATGCTGAAATTTGGTTCAGTGTGATATATCATTATGGGCTAGGGAAAATAAAAATGCAATATTGCACCTAGAATTTATGAGAGTGAGCAGAACCAAAGAAACCACTCCCCTGAGACCTGTCTGCTCAGGACAATTTTACCAGATTAAGATAGATGCGAATTTAAAATTGTAAAATTACAGCTGCTTAAGGCCTTAAAACAGATACATTAATTCAGACATTTATTTTGCCTTTCCTCAGATTCGCTGACATTGCTTTGGTAGGGGGTTGTGTTGAAACAAAAAAAAGCCCACTCTTTTGTATATTTTTAATGGTTTACTATGGGTCAGCTCCGGCACAGTAACTGAAAATGCAACTATCCACCGGCAGCCAAAATTCAAAATAAAGGCTGAACACTGTTCCTGAAGCTCAAAGCAAGCATGTTGTAGTCTGTCTTTGTTATGTGCTGAGACAAAGTGTGGCAAGCTACCTCAGCTCAGAGGACTCACAGCAACACAGTAAGCTGTGCTAGCTCAACCATAAATTAATCACAACCACATCTGCAAACATATTGCACTCCCTTACATTTCTGCATTTACACAACTCACACTCTCACATTCATAGTTTAAGACGTGCTCTAAAGCTTTTACATTTGTGAAAGGCACCACATTCATTTGTTGATGCACATGAGCCATATTTGTTGCATTGTTTTAGCGTTACTTTTTGTTTTCTTAAAAGGGTGCAACCCTGAGGTTTTACCATCAGCAAGATAATGTTTAAAAACTAGACAGACACAGCAGAGCGCCCCACTCTATCTTCTCTTGACTCATTAACATGTATCAATGTCATTTACTGTAACAACAGATGTGATAACACAAAAAACATCAAGTTACTTTGTAACACAAATTTGTATTAATAGAACATGTCATGCAGTCGATCAAACACACACAAATTAGAAAAGAATCACATAAGTTTAAAAAAAAGGGTACCTGATATAGGAATGCCACTTCCTTTAAAAGCTAAAATGAAAATATTCTTAATTTTTGCAAAGATTGTAATGACACTCAGCATGGAGAATGTGTGTATTTCAGCCTAAAAGTTTTTTTCTGTTAGGGACAACTACAATATTTACCTCCAGTGCCAGCGCAACAAACTACATGTTTTCTAACAATCTAATTTAAAATGATACAATGTAACATGCACAGAGGTGGTTTTAAAACCACCGATCTGCCATTTGATTTCTGTGTTCACTTTCACTTCTCAGTTAAAGAGCTTGATCCTCACCCCTGCACCTGACAACCTGCAGGGCCCCCCCACCTGCACCTCCTGAAGTCCCGAGAACTCAGTGACAAGATCAGGCCTATAATGACAGAGACAGTTTACTGTGACCTATGAACCTTTTGCATCCTGAAAAACTCGAGCAGGAAATATAAATATGGGAGACAGCACTGTAGCTAAATCCAATACAGCACAGATTTTATTTGCAGAGAGCTATCTTGTAACATGTGCTAATCTCGTTTTTAGATGGGGCTCAATATGCTACAATAATATAGCAGGTGTCAATTTTTAAGAAAACAAAAAAAACCTGGTTTTATTCTTTTAAGAAATTGTACCAGTGCAGGAATCAGGAGATGAATGAAAGCAAGCCGTTTGTTTACATATGAAATAAAATCCACAGTCTAAACACTATGAACAGACTTTGCATCCTCAGTTAAACCTATTCACTAGAAATCACTTGTGGTGCACGAGCTTCTTTCAAGAAGGGGTATCCCGATTATCCTGTTAACTCTGTACTGACCTTAGTTATACTAATTTCTGCTTTCCTTTGCATTGCTGCAGTAACCTAATGTTGCCAAACACAATTTGAAGCCTTTTTTTTTATTGTTTGCCCGCTGTAAATTGCACATGTTAAGCATAAGCAAGCCTTATTTAAAAACGTTACTTAAGAGAACCCACATGTTCAACAGTTTGAACGAGAGTTTTCTCAAGCCGGTTCCCACCACGCCGTCCCAGGCTGTGAAGCACGGCCAGAGCAGCACTCCCAAAACCTCCTTTCCCGGACCTGCCCGCGGCAGGAAGGCACCGGCTCACCGCGGGGAGCTGCGCCCGGTGTGCCCCGACGCTCCCGGGGGTCCCCCCGAGCCGGCCCGCGGCTCCGCCGCGCAGCCCCTCGGCTGCCGGGGCTTCCCGAGGCGCCCTAACTTTCCCCCGCCCGTGGCAGCCGAGCCCCGGCCGGGCCGGCGTGGGGCTGCCCCGGCGGGGCGTTATTCCCGCAGCCCCGGCCCGGCCCTGCGGGGCGGCGCCCACGCCCAGGCACTGCGCGCCGCAGACAATGGGGGCGGCAGCCCCGCGCCCGCCGGGCCGAGGCGGCGGCGCTTTACTCACCGAACAAGGTCAGAGCCATCGCGGCGGCGGGGCGGGCCCGGGGGGCGGCGGGGGCTGGCCGGGCGGTGCGGCGCTGGCATTGGCGCGGCGGCAGCTCTCGCATCAGCGGCGGGGCGCGCCTGCAACACAAGTTGGGCGCGGGGCTGTCAGCGCGCCCCGCGGCACCGGCGGCCGCTGCCACTTGCTGCCGCGGGGCGGGGCGGGCCGAAGCCCGCAGGGGAGGGGAGGGGAGGGCAGGGCCGGGCCGGGGGAAGGTGGCGGGGGAAGGTGGCCGGGGACTCGCGGCACCGGGGGCAGCCCGCGCCCGCCCCCCGCCCGCTACTCACGCTGCGTCCCGCCGCCTCGGGGAGCCATCTTGCGCCGCGCACAGCCCGCCTCCGCCCGCCGCGGCCGCCGGGACGGTTCCCATGGCAACGCGGCCGCCCCGCCGCCGGGCACAAAGGGAAGCGCGTCCGCTCCCGCGGGACGGCCGGCGGGGAGCCCCGGGCCCATCCCCGCGAGCGGCTCCGGCTCGGCCCTCGGGCACCGCTGGGGCCGTCCCGGGCACCGCTGCTCCTCTGAGGAGATGCCCTGTGGAAAGCAACGCTCCCCCGGCCGGTGTCTCCTCAGCCGTGACAGGACAGGGCTGCGCCTGCCTGGTCCGGCGGAGGAGCCAACGGTCCTGTGAAAAACATGACTCTTTTCAAAGCGAGGGGGAAAATTCCATTTAAATGCCAGCAAGCATGAAGAGAGCAAACCCACAGATTTCCCCTCAAAATATTTCGTGTGAGAAATTTCACTCAGCCCAGCTGTCATCGTTTTTCGCTGTCCAGGACTGTAAATTTCAGCGCTAAAAGCAATTGATTGAAAATACAACACCGCTCCTGGTGTAACTCTCTTGTGCAGCTTGCATTTTTAACCCGAAAGCAGACACCACAGAGGTTGGCGAGTACTCGGCAGCCCCCCGGCAGGGTGGCCAGCCCGTGTCTCCTGGCGGTAGAGCAGCTCCCCACCCGCAGGGATCGCTTCCCCTCTCAGGTGCGAGTTGTGCGCGCCGAGAATTCAAATCCAGCCCCAGCACAATCCCCGCAAATTTAATCCGCTACAGCTGTACGAATCCACCGCCTTCAGCAGAGACTTCGGAGATCTCAGCCAGGGCAAGCAGGCTTTGCAGGTGTCGTGGTGGACGCCATGGAGCCTGTTCTACCTTCTCCTGGGGCACTGGGGTGGCGGGCGTGCAGTGGGAAGCCTGCCTTTAAGGGAAGGCTTTTGACAGAGAAGAGCCTGAAGGAAGAAAAGCATCTACATAGGCTGCAATTAGTGGTTCCAGTTCTGTGAACGCAGCTCAGGGTCAGCAATGACTGAAACACCTTTCCTTCTACAAGGCAACTAAAGCATAAAGGTCTGTCTTAAAAAATAGATGGTGTAGGCAGTTAGCTGCACTCAGGTTTTCATGCTCAAAATTCTACCTAATCTTTGTTGTAGAGAACCAAAGGAAAAGATTGTGAGAGTTTTTAGTATTTCTAAATATTCTTTAAGAAAAAAACATGTCATTTGTTATTTGTCAAATATTTCAAAACATAGGTTTTTTTGTTGATATACTTTACTTAGTGTGCAAAGTTAAAAAAAATAAATGGAGAGTGGTTGTTTCCTTCTTTTTATTCCTCCCAAAATTAATTCTAGCATGATGGACCGAATTTCACAAAACTTTTTCATTTTGCATGTATAAAGTGCAAAAGTTTACTGAGCAGATGGATTACCAAGAAACAATATTTTAATCACAGAGCTAGAAGAAGGTTAAAAATATATGAAAATGGGTTTGGAATAAAGCAACACAAAATATCTTTGCAATTCTGCCTGCATGATTTGACCTTTGTGTGTACGGAGTGTTTTCCTTGGCTTTTTGGAAATAAGTTGGATCTTCAGATTTTTTTCCCCTTGCATTTCCTGGAATTAAATCTCAAGCTTTCATTCCAGCTTCCTTCAATTAAATGGTCAACTTTTACTCTTCCACTACTCCCAAAGCTTTTTTGCTAACTATTCAACTGGATGTTTACATTAAAAATGCTTTCCTGTTCAGAGTGTAAATCTATTTTTCATAATAGGCAGTATCAATACTACAGTTAAGATCAGTCTGAGTGATTTGATTAGTCATTTCAATTGTCTAATAATGCCTTTGCTAGTAGTGCAGTTATTGCTAAAACCTAGGGAAGCGTGTTGGTCATTTCGCAGTTAGTTACTGGAGCTGTATTTTACTGTGCCTGGAAGAGTAGCCCATCAGAGTTTTCAAAACAGAGCTCAATCGTTATTTCTGATTAGATTCTTTGCTTGGCTTAGGAGGATGTTTTGGCCCCAGCTCCAGCAGCTTTCAGGAACAGCAGCAGCTTTTGGAAGGACTTCACCGTCAGGCTCCTATCCAGAGCCCTCACAGGTGTTGGCAAGTGACGGGCCAGCATGGAGTGTGCCCGAACACAGTATGTGCCATGTAACCCAGGGCAGCTCTGGCTTTTACAGGGGCTGATAGCCTCATCACAGAGGGAGGAAATCAAGGGTGCAAAGCAGAAAAAAAATTAGCCCGAAATTCACTAGGCGGAGGCCCCTGCCACCATATCCTGCTTTTGAATGGACCTGAAATCCTCATGGAGATTTCTGTTTAACAACAATATTATCTTAAAATTACGTAATGCCTTATCAAGCCAGCACATCTCATGCTCAAGTGATAACAATGATTTAACTACAACTCTGGGAATTTCATTAGCAAAGAGCTGGAGCTCCCCAAGCACCAGCCCTGTCGCTGTGCACGGGGACCAAGGGAGGAAATGCAGATGCTCGGGAGCAGCCGGCACACAGCTCCCACCTGGCCCTCTTCAGCCAGAGGGGCTGCTCCTTCCGAGACACCCCAGCTCACAGGTTTGCTCTTTCGCAGGGGAGAGCACAAAAGAGAATCCCGGTGTGCGCGACCTTGGTTTAAATGGCAGCAAGGATGAGCTTGGTGTTTTGTTCCCCTGGTTCTCTAGCCCTTGAAAAGCCCTCCCTTGCAAAACTGGCTTGTTAGCATTGCTTTGTGTAGCAAAGGTGCTATTAGATTTGCCACCTGGTAGGAATATTTGAGGGTGATTTACAAAGTGCACCTCAAGGATAAAGGCTCCAGAAGAGAAATACGTGTGTGACATGCTATTTTCTGGCCTTCTCATTGTCCTTCAGAGGTTTCTTGCCTCATCTCTCAAACCTCAAAGTTCTTTAGGAACTGCAGTCAGTTACTACAGCTTCATTATTCATGTCAAATTTCATCACTAGGATTTGGGGTTGGTTTCTAGTGTTTAGGGGTTTTTTTTTATTTTGGCCCCTCTGCTTTTGCTGTCTTGCTCTGGGTGCTGAGCACTGTGGGACCAGTGGCCCATTTTCCAGTGGCTTTTCTGTGATCCATCACCTTGTCTGAGAGTCTGGTACAAAACTGATTCTAATTACTTGACATTCTTCAAACCTTAACTAATTCACCAATCATATAGTGATAAATGAGACTTTAAAATTAATCACTGACATTTTTAAAGATTTATACACAACTGTAAAAACAGGTTCCCAGCTAGTAAATATAATGTTGTGTGAAGGAAAAGAAAACCCAACCCACCATAAATTAAAGCTGTCCTGTATTAATGGGAAGCAGTAAAAGTAAAGACATGGTGAGATGTCACCTGATGAATAGGGGTAGCATCTTATCACAGTTAGTGCCTCCCTGCTACAGATCCTCTTGACAGCAGGAAAAAAGCATTGGTAGAAGCCTTATCACGTACAGAATTTAATTTAGCTTATAATATGTAATTGCTGGGAGTTCGTGGGGCAGGCAGGGAAGTGGCCAAGGGCTGCCTTACTGAGCAGATTTGGAGTTCACAGTTTTTGCAATGGAACATTTACTCCTTGGAAAACAGCAAGGCAGATTTCTACCACTTGTTCAGTAAGGTAAATTCAATTATTTTAGCTAGTTTAAAAGTAATCAATAAAAAGTTTGAAGGCTGACTACCAAGCTTGCTAATTATAATATTTATATAGATGACAGTTATTTCAACATAACATCCAGCCTATCAGCAAACCCAGAACTACCATTGCACATTGCCAGCATTTTGGATAATCTTTCTCCCTTTGATGAGAGAAGTGCCATTTGAGCCTGCCTTTTGGATGCTGCTGTTGTTCATTATTAATGGCAAAGTCATTTAAAAAACCCAATATTACCAAACACTGCACAGGCATAGAGGGAGAGAGAATCCTGCATCAACTGCAGCAGCTATGAACAACCTTCGCAAATCAGACATAATCAGTGTTTTACTAGGATTTATGCTAGTCTGTAGATTTTGGAGATAATTTTTTTTCTTTTATCTACAGGGTACAGACTAGCAAAGTAACAGTTACTAGAAGGAGCTTGCACCTTGAATTTTATGATCATTGCTAAAGAAAGTGAGATACGCATAACATCTACCACAGCTCCTGTTTTAAATCACAGAATCACAGCTACCACATTAGAAACTCACATTTGGCATCCTATCATGATCTAGCACTATGTCCCATAACAACTTAGAGCAGTTTGGTACACAGTGGATGGTGTACATCAGTGAAATGAAAAATGGGCTTAACACACCTGCTTTTGGTTCTCTGGGTCATGAAAAAATATTTGACAGAAATAGGTGACAATGACAGCCTTTAGAGGTGGATTTTTTTCGGGTTACAGTAGAAGTGAATGCCACAAGATCTAAGGGGAAGAGCACACAAGAACAGTCTTATTTTTAAAACTAAACTAATGGTGTTTGCTTGAAGTCTAAAGAATGTGCTGTGTTTAGACTGATGTTACAAGACATTGTGCCATTTTTGAATGGAACTGCATCAGAGGAAAAAAGCTCCCTCTTGCCTATGTTTCCTGAACAAAGTCCTCCGTGAAAGAACTCTTAAGGAACTTTGCGTCATGACTCTGCTTAATTGGATTTCCAAGATGTGCATAAATGTGGTGAGAATTACATCATGAACAAGTACTATGGATAGGATATAGTTGATGCTACCTATATTATCTTGGCAAAATCATATGATCTTAAACTTTGATGCTGACATGCACGGCATTTCTCTTGCAGCAGGTTCCAGGTGATGTTTAGAGCTAATAATATCAAAACTATTTATAATTGCAAAAGGGGCTTTTTTTTTTTTTTCATTTGCAGTTGCTCTGAATGCATTTGAACACTAGACTTTTTATGAGCTTTCTTATTGCTCATGTGCACACTTACTGGCATATCCCCTAAGCATAGACTCCTAATGTGAAATCAGCTAGTAACAAAATTATTAAAATACTAGGAAATTTCAAAATTGCTCGCACTTTTGCTCAGATATAAGAGCTACATACTCTTAAGTTACATTTTCTAAGAGTCCTGTGTAAGAAACACAATATGGTTTTGATTTCTTGTTTTATTAAGTGAAATGAACAGGCTAATTAAAGAAATTCCAGGAAGTTTCTGCTTTCTGTCTGCTAGGGACAAGCCTCAAGTGTCAAAGGAGATAATACTGATGGCTATAAAACACCCAAGTGTGTTTATACTGGCTGTAAAATGCAGCTTATACCTTCTATTTAATTTTCATAATATTTTGTTTTATACCATGCTTAGAAATTCATATTAAGCATTAGTTGAAGTGGTGCTTGTATGTATTTGGAAAAAAGCTTGGTAATTGCAAATTAAAAAACAGAAGGCAAGCCACTGGCAAAGCAGTCAGGAATAAACTGTTACGACTATAATTTCCTCCACAAACACTAAAAACCAAGAACAAGCTAGCCATCAAAAAAAAAAAAATCTGCAAGATACTTCTAGTCCCATCTTTGAAAATGTCTTTAACCCTGAGTGATGATCTCCTACTTGAAGCCGTAAGCTGTGCCGCAGAACTGGCAGTGGCTCTGCATGCAAGTAGTTGAGGCTTCTAGAACTACTGGCTCCAATTCTAGATCCCCTGGATGGATGTGAGGAATTTTTAAAGAAATTGAACCTTCTCATAACAATTCAGCAATTCTGAAGTGCTGTATAGAACCGACATACTCTTGGTGCAGTTATTGGATATTCTGATATCAGTCCCTCCAAGTAATTTCTACATTCTTAGAGAAGCCAATGTATGTGTTACTGAAGCCAGTCAAAAATATAGTTTTTAATGAGGGTATTAGCCATCTCATGCAACCTGCTTCTCAGACAGAGTTGCACCTTCTAGAATATTTAGGGTTCTGGGAGCTAATGTCCATGATTTAGATCACATGAAACATCTAAGGGTATTTTAAGGCTCAGTAATGCACTTTACATGAACAAGGATGTGTGGGCCCTGGTAAGGCAAACTGTGTCAGATTTAAAGTTGAATTTTATGTAATAGTTTAGAAAAACAAGTAAGAAATTAAGTCTAGAAACATTCTGATAATTTCCTGCTCTATTCTACTTGCAATCAAGTTATCAAGGGCCTTTGTAGAATGAAATTTAATGACTTGAAGATGCTTCTAAGTCCAAGCCTCAAAGTGTTGAGATAGCAGAAGCACGGGATAACTAATTTGAAGTTCGAAAAATCTCTGATATTTCCACCAGGAAGACTTTTGAAGGAGAATATAGAACCTTCCAAACTGAGCAGGCAAGCACATGCACTACTGGTACCTCTCTGCTTTACTGCACAGCTAACTCTGTGAGCAGGCAGGTAATGGCAGCAGGGCACAAAATGCGAGGGAGAATAATGTTGGAAATATCTTTCCAGAACATCATTAGCTCTTCAGGATCGCAGAGAGATGACATTAACCAAAGCAACTTCAAAGAGCTGAAGGAGATTAAAGTTTTTCCTCTTAATGATTCTAAAGTGTCATCGAAGGGATCAATAGCTCTTCCTGTTAAACAAGCTGTTCAAAACAAGTATTCCTGAAGAGGAGATAAACCTGTCCTGGAAGTAATAGTGGGATTTAATTAGGATTTGAGATTTTTCACTATTCGTTAATTTATCTGCCAGTATCACAATGGTTTTAGTGAACTGTAAGTTTACAACAGTAAGATTCCTTATGAAAGGAGAAAATTACCTGATTCCTTCTGAGCCAAAATACATTATTTACTATGTGGCCCACGCAGAGAGAAATTTCTCTTTTCTGTGCCTGATGTCACTGTTTTTTTTCCTGGGGGAGGAGGAAAGAAGGAAGGGAGGACAAAAGCATTATTTCCCGTTTCTTTAATAATAAAATAATTACATCCCATGGTGGTGCACATTTTGCTTATTGTTAACCAAGACATGTGGAAAACCCCTAAGCAAATCAGAACTAAATTAGACTAAGACTTGGCAGCTTTTCAGCTGTGCAAGAGGAAGTTTTATTTTAAACAAAATCAGAGATAACTGATGTTGAAACCTGACTTGCACATCACCACACCAAGCTCAGATCTGGAATTCAACCTCATGTATTCAATTGTAAAGTCATGCAATCCTCAATCAAGCAGATATGTAGGAAACTAATTCCTGGTTTATTCCAACACTCAGTTTCTAGTGGTTTTCTACACAGAGATGTGATACCAATGCTTTCAGTGCCAACACAATGACTTCAGAATTCAGTTTATCTGCACCAACGAGTCACTGATAAGGGAGTACTTTCCAAAGAAGTTTGGTTTTGTTTTTTGTTTTTTTTCTTAAAGTCCAGTAAGTCAAGAAAATACATTTTGAAAAGACAAAACCGAGCAAAGCTCTTTGGCAAACCCTGTGCAATACTGCAGGAGCAGAGGGACCCAGACCCTCACCATTTCTGTGGGCATTGCAGCAACATTTCAACGGCCACTTTGCTGCTTGTTGTCAGAAAACAGCTTCTTTGGTCCCCCAGAAAACAGCTTCTTTGGTCCTTCTTTGGAAAACTGCTCTCCTTTCTGCTCCCACGTGGATGCATTTTCATGACAAATGTGTCATAAACTGTTTTAGGAGAACAGGGGCCAAAAAAAATCCAATTAGTTTATTGTCTGAGTGTTTAAATCAAAAGCAATAATCCAGACTATAATGTTATATAGCATTAAAATAATTTCCTCCTTATAGCATATAACCATTAGCCATATAAAGACAAAAAATCCCCATAAAAACACTGGAAGTGACATTATCTGCATTCTGCCCAGTTCTTTGAAGGAATGAAAAACATTGTGTAGGCACTATATTCTATTTCACTTGTTTTTGAATGGAGCTAAACAGCTTCAAAAAAAGATGCAAAGTTCAGGTGGATCATTACTGATCAGTTGTTACCCCTATTACTCCTTTGTTTCAAGGTTTCATCGCAGGGCCACTTGCTCTTAAAATTTCTTTACTGTGTGCACAACAGAATGCCTTTCTTCTGACTGTGGAGAATCATACCCTCCTTAAAGCATCCTGCTGCTCTGTAAACTTGAGAGTGAAGGGCAGATGCAGCTGCAACAGCTGCAATGCAAGACTGCAGTTGTTACTCAGAGAAAGCCACTATTCTAGCTTTAAGAAATTGTCCCAGATCCAGGGATTTCCTCATCTATTTTTAGCAAGCACAAGCAAGACAGATTTCTTGGTGCTTTTCAGTCTGCATTTGCTAATGCTCCCCAAACTCTTCTTGTTCTGCCTACCTAAACATGCTTCCATGACAATTTACTCCCACCTAAAGCAGCGCTGCTCTAGTCCTGTTTCTGCTCCCTCCTGTTTCTCTGCAGCTGCACTGGCTGTTGGCCAATGCCAGTGTCTAGGAAAATAACCCGCAGCACTCCAGAGAGACAGACGAGTGCATGAGTGCTGCATCACAGCAACAGCAGCGACTGCAGAGCTGCCCAAACTCTCAGATGACCCTCTTAAAGACCTGTGCTGGTAGTGCCCTTGTTAATCAGACTCTTTAGTCTGCTGCAATTTACTTTAAATAGCATATAAAACAAGAGTAAAGGTTAAGGATTTCTTTAGCTAGGCACAAACTCCTTCCCAGCCCAGTAAAACCGATGCCATGCCATCTTCATAGACTTCTACAGTGACGTCAGTGGTACAGATTAGATTTCTGCACCAGCCTGCAGAACACATCCCAGAGACCCGCGGTCTGATTACAGCCCTGGCAACTGCTGCTGCCAGCATCTTGCAATGGAATAGGGCAACATGGACCAGCAGATGGAGGAATTCAAACAGTGCATGGAAAAAGCAGACCCATAAACAACACCACAACCTCTATCACAATGAAGCACAAACCCATGGAAAGATGAAATGCTGCAGAGCTCTCCGCAGTCGGCTCCATGTGTAAAGCCAGATTATCTCCATCAGTGCGCTCATATCACATGCAGGCTCCTAGGCCCTGTTTACATTAATGAATATATTTAAATAGAACCATAAGGTTTTATTTTTATTATTTATTCTTGCTGTACAAATAAACTCTGTTATTCAACTCTAAAAGCCAGTTTATGGCAGTTACTTTTTCAGGAGTCTGTTCTAGAAGCCAAATTTTAGTGTTAATATTTTTTAGTTTATATTCTACTCTGAGGAGTCAAGTAGGCAAACTACGCCATGGAGAAGCTTATAGCATTCCCTGGTAGTTCACTGGAAGAGCAGAAGAGATGGCTTCCCCTTAGCTCCTTGGAGAATGACAACCTAGAGGGAAAAGCCTCCAACCAGGAGAGACAGATGAGCAGTCAGTGAAGCAGAGGTGGCTTTCAGCTCTTTTCATACCACAATGGCCAGATTGTATTTTAGTATCAAGTAACAGTAAGGTGTGGCCTACCAACTAGGTATGAAATTTTACCCAATGCTTGGCAGGGGAAACCTGCCTGACCTGCCTGAGGCCAGCTGCAGAGGCAGAAAGAGAGCTCCCAAGCAGCTGGGAAGCGTGTCGCCCCTGCCACCGCTGGTCCAGCTTGAGGGGACTGTACCTTCCCCCCAGCTCTTTATCTTCTTCTCTCAAGACCTTAATGTGCTGTAAAATGTAGAATACCAGGAAAAAAAATATGAAAACTTGATGTCAATATAAAAAAAGTATTTGCTCAAAATATCCAGCAGTTACCACTAGATGGCATTTTGTTCCTGAGAAATTACAAAACTCACAGGTTTGGGA